>NC_090922.1:1466981147-1467606147 GCF_040938575.1 Ambystoma mexicanum
AAAAACACTATCTTCTGGAGCAGAGCTCTCACGTTTGCCGTGGTTATGCAAAAGAAGAAAGCAAAAAGTAGGCGTTACGAAGGACGGTTCGCAGGCAGTCCATAGCACTCACACAAATGCGCACCACAAAGCGTATTCTGGGAAGTGAGCGTGCAACCTCTCGTCTGCGAAATGCCCATGCAAAGCCTTCGATCTTTCCGACACCCGAAAGCAGGCATAAAGACTTGCGCAAAGGATTTGCAATGCAGAGGTGAGTTTGCATGTCGGATATAGGTGCGCGTGTATACACACAGGGATCTGATTGGACTTAGGGGTGTGGATACACAACGCAGTGTGGAGCATGGACGGTTTACAGGAGTCAAACGCAGTTTGACCAGAAAATGATATGAGGTTTGGGAAACGGTGTGCATGCTCTTGGGGTGCTGGTTGCACCTATGGGGGACCCCGCGCAGAGTTGCTATGGTGCTGGCCTGGTTGCGGGGTTCCCACACACATTTCACAGGGTGCAGGTGTACGTGGCCTGGGAGCTCGCAAAGGTAGGTGTAAGTGGCTGTTTTCTGTTGTGCGCGGGTCGTGTAGGGGCAGTTCCGGCCACAACTTGCTGATAGGTCTACTTCGCGGGAACAATTCCATAAATATGCGGAGCACGCATTTTTCCTTAATTGCAGAGTCAGTCTCGGCATGCAGGCTTTGCGGGATCTATGCGCAGATTTTCATGACATATTCAGATCTGTTGTCAAAGAAACACGGGCAGCCGTCTGGGACAAACCACCAACTAATAGAAATTAAGCTTAATCTTTCTACAGCAAATCGTCGGACTCATTTAGTCCTCCAAAAATTGGTATTTATGGTTATCACCGCCACACAAAGTGCAAGTGAATACCATCAATACACAGGTATTTGATTCCGTTCTGCAAAGACACGAGATTCATTAACTCTATGTGTGAAAATACTTCTTCTATGAATATTAGAGTGCGAACACATGGAGTTACATTAACACGGTTTTAAATGTATTTCATGGAAAGAAAAGATGTATAGTTCTGTACAAAATACAGCAATAGTGATCTTCCGAAAGATTACAAACATGCACATTTTTCACAGGGGATTGTGGGTATGCGGATATCCTCGACAGTGTTTTGTGTTTACCATGAGTTTTATAGCATCTATTAGTGTCACAAGAAGAAGCAGCCGCTCTGCAACTGATTAGGAAGTACTCCGCCGACGGGGGCATCCCCCTGCTGCCCCCCACCTGCTCCCCTTCCCCGAAAACCCATAGAAAGAGCTTTGATTGTACTTGCATTGCTACTCCCACCTGGTTGCAAGGCCAAGCCCACTGTCTCGTGACGCTATGAGCCACGCCCTTTACATGTGACGCTATGAGCCACGCCCACTCTCCAGTGACACCCTGAGCCACGCCCACTGTCCCGTGACGCAGGAGCCACGCCTTGTGCATGAGGAAGTGACATCATGAGAGCCAGTGTAAACGGTGTGGTACATGGATGGGGTGACTGGTGCGTCTGTAAAGCATGTAGTGCTGGAGGCACTGACACGCAGCATGTGTTAAACTTGACCACAGCGGGTTTCACTTCATATGTGCTGCACTCAGTGCAAAGCCTTCAACCATTTCCCCCTATTCTTGGTGTATGCCGGGCAGTCAGGCAGTGGGGGATTTAAGGCAAAGGGCTCAAGTGTACAAGGTTGACAAAATGACAGAGGAAGATGGAAGGGTGGAAAGAGTTAATGGAGGCAGTGCAACAATTATTATCTTAGAACCAAAAGTTACATGTTCTAAAGATGTTTTTACTGTTGGAGGTTTATGTTTATGAGTCCAGCTCGGGCCACCTCACTATGTTTTGATGACAAAGTGATTTTCCCAAGGTCACTGTAGTAGCCTGCCTGCTTGGTTTGCACCCTGTCCGCATCATGTGAGAGACGCAGTGCTCTGCGCAGGCGTGGCACATCGGGCATAGGCTCAAGGAGCAGACTGGGGGACAGGCAACTCTCCATCCCCACTGGTGCCTCAGAGAGTTGCACGCTAGATGTCAGCTAAAATAATTACTTATAAAATAAAAGTTCAAAGAAGAACTTCACACATAGTGAAGTCTTTATTGAGTGATGTGTCCAGCTTAATTTCTACAGTGACGATGAGGATGGCATCAGGAGACCTACATACAGGCCAACACCCGAAGGACATTAAAAGCATGTGGAGAGACAGAAGAAACTGTGCCATTAAAGAAAGCAACATGCAAGGAGTTACTGCACCACCCACTTTCCTGCAAACCCCTGGAGAGGCACCTATCCCGTAGGCCCAATGGACGTCTCAATGCCACACCTATCTGTAAGCTACCGAATGCCTGGAATTTGCTCCAGAAAGACAATCTGTGCTATTGAGAAACAAACTTGGTACAGAAGGCCAAAGACTATTTGAATTTCAGATGTAACGCAGCGACCAGATTGGCCACAGTATGATAATTTACTACAAAGAGGCTCTAGCAAGACTGGAATCCAGCGACCAGATGGGCCTCAGTATGATAATGCAGCACGAAGAGGCTCTGGCAAGACTGGAATCCAGCGACCAGATGGGACACAGTATGAAAATGCACCACGAAGAGGCTCTGGCAAGACTGGAATCCAGCGACCAGATGGGCCACAGTATGATAATGCACCATGAAGAGGCTCTAGCAAGACTGGAATCCAGATTCGATAGATTTCCGAACATTGAACTCGAAGTCCAGAAATTCTACACCAGCCTACCTTCCATTACCAAATCCATTGATGATTTCCTGACTGCCCTCAAAGAGCTTGAAAGGGCGTGCACATTTGTCAAGATGGCGTATCAGTTCATCCGAGATGGATACATCATGCATTGCAGGGACAGGAAAGCCCTGCAATCACTGTGGATGAGCAGAGTCCTGACTTTCGAATGAGCGAACACCATTTCCAAGACAGTAGAATGCTCACTTCACTCCATCAAAAAAGTGCAATATGTTATTGTCAAAAATGTATTGCACAGACAATAGGCAACTTGCACCCAATCTGTGCGTGCATCTTTGTTTGTCGATTCATGGAATCGAATGTGAGGCACTTTTCCTGCACTTGCGTGGATTTCGCACCGGCCTGGCATGCATGTGCGAGTCATCGAGGAACTTGCACGAGACTCCCAGCAGAGGGTGGATGTGGCCTGTGCAGAGGGCTGAGAAGGGGGCAGACCACCAGAAATAGGTAGCAACTTGCGAAGAAGTGGGTGTACCAAGGGCCTGCCTGCAGGCAATCCCTTGCACGCCCACTATTGCGCAGCAAGAGACGTATTCATGGAATCAATCGCGTAACGGCTCAGATGGGAAATGTCGATGCACGTCCTTCATAGGATTCGCCACCCGAAGGCTGGCGTAAGTACACTTGCGCATAGGATTTTCAGCGCATAAGTTGGATCGCATGTCGAATTTCGGGGTGCGCGACTCAATCGGGGCTCTGATACATAGGGATACACATAAGCTGTGTAGTGTGGTACAGGTACGCTTTACGTGGGTTTGCACACACATTTCTCGAGTTATTGCTGAGCTACGAATTTTATATGCATCTTGTCGGGGTGCCGGATACAGTTATGGGGGATCCCGCGCAGTCTTCCAGAGATGCAGGCCTGCTTATGGGGGATCCTACGCACTGTTTGAAGTGTGCACATATTTGAAGTTGAGGGAGCGCGCAAAGGTAGCTGATCTGGCCGTTTCCTGCTTTGGGTGTGGGCGTGTCAGGACGTTCCATCCGTGACTTGTGAATATGGTTACTTTTGCAGGAACAACGAGCTGCATGCATTTTCCTTTCTGAGTGCACGCTGACGTAGTGTCTGTATCAGCGCATGGCACTTGCGCGATTTCTGCACGAAATTCCATGAATTCGCCCCTAAGAAAGAAGCTGGACAGACCTGACAAGGAACAAGCATTCACAGAATGCATAACCTGGGAAGAAACACCCCAAAGGCGTCCTCCAGAGTGGTGTCAAACAAATTACAAATGCTTCAGGTGTGGAAACTGCAATCATATTGCAAGTGATAGATTGTGCCCAGCCAAGGGAAAAGAATGCGCAGAGTAGCACAAAAATGCCCACTTTGTGGCCATGTGCAACTCCTGAAGAAGACATACCGTAGTGGTGGTACGAGACATCTCAGATGATAATGAACCTCGAAAATAATGCAAGCAACTGGTGTTATGCTTGGATGACATGATGAAAGGACTTAGCATGCCATCTGTGATATCTGGAATGATAAGCCACACTTAAGTAGAGCTGGATTCAGGATCTGACTACACCATCATCCCAAAAGAAACTTAATTTCAGCTGTTTCCACAGTGCCCAGGATGCCTCCATGCCCCAGTAATCAACCCAGATGCTTAAGGACAAAGTAGAACTTCTTGATTATAGAAGCAGCAGTGGTTTGTGCACACTAAAATGGTTGCCTAACTTGCCACCCACCAGTGCGAGCAGGATGGGCCGGTGTGCCATGAGTGAAATGTGTGCCAAAGGAAAAACCGCACTTTAAAATCACCTTTTGTTTCTCTGAATGCCAGCTCAAAATGCCTATTTTCAAACATTGCAACACATCCAAAAATCTCACTGAACACCAGCGGACATCTGGCAGAATGAAGTATGTCTGCATACTAAATCTGGGAAGATGAAGAGCCCAAAACAATGTTCATAACAAAACTGGCTGAGCTATGCATGTCAGCATACTAACTGAAACTGGATTAAAACCACCAAAATCAAAATGTTTAAATTAACTGAGTGACCTACTTTTGAGTGTGACATAGTTTGTAACTGTTAAAATGTCATAGTTTTGAACTTAGAATCAGCATTCTAGCTGCATGTGTAAACATTGTTAGTTTATTTGAATGCAGAAAACTGGGTAACTAGAAGTGACATTAGCTGGGGCCTGGCTTAAGGAACTGAATTCTGCCTGACATCTACCCCCACAGGAGTTAAAACCTGCTCAGCCCCTCTTCCCCTTGCCAAAAGGAGTTGTCACCTCTCTGATTAGATTAGGGGTGGAGCAGCTACAGGGAGTTGAAAAAAGGCCTGTCCTCTTGAACAATGGGCCTTCCAGGGCCCAGGCAGATGGTTTATTAGGGGGACCGTAAAATAGCTTCCTCTTGGCAGAAGCTGGGAGGGGCAGGGTCTCTGAGCTTGGCAGAAACTGGATAAACTGGTTTCTCCACCATGTGACCTGGGAAGACACACCCCTGTTGGCCAGAATATGATTTTAAGAAAGATGTATAACTCATGGTGCGGACTTGTCAAAATTATTTAAATGATACCATAATTCTTGTGATTTTTCTGTCCACGTTTTCAGACGCGTTGGGAATTTGTGTGATGTTCTGGGGCAAAACCCTGCTATTTATGTATACTACAGACTCTGTGTTTAAGCTAGAGACATGGGAGTTTACTGGAGTATGTATGGACAGGCCGTGTACATGTGTATAAATCTGGAGAAAAATTTGATGTTGCAAAACCCACTAAAAAGCACCAAATGTTGCCATTTCTGAATGCAAGCCCCCAGGAAGAGCAGAGTTTGAACAGGGTATACCTCATGTGATATGTGATGGGTGCATGTAATTTCAAACCACTGTGTATCTATGAAATATGTCTTTAGGTCAAATATAGATTGTGTGTAATTTGACAGGGGAGTGTCCTTTCCGCAAGCCATTAAATGACATCATTCTGACACACAATCCTGCTCTCCAGTGAGAACGCAAAGAATTCTCCAACCTATCAGAACTCTGAAGGGGTTGGGCCTAGAAAGCTAGCCTCTCCACCCACTTTCAAAACACATAAAAAGAGACTGCTGGGACAGGTAGGGACATTCTATTCCATTTGCTGCGGAGCATGCTGACATACAACTTCATATCCAGAGATCCTACACTTAGACTTCCAAGCTGAACAGAGACTACAGAACTTTGAACCAAGAAGGCCCACTGCAAGCAAAAGTATTTGTCAGCAGGCCCAAACATCATTTGCAGACTATTCACAGCTGGACCCAGGTATTGATTCTGGCCTGAAACCCTGTGCCAGAAAGATCCAGAAGCAGTGCTGTACCCAGAGAAAGCAGAGCAGTATCCAGAACCAGAGGCCAGAGATCCAGAGAGCTGACCCAAACCGCTGTTAGCAGAACCAGAGAGCTGACCCAGATCACTGTGAAGTGCCGAGACCAGAACCGGAGTACAGTCCAAAACCTGACCAGATCCGTGGCGAGGCCTATTTTAAAATATATTGTGAGTACCTAGCAGAACTGTGCAGAACCAATCTCTTAGTTAAAATAATCTAATCCAAACTATTTTATTCTAACCAGAACAGCCTCCTAGAAGTTGTCACTTGTCATTTTGCATAGCTGTCACCTGTCATTTTCTAGCTGCAAGCTGTAACCTGTCGCTTTGAACTTTTAAAATTTCAAATCCGAAAAACAACCTTCACAAAATCGTTCATAACTCCGTAACCGTTTGTGTTAGGAACTTGGTTTAACTTGCCTCTGAAAGCTTAGAATCCGAGCTTTTCAACAAGCCTAGAACCGACTTCCTACTCCTTATACTTTCTCCGTAATCATGATTCTTGCACCCGCAAATTTTGCCGCGATTTGCGATTTGGCCCGATTTCTTTACTTCTAAAAAGATAGCTGCTGTTACCTCAACTACTAAATTTCGTTTTCCTCTTAAGAACCATCCCTGAATCATTGCTAGAGTGAGTCTGGACTAATATTAACTAGATACCACTCACCCTGAACCTCCTGAAGGGAATTAAAAGCATTTTCAGCATATTTCTCACTGCATTGTCACCATATTCAAAGCACTTGGGTCTGTGTTTCAAAACTCCTATCTGTTGTATAAGCTGCTGGGGGGGGAATTGAACTGAACTCTATTTGATTGCATTCCTAAGAACTGAGTCCCATTCTATTCATCTCCTTACATTGCATTAAGGGGGGTGGTGAATTGTCCAAGAAAGTGATTACATTGTCTTTTGCTGAAATCCTATCAAGTTATTTTCTGTACTGCATTTCATTCCACATTGCATCCATTTGAAACCATAAAAGTATTGTTGCTATCGTATCCATCCTATAACCACTCATCATTGATTATAAAGAAGTGTGCTAGTGCCGGACTATCCATTATTGATTACTGCTCAGATTAAGTGTGATATTCAATTATTAATTTATTATAAAGTGTGATATATATATATATATATATATTGTTTAAATTATCAAATAAACCGTTTAAACTTGCAAAACAGAACTACTTCTTGGCTCAGTGGGGTCAGGGGGATTCCAAGAGAGGGGTGTTATATAGGGGTAGTCATCCAGAACTCATGAACTGGACGTAAAGATATATCAATAAGGGTTTCCATTCAGTATCCCAGACTAGGCATTGACTTAGCTGTAGTGTTGAATTGAATCCTCTTACAAATTGGGGGCTCGAGCCGGACGTTTGGGTTAGATCTATCACTTGTGCAGATTAATACAGCGTGCCAGCTGACCAGATACACATATCCGGTCGGATCACCACGCTGTGTTACGCTGTAAAGCACTCCTCAAAGGAACGCTCTAAGGAAAAGATCTGTTTTGCAAAAATAAAATACAAACTTCTGTAAGTCAGGAAGGAACTCAAATTCCAGAATGACGACCTTGGTAGATATGAAAATAGCCAGAGAGCACTTCTTACATAAGCTATTTGTGAGAGGTGAGTGGGCTCATCACGACCAGACGGTCTGGTTGAAGGCAATCGCACCCCAGATCACTGAAACAGGGTCAGATAAATGGAGAGACCAGGGTGCCTTAAATGTGGCCCTGAGTGAACTATATATGTCCCCTAAGGCCAAGGATGAGCACAACAAGATTGCCAGGGTAGCGGCATATTTATACTTACATATGGGAGCCATGCAGGACAAATGTGCTGAAGGCCACGATCTGCCGAGTAGGCAACTGCTGGCATTACAGAAGGCCCAATCTGATCTGGACTCTTCTGAGCAGAGGCTGCAGAGGAGCCAGGAGTCAGAAAATGATAGTAGGCAGTATATCATTAAAATAAAAGAGGACATGGATATACTGCAAAAGGAAAAGGCTGACCAGGATACCAGAATTCTGGCCTTGCAAAAGGAACGCCAAGACAGTTTGGACTCCCTACTGCAGAGCCAGAAAAAGCTGGAGCAACAGATCAATTTCAACAGGGCATGCACAGAGCAGGTAGCCACCCTGCAAATCCAACTAGAAAGATGAGAGCAATAAACTGATCCTGAAAGACCTGGATACCCAGGCAGAGTTTGATCAGGAACGCCAGAAAGCTGGTGCCTTCCAAAGGCAAAGGGACGACCTGACGCCACAGATGCACAGATGCAGACTCTCAGTCAGGAAAGGGACACCTTAGGCCAGGAAGTCTGCCACTTAAAAAGAGAAATGGAAGAAAATCACCTGGCCCACCAGGGACTAGGTGACCTCCAAAAAGAACATCAGGACTTGCTAGAGCACACCAGGAGGGTGGAGGAGGCTCTGGCAAGAAAGGAGCAGGCCAGTAGGGAAGGGACTCAGGAGGTAACCCTCCTGCAGCAAAGACTTACTCGAGTAAGGCCTTAACTGAGGAACTGAAAGCGCAGGCTCTTGCATTGCAACAGGGAGCAGGGGCGGATAGAGACCAGGTTCACTGGGAGAGGGAGACTCCTGAGCATAACCTCAGGAGCCCTAGTACCAGAGGCCTTTATCTCTCTCAGTCCCTGGACTCTGCCACCCCCATGTCCCCTGGCGCACATGAGCACCGGGCCACAGGGATGGCAGATTACTATTCAGCCAAAAGCATGGGGCTCATAGGCCAGTACCTCCCAGGAATAGATGGGCGGGCATCCGGGTATGGGCACCCAAGCACAGTGCAATTTAGTGGGGAACCCCGGGAGAATAGGCCCATTAAGGGCATCCTGACAACTTCTGCCCAGTTAGGTCAGTGCGGGGGGGGGGGTACCCATCAAATCCTGGCAGCAAGGAGGAATCTGAAGACTCCTCTGAACGGCGCAGGACACAGGAGACCAGGTCCCCACATTCTGCCAGCCATTCCCAGGCTCGAAGAATCCGGGAAAACCTGGAACATCAGACAGGAACCTCTGGGAGCAGTGCCTCTGAGTTAGAGGATGAATGGACCAGGGTTACCCGAACCAAAAAGGCCAATAAGGCAAAAAGGGCCTTGCTTAAGGACCCATTGAAACAGATTAAGGCAATCAGGAGTGTCATCACGCCTTATCATAAAAACGCCAAGTACTCTGTTTGGGAACACTTGGAGCTCCATGAGTAAATGATGGAGACTTTTCATTTGAAGGACAGCCAAAGCTGTATCCAATATGTAAAGTGGACATTCTCCCCAGAGTACTCCAGTTTCTTTGCGGGGCTGGAGGACCAAAATCATTCAAGGTAGTCCACCTATAGGGCGGCCATATTAATACATTTTTCTGTTCACAGAAATCCCCAAATGTGGGGAGGATCAGGCCCCACAAGAATTCGTGCAAGAACTGAAACGTGCCTTTGCGCAGACCACTAGAAGGGTGTGCACAGACAGCAGAGAATTTGTCAATACATTTTCCCATGCCTTGCCCAAATACATCATGACCCAGCTCGTGAGAGATTTTCACGAGAAAAGATCTTTAGACTGGGTCATTGAACAGGCTACCCGGATCTATGAGGTGCAGAAGCCCATAGAAAATAAAAATAATGCGCCCAAAAACCCCAAAACCAACAGCACCCCTGCTGCTGCCAAGGTGGCAGAGGTAAAGGTTGCCCCCGTTTTAGACTTGGAGATGGGGGGTCCTAAAAACCTAGCTGCACCTAATAATCCTAAGCCCAGAAATTCCTCGGGCCAGTCACAGACAGGGAGTCGAGGAGGTAGTCCCACAAATGGGGTCCCCCGCTCCCCTGACTATGTAAGTCCCCGCTACAAGGGAAACCGACCAATCCTGGGTTATGTGTGGACTCCTCCAGCCCAAGGGGGGAGATCCAGCCAAGCACCTGACCCGGGAAACTTCCCTCCTAACTTCCCCCAGGAGGGCAGAAATTCTCCAAATCCTGGGCAGAACTTTTTCCCCAGGTATCCGCCCAATTTCCAGCCCCAAAATCATCCATCCTTCTTTCCCCAATTCCCTGAGCCCAGACAACCTAATCTGGGAGAGGGGAGGCCAAGGGGGGAGGGGTACCAAAATCTTCCCAACCAGGGGTACTACCAGAGAAGGGATAGCTACCCTTCCCGGGATCAGCCCAGGGGAGAAAATAGAGCCCCGTATCAGCCTGAGCGGGTTTCCCAGTTAGAGCGCCAGGTCCAAAATATGGCACGGGATCTGGGTTACATACTGAGGGCTCAACAGAGCCCTCAGATGAGCATGCCACTGCAGAATGCCCCAAACTCTGGACCTGGTGCTCCAGAACAATGACGGGGGCAGCACCCCGATAACACACCAGTTCCCAGGGAGGAGGCACAAGGGGAAGGGGGGTGTAAAGCCTTGGAGGAAGCTTCCTTCCCAACTTGTAAACAGCCCCTGGAAAACCAGGAACCGGAAACAAAATCTCCTACCCCTGAAAGCCTGCCTCCCAAGGAGCAGAGGGGGGTAGGAGAAACAAAGGACCCAAACAGACCCACTTTGTGGAGGAGGTTCAGGTCTTCCAATTTGAGGGAGAGGGATCGTCAGAGGATCCTGGGGAAAGGACCTTCTCCTTCAGAGATGGGGGAACTCCTCCCAAGGAAAAATGGGTCCCAAGGGATTCCAATCCAGACTGGGGAGATATGGAGACTGAGCTACCGCCGCCCATCATCTCATCCCAGAACCCACAATACCGAAATCCCCTGGTTCAAACCCATCCTGGTGACTGCCTCCAAGAAGGGGGGGGGGCGGCCCAGAACCGGAACCAGGGGAACCCACAATGGCTCTGATCTCCAGTTGCCAACTTTTTCTTTCAGATTCCCAAGGCTCTCCACAGAATTCTGCCCAAATCTCTTCTCTCGCCATGTCCAAAACCAGAAAGTTAGCCCACCAGTTGTCCAAAAATGTGCATTATCTGTGCCCCCTTGAGGAGAAGGAGGGAAGATACTAGGCCCCGGTACAAGTACAGGGGCAGGGTACAATTTTGGCACTGGTGGACACCGGATCCCAACTACCCTTCTGTCCAAAAGGGCCTTTGAGGAACTAAACGCAGGAAGGGGGGAGAATTACCGAATTCCTCTCACCTCTCTTCCTGGACAACTGCAGAACTTTGACGGGAAGGAAATTCCCGTTGAGGGGACTGCAGACTTGGACATTAAAATTGGGCGACACAAGGTGAAACACCCGGTCATAGTAGGGACTCCAGAGGGCACCCCTTGTTTACTAGGGAATGACCTCCTGAGAAGGTTGTCACCCCCTAATAGATTGTGTAAACAAGGTCCTCTGGACCCAGACTAGCCGACCAATAAAATTAAAACAGAGTGTCAACCATGTTAGTTTAAACGGCACCTGCCACATGGTTGAACAAAAATCTGACCAAGTAGAATTTCACTTCCAGAACAACCAAATTCCAGACGTGACAGTAATAGCAGTAGGACAACAGACTGGTGATGGGGGGTCCTCTCTATTTCTGAAAATCAACCTTCCTTCCAGTTTAAAGTGGTATTCCACACTGAGGAACACCCTGAAATTCTTTACTAATCCTCAATCAGAAACTCCCACTCCTATAGTCCAGAAAGATGTGAAATCAGCTCAGAGCCTGGCTGATATTCAGCAAATTGGAGAGCCGCTATTCATCCCTGTTCAGTTAAATGATGGGAAGGACTCTGTTCTCGCTCGAGTGTGCGTGAACAATGGTAAGAGCTTCATCAGCAAAGCCATGTTCCACCAACTCCCAAAAGATCCAGCCATTCCCACATTCAAACTGATAGACAAATGGGAAATGGACCTGGAAGCACCCAATTCCAAACATCTCCTGCCAAGCAGCTGTATGCTCAAAATCTCCATTGGCAACAAGAGCATAGTCCACAATTGTTGGGTCGTGCGAGACGTCACTGCTGCTTTTTACTTAGGCAGTGACATTCTCAATCGCTTTGCCATTAGTTTGGACATAATAAACTTCAAAGCTTGGTCCCGATTAGCGGATAATCCCATGGGCTTTGATGATCCAGAAAAAGCATTTAGGTCAGCTCAATTGCTACCTTATGCAGTTGAAATTCAGATCAAAGAGGAAGTCACCATCCTAGAAAGGACCCGACAATTCTCCCTGGAAGTGAAAGCTAAAAGAGGACAACATTTGAAAAACCCTGATGCTTACATACATCTAAACGCTTCTCTCCAACAGCAAGGGTTGGGGGTAAACCCAACTCCATTAGTCAACTTAGAACATGACACCATTCTAATAGAGGTGGATAACAGCGACTTAAAGAGTATTACTCTAGCCGCAGGAACCATTATTGGAATGGCGGTTGATGACCGACATTTTTCCATCGATTTAGGAAATGAACTGTTAGGACCAATCCCCAAGGACTGTTTTGACAGTGACAGTGATGACAATACAACACCAGACAGGATTTTTACCCGGCATGGGGGGAACTTCCTGGTGTACACTTCCTGCCCCTATAGTAAGGAAGATGTGACTTGTGACTTCAGGAGTGATGAGGTGATTTTCCAGGTCCATGAGGGTTGCCTTTCCCACCTGAGGCCTCCAGTCCAAATCAGCACTCTGACCAGGGACTTCTCCACCCAGCTGGAGGAGGCCGCTGAGATAGCAAAACCAGAAGTCTTTCCAGGCTTCAGTCAGATGGTGGAAGAGAGAGTCAACCTAGCTGATGCCTGTGTGACTCTGGAACAAAAGCAAAAGTTGAAACAAGTTTTCTTGGATTTACGAGATCTCTTTGCGGTAGACTCATATGACTGTGGTTGCACTGACATCCACACAACAACAATCCCCACGGACCCTGGCATGACTCCTGTGTTTGTGAAGCAATATTGCTTGCCTCTCGCATCAATGGAGTCCCTTACTGAAATAATTAAGAACCTTGAGTCCCGGGCAATAATCCGTCCAGTCCACAGCACCTTCAATAATCCGGTGCTGGGAATATTGAAGCCAAACGGCCAGTGGAGACTCTGCGCCGACCTCATGGAGCTCAACAAACGGGTCCATACTTCCCGATGGCCTCTGCCCTACATTGACCAAGGGCTGGCCCAGATCAAGGGGTCACAGATATTCACTGCAATAGACCTGACCAATGGATACTGGACTGTGCCTGTCAGTAGGGAGGACCAATACAAGCTGGCTTTTACCTTTGGGGGCCAGCAGTGCACATGGACCCGGACTCCCTTCGGATACCTCAACTCCGGCAATGAATTCAACATTTTCCTACACAAGGCCATGCCCGACCTGGGTGCAAGGGGTAACCTGGCTTATGTAGATGATGTCCTCATCAAAAGTTCATCTGTGGAGGAACACATGGCGGAGATCCGTTATGTTCTGACCCAGTTGAGGGCCGCCAGAGCAAAACTTTCCTTTCAGAAAGCACAGTGGTGTAGAACCCGTGTTAATTTCTTGCGGCATGAGATTACTCCTCAGGGTCTCTGTCCCCAGGAAAAGAAAGTGGAAGCACTTCAGAAACTGAAAGACCCCACAACTCTGCGGGAACTAAGAATCCTCCTTGGACTGACTAATTACAGCAGAAAGTTCATTGAGGGCTACGCAGAGATCACCAGACCCCTGATTCATCTCCTGAAGGAGGGGCGTCAAGTGGGAATGGGGTCCAGAACAAGCCGAGGCAGTAAGACAACTCAAAAGAAGCCTCTCACAAGCGCCCTGCCTAGCTTACCCTGTCAGAAACAAGGAGTTCTTCCTGGAGACGGGGTTCTCTAATACGTGCTTGACGGCAGTATTATACCAAAAGCATGACAAGGTCAATAAAGTAATCTCCTATGCGAGCAAAATTTTATCCTCTGTGGAGGAAAAATTCAACGATTGTGAGAAGGCACTCCTGGCAACGGTGTGGGCATTGAAGAATTACCGCCAGTTTATCCAGGGGGAACACATAATAGTGGAGACTCCACACCAGCCTCTGCAATATCTCCAAAGTGACAGAGTCCGGGCCGGAAATGTGAGTAATTCTCGAATTACTTCCTGGATTCTGTCAATGCAAGGCTTTCCCGTGGAGGTCCGATATGGCCAAAACAAGAAGAGTCCCCTCGCGCAAGGTCTGCCTGACTTGCATGATTGTGCCAGAGAAAACTGTCTCGAGGACGAAAGTCTAAAAATCAAGGACACCATGGAGGCATACCTTAATTACCCACACAAAGTCTTTGAAGAGGACAAGTGTGAGGGAATGCCCACTGTCTATGTGGATGGATGCTCTTACCATGTTGACAACGACGGGGAGAAAGAACTGGTGGCTGGCGTAGGGAATGCTTGGGTGAATGAGTCCCCAGAACCCTCTGCTGGATACAAAATTGGTCCCCGAAGTAGTCAGGTGGCAGAATTGATGGCTGTGCATCAGGCCATCCTCACTGCTGTCCAGTATCAACTCCACGAACTGGTCATAATCACAGATTCGGATTATGTACGGAACGGTTTCGTGGAGCACCTGGTTAATTGGAAAACCAGAGGCATGTTATGTGCTAACAACAAACCCTTGAAACATGGGAAGTTGATCCAAAACATTGATGATCTGGTCACCTCGAAGGGGATGACCATCTATTGGAAGAAGATCAAGGGTCATTCCAAAGTAGAGGGACCAGACAAAACTGGAAATGACTTAGCTGATCAGCTGGCCAAAACCGGGGCCATCCAAGGGGATCTAATAGAAATAGAGTCCCTGTTGGGGGAAATCCAGGTCACTGCTATCACTAGGTCCCAGACAAATGCTCACAATGATCTTTCAACTGCCCAATGGAGCAAGGAGACCCCTGATGCTGATTTGGTTACCGCTCAGAAGGAGGATCCAATAATTGGGTCATTTTACCAACACATTGAGGACCCTGAGAACTTTCCCCTGACGGATACCGATTACAATGGGAAAGAGGACCTAAGAGTGTTGATGAAATGTCCAAAAATGTTCCGAATCCAAGATGGTTTGCTGGTAAGGAAATCCCAAGCTGGCCATGATCAGTGGGTGGTTCCTACCTCATTCCGAAGCCTGATGTGAAGTCACGCCCCTGATGCGGCCACCGCCGGTCATAGGGGGTTTCACACAACTCTGGAAATCTTAAGAAAGGTTGCATACTGGCCACACATGGGGCAGGACCTCAACCAATACTTGAAGGGGTGTCTTGTGTGTGCACAATTTCAGCCAACATCCCTCCCACACCGGGCACCTCTCCAAAAGAGGGGAATGACACTGCCATGGTCAGATTTGCAAATTGGCTTTGTAGGCCCTGTAATGTTGACCGTTACATGCTTGTTTACCAAGTGGGTGGAATGTCTCCCAGCCCCAAACTGCAAGGCAGAAACAGCAGCTGCCCTGATGATTAACCACATCTTTTCCCGTTTTGGTCTTCCTCAAAGGATTGAGTCAGACAGAGGTAGCCACTTCACCAGTGAAGTAATGACAAAGATGTGGGAGATACTGGGGGTCAAAAGGAAGTTGCATATTGCTTACCGGCCAGCTTCTTCTGGGGCAATAGAGAGATATAACCGAACCATTGTGAGCATATTAAAGAAGTTTGTGGCAGATTCTGGGCCAAGTTGGGATATCCGATTACCTCTGGTCCTAATGGCCATCAGATCTACCCCTTCATCTGCAACCAAAATGTCACCATTTGAGTTGATGACTGGACGCAAGATGGTGCTTCCGCAGCATTTGCTCTACAGGACCCAAGAGCAGACACTAATAAATGCCTCCACAACACACAAGTATGTGGAGAATTTAAGGAAACACCTTCAACATGCTTTTGCTTATGCTCAGCGGAATCTAGAAAGATCAGCTGAGAGTATGAAGACCCGCTATGACCTGAAAACGTCCAGTAAGGAATATCAGGTGGGGGACCGGGTCTATTTATACAATTTCCAAAGGAACCAGGCCAAACAGCGAACATTTTTGCCTACATGGAAGGGACCCTTTGAGATTATAGACAAGATCTCTCCTGTGGCCTACAAGATCCGCCTCCCCAAAGGCGGTTTGGCAGAGGGGGAAGACAAGTGGGTCCACGTTAACCAGTTGAAGTGTTGCCATCCCAGGCACACTCTGCAACAACTGGAGGAATCCTCTGGAATCCTAGAGGGTACTGTCTCAGATTAATTCAGTTCTAACTTAAAATATCCTACATATCGCCTATCAAATTCTGAGTTTCTCAATGTGGGTGTTTTCGTTTTTGAATGCAAAAAGAAATGTGCATGTTCATATGTTTTGACTATAAATTTATATGCCACCCCACTATATCAATGCTGGGGGAAAAATGTCTATGAATAGGTATTGCCGCTCTTCCTTTGTCGTCCTAGGAGAAAGAAAACCTGGAGACTGGCCAAGGAGGACGATCCGGAGACTGGGAGGATGATCCGAGGGACCCTGGGTACCGCCCAATATTCCCATCAGGACCGGCGAGGAGAACCGATCGATCAGTACCAGATGGAGGAAAAGATGCTGAACTGTGCCATTTGCAGAATTGGAAGAAGATTATGCGGTCATACCAGTGCGTGGGTCAAAACCCTTGTGCACCCGACTCCCCATCGACTCAAATTCAAAGTGCAGTCACGTGGGGGGGCTTTGTTGGGGGTCCTGACCCAGTTTGAGCTATCATGCTGCAACATTTGATGCTGTGGGCTTAGAAAATCCAAGATGGCCAAAAAGCCCACATGTGCGCCAAAATCCAGGAGAACCACGCAGTTTGTGCACACTAAAATGGTTGCCTACCTTGCCACCCAACAGTGCGAGCAGGATGGGCCGGGGTGCCATGAGTGAAATGTGTGCCAAAGGAAAAACCGCACTTTAAAATCACCTTTTGTTTCTCTGAATGCCAGCTCAAAATGCCTATTTTCAAACATTGCAACGCATCCAAAAATCTCACTGAACACCAGCGGACATCTGGCAGAATGAAGTATGTGTGCATACTAAATCTGGGAAGATGAAGAGCCCAAAATAATGTTCATAACAAAACTGGCTGAGCTATGCATGTCAGCATCCTAACTGAAACTGGATTAAAACCACCAAAATCGAAATGTTTAAATTAACTGAGTGACCTACTTTTGAGTGTCACATAGTTTGTAACTGTTAAAATGTCATAGTTTTGAACTTAGAATCAGCATTCAAGCTGCATGTGTAAAAATTGTTAGTTTATTTGAATGCAGAAAACTGGGTAACTAGAAGTGACATTAGCTGGGGCCTGGCTTAAGGAACTGAATTCTGCCTGACATCTACCCCCACAGGAGTTAAAACCTGCTCAGCCACTCTTCCCCTTGCCAAAAGGAGTTGTCACCTCTCTGATTAGATTAGAGGTGGAGCAGCTACAGGGAGTTGAACAAAGGCCTGTCCTGGGCCCAGGCAGAGGGTTTATTGGGGGGAGGCCATAAATGGCTTCCTCTTGAACAATGGGCCTTCCAGGGCCCAGGCAGATGGTTTATTAGGGGGACCGTAAAATAGCTTCCTCTTGGCAGAAGCTGGGAGGGGCAGGGTCTCTGAGCTTGGCAGAAACTGGATAAACTGGTTTCTCCACCACGTGACCTGGGAAGACACACCCCTGTTGGCCAGAATATGATTTTAAGAAAGATGTATAACTCATGGTGCGGACTTGTCAAAATTATTTAAATGATACCATAATTCTTGTGATTTTTCTGTGCACGTTTTCAGACGCGTTGGGAATTTGTGTGATGTTCTGGGGCAAAACCCTGCTATTTATGTATACTACAGACTCTGTGTTTAAGCTAGAGACATGGGAGATTACTGGAGTATGTATGGACAGGCCGTGTACATGTGTATAAATCTGGAGAAAAATCCGATGTTGCAAAACCCACTAAAAAGCACCAAATGTTGCCATTTCTAAATGCAAGCCCCCAGGAAGAGCAGAGTTTGAACAGGGTATACCTCATGTGATATGTGATGGGGGCATGTAATTTCAAACCACTGTGTATCTATGAAATATGTCTTTAGGTAAAATATAGATTGTGTGTAATTTGACAGGGGAGTGTCCTTTCTGCAAGCCATTAAATGACATCATTCTGACACACAATCCTGCTCTCCAGTGAGAACGCAAAGAATTCTCCAACCTATCAGAACTCTGAAGGGGTTGGGCCTAGAAAGCTAGCCTCTCCACCCACTTTCAAAACACATAAAAAGAGACTGCTGGGACAGGTAGGGACATTCTATTCCATTTGCTGCGGAGCATGCTGACATACGACTTCACATCCAGAGATCCTACACTTAGACTTCCAAGCTGAACAGAGACTACAGAACTTTGAACCAAGAAGGCTCACTGCAAGCAAAAGTATTTGTCAGCAGGCCCAAAAGTCATTTGCAGACTATTCACAGCCGGACCCAGGTGTTGATTCTGGCCTGAAACCCTGTGCCAGAAAGATCCAGAAGCAGTGCTGTACCCAGAGAAAGCAGAGCAGTATCCAGAACCAGAGGCCAGAGATCCAGAGAGCTGACCCAAACCGCTGTTAGCAGAACCAGAGAGCTGACCCAGATCACTGTGAAGTGCCGAGACCAGAACCGGAGTCCAGTCCTAAACCTGACCAGATCCGTGGCGAGGCCTATTTTAAAATATATTGTGAGTACCTAGCAGAACTGTGCAGAACCAATCTCTTAGTTAAAATAATCTAATCCAAACTATTTTAATCTAACCAGAACTGCCTCCTAGAAGTTGTCACTTGTCATTTTGCAAAGCTGTCACCTGTCATTTTTTAGCTGCAAGCTGTAACCTGTCGCTTTGAACTTTTAAAATTTCAAATCCGAAAAACAACCTTCACAAAATCGTTCATAACTCCGTAACCATTTGTGTTATGAACTTGGTTTAACTTTCCTCTGAAAGCTTAGAATCTCAGCTTTTCAACTCCTTATACTTTCTCCGTAATTGCGATTCTCGCACCCGCGAATTGTGCCGTGATTTGCGATTTGGCCCGATTTCTTTATTTGTAAAAAGATAGCTGCTGTTGCCTGAACTACTAAATTTCGTTTGCCTCTTAAGAACCATCCCTGAATCATTGCTAGAGTGAGTCTGGACTAATATTAACTAGATACCACTGACCCTGAACCTCCTGAAGGGAATTAAAAGCATTTTCAGCATATTTCTCACTGCATTGTCACCATATTCAAAGCACTTGGGTCTGTGTTTCAAAACTCCTATCTGTTATATAAGCTGCTGGGGTGGAATTGAACTGAACTCTATTTGATTGCATTCCTAAGAACTGAGTCCCATTCTATTCATCTCCTTACATTGCATTAAGGGGGGGGTGAATTGTCCAAGAAAGTGATTACATTGGCCCTCATTAGGACCCTGGCGGTAAGGGGTTTGCGCCAGCGTTAGCTGCGCCGACCCCTTACCGCCAACTACGAGTTCCCATAGCGCCATGGTCATTTTTCCGCCCGCTTTTTGCGGGCGTAAAAATCCATGGCGCTATGGGACCTCGGTGTTAATTACGCCACCGTAGTGTACGGTGGCGTAATTAACACCTTCCCCACTCCCATTGAGCCCTATGGGGCCGAAATGGGAATGGGGAAGGGTAAATGGGTCAATGGGGACTTACCGCCCCGCCGACCTCGGAATGGGGCGGTAAGTCCGCCATCCGCCATGGCGTAAAGGGACTTTGCGCCATGGCGGAAAAGTCCGCCGACGGCGGAAAAAATCCGCCAGGGTCCTAATGAGGGCCATTGTCTTTTGCTGAAATCCTATCAAGTTATTTTCTGTACTGCATTTCATTCCACATTGCATCCATTTGAAACCATAAAAGTATTGTTGCTATCGTATCCATCCTATAACCACTCATCATTGATTATAAAGAAGTGTGCTAGTGCCGGACTATCCATTATTGATTACTGCTCAGATTAATTGTGATATACAATTATTAATTTATTATAAAGTGTGATATATATATACATATATTGTTTAAATTATCAAATAAACCGTTTAAACTTGCAAAACAGAACTACTTCTTGGCTCAGTGGGGCCAGGGGGATTCCAAGAGAGGGGTGTTATATAGGGGTAGTCATCCAGAACTCATGAACTGGACGTAAAGATTTATCAATAAGGGTTTCCATTCAGTATCCCAGACTAGGCATTGACTTAGCTGTAGTGTTGAATTGAATCCTCTTACATATAATAAAAGTGTACATCTCCGAAAAGGGGCATGCTGTACTGTGGTGCAATAACCTAAGTCATCTCGATATCAAGCTTGATCCATGCTCCTCACAGCAAGTTTTCACAGTGCAAAGCCAGTCTATTGAAAGCATTCTTGAACGCCACAAGAGGTTTTTTTTTTAGAATCATTGGGTACGGTAAAGCAGTACATACACAACATTGAGCTGCATGCCAATGCTATACCAGTGAAGCATAAAGTGTGCCCTGTTCGATTGGCATCACCAAAAGAGCATGGTACATGCTAGATGCTCGAGCAAGGTGTCATTGAAAGTAGAAGACGCAGATTGGCTGAGCCCCATGGTCCCAACCAAGAAACAAGGGGGTTCCAAATTATGCATTTGCGTCTATCTTCGCAGTTCGAATATGGCGTAATCACAGACTCGTATCCAATGCCGAACATTACTGAGCTACTCCTGCTAGTGCAAAATCCAACGATATACAACAAGCTTGCGGTCAACATGTACCACCAAATCGTCTCGATGAGGACCTCAGAGCATTTGTTACCCCTGAAGGCATGTTGCAGTATATTAGGATACAGTTCTGATTGTCAACTGCAGCAGCAGCGTTTGCAAGGTTGGCCACAAATGTACTGAGGAACATACAGCACATGAAGTTCTTTCAAGACAACATTGTAGTCTCTGGTCGTCGAGTAGCACTGTTCCACCCTGTCCACTGTACTCCGGCCACTTGAAGACAGGGGGCTGACACTGAGAACTGAAAAGTGCTTCTTAGGTAAAACGGAAGTGGAGTATTAAGGGTACACCATTTCTGCTGCAGACTTTCGCCCCAAGGTATCCTTAGTAGAAGTAATCAGAAAGGGCCCGGATTCTACTTCAAAAGATCAACTATACTCATTCATAGGCCTCTCCGAGTACTATGCTAAGTTTGTAGAAGCATTTGCAACCACAACAGCGCCACTCAGAGCACTTGTTAAGAAAAATGCACCATACAAATAGTCAGAAATAAAACTTGAAGAGACCGGAGGTACTTTTTTACCAACCACTTATAAACAGCCTCCATCGAACTTTTGATTAAACAATACACTATGTTTATAGGGCACTTGCTTCCCCACTATCCTTCTCTCTTACATATGATTTATAATCATTATATTGTCATATACCACACCAGTTTGTATCAAAAATAGTCATTTATTATTTTTTAAACACATTATTAATAAAACACTTTTTTACAATTTTCTTTTCTATAATTGTAGGAATTCTCCATACAATTGTTAAACAAACAAACATATATCTCAATGATTTACAATTTCACTATGCACATCTAATAACCTGTAGTATTTCATTCTTTAACAATGTTTTCAAAATAAAAATTTCATAGGGATCTGTTGTTTGCTCCCCTCTCTCATAGAGAAGTGCATCCCAGTCCATAAAACATTTCCCTCTATATTCATATCACCCATGCTTTCTTTCATACTGCATTCAAACCATACCCGACATGTTTCATTCCTTACAAACTTTCATACAACTCACAAGGAAATTCTTCAGGGGTAAAAACTTTTTTTATACCACATTTCATTTCGATGTACAATTATGTTTGTCTTCTTTTAGAATGTTTTCTAAGGATCCACTATCTATGAGGTCCATTCCATGAGGTCCAACCATCAAACGGATAACTATGGGAAGTAAGAATGGGATATTCAAATTTTAGTGTTCGAATCACATCCTGGTTTACATTTCTATTATGTATAACCTACAGCCTTTACTAGCAGCACTAATGAGTAAATTATTTAACTTGCTTCTTCTACACATCCAGCAAAACACTTTGTCTCTCCATCTAATAAAAGCAGGCTACTAATCAAATATTCCACAGCTGGATAGGCTTTCCAATATTTAATTCAATTAATCTCAGTTTGGTCTCACCCGATAATTAGCTGATGTCAATTATTAATTATCTAGGATAAATTCTCATCCGATTACCTCAATCTTATTCACTTCTTCTTTTTTTGTCTTCTTGGTCTGTCCCCTTTAGAAAATGTGCTCTGTTATGACGACCTTGGTAGCTGGCTACCGGATACTGTCTTGGAAAAACCTCTGTGCTCTTCCCCTATTTAAAGTAAACAGTACTTATTTATCTTTACCATTTTTCTATTGTTTGCCCATTTATCTTTCATTAGCTATTCCCATCTTGCATTGTGTCATCATAGATTTTCTCATACTGACCTGATCTTATTGTAGATCCGGTTCCTAATGATAGAGTGTACTAGCAGCTTCTGCGATCTTACTCTCTGCTGTTAGGCTGGAACAAAATCGTCCAATCCTTCCTTTCTGCCATGTGCTCCGTATCTATTTTTCTACAATAGAAAAACTCAAAGCGCACTGAGTTTAACTATTTTTGGATTGTGCACTTTTTGGAAGCCTCTCTGATCACTCACTAGCTGCGCCGGTTTGCTGTTCATACTTGTGTCTTTTCTTTGATTTTCCGCTCGTTCCAGGTTCCACAGTTTCAACTTTTGCCCCGTCTGTCTCGGGCTGTATCACGTTGTCTCTCCACCTCTGGCCATTTGTGGTTGCCTGCGTTTCCTTATGTTGTCCGTCTTTATATACTATTTCTCTGACCATGTGACGAATTCGTCACATGATCCAGGGACGCTACGTTCACCGCTCACCCCCTTTTTAACTCGTTCGTTGACATTGGCTGCCTTTGACCCCCTACTCCTCCAACTCGCAGGCTCTGCAGCCCAGGCAAGACGCCGCAAACCCGACCCCGCGCTCTAAAACAGACTGCGCGGCGCCCACACTCGCCATAGTCCCCATGTGGGCTCCCGCGCTGTGCCAATCCCGATGTACTGCGGCTCCGTACGTTGCACTCGACATCGCTGTATGTTCGCACTATACAGCGAAGGTATATTTTGACGGCTGGTATATTTATAACAATGTGACAACAGTCTGAAAGTTCCGGCAAAAAATATATCGTCAATGATATTTCTCCTTTGTTTTACTTCTGTGAACCATCCAGTTTTGTTATTTTCCTCACTGCGGAGCACTTATTAGTAATGCACACTTAGTTTATTTCAGTTGGTTCAACTCCTATCGGTCTGTCCAGTCTCTACATCTCTTCACTTTGGGACACCTGGAATTCATGGAAGCAGGCTTTCATCCATGTTATAGTTGATGGTGATCTGGCCCTTAGTTTGATTATTTTAATTTTTTATCTTTGTAGGATCTGACCCCCTTTCCATTTTTTCTTTTTTACCACGGGGCCATCTTACTGTTTCACCCATGTATTTAAGGGGTCAGTGAATTATCATTCTGTTTTCTCATTCAGACCCAACTCTATGCTTTTTGTAAGAAAAATCAATTCTTTCTCTTTTCTAGCTAATTTTCTTCTGTCAAGATTAGAGTCATTTGTTTGCCTCACCAAATATACTACTGACCATCTCAAATCTTCCACTTTATGTACCATCTCTATAAAGTGTTCCACTAGGGGAGCGGAATGCACTCTATTTTTTATGCAGCTTTTGTGTTCTGTGATGCGTGTTTTGATTTTTCTTTCTGTCTTCCCAATGTAGATCTTTTTACAGGGGCACCAGATCACATACACTACAAAACTAGAGTTACAATTTGTCAGCACTTTTTGTTTCCAAAGGTTTTTTTAGACCTAAGTTAATTTCCGTTGTTTTTTTGGTTTGTTGACAGCAGACACAGGACCCACATGGATAGTGTCCTTTTGGAGCCCGCAATCCCCATGTTTCTGTTAGGGTCAACTGTGGTTTGATCTGTATAGTGATGTCGTTTCTCATGATCTGATCTTTTATCGACCTGCTTCTTCGGAATGCCATCAGTGGTCTCTGTAATGGTACTTTACCGTTTTCCAGAATTCTCCAATTTCGATGGATGATCTTCTGTATTCTGTTAGAGAGGGTACTGTAAGTGTTAACAAACACTAAGTTCTCTTTGTTTTTTCTGCTAGGATTTTGTTCCGGAATTGCCTCTCTGTTGTTATTGTCGGCTCTCTTCATGGCCCTTTTTGTCAGCCTAGTAGGATAGCCTCTCTTCTGTAGATCACTTCTCAGTCTCAGTGCTCCTTCTTTATAGTCTGCATTATTCGTGCTGTTCTTTTTCAGCCGTAGAAACTGGCCAAAGGGTAAATTATCCCGTGTGTGTGTCGGATGAAAGCTGGTATAGTGTAATAGGGCATTACGATCCGTGGGCTTTTTATATGGTTTCTCGTACAGTTCTCCCTTCTCTGTATCTACTTTGATAGTCACATCCAGATAGTTGATCTCCACTTTGCTTACATTTTCCGTGAATTCCAGATGTTGTTTTTGTCGGTTGATCCACTCGAAAAACCTGCTAGCGGTATTTTCTTCTCCTCTCCAGGTAATAAGCACATCATCTATGTACCTTCTCCATAGTAGTATATTTGCTTTATATGGATTGGTATCATTATAGATGCAGTGTTTCTCAAAAGCCTCCATGTAAAGATTGGCGATACGTGGAGCCAGGGTTGCCCCCATGGCTGTACCTTGTACTTGTTTATAAAAAGTACCATTTAAATGGAAGTAACTTTCCATCAATGCCATTTCGGCACACCACATTATGAAAGACACTGGGGTGTTGGTATTCATTGTCTCTGTGAGTAATCTTTCTTCCAACACTTCAAGCGATGCTTTCTGGGGTATATTCGTATACACGGCTATTACATCCAGACTAATCAATATCTCAGTAGCATTATCAAATGGTGTACCCTCGATTTCTTTTATAATCTGCGCAGTGTCTTTTATGAAGGAATCCATTTCCCTGACCATTGTTTGCATAAAATGGTCTGCAAATTTAGATAATGGCTCTAGGATGAAATCGCACCTGACACTATGGGGCCGATTCATGGAACAAACGTGTGCCAAAAATCCATGCGCAAGCAGGCGCAAGGGAGCGCAAGCGTGAGAAATGCAGCGCATGCGCACGCGTGCGATTCAAGGAAGACGCTGCGCGTGTTTCCCGCTGTCCGTGCGCTCAATCCAGCCATGGCGCACGCAGGCATACACGGCGTGTGCTACGCGCACAGCAAAAGCGCACATAGCGCGGTGCACACAACCAAAGTGGGCGGAACAGTGGGCGTAACACGCGGACTGGGGAACAACGCGTGAAAAAGAAGGCGTAACTGGGGAAGTACTGCAGGGAACTACACGGAACGCCCACATGCACGCGAACAACCCGTATTCATGGATCCGAATACGGGAAACCCGCGCACGGCAAAAGACGCACACAGGCGTCAACGCGTCCGCCACACGAAGGCAGGTGGAAGCGTCCCCACACACAGTACAAAAGTGCGCGCAAACAACAAACGCGTATATACAGATAGGATGGATGCCCCATTTGTCGCAGCACTGATCGTGGGACACCGCAGGAGGAGGAGAATAGCCAGGGCATGCATTTTCACACTACGGACAAGCCTTTTTGTGATGCCTGACAACCAGGTCTATGGCAGGTATAGGTTTCCACCCCACATCATCCTAGACCTGGTCAGAGAGTGGGAAGATGACCTTACTTCCCCCACTCTTTGCTCCCAAGCATTGAGCCCCTTGGAGAAGGTGGTCAATGTCCTGCATTTTTTGGCCACTGGGTCATTTCAGCGGACTACTGCCATAGTGGGGGGGGGATCTCACAGGCCACGCAGTCACGCTGCCTACACCAGGTACTGGCAATCATGACAGCGCGCCCCTCAGTCCGCAGGCACATATACATGCCCAGAACACCCGCAGAAAGGCAGGCCGTTGTCCTGGATTTTTTCAGGGTGGCACACTTCCCCAAAGTGCTCGGTGCCATAGATTGCACCCATGTGGCCCTACGTCCACCTAGGGCCACTGAGCACATCTACCGAAACCGCAAGCAATGGCATTCCATCAATGTACAGGTGGTATGCGATGCAAAGGGAATAATCACCTCTGTCTATGCAAACTACCCTGGCTCCACCCATGACAGTTTCATATACAGAATGTCCGCCCTGAGCCGGGCCCTGGAAGCTGGGCAGCATGGTGACACATGGCTCCTAGGTGAGTACAAATGCCCTTGCACATGCATGCAAGTCACACACAGACAAATACCCAAACCCTAATATTCTCAACTATTATCACCTCCCCAGGGGACAGTGCCTACCCTCTGAGCAACCACATGATGACACCAATCCGAAACCCCACCACACCACCCCAGGTAAGATACAACGCCGCCCATATTGCAACCAGGGTCATAGTGGAGCACACATTCGGAGTGCTCAAGTCACGTTTCCGCTCCCTTGACCGCTCTGGCGGGCAACTACTCTATGCACCCCCAGTAGTGTGCAGTATCATTGTGGCAGCATGTGTCCTGCACAATGTTGCAACACGGCAGGGCGCCCCGGTGGACATGGTGGTGCCCCCATATCCCCAACCACAGGCACAGGCGCTGCCCATGGGAGGGGACAGGGCACGTGGCGAGGAAGCCCGGACCCAGCTTGTGGCCACGTTTTTCACCTAAACTCCCACCCCTGCGGATTGCACAGAGGCCTGGCACATACCAGGTGACAATCGATGATGACAAAGAGATAGTCAACTGTCACAACCCTACCACCCTGAGATAGTTGGCATGGAAGTGCCACATCATCTGCATCCCTAGCTACTTAAACACAAGCTATCCTGTGTGACCAAAAGGCACACATATGACATATGACATGATATGGCATATACACAAGAATTTCAAGGTGCGATGAGGCAGGGAGGGAGGAACAAGGGAAGACTGACAACGGTACTACTAGGCCAGGTGTAATTTAGATTGTGCAAGTGCAGGGGTAGGGGGAAGGGAAAAGTGCAAGGGGATGGGGAGGAGGGGGGAGTGCAGTACAGGGGAAGTAGACCAAAAAACAAATACATAGGTCAGCTGGTGGCAACTGCAAAGGTAAGTGCAGACAAGTGCTGGGAAGGGGGGGCTGTAGGGATAGAGAGACAGTACCGCAATGCAGGGGTTGCCAGGGAGGCAGTGCAAGTGGAGAGTGGCTGGGCCAGGGACCGAGGTCAGTGAGAGTGGCCCAGTTGCAGATCCAGTGCAGTTCCAGTGAATAATTCCGCAAGGGGGAGGCAGAGAGAAAGCAGAAGCAAAGAGGAAGGTCTTGAGGTGCTTCCCGAACCAGAGATGGTTCCCCTCAAGTTCAAGTGAGGCAGGAAGGCTGTTCCAGAGGGAGGGCCCTGCCACGGAGAGAGATCTATCCCCAGCTAGTTGCTCTGAGAAGCAGATGACCCTGACATGCAAGGTGTGCATCACACACACCTGCAAAACAGGAAATGACCATCACTGTTATGTCACAAAAACCCTCCCAGACCACAACATGACATGGCAAGCAATACCCACACACCAACACAGTAACAATAAGGTACACATTGCCATGTCCAAAATGTACAGTGGCATCAGACAATGATGCCTGACCTGGAATCAGATGAAATGACAGACCAACAACCTCCCACCCAAAATAAGTCATTTGCAAATTCATTACAAGAGTTGTAGACGTAACATAACAATGAATGCCTGTCTACATGCACATTGTGCATTGCAAAATCAACACTGCAGTTCTGTGTGCTGTGTCCTACTCCTGCAACACACTGCTCAGCGCACAGCACAGTGAACAGCCATTGTGTGTGATGCACACCCTGAGCATCACATCTAAGCGACAGACCACATCAAAAAGCAAATTAGGCATGTACAGGATCCATAATTGGTCACAGAACATGTGCTGCAGGGACACAGTGGCCACCAGAAGGCAAACAGTGTACACGTGGATATGCAAGGGTGGGAGTACATGTAGTGCATCAGAGTGCAAGTATGCGGGTCTGCAAGGACATGCACTCAACATATGCATGTGCACTCAAGTGACCATCAGTGTTCTCTACACATCACATGTGAACATTCACCATGTGTACATCCCAGCATGTCAAACCACAACTATCCCCTCGCACCTGAAAGGTAAACACAACACATGAACAGGCATTGATCAGCAGAACACAACATGTACATAGGATACCACCATTACAATGTCAGAGTTACCATCACACTGCAGGGCAAGGCAACTATCAACAACAACCCCCCCCCCTCCCTCACAAATGACCATGACCCACTGAACAACTGCACCTGGGTCATGGAGCCTTCAACCCTCAATTCCACCTGGCCACAGGATCACCTTTACCCTTCGTCACCATCTCCCACCTTGTGTGTAAAAAGGTGCCTGCACCCTCAGAATCCACACTCATTTCCAATATCACAAAATCCAAGGCATAAAAACGAACCGGAACACCCTCCAGTAGATGACTTGACGTAGCAGTACCTCACAAAGGCCAAGTACTACCACAATGATGCAACAACCAAGGTAGCACAGTAAAACAATGTCACAACAGGATGTGAACCATGTGTGGTACATAACATAGGATGATGCACCATGAACGGATATGTACTGTCACAGGTCCCGTGTACAGGCGCGGGAGAGTCACGAAACAACCACCCCCACCGTGTCCTGGGTGCCTGCAAGGTCAAACTCACACAGGCCCCTCAGACCCTGGTGGGGAAGGAGGTTCAGGGATATGCAGTCGGGCCAGGTGTTGGCACACTGGATAACTGGAATGAGTGGCAGGAGAGGGGAGGAGGAATGACACATGAAAGTAGGGAATGCACGAAAATGTACTACCTGCATGAACACATACACAATCCAAACAAACTTCGACATCATTGTCATGGCCTTCTGTAGTCCAGGCTTAGGAGTGGTACGAACCAACCACCCCCTCTAGGGTTTTGGCGCCTGCAAGTTCGGGGCTTACACAGGCATCCGTAACCCCAGCGGGGAAAGAGGTTTAGGGAACGTTGGTTGGATAGGTACGGGAAGCAGGAACACCGGGTAGAGGGTACAGGGTTCAAAATTGCATAGGATTCCGGGTGATTAGGGGGAAAAAAACATACCAAATTGAATCACACATACATCCATGCATTAGTGCACCCCCCAGCAAGCCTATGCAGAGCAGTTTGAAAGAAAAACAATAAGACACTTAGCTCTGGTTTTGAGTGCTGGCCTCCTGCCTGCGCACTCTCAGGTCCGGTTACAGGAGCACTGCAATGCTGCAAAGAGAGCCACAGTCAACAACCTGTACGTGCCAATTACACAAAAACACACCACCAAACATGCCCCACAGCAACAAACTACTCTACAAACAGACAATCCGGTGTAGATGCTTCGTACCCATATATAACATTACCCCTGTGACGGGTCATACACAGTCAATGCAGTAAGTCAGCCGCCGGTGGGTGCGTGGCAAATGGAAGACCAATGTGTCACAATTCACACAACATGCAATGTTCCCTGGGTAAGCAGACAGACCCATATAGCAAGCCATGACTTCAGAGCAAGTTGCGTACCACCATGACCGAAACAAAGTTGGCAGTGCATTTATCATAAAGTACATGGAAATGAAATGCACTGCACCCGAGTATGTCCCTTGCTGTATGTCCCTGTGAGCTGCCCCTTTCCATGTCTCAGAAAGCTACATGGTTCAATCTGAGCTGCATTGTGTGCTTCAACACCAATATTCGTCCAAGCTCACCCTCAGTGCTGTGACTAAGCCTGCATGTGCAACTCGCCTGGTGCAAGCTTTGCTGTATTGTGGCCCCCCTGTTCTGCTCACCTTGCCTGGAGTTCCTTGGAACACGTCAGCAGTTCTAGGATGTAGGTCTGCAATCCCTGTGCCTCTGCTTGTGCACACATGTGCATGTGGGCACCAACAAACGTGTCCAGAATTCCGTTGTCCAATGGGCCATGTCTGCTGGCAAAGGTGCTCTGGAGGCTCATTCCCCTGCAGAAAGGGCATGAAACACATGATTAATGCTTCAAAGTCATCTGTCTGCGTCTCTTCAGACATCTCATCACTTGACCATGTCAGAAAGTAACATCATAAATCACACCATCAGTCCGTCTTTCACATCCAAAGTGTGGAACACTATCTACAGCATGAATTGCAACAAGCACGTGTACAGTAAAGATAAGAAACATACGACACAATGCATAGCAATGAATGTACACATTAATCATGAAACACCCCATCTAGCAAAAGCTGAACAGTGGACAATAACACCAAAATCATCCCCACTAGGGGTGTAAACACAAGTCACACAGCACCAGACATGCCACAGATATGGCAGTCCAAAGCCCTTGTGTAAATGTTTGTGGCACCGAACCATCCTTGCGAGCCCATGGATAAGGGAGGCAGGAGTGGCATATGTGAGTCAAGGACCCCAAGCAGCAAACACATACACAAGACAAGCCTGAAGGGCCCAGCTGGAACAGACAGTGGATGCCTTCAAAAGCCACAAAGCACCGCACCGTCACATGAAAGCACAATAGACAAGCAATTTTAAACTATATTAACTATTAACTAATTACACTAACTATGGAAAACCTACATTACCTAATTAAACTAACTATCAAACAGAAACTTAACTAACTAAACTAAAAGAAAAATCAAAAATGGCCACATATGACTCGGGGGGGAGGGAAGGCACCCAGGAGGGGGGAGGTACAGGGTGCTACTCAACATCCACATGCGATGATGCTGAGCTAAAAAAAAAAACCTCCATGGGCTCAACGCGTGCACAGCCCAACCTATGTGGGAGATAGATGGTCGTCCGAGTCTGGCTCATCCTGGAAAGGAGGACGTGGCACAGTAGCCTGGCCACGCCTAGCCGCAGCTTGCCCCTCGTCGGCAGCAAGTCTGCCGGACGGGTGAGCCTGGTTCTGTGTGGCGATGTGACGTAGGTCTGCATGCAGAACCTCACGTGATACACGTGCTTCCTCTTGCAAGGTAGCACGTGTAACACGGAGTTCCTCCTGCAAGGCCTGGCTGGACAACCGCTGCACCTCCCGGCAAGCCTGTAGCTCAGCCGAGATGGTACGCTCAAGCTCTGCAAACCTCTCCTCTGCCTGCTGCCTCTGGGACATCATAAGGACACCCAGAGTGGATCTGAGGGAAGCATACTCCTCCCTCAGGGCATCCATGTGTGCCTCTGCGTGAGCAGCAATTGCTTGACGCAGAGACGACATTTCAGCCTGGCGTGCCCTGTCTGAGGCCGCCATGCCCAGCCTGAGCCTGAGCGGGCCGTGGACTGTGCCGCCTGCTGCTGGAGAAGCACCTGCCTAGCAGGGGGGAGCACAGATCGTGCCACACGCTCCATGCTCTCAGCGATGTTCTCCATTGCTGCCCCCTGCCATTCTGAATTGGCAGTCATGTCTTGCTCCCACTGAGTATACTGCAGTTGCGCGCGGCAACCGCGTTGCCGGGCTTGACCCCTGCGGGACCCAAGGACCGGGGGTCCTCGCTGTGTTGGCACCGCCCGCGGCTGCACGACTACATGCCCCCGTCGACGTGATGTCCCAGGCACATCAGTGACTGGTGTGGAGGGTGACCCTGCGTCCCGATCCACCACGTGCGGAGGAACCAAGACTGTCTGATCCCTCAGTGCAGGTGTCGCAGACAGAGGAGTGTCCACATCAGAATCAATCACCCCTGACATATGGACTTGATGCTCATCCAACTCAACATGGACGTCAGAGTCGTCATCAAGGCTGGACTCATAGGCAGCCGGAGACAAGATGGACTGTAGCACTTGGGAGTTTTCGTGGCCTACCACCCCACGACCCCCACTAGTGCCGGGTTGATGTAGTGGTAACAACCCTGTGTCTGGCATGACAGCACCATCCTCCGCCTCCATTCCGTCACCACCTGAAAAATAGAGAGAAAAAAGGTCACTACACATGTCAGAAGCACACAACACACACACACACCGACAGCAAACGCATCAGGCAGACATGTGACACACAACATATAACCTGGCATGCATGCTGGGTCAACTTTGAATTGCTTCTGTGATCAGACCTGTTGAAAGGTGGCAGTTTCCATGGAAGTGGGTCTATGCAGTGCAGAAAATGTGTACGCCACTCACTACCTACATGTACAAGGACTCCATGGTGTGTGCCAGGAAATGTGAAGGCAGTGCAATGCAATGTCAAATTCAGACATCATGTGCATTGTGCATTCAATGTGTACCATATCTAGAAGCCAAGCACCCCTCCACCCCAGTACCAAAGCAGGGATGCCTAGCATGGTATCAAAAGGCTGACCATACACCTGTGTATTGACAGGCAGTGTTGACTGGCATCAACAGCTTAATGTGATTCAAGTGACAACACTGCAAATGATGCTGGGACAGTAAGCAGGACACATGATGAAAACTCTGGATTCCGCCCATGTGTGAAGAAGACACTACACCAGTTGGACAGAGTCATTGGCCATTGAACAGGCTGAGATTGTCAGACACTAAACATGTGTGCAATGCAGGACTGAGCCACAGTTGACGTGGGAAGGCTGATGAGATGGCAGGCAATGTATGTAACCAAGGACTTGTATTACAGTGATCATCCAGTCAAGGACACATAGGGGCATGCGTGCAATGCACATGGAGCATGAATGGGCACTCATGTCCCGGCGGGACATCTGACCTATGCACAGTACAAGTGAGATACCCTGCATCAAGTACTAAGGCTGTACCACACGGCATATGTTTGGCAGATTCTACGCTGGAAGTTAGCATCTACACAGGACGCATGAACAAGAAAGTACACATTGGCAAGATTGAAGAACACCAGTGCAAAGGTGGAAGTAGGGTGCAGAGTGGCGGAGGAGGGGCAAGGGAGCATGTCTACATGGAGTCCCTGCATGCAGGCAGAGGAGACATGCATGACGGAAGCATTGCATTACTTACACATCAGAACCATGTACACGTCACATGTAGCGGCAATCATGCACAACACATCCCACAAGTGAAACACACACGTCCTCAACAAACACGCATCAAAACTCACTGGACTGGGCATCAAAGTCCAGCATCTCTCCCACTCCTTCGACCAATTCAGGTGGTATGAACTCCGCAACGAGTGCCTCATGCAGAGTGAGCTATTCCTCCTCTGGTGCAGGCCCACCGCCAGTCGCCAGAGTCAAGTTGTAATTAGAGGCACGCTTAGCCTTAGTGCTGCGTTTGATGTCATTCCAACGCTTTTTGCACTCTTGCGCCGTGCGCATCTCATGGCCGAATGAACTGACATGTTCCGCAACATGCTTCCAGTGGGTGTCACGTTGGGCAGCCGTAGTCTGACTCTTGGCACCCACTAGCATGCCACGGCTGTGGCCCCGCACATAGTCCACGAGGAAGTCCAGTTCCTGCTTACAGAAAGGCTTCTTCCTCGACGTGCAGGAGGTCGTGGCTGTGTGTGGGGTCCCAGCCTGTGCTGCAGGTGCAACCTTCCTCCTCTTGGACTGTGGAGCAGACCCTGGCTGGCTAATGCCGCCCTGACCAGTATGGCCAGTGGGTTCGGTGGATTGAGCCAAGGGAGTGGCAGGTGGAGGGATGACCAAAGGCCTGACTTGTGTCAGTGGCAGCTGGGTGCCCACTAATGGACCCTGTGCAGCAACATCAGCTGTGGTAGGGTCATTGACCGCAATGGTCCTGGTTGGCAGACTCACAACCGGGGTGCTGTTGGGTGCATCTGCCCCTGCACTTGCCAACACCCGGCTGTTCGGGGCAGCAGATGACATGACTGTCCCAGGGACATGTGTCTTGGTCTGAGCAGCCCGGCATGCCCCTGTGGTTTCCCCCCTGGCCTGCTGGAGATCTACCAAGGGCTCTTCAAGTGCCAACGCAGCCTGCGCTGGCAGACCCCAAGCCTGGGTGGCGGTATCCACAGCTGCACCTGCAGCTACCACTACCCTTGGGCCCGTGGCAGTCGATGGAACGGACTGCCAGGTCACACGGGCGCCAGTGCCAGATGCAGAATCTGCATCCCCCGGAACCACAGGGGGTGGTGGCATGACTGCACCGACACATGGCACAACATTGTGCGCAAGTGGCGCACCCCTGCCTCTTCCCCCTCTGTGGCCGCCCTGGACACCCTGGAGTCCCACTACTCCCTGGTCACCACGGCCACGTCCCCGACCACGCCTGCCACGAGGAGTACGCCCAGCTGAGGCACCCCTCATCTTTGGTGTCCTCCCAACCATGGCACAGATGTAGTAGTGCGGGCACAGATGGAGTGGTGCCAATGGGAGGTGTACACGACAATTGACCTGGGCAATTGGGGTGAAGGGGGTGAGAAGCAAGATGTTAACAGCCCCCCTGCACCTGCAAGGCTGTATGTGACCCCGGTGATGTAGTGACGGGTCATGCAACGCTCAGGCACCCCAAAACTGCAGTAAAACTGTGCACGCAACCCTGCAGCCTACGTGCATGGATTCAACCTCCCGCAGTACGCGGTGGCACCCAGTAACACGAATAACGCATACGCGTGGGACACGCAGGCTACTATGACATCGAAAATGGGTGCGATACACAGGGCCACCCGCAGTGGGAAAAAGAGCGTGTGCGACTCACCGTCTCACTAGCGCGATGCAGAAAAACACGCGTAGCCAATACCCCCGCCAAAAGAAGAGATACGTCCTTGTAGCTGTGAAGTTGTGATGGCGCGCGAAACAACAGGAAGCAGCAACACACGTCGGTCTCCACGAAAGGCACGTACAGCGAACTGCTGGGCCCACTCACCTTTAACCTGTGCTGAGGGAAACGCACGCGCGCGTCACGTCACTTATGCGCATGGGCCCTTTCCTCGTATTACACGCCGATGTGCAGTTTCCACGCGCGCTTACGCGCATGGGCCCTTTCCTCGTATTACACGCGGACGTGCAGTTTTTCACGCGCGCTGAAATGCCCATGCACGTCTGTACGCGTCACGTCACAGGGGCGCTTGCGCTTGAGGGGCCTTCTGTCCAATGAAAATGCGAATGCGTGCAGACGCGCTTACGCGCTAAGGGCCTTTCCTCGAATTACACGCTGACGTGCAGATTTTTCACGTGCCAAATCACTCCGTATCAAGCTGGCCACGCGTAAGCACACGGAAGACCACGCTCCTGCCCAGAAGGCCGAACTACTGCCCCCCAGAGCCAAGAGCACGCTCCCACCTGCCATCTGCTGCTGCCTGACTGCCTGCTGCCCACGTGCCCTGCCATTTGCTGCCTGCACATCAGCCAGGGGTGCTGTTGCTGTGACCACCCCTGCTGGAACCGAAGACTCCCGACTGGGATTCCATCGCTCCACAGCCCAGCCCCAGGACCCAGTTGCCCACCCACTCCTGCCTCTGGGGTTGTCATGTCGGGGCAAACACCATCTGGGACCACTGACAACCCCCGGCCAGAGAGGCAGAGGGGCACCAGCTTCAGTGCCACCGAAGTTGGTGTCCTGGTGGAGCAAGTCCTGGGGCAGTATGATGCCCTCTCCGGAAGTTCCCGCGGCGACAAGGAAGGACGGACTCGGATCTGGACTGACATCGTGACTGCCATAAACGCGGAGGGGGTGGCAGTCCGCGACTTACAACATGTCAAGAAGCGCTGGGAGGACTTCAGGTCCAGGACCCTGAACAAGGCCCGGCGCCTCTTGAAGGCAGCGGATGCCAAGGGGCGCCGGGGCCACTTGTCGGAAGAACAGATGAGGGTCCTGGAACGCATATCCCCAGCGCTCCACGTCCAGGTCCTTGAGAAGCAGACCCGTCTGGAGTCGAGTGGTGAGTGTACATGCATCCTGATTGTGAGCAGTGCGTGTGGTGATTATTCAGTAGTGTGCAGGTTGCACATCTGTTTGTATGGGGTCGAGTATGGGTGGGGGTGTACAGGGCCATGGGGCTGACACATGAGAGGGCTGTAATGTGTGAGACATGGATGGTGCTTGTGTGTGTAGGCTTGCATGCCAAATGCAGTTGTGTGGGCACACATGTTTGGATGAATGTGTATGTAAGTAGACATGTCCGTGATGTCACGCATGTATGTTGTTTTCGGCTGCATGTATCAGCACTGTGTACATGTGCATGTGTGTGTATTTGACAAGGGTGCAACAGTGATGCAACATGGATGCATGTGACAGCGGTATGTGGAAGCCTGATTGGCAGATGTGACATGGATGCCCGTCTGAACAGTGTGACACTTGGCAGAGGTGTACACATGCATGCAAGTGTGGTGGTGTGTGTACATGTTTTGTTCACTTCCTGTGTTGCATGTGATGTCTGGCTCACCTTTGGCTGCTCATGCTGTTGTATGTGTATGGATGGTGGTGGCAGTTGCGATATGGCTGTGGTATGGCTCATGTGTGCGAGTTGTAATGACATGTGTGTTGGGGATTGTGATGACATGTCTGAGGTTTGCCAATGCCACTCATGTACAACTGTCATGTGTGTATGTGTCCATTGTACAGTGCCCTGATGCCTGTGTTTTGTTTCTCCTTGTCTGCAGCGTCAACTGATGAAGAGGGCGGAGAAGGTGCTGTGGAGCACAGCGGCGGGGATCCCACCGCCAGCCGGAGACGCAAGGCCCGGCTCCCCTCCCATGTTGTCATCTCGTCGGGGAGTGAGGAGCCTGGTGCCGCGTCCCAGGCCGCAGCTGACGGGGGGAGGTCCAAGAGGCGGAGGTTGGAGTTGGACTCCTCGGCAGCAGAAGGGGCAGCTGGGACCCCACAGGGCCCAACAGGGGAAGATGGCACGGAGTCATCCAGGTTGGTGGGGGGTTTGGTGGAGGAGGAGGCCGTGCAAGCACCAGAGATGGGGTCTGGAGGTGGGGATCCCACTGGTGCTAGTGGTGCAGTGCAGGACCAGGGACAGGAGGTAGCACAGGCCGCCGCAGAGGTGCCTGTGTGCAATCCTGTCCCTGATCCTGTCCCTGCATCATCTTGCACCAGCAGGGATGCCTACGTCCAGACCCGTTTTCAGGCAGGGGATGAGCTCACATCAACTGGCCTTCCTCTGCCTGCGGACGTGGCTATCCAGGTCCGGGTTGAGCCTGTCCTGGCTGGTGTGGCGTTGCGTCAACGGGCCATGCGAGGTGACCTGCAGTCTTTTCATGAAGAGACTGCAAGTCATCTCGAATGGCTCGTTGACCACGTCAGCCTGCTGGGACAGGTCACCCAGGCCGGATTCCTCCGTCTGATGGGGCTTGCTCCGACCCCCTCCTCAACTGGACCCCCTACGCGCCAGTCGTCCTCTGTGCCATCTTCCCACCCATCAGTCACCTGGGTGCCCTGTGGAGCTGCCTCTGACGGTGCGGCCAGGCTGGTGGAGGAAGCATCCCTGCCACAGTCGGGAGTCGGACGTCCAGCAGGGGTGGCCACATCAACGACTGCACCCCAGCCGGCGGAGGATGTGCAGGCAGCAGGAGGCAGTGCACGGGCAGAGGCACAGCAGCAGCAGCAACGTGGTGGGAGCCATGAAGGCTCGGGGCCTTCAACATCGGAGGGGCAGGCATCGGCCGGAGGGCAGGAGGACCCAGGACAGAGAGTGTCTTCCGTGTGGCAGCGGTTGGGCCACGCCATAGATGCGGAGCGGCAGCGGGCGGAAGAGGCACGGCTCACAATGGTCAGGGCGGAGAACTCCATGCGGAGGGCCCTGAGGCGGGCCGAGTGCCTCGAGGCAATCCGCAGGGGTTTGGAGGTGGAGACGTCGACGGCCCTGCAGACCCTCGGGGCCATGGAGGAGGACCGCCTCTGGGACATTGAGGAGGAGTTCGATGATGCCCTGGCCTGGGACATCCACAAGTGAGCCGTGAAACTAGCCCGCTGCCCTTGTAAATAGTTATGTAGGTAGTGTTAGGTTTCATTTTTGTTTTTATTTTATTTGGACCTTTCGGACATTGGCCAAATTTTTGTATATAGTTTATTTTATTAGTTAGTGTAGTTAGATAGGTTTCCTTAATTTTGTTGGGATAATGGACCCTGGCTTGTTCCCATGTACATAGTTCGCAGTTGGATTGTATTTTTTTTTTCTCTTTTTTACCATGGAGCAATGGCTTTCTTTTTTATTTCCCATTGGATTTTGTTTTGTGGACATTGACTTTGGACAACATTACTTTGGAATTTTATTTTTGGTTTTGCTTTTTTTAACGGACATATTCTTTTCATTTTTGTACATTCACGTTTCTGTTTCTTCATTTTTTATTCTATTTATGTTTCCTTTGATACATGTTTTTTTTGGTGAACTTCAATGTGTGGTATCTCATTGGTTTCATGCATTTCATGATATGTGTTTTGAGATTCACTGACACCCATTGGGTGTATGTGAGGGAAATGTGTTTGTTTCGGAACTTGCAATTGGTGTTCTGTGATGTAATTGCAAATTATGAGTGGGTGGATGCAATACTCGGGTGGGTGTTTTGCATTTGGAGGCTGACCATAGGGACCAGGGATCTAGATTGTGATGACATGTTGGCTGGGGAACATGAGTTGCACATGGGTGGGGGCCTGCTGGCAGGTGCCCCACAGTGCTGGGGGGTGGGGGTGCTGGGGACATGGGTGGGGGCCTGGTGGAGGCTGCCCCTGGTGGCTGGGGGGTGGGGGTGGTGGGACACATGGGTTGGACATGGGTGGGGGCCTGCTGGCAGGTGCCCCACAGTGCTGGGGGGTGGGGGTGGTGGGAGACATGGGTGGGGGCCTGGTGGAGGCTGCCCCTGGTGAATGGGGGGCGGTGGGGGTGGTGGGAGACATGGGTGGGGGCCTGGGGGAGGCTGCCCCTGGTGGCTGGGGGGTGGGGGTGGTGGGAGACATGGGTGGAGGCCTGCTGGCAGGCGCCCCACAGTGCTGGGGGTGGGGGTGGTGGGGAACATGAGTTGGACATGGGTGGGGGCCTGCTGGCAGGTGCACCACAGTGCTGGGGGGTGGGGGTGGTGGGAGACATGAGTTGGAAATGGATGGGGGCCTCGTGGAGGCTGCCCCTGCACTGCTGGGGGGTGGGGGTGGTGGGAGACATGGGTGGGGGCCTGGTGGTGGGTGTCCCTGGTGGCTGGGGGTGGGGGTGGTGGGAGACATGAGTGGGGGCCTGGTGGTGGGTGCCCCTGCACTGCTGGGGGGTGGAGGTGGTGGGGAACATGAGTTGGACATGGGTGGGGGCCTGCTGACAGGTGCCCCACAGTGCTGGGGGGTGGGGGTGGTGGGGAACATGAGTTGGACATGGGTGGGGGCCTGCTGGCAGGTGCCCCACAGTGCTGGGGGGTGGGGGTGGTGGGGAACATGAGTTGGACATGGGTGGGGGCCTGCTGGCAGGTGCCCCACAGTGCTGGGGGGTGGGGGAGGTGGGGAACATGAGTTGGACATGGGTGGGGGCCTGGTGGAGGCTGCCCCTGGTGACTGCGGGGGTGGGGGTGGTGGGAGACATGGGTGGGGGCCTGGTGGAGGCTGCCCCTGGTGGCTGGGGGGTGGGGGTGGTGTGAGACATGGGTGGGGGCCTGGTGGAGGCTGTCCCTGCACTGCCGGGGGGTGGGGGTGGTGGGAGACATGGGTGGGGGCCTGGTGGAGGCTGCCCCTGGTGGCTGGGGGGTGGGGGTGGTGGTAGACATGGGTGGGAGCCTGCTGGATGGTGCCCCACAGTGCTGGGGGGTGGGGGTGGTGGGGAACATGAGTTGGTCATGGGTGGGGGCCTGCTGGCAGGTGCCCCACAGTGCTGGGGGTGGGGGTGGTGGGGTACATGAGTTGGACATGGGTGGGGGCCTGCTGGCAGGTGCCCCACAGTGCTGTGGGGTGGGGGTGCTGGGGGACATGGGTGGGGGCCTGGTGGAGGCTGCCCCTGCACTGCTGGGGGGTGGGGGTGGTGGGAGATATGGGTGGGGGCCTGGTGGTGGGTGCCCCTGCACTGCTGGGGGGTGGGGGTGGTGTGAGACATGGGTGGGGGCCTGGTGGAGGCTGCCCCTGCACTGCTGGGGGGTGGGGGTGGTGGAAGACATGGGTGGGGCCAGGTGGTGGGTGCCCCTGCACTGCTGGGGGGTGGGGGTGGTGGGAGACATGGGTGCGGGCCTGGTGGAGGCTGCCCCTGGTGACTAGGGGGGTGGGGGTGGTGGGAGACATGGGTGGGGGCCTGGTGGAGGCTGCCCCTGGTGGCTGGGGGGTGGGGGTGGTGTGAGACATGGGTGGGGGCCTGGTGGAGGCTGCCCCTGCACTGCTGGGTGGTGGGGGTGGTGGGAGACATGGGTGGGGGCCTGCTGGCAGGTGCCCCACAGTGCTGGGGGGTGGGGGTGGTGGGGAACATGAGTTGGACATGGGTGGGGGCCTGCTGGCAGGTGCCCCACAGTGCTGGGGGCTGGAGGTGGTGGGGAACATGAGTTGGACATGGGTGGGGGCCTGCTGGCAGGTGCCCCACAGTGCTGGGGGTTGGGGTGGTGGGGAACATGAGTTGGACATGGGTGGGGGCCTGCTGGCAGGTGCACCACAGTGCTGGGGGGTGGGGGTGGTGGGAGACATGAGTTGGAAATGGGTGGGGGCCTGGTGGACGCTGCCCCTGCACTGCTGGGGGGTGGGGGTGGTTGGAGACATGGGTGGGGGCCTGGTGGTGGGTGCCCCTGGTAGCTGGGGGGTAGGGGTGGTGGGAGACATGGGTGGGGGCCTGGTGGTGGGTGCCCCTGCACTGCTGGGGGGTGGGGGTGCTGGGAGACATGGGTGGGGCCTGGAGGAGGGTTCCCCTGGTGACTGGGGGTGCAGGGGGACATGCGTTGGTGGGCAGTAGTGCAAGTTGACATGTGGGTTGGCTGGGGGTCATGGCCATGGTGGATGGTGTGCCTGCAGGACATGTGCAGGGTAGGCCCCTGTGGTGTGAGCCACCTGCAGGGGCCGTGGAGGGTGTAGAGGGAACACCTGGGAGGACCCACACGTGCAATTCACGTGTGGTGCTCCCCGCGCACCCCTGTAATACACATACCCTGATGGAATCGCGTGTGGAACTTCCCGCGCACCCCTGGAATACACGTACCCTGCTGAAATCACGTGTGGCACTTCCTGCGCACCCCTGAGATACGCGTACCCTGCTCGCACGGGCCCAATCGCGTGTGGAAATTCCCGCGCACCCCTGAGATACGTGTACCCTGCGTAAATCGCTTGTGGCACTTCCCGCGCACCCCTGAGATACGCGTACCCCCAATCGCATGTGGAAATTCCCGCGCACCCATGAAATACACGTACCCTGCTGAAATTGCGTGTGGAACTTCCCGCACATCCCTGAAATACACGTACCCTGCTGAAATCACGTGTGGCACTTCCTGCGCACCCCTGAGATACGCGTACCCTGCTCGCACGGGCCCAATCGCGTGTGGAAATTCCCGCGCACCCCTGAGATACGTGTACCCTGCGGAAATCGCTTGTGGCACTTCCCGCGCACCCCTGAGATACGCGTACCCCCAATCGCATGTGGAAATTCCCGCGCACCCATGAAATACACGTACCCTGCTGAAATTGCGTGTGGAACTTCCCGCACATCCCTGAAATACACGTACCCTGCTGAAATCGCGTGTGGAACTTCCTGCGCACCCCTGAAATACACATACCCTGATGGAATCGCGTGTGGAACTTCCCGCGCACCCCTGAAATACACATACCCTGCTGAAATTGCGTGTGGAACTTCCCGCGCACCCCTGAAATACACGTACCCTGCTGAAATCGCGTGTGGAACTTCCCGCGCACCCCTGAAATACACATACCCTGATGGAATCGCGTGTGCAACTTCCCGCGCACCCCTGAAATACGCGTACCCTGCTCGCACGGGGCCAATCGTGTGTGGAACTTCCCGCGCACCCCTGAAATACACGTACCCTGCTGAAATCGCGTGTGGGACTTCCCGCGCACCCCTGAAATACACGTACCCTGCTGAAATTGCGTGTGGAACTTCCCGCGCACCCCTGAAATACACGTACCCTGCTGAAATCGCATGTGGAACTTCCAGCACACCCCTGAAATACACGTACCCTGCTGAAATCGCGTGTGGAACTTCCTGCGCACCCCTGAAATACACGTACCCTGATGGAAATCGCTTGTGGCACTTCCCGCGCACCCCTGAGATACGCGTACCCCCAATCGCGTGTGGAAATTCCCGCGCACCCATGAAATACACGTACCCTGCTGAAATCGCGTGTGAAACTTCCCGCGCACCCCTGAAATACACGTACCCTGCTGAAATCGGGTGTGGAACTTCCCACGCACCCCTGAAATACACATACCCTGATGGAATCGCGTTTGGAACTTCCCGCGCACCCGTGAAATACACGTACCCTGCTGAAATCGCGTGTGGAACTTCCCGCGCACCCCTGAAATACACATACCCTGCTGAAATCGCGTGTGGAACTTCCAGCGCACCCCTGAAATACACGTACCCTGATGGAATCGCGTGTGCAACTTCCCGCGCACCCCTGAAATATGCGTACCCTGCTCGCACGGGGCCAATCGTGTGTGGAACTTCCCGTGCACCCCTGAAATACACGTACCCTGCTGAAATCGCGTGTGGGACTTCCCGCGCACCCCTGAAATACACGTACCCTGCTGAAATTGCGTGTGGAACTTCCCGCGCACCCCTGAAATACACGTACCCTGCTGAAATCGCATGTGGAACTTCCAGCGCACCCCTGAAATACACGTACCCTGCTGAAATCGCGTGTGGAACTTCCCGCGCACCCCTGAAATACACGTACCCTGATGGAATCGCGTGTGGAACTTCCCGCGCACCCCTGAAATACGCGTACCCTGCTGAAATCGCGTGTGGAACTTCCCGCGCACCCCAGTGATACACGAGCCCGCTTGCCGTGCTGGTACAGGGTTAGCGCAGCCCTTTGCGCTGGATTGGGGATTTTGATGGCTTTTCCCTGCGCGAGAGGCGTTCTTGAGGGCGTAACTGGCGCTGCTGCAGGGTCGCTGCGCCACTGTGCGCCACGGCTGGTTTTGGTAGCTGGAATCCATGAATACGCTGTGCGCGGAAATGGATTTTAGCGCACGCGTCTGGCGCAGGGAATCGCACGCGCACACTGTGCGCCAGCCGCGTGCGCCACTTGTGCGCTGAATTCTATGAATTACCCTCTTAGATCCAATAAACTTGCTCTCTTGGAAGTACCACAATACAAATACAGTAGAGCAGAGGGAAGTAGCTTCAAAGTCCTAGCCCCGATTCATTGGAATATACTACCACCCAGTATTAAAAATGAGGGCACTTTACTAGGATTCAAAAAAGCGTTGAAAACTTGGTTATTCAACAAATACTAACCCAACCACCCAATCCCACCTTAGCACCAGAACATCCAGGCCTGGCTCGCTTTTTCAGAACTGTCATATCAATTGTGGTTCACGTGGCTCATACCTATGTCTAATGGTCGCTACGGACTTAGAACGAGTGTCTCAAAGAACAGTGCTTTCACTGCTTTGATGGATTGTAACATTGTATAAGAAATGTGATAATATGACTAATTGCAACACTGTACAAATTGTGTTAATTTGCCGACAAATTCGCCGTGATACCTTCGGGTCTGGGCGAATAATAAATGTAATAAATAAATTAATTAAATAAAAACAGGGTACCACACTGTGGGCGTAAGATCTATTTAGAATGTCAGTCAGTTCCTCGTTGACATTAGGAGTATCAATTGGTGGACGATAGGCCACAATTAAATTGACCCACCTGGGAAACCTTTTAAATCCTCAGGCTGTATAGAGGCCCTTGTCATTAATTATAAGCGTGCAGTACCGGAGCCTGTAACTAGAGGTCCCAATGAAGCAAAGCTCACCTGATTTACAAACCTCCTGTTTCAGCCTTTGGAGTTCCACCCTCATAAATCAGATACACCTAATCTCACAGGGACCTCTAGTTGTGTTGTGCGGTACTGCGCCCTTAGAAATTAAAGGAGAATTGTTCCATACATTAGAACGTATGGCATGGCAGTCTGCTATCAGACAATCATAATTGTAGCTGTAGTTCTGCATCCTTGCTGCACCCTTATAAATGAGATAAGAATTGGTCCACATGAACCTCTAGTTACAGGGCCTCATTACAATTGTGGTGGTACAGTGACAACAGTGCCGGTAGCGCTACCGGCACAATTGCTAGCGTACCGCCATACTACGAGCTGTGCTCGCGGGTGAATGCCAGCCCAGAGCAGCACCCACGAGCACAGCAGGTCGGATGCACCAGCACCGTTGTAGACGGTGCATCCGATGTCCCCATTCCTATTGAGCTCTATGGGGCTCAAATGGGAATGGGGACTGACAGGCACTGGCACCCGGCAATGGAGGAATTACAGGGTCCGGCAAAGTCGTAATACCCTGGTAATTGCTCATTGCCGGGTGCCAGATTTTTTCGTGAGTTTGGAGGTAGCCTTGCCGGTTTTACCGGAAAGGCTACCTCCAACCTCGTTATAAGGCCCACAGTCTGTGGCACTGCATCCATGGATATCAGATGAGTTTTGTTCCACATGAACAATTTTTGTTAAACGTGTTACTGGCTGAAAACTGAGTTGGTGGACCATGATTTCAAAGTTAATATAGTTTATCTTATGTACATGGCCAGAGTAGGCATCCAAAGGAAAGCAGTTTGAGCCATAAACAAATGAAGGCAGAATTGTCTTGTACGTTATGTAACAGGAGTTCTTCACATGCAGGTGATAGCCCACATAATGTGCACCAAGAGAACTCTCAGAAGAGGAAATAGGTACTAGAGCAGGAGACTAACCTGCACATGTATGACTTAATGCTGTTCTCTCTACCACTGTATCAAATGAAAGACCAGCCTGTCCGTTAGTCTCTGTTTCCCATCACATGAAATGCTAAGCCACACAGTGGGACTCATTTTGTAAGTCCCCGTAATTTGAGGGCAGTGAACCATTACACTTCAGTGTAAAGGGCTCACAGCCACCAAATTCTGGTCATTTGCACGGCAGAGTGCAAATGTGCAGCCGAAAAGGTGGTGTACAAGCATGTATTATGCCTTTTGTCCTGCACATTTGCACTCCACCATGCAAATCAAGTAAATGCTGTGTGCCATGTACGCATGGCAGGCAGCGTTTACAATGAATCCTTCTGGAGTCTGCCTGCTTCAAGCTGGTGCATGAGGCCAGTGAGCTCCATAGGGATCCCCCGCATTTGCCCCAGCATGCAAATGCATGCCGGCGCACATTCTGTAGCATTTGTATGGCAAAGAGGAAGGGGGTGTCAGAAATACAAGTTGCTGCGCAACAGAGGCTGGCAAGTTACGGTGGCTTTACCTGAATTGTCTGCCAAATTTCCGAGGTTTTGTTGATTTACATTTTCACCTTAGCATCACTGCAACTAAAGTGTTTTCCCTCAATATCCCTGAAACTAAAGATTTTTCCCTCAATTTCACAGGTTTTGTTACAATATATTCCACACCTGAACTGTTTGCAAACTAACATTTTTACAGTGATTGTTAAAGGTTTTACTAATATATAGTTCATACATTCTCTTTCTTACAATAAATAAAAGTTTGTACACACATTACAAAATCACGTTTTTATTTCATTTATTAGGTATGTTATAGCAAATCATTACTTTTCAATACCCAGACAAGAAGTACAAAGTGTCAATAAAAGATACACAAAAGACCTGATTCATGGAACTTTTAGCACGGTGCAAAGTGACTGCACTGCCAACCAACACCCTGATTCACAGAGCCGTGCAAAGTGTATTTTTGCAGAGTAGAAGGGAAAAGTCACAAAAATTCCATGAATCAGGCCTGATTCATGGAATTATCTGTGCGGAAAAGAGGGTACTTGCACGCCCAACTGCGCGCAAATCCACCTTCGCCGATTCATGGTACCGAATGAGCGGTACTTTCCCTGAACTTGTGTGGAGTTTGCGCTGGCTCGGCACGTCTGTGCGAGCCGTGGAGGGCTGTGCACGAGCCTCCAAGTAGAGCATCTGTGTGGCCTGTGCAGAGGGCTGGGAAGGGGGCAGAACACCAAAAAATGGGGAAGAGCGGTCTCTCCCGTGCGCCACGAGACGTATTCATAGATTCGATCGCGCAACGTCTCGGCTGGGAAAATGCCACACAAGTCCTTCATACAATCAGTTACTCGAAGGCAGACGCAAGTACACTTGAGCATAGGATTTTCAGCGCACAGGTCGGGTAGCATGTCGCATTTCGGGGTGCATCTACTCAATCAGGGTTCCGATGTAACTTAGGGGTGAGCGTAAGCAGTGTAGCAGGGTGCAGGAATGTTATACGTGGGTTTGCACGTACATTTCCCGAGATATTTTTGAGCTATGATTTTTTTCGACGCATGTTGTTGGGGTGCCGGATACAGTTACGTGGAACACCACGAAGGGTCCCCGAGTCACAGGCCTGCTTACGGCGGACCCCATGCACTGTTTGAAGACTGCGTGTATTCGCGCCTGGGGGAATACGCATAAGTTAATGTTCTGGATGTTCATGCTTTGCGTGTGGGCGTGTTGGGGGTGTTCCAGGCGCAAATTGCGAATACGGTTACTTTGCGCTGTCAAAGTTAACTATATTCCAGAGTCTGATTAGAGCTATTTTTATAGGAACAGAATTTGCCTGCATACACCTACCCCAAAACATTCTTCTTTCCATACTATTTTCATTATGTGAAATGTGCTCAATAGCGCATACCATTCCTTCTTTAACCCCTAGGACTTTGGGTAAGTATGTGTATGAGGCTTTCATAAGTGTTAGGCTCTAAACAGAGTCGGCACATTCGGTTGATTGACTGCATTTTCATATGTGGACCTGTTACTGCAAGGCATGGTAGTTAGTTTAGACTTGCTAATAAAAAGAACCTCCTCAGTAAAGGACATGGGCCCTGATTCATGGAATTATTTGCACAGCAAAAAGGGAACTTGCGCGCCAAACGGCACGTAAATCCGCATTTGTCGATTCATGGAATTGAATGCACAGTACTTTTCCTGGACTTGCCTGGAGTTCGTGCAGGCTCGGCCTGTCTCTGCGAGATGTCTAGGGCCTAGCGCGAGACTACACACAGAGCGTGGGCATGGCTTGCGCAGAGGGCTGGGAAGGGGGCAACACTGAAAATGCATCTTGTGGGTTTGGGAGGTCAGGAGGTGGAGGGTTGCTACACTCACTGCTCTTATCGCTTAACAGCATGTACAGCAAATAGGTTGAGGTTCTACAACTACCCGGGGTACAATGGTATTTTAAGGACATCTTTTGTTGGTTATGTGAACTTCAGCCTTCAGTCTTCATTTAATTGTGTGTACATGTTACCCTCGCTGCATTAATAGGCTGCCAGTGGTAAAATATTAAAACATAGCGCACGAGGGACTGTAGTGGGGCTTTGGATGGGCAGGAGCTAGCCACAGAAGAGCCCTGTCAGCTTCCAAGAGCTCTCCTTGAGTTGGGATTCCCTGAGTTCTGCATTAGTAGCTCCCGATGTTGGTCTATTTTTAGGGCAGCGCGGCTGTCTGGATGCTGAAGCAGAGGAGCCAGCACCTGACTTCCAAAAGGTAATACTTACATATTTCTATATGTAGCCGCTGTTTTCTGGCCCCAGTCTGGGCCAGGGGTTGTGCCAATTGCAAAATAAACAAAAAATCAAAACAGGTGATGTGCTACACCCCGAATCCTTACCTTCTGCACCCCAATGTGACACAGACACCGAGGTGGATTATATTACGAACTTCTAAAACATCTTATTTTCAGTGGATGCTGGGGAATTGTTGAACTGGAGGGGTGTTAATATTTGCACTGAATATGCAGGAGCGACTGAGCACAGGGACGGATCCAGGACCACACAATGGGGATTCTGGCAAGTTACCCACCCCAATTTAATGTTTAAATTATGGGTTCAAATTATGCATTTTACAGGCCTTTCTGCAGAAAGTTGGGTAAAAGAAAGGCCACAGTTTGCATTAGGTTTTGTATGGTAGCACATGAAAAAGCCCAAAAGATGCAAGTCACCAACAGCGCACAGGAGCATTTTCCATCAAATGCTCACAATGCCTTTGCCCACAACATATGCCAGTATATAATCATTTTCATGCAGGCTGTGCCCATACATGTCCAAGCGGGTTACACCAATATATGACAGTGTTAGCATATAATGACACAAAGTCAGTAAAAAATGCAATGCAACATTGATATATGATAGGTTATTTATAACGCACTTAATACCCAGAGGTTTATAAGCGTGGACCCGGGTATCGAACCTGTGTTGCTCCGTAACGTCTTGTTTCCAAGGCGTGCACGTTGCTGCTGAGCTATCCTCCCGAGACAGATAGACATTCCAAGTAGGCCAGTCTAGCCACGTAATAACACGTATAAGGTTGGTTAGCTTTACCTTTAATGCTCAGTAAAGATGCTGGGGCATGAAAGCACCCACGCCTAAATTTAGTGGCCCTGCTCTCCCTTCACACTCACACACAACACTTTCACCTGCACTTTCACACATTAATGAAACAACTCCTTGCATGCCAGCATACGTAAAAGCAAATACACATACATGTAGAGGACTTAAAACGTGCACAAATCAAATAAAAACACAACCAGGCAATATATGAATGGCTGGCGACTGGCTTCCCATCTGCCCATTACAAAGGAGGCAGTATCCCAAAGAAAATAAAACAGAACAGTGCACAGGAGTGCTGCCGTTCCCTACAGAAATCATGTATTCCTTTGCACATGTAGAATGGGCCGCAATGGAACACACCTGGCTTCCACATACAGCTTCTGGCCTGAACATACAGCTCACCCACAAATAGTGGGGGCACCACAATCATCACAAAGGAGGACATATTTTGGGCACAGGCATCAACTACATGTTTTAATGTGGCAGTGTTGACAAATAAATGTGAAAATGGTAGACTGTTTGCTATCCAAATCTCAATAACATGGCAAAGCAAATAGTTTCACTCATTTCCCCGTGGGGCAGTATTCTGTATGACAAAAGGAACTTTGGTGACTGACAGCAATAGAGCAAAAATGAATGTTGGCTCTGCTAACGTCAGTCCTCTATGCTAGCAGAGATAAAATGATTTGCCCAGGATCAGGCACCTTGTTCAAAAGTGAAACTGAACTTTCTTCACCAAATCGTCGGACTCAGACAGTCCTCCAAAAATTGGTATTTATAGTTATCACCGCCACACAAAGTGCAAGTGAATACCATCAATACACAGATACATCATCCATTATTGTCAGTCAAACGGGATTGGTTAACTCGATGTGTGAAAATACTTCTTCTATAAATATTAGAGTGCGAACACATGGAATTACAGTAGCACGGTTTTAAATGTATTTCATAAAAAGCAACAGATACATAGTTCTGCACAAAATTCCAGCAATAGTGATGTTCCGAAAGATTAAAGACATGCACATATTTCACAGGGGATTGTGGGTATGCAGATATCCTCGACAGTCTTTTGTGTTTACCATGAGTTTTATAGCAGCTATTGGTGTCACAAGAAGACAACTGATCAGGAAGTACTCCGCCGACGGGGGCATCCCCCTGCTGCCCCCCACCTGCTCCCCTTCCCCGAAAACCCATAGAAAGAGCTTTGATTGTACTTGCATTGCTACTCCCGCCTGGTTGCAAGGCCAAGCCCACTGTCTCGTGACGCTAAGAGCCACGCCCTTTACATGTGACGCTGAGAGCCACGCCCACTCTCCAGTGACACCCTGAGCCACGCCCACTGTCCCGTGACGCAGGAGCCACGCCTTCTGCATGAGGAAGTGACATCATGAGAGCCAGTGTAAACGGTGTGATACATGGATGGGGTGACTGGTGCGTCTGTAAAGCATGTAGTGCTGGAGGCACTGACACGCAGCATGTGTTAAACTTGACCACAGCGGGTTTCACTTCATATGTGCTGCACTCAGTGCAAAGCCTTCAACCATTTCCTGATATTCTTGGTGTATGCCGGGCAGTCAGGCAGTGGGGGATTTAAGGCAAAGGGCTCAAGTGTACAAGGTTGACAAAATGACAGAGGAAGAGGGAAGGGTGGAAAGAGTTAATGGAGGCAGTGCAACAATTATTACCTTTGAGCCAAAATTTAGATGTTCTAAAGATGTTTTTACTGTTGGAGGTTTATGTTTATGAGTCCAGCTCGGGCTGGAAACAGCCCGGCCACCTCACTATGTTTTGATGACATAAAGTGATTTTCCCAAGATCACTGTAGTAGCCTGCCTGCTTGGTTTGCACCCTGTCCGCATCATGTGAGAGACGCAGTGCTCTGCGCAGGCGTGGCACATCGGGCATAGGCTCAAGGAGCAGACTGGGGGACAGGCAACTCTCCATCCCCACTGGTGCCTCAGAGAGTTGCACGCTAGATGTCAGCTAACATAATTACTTATAAAATAAAAGTTCAAAGAAGAACTTCACACATAGTGAAGTCTTTATTGAGTGATGTGTCCAGCTTAATTTCTACAGTGACGATGAGGATGGGATCAGGAGACCTACCTACAGGCCAACACCCGGAGGACATTAAAAGCATGTGGAGAGACAGAAGAAACTGTGCCATTAAAGAAAGCAACATGCAAGGAGTTACTGCACCACCCACTTTCCTGCAAACCCCTGGAGAGGCACCTATCCCGTAGGCCCAATGGACGTCTCAATGCCACACCTATCTGTAAGCTACAGAATGCCTGGAATTTGCTCCAAAAAGACAATCTGTGGTATTGAGAAACAAACTTGGTACAGAAGGCCAAAGACTATTTGAATTTCAGATGTAACGCAGCGACCAGATGGGCCACAGTATGATAATTTACCACAAAGAGGCTCTAGCAAGACTGGAATCCAGCGACCAGGTGGGCCTCAGTATGATAATGCAGCACGAAGAGGCTCTGGCAAGACTGGAATCCAGCGACCAGATGGGACACAGTATGAAAATGCACCACGAAGAGGCTCTGGCAAGACTGGAATCCAGCGACCAGATGGGCCACAGTATGATAATGCACCACGAAGAGGCTCTAGCAAGACTGGAATCCAGCGACCAGATTGGCCACAGTATGATAATGCACCACGAAGAGGCTCTAGCAAGACTGGAATCCAGATTCGATAGATTTCCGAACATTGAACTCGAAGTCCAGAAATTCTACACCAGCCTACCTTCCATTACCAAATCCATTGATGATTTCCTGACTGCCCTCAAAGAGCTTGAAAGGGCGTGCACATTTGTCAAGATGGCGTATCAGTTCATCCGAGATGGATACATCATGCATTGCAGGGACAGGAAAGCCCTGGAATCACTGTGGATGAGCAGAGTCCTGACTTTCGAATGAGCGAACACCATTTCCAAGACAGTAGAATGCTCACTTCACTCCATCAAAAAAGTGCAATATGTTATTGTCAAAAAATGTATTGCACAGACAATAGGCAACTTGCACCCAATCTGTGCGTGCAACTTTGTTTGTCGATTCATGGAATCGAATGCGAGGCACTTTTCCTGCACTTGCGTGGATTTCGCACCGGCCTGGCATGCATGTGCGAGTCATCGAGGGACTTGCACGAGACTCCCAGCAGAGGGTGGATGTGGCCTGTGCAGAGGGCTGAGAAGGGGGCAGACCACCAGAAATAGGTAGTAACTTGCGAAGAAGTGGGTGTACCATGGGCCTGCCTGCAGGCAATCCCTTGCACGCCCACTATTGCGCAGCAAGAGACGTATTCATGGAATCAATCGCGTAACGGCTCAGATGGGAAATGTCCATGCACGTCCTTCATAGGATTCGCCACCCGAAGGCTGGCGTAAGTACACTTGCGCATAGGATTTTCAGCGCATAAGTTGGAGCGCATGTCGAATTTGGGGGTGCGCGACTCAATCGGGGCTCTGATACATAGGGATACACATAAGCTGTGTAGTGTGGTACAGGTACGCTTTACGTGGGTTCGCACACACATTTCTCGAGTTATTGCTGAGCTACGAATTTTATATGCATCTTGTCGGGGTGCCGGATACAGTTATGGGGGATCCCACGCAGTCTTCCAGAGATGCAGGCCTGCTTATGGGGGATCCTATGCACTGTTTGAAGTGTGCACATATTTGACGTTGAGGGAGCGCGCAAAGGTAGCTGATCTGGCAGTTTCCTGCTTTGGGTGTGGGCGTGTCAGGACGTTCCATCCGTGACTTGTGAATATGGTTACTTTGCACGAACAACGAGCTGCATGCATTTTCCTTTCTGAGTGCACGCTGACGTAGTGTCTGTCTCAGCGCGTGGCACTTGCGCGATTTCTGCACAAAATTCCATGAATTCGCCCCTAAGAAGGAAGCTGGACAGACCTGACAAGGAACAAGCATTCACAGAATGCATAACCTGGGAAGAAACACCCCAAAGGCGTCCTCCAGAGTGGTGTCAAACAAATTACAAATGCTTCAGGTGTGGAAACTGCAATCATATTGCAAGTGATAGATTGTGCCCAGCCAAGGGAAAAGAATGCGCAGAGTAGCACAAAAATGGCCACTTTGTGGCCATGTGCAACTCCTGAAGAAGATATACCGTAGTGGTGGTACGAGACATCTCAGATGATAATGAACCTCGAAAATAATGCAAGCAACTGGTGTTATGCTTGGATGACATGATGAAAGGACTTAGCATGCCATCTGTGATATCTGGAATGATAAGCCACACTTAAGTAGAGCTGGATTCAGGATCTGACTACACCATCATCCCAAAAGAAACTTAATTTCAGCTGTTTCCACAGTGCCCAGGATGCCTCCATGCCCCAGTAATCAACCCAGATGCTTAAGGACAAAGTAGAACTTCTTGATTATAGAAGCAGCAGTGGTTTGTGCACACTAAAATGGTTGCCTAACTTGCCACCCACCAGTGCGAGCAGGATGGGCCGGTGTGCCATGAGTGAAATGTGTGCCAAAGGAAAAAACACACTTTAAAATCACCTTTTGTTTCTCTGAATGCCAGCTCAAAATGCCTATTTTCAAACATTGCAACACATCCAAAAATCTCACTGAACACCAGCGGACATCTGGCAGAATGAAGTATGTGTGCATACTAAATCTGGGAAGATGAAGAGCCCAAAACAATGTTCATAACAAAACTGGCTGAGCTATGCATGTCAGCATCCTAACTGAAACTGGATTAAAACCACCAAAATCGAAATGTTTAAATTAACTGAGTGACCTACTTTTGAGTGTCACATAGTTTGTAACTGTTAAAATGTCATAGTTTTGAACTTAGAATCAGCATTCTAGCTGCATGTGTAAAAATTGTTAGTTTATTTGAATGCAGAAAACTGGGTAACTAGAAGTGACTTTAGCTGGGGCCTGGCTTAAGGAACTGAATTCTGCCTGACATCTACCCCCACAGGAGTTAAAACCTGCTCAGCCACTCTTCCCCTTGCCAAAAGGAGTTGTCACCTCTCTGATTTGATTAGGGGTGGAGCAGCTACAGGGAGTTGAAAAAAGGCCTGTCCTGGGCCCAGGCAGAGGGTTTATTGGGGGGAGGCCATAAATGGCTTCCTCTTGACCAATGGGCCTTCCAGGGCCCAGGCAGATGGTTTATTAGGGGGACCGTAAAATAGCTTCCTCTTGGCAGAAGCTGGGAGGGGCAGGGTCTCTGAGCTTGGCAGAAACTGGATAAACTGGTTTCTCCACCATGTGACCTGGGAAGACACACCCCTGTTGGCCAGAATATGGTTTTAAGAAAGATGTATAACTCATGGTGCGGACTTGTCAAAATTATTTAAATGATACCATAATTCTTGTGATTTTTCTGTGCACGTTTTCAGACGCGTTGGGAATTTGTGTGATGTTCTGGGCAAAACCCTGCTATTTATGTATACTACAGACTCTGTGTTTAAGCTAGAGACATGGGAGTTTACTGGAGTATGTATGGACAGGCCGTGTACATGTGTATAAATCTGGAGAAAAATCAGTTGTTGCAAAACCCACTAAAAAGCACCAAATGTTGCCATTTCTGAATGCAAGCCCCCAGGAAGAGCAGAGTTTGAACAGGGTATACCTCATGTGATATGTGATGGGTGCATGTAATTTCAAACCACTGTGTATCTATGAAATATGTCTTTAGGTCAAATATAGATTGTGTGTAATTTGACAGGGGAGTGTCCTTTCTGCAAGCCATTAAATGACATCATTCTGACACACAATCCTGCTCTCCAGTGAGAACGCAAAGAATTCTCCAACCTATCAGAACTCTGAAGGGGTTGGGCCTAGAAAGCTAGCCTCTCCACCCACTTTCAAAACACATAAAAAGAGTCTGCTGGGACAGGTAGGGACATTCTATTCCATTTGCTGCGGAGCATGCTGACATACAACTTCATATCCAGAGATCCTACACTTAGACTTCCAAGCTGAACAGAGACTACAGAACTTTGAACCAAGAAGGCCTACTGCAAGAAAAAGTATTTGTCAGCAGGCCCAAACATCATTTGCAGACTATTCACAGCTGGACCCAGGTGTTGATTCTGGCCTGAAACTCTGTGCCAGAAAGATCCAGAAGCAGTACTGTACCCAGAGAAAGCAGAGCAGTATCCAGAACCAGAGGCCAGAGATCCAGAGAGCTGACCCAAACCGCTGTTAGCAGAACCAGAGAGCTGACCCAGATCACTGTGAAGTGCCGAGACCATAACCGGAGTCCAGTCCAATACCTGACCAGATCCGTGGCGAGGCCTATTTTAAAATATATTGTGAGTACCTAGCAGAACTGTGCAGAACCAATCTCTTAGTTAAAATAATCTAATCCAAACTATTTTATTCTAACCAGAACTGCCTCCTAGAAGTTGTCACTTGTCATTTTGCAAAGCTGTCACCTGTCATTTTCTAGCTGCAAGCTGTAACCTGTCGCTTTGAACTTTTAAAATTTCAAATCCGAAAAACAACCTTCACAAAATCGTTCATAACTCCGTAACCGTTTGTGTTAGGAACTTGGTTTAACTTGCCTCTGAAAGCTTAGAATCTGAGCTTTTCAACAAGCCTCCTTATACCTTCTCCGTAATCACGATTCTCGCACCTGCGAATTTTGCCGCAATTTGCGATTTGGCCCGATTTCTTTACTTGTAAAAAGATAGCTGCTGTTGCCTGAACTACTAAATTTCGTTTGCCTCTTAAGAACCATCCCTGAATCATTGCTAGAGTGAGTATGGACTAATATTAACTAGATACCACTCACCCTGAACCTCCTGAAGGGAATTAAAAGCATTTTCAGCATATTTCTCACTGCATTGTCACCATATTCAAAGCACTTGGGTCTGTGTTTCAAAACTCCTATCTGTTGTATAAGCTGCTGGGGGGGAATTGAACTGAACTCTATTTGATTGCATTCCTAAGAACTGAGTCCCATTCTATTCATCTCCTTACATTGCATTAAGGAGGGGGGGTGAATTGTCCAAGAAAATGATTACATTGTCTTTTGCTGAAATCCTATCAAGTTATTTTCTGTACTGCATTTCATTCCACATTGCATCCATTTGAAACCATAAAAGTATTGTTGCTATCGTATCCATCCTATAACCACTCATCATTGATTATAAAGAAGTGTGCTAGTGCCGGACTATCCATTATTGATTACTGCTCAGATTAAGTGTGATATTCAATTATTAATTTATTATAAAGTGTGATATATATATATATATATATATATATATATATATATATATATATATATATATATATTGTTTAAATTATCAAATAAACCGTTTAAACTTGCAAAACAGAACTACTTCTTGGCTCAGTGGGGTCAGGGGGATTCCAAGAGAGGGGTGTTATATAGGGGTAGTCATCCAGAACTCATGAACTGGACGTAAAGATATATCAATAAGGGTTTCCATTCAGTATCCCAGACTAGGCATTGACTTAGCTGTAGTGTTGAATTGAATCCTCTTACAAATTGGGGGCTCGAGCCGGACGTTTGGTTTGGATCTATCACTTGTGCAGATTAATACAGCGTGCCAGCTGACCAGATACACATATCCGGTCGGATCACCACGCTGTGTTACGCTGTAAAGCACTCGTCAAAGGAACGCTCTAAGGAAAAGGTCTGTTTTGCAAAAATAAAATACAAACTTCTGTAAGTCAGGAAGGAACTCAAATTCCAGAATGACGACCTTGGTAGATATGAAAATAGCCAGAGAGCACTTCTTACATAAGCTATTTGTGAGAGGTGAGTGGGCTCATCACGACCAGACGGTCTGGTTGAAGGCAATCGCACCCCAGATCACTGAAACAGGGTCAGATACATGGAGAGACCAGGGTTCCTTACATGTGGCCCTGAGTGAACTATATATGTCCCCTAAGGCCAAGGATGAGCACAACAAGATTGCCAGGGTAGCGGCATATTTATACTTACATATGGGAGCCATGCAGGACAAATGTGCTGAAGGCCAAGATCTGGCGAGTAGGCAACTGCTGGCATTACAGAAGGCCCAATCTGATCCGGACTCTTCTGAGCAGAGGCTGCAGAGGAGCCAGGAGTCAGAAAATGATAGTAGGCAGTATATCATTAAAATAAAAGAGGACATGGATATACTGCAACAGGAAAAGGCTGACCAGGATACCAGAATTCTGGCCTTGCAGAAGGAACGCCAAGACAGTTTGGACTCCCTACTGCAGAGCCAGAAAAAGCTGGAGCAACAGATCAATTTCAACAGGGCATGCACAGAGCAGGTAGCCACCCTGCAAATCCAACTAGAAAGAGGAGAGCAATAAACTGATCCTGAAAGACCTGGATACCCAGGCAGAGTTTTATCAGGAGCGCCAGAAAGCTGGTGCCTTCCAAAGGCAAAGGGACGACCTGACGGCACAGATGCAGACTCTTAGTCAGGAAAGGGACACCTTAGGCCAGGAAGTCTGCCACTTAAAAAGAAAAATGGAAGAAAATCACCTGGCCCACCAGGGACTAGGTGACCTCCAAAAAGAACATCAGGACTTGCTAGAGCACACCAGGAGGGTGGAGGAGGGTCTGGCAAGAAAGGAGCAGGCCAGTAGGGAAGGGACTCAGGAGGTAACCCTCCTGCAGCAAAGACTGGCCCAGTACTCCAGGACCAATCAGGAGGCACAGAGAGAAAATGAAGCTCTCTGACAGCACAACGATAGGCTCCAGCAACAGGTAGCGATGCAGGAGAGACTGATAGAGTCGAGTAAGGCCTTAACTGAGGAACTGAAAGCGCAGGCTCTTGCATTGCAACAGGGAGCAGGGGCGGATAGAGACCAGGTTCACTGGGAGAGGGAGACTCCTGAGCATAACCTCAGGAGCCCTAGTACCAGAGGCCTTTTTCTCTCTCAATCCCTGGACTCTGCCACCCCCATGTCCCCTGGCGCACATGAGCACCGGGCCACAGGGATGGCAGATTACTATCCAGCCAGAAGCATGGGGCTCATAGGCCAGTACCTCCCAGGAATGGATGGGCGGGCATCCGGGTATGGGCACCCAAGCACAGTGCAATTTAGTGGGGAACCCCGGGAGAATAGGCCCATTAAGGGCATCCTGACAACTTCTGCCCAGTTAGGTCAGTGGGGTGGGGGTACCCATCAAATCCTGGCAGCAAGGAGGAATCTGAAGACTCCTCTGAACGGCGCAGGACACAGGAGACCAGGTCCCCACATTCTGCCAGCCATTCCCAGGCTCGAAGAATCCGGGAAAACCTGGAACATCAGACAGGAACCTCTGGGAGCAGTGCCTCTGAGTTAGAGGATGAATGGACCAGGGTTACCCGAACCAAAAAGGCCAATAAGGCAAAAAGGGCCTTGCTTAAGGACCCATTAAAACAGATTAAGGCAATCAGGAGTGTCATCACGCCTTATCATAAGAACGCCAAGTACTCTGTTTGGGAACACTTGGAGCTCTATGAGCAAATGATGGAGACTTTTCATTTGAAGGACAGCCAAAGCTGTATCCAATATGTAAAGTGGACATTCTCCCCAGAGTACTCCAGTTTCTTTGCGGGGCTGGAGGACCAAAATCATTCAAGGTGGTCCTCCTATAGGGCGGCCATATTAAAACATTTTTCTGTTCACAGAAATCCCCAAGAGGCTCGCAAGGCAGCCTACAATTTGCAATGTGGGGAGGATCAGGCCCCACAAGAATTCGTGCAAGAACTGAAACGTGCCTTTGCGCAGACCACTAGAAGGGTGCGCACAGACAGCAGAGAATTTGTTAATACATTTTTCCATGCCTTGCCCAAATACATCATGACCCAGCTCGTGAGAGATTTTCACGAGAAAAGATCTTTAGACTGGGTCATTGAACAGGCTACCCGGATCTATGAGGTGCAGAAGCCCATAGAAAATAAAAATAATGCGCCCAAAAACCCCAAAACCAACAGCACCCCTGCTGCTGCCAAGGTGGCAGAGGTAAAGGTTGCCCCCGTTTTAGACTTGGAGATGGGGGGGCCTAAAAACCTACCTGCACCTAATAATCCTAAGCCCAGAAATTCCTCGGGCCAGTCACAGACAGGGAGTCGAGGAGGTAGTCCCACAAATGGGGTCCCCCGCTCCCCTCACTATGTAAGTCCCCGCTACAAGGGAAACCGACCAATCCTGGGTTATGTGTGGACTCCTCCAGCCCAAGGGGGGGGATCCAGCCAAGCACCTGACCCGGGAAACTTCCCTCCTAACTTCCCCCAGGAGGGCAGAAATTCTCCAAATCCTGGGCAGAACTTTTTCCCCAGGTATCCGCCCAATTTCCAGCCCCAAAATCATCCATCCTTCTTTCCCCAATTCCCTGAGCCCAGACAACCTAATACGGGAGAGGGGAGGCCAAGGGGGGAGGGGTACCAAAATCTTCCCAACCAGGGGTACTACCAGAGAAGGGATAGCTACCCTTCCCGGGATCAGCCCAGGGGAGAAAATAGAGCCCCGTATCAGCCTGAGCGGGTTTCCCAGTTAGAGCGCCAGGTCCAAAATATGGCACGGGATCTGGGTCACATACTGAGGGCTCAACAGAACCCTCAGATGAGCATGCCACCGCAGAATGCCCCAAACTCTGGACCTGGTGCTCCAGAACAATGACGGGGGCAGCACCCCGATAACACACCGGTTCCCAGGGAGGAGGCACAAGGGGAAGGGGGGTGTAAAGCCTTGGAGGAAGCTTCCTTCCCAACTTGTAAACAGCCCTTGGAAAACCAGGAACCGGAAACAAAATCTCCTACCCCTGAAAGCCTGCCTCCCAAGGAGCAGAGGGGGGGTTGGAGAAACAAAGGACCCAAACAGACCCACTTTGTGGAGGAGGTTCAGGTCTTCCAATTTGAGGGAGAGGGATCCTCAGATGATCCTGGGGAAAGGACCTTCTCCTTCAGAGATGGGGGAACTCCTCCCAAGGAAAAATGGGTCCCAAGGGATTCCAATCCAGACTGGGGGGATATGGAGACTGAGCTACCGCCGCCCATCATCTCATCCCAGAACCCACAATACCGAAATCCCCTGGTTCAAAACCATCCTGGTGACTGCCTCCAAGAAGGGGGGGCGGCCCAGAACCGGAACCAGGTGAACCCAAATGGCTCTGATCTCCAGTTGCCAACTTTTTCTTTCAGATTCCCAAGGCTCTCCACAGAATTCTGCCCAAATTTCTTCTCTCGCCATGTCCAAAACCAGAAAGTTAGCCCACCAGTTGTCCAAAAATGTGCATTATCTGTGCCCCCTTGAGGAGAAGGAGGGAAGATACTATGCCCCGGTACAAGTACAGGGGCAGGGTACAATTTTGGCACTGGTGGACACTGGATCCCAAGCTACCCTTCTGTCCAAAAGGGCCTTTGAGGAACTAAACGCAGGAAGGGGGAGAATTACCGAATTCCTCTCACCTCTCTTCCTGGACAACTGCAGACTTGGACATTAAAATTGGGCGACACAAGGTGAAACATCCGGTCATAGTAGGGACTCCAGAGGGCACCCCTTGTTTACTAGGGAATGACCTCCTGAGAAGGCTGTCACCCCTAATAGATTGTGTAAACAAGGTCCTCTGGACCCAGACTAGCCGACCAATAAAATTAAAACAGAGTGTCAACCATGTTAGTTTAAACGGCACCTGCCACATGGTTGAACAAAAATCTGACCGAGTAGAATTTCACTTCCAGAACAACCAAATTCCAGACGTGACAGTAATAGCAGTAGGACAACAGACTGGTGATGGGGGGTCCTCTCTATTTCTGAAAATCAACCTTCCTTCCAGTTTAAAGTGGTATTCCACACTGGAAGGAAACACCCCGAAATTCTTTACTAATCCTCAATCAGAAACTCCCACTCCTATAGTCCAGAAAGATGTGAAATCAGCTCAGAGCCTGGCTGATATTCAGCAAATTGGAGAGCCGTTGTTCATCCCTGTTCAGTTAAATGATGGCAAGGACTCTGTTCTCGCTCGAGTGTGCGTGAACAATGGTAAGAGCTTCATCAGCGAAGCCATGTTCCGCCAACTCCCAAAAGATCCAGCCATTCCCACATTCAAACTGATAGACAAATGGGAAATGGACCTGGAAGCACCCAATTCCAAACATCTCCTGCCAAGCAGGTGTATGCCCAAAATCTCCATTGGCAACAAGAGCATAGTCCACAATTGTTGGGTCTTGCGAGACGTCACTGCTGCCTTTTACTTAGGCAGTGACATTCTAAATCGCTTTGCCATTAGTTTGGACCTAATAAACTTCAAAGCTTGGTCCCGATTAGCGGATAATCCCATGGGCTTTGATGATCCAGAAAAAGCATTTAGGTCAGCTCAATTGCTACCTTATGCAGTTGAAATTCAGATCAAAGAGGAAGTCACCATCCCAGAAAGGACCCGACAATTCTCCCTGGAAGTGAAAGCTGAAAGAGGACAACATTTGAAAAACCCTGATGCTTACATACATCTAAACGTTTCTCTCCAACAGCAAGGGTTGGGGGTAAACCCAACTCCATTAGTCAACATAGAACATGACACCATTCTAATAGAGGTGGATAACAGCGACTTAAAGAGTATTACTCTAGCCGCAGGAACCATTATTGGAATGGCGGTTGATGACCGACATTTTTCCATCGATTTAGGAAATGAACTGGTAGGACCAATCCCCAAGGACTGTTTTGACAGTGACAGTGATGACAATACAACACCAGACAGGATTTTTACCCGGCATGAGGGGGAACTTCCTGGTGTACACTTCCTGCCCCTATGGTAAGGAAGATGTGACTTGTGACTTCAGGAGGGATGAGGTGATTTTCCAGGTCCATGAGGGTTGCCTTTCCCACCTGAGGCCTCCAGTCCAAATCAGCACTCTGACCAGGGACTTCTCCACCCAGCTGGAGGAGGCCGCTGAGATAGCAAAACCAGAAGTCTTTCCAGGCTTCAGGCAGATGGTGGAAGAGAGAGTCAACCTAGCTGATGCCTGTGTGACTCTGGAACAAAAGCAAAAGTTGAAACAAGTTTTCTTGGATTTCCAAGATCTCGTTGCGGTAGACTCATATGACTGTGGTCGCACTGACATCCACACAACAACAATCCCCACGGACCCTGGCATGACTCCTGTGTTTGTGAAGCAATATCGCTTGCCTCTCGCATCAATGGAGTCCCTTACTGAAATAATTAAGAACCTTGAGTCCCGGGGAATAATCTGTCCAGTCCACAGCACCTTCAATAATCCGGTGCTGGGAATATTGAAGCCAAACGGCCAGTGGAGACTCTGCGCCGACCTCAGGGAGCTAAACAAACGGGTCCATACTTCCTGATGGCCTCTGCCCTACATTGACCAAGGGCTGGCCCAGATACAGGGGTCACATGTATTCACTGCAATAGACCTGACCAATGGATACTGGACTGTGACTGTCAGTAGGGAGGACCAATACAAGCCGGCTTTTACCTTTGGGGGCCAGCAGTACACATGGACCCGGACTCCCTTCGGATACCTCAACTCCGGCAATCAATTCAACATTTTCCTACACAAGGCCATGCCCGACCTGGGTGCAAGGGGTAACCTGGCTTATGTAGATGATGTCCTCATCAAAAGTTCATCTGTGGAGGAACACATGGCGGAGATCCGTTATGTTCTGACCCAGTTGAGGGCCGCCGGAGCAAAACTTTCCTTTCAGAAAGCACAGTGGTGTAGAACCCGTGTTAATTTCTTGGGGCATGAGATTACTCCTCAGGGTCTCTGTCCCCAGGAAAAGAAAGTGGAAGCACTTCAGAAACTGAAAGACCCCACAACTCTGCGGGAACTAAGGAGCCTCCTTGGACTGACTAATTACAGCAGAAAGTTCATTGAGGGCTACGCAGAGATCACCAGACCCCTGATTCATCTCCTGAAGGAGGGGGGTCAAGTGGGAATGGGGTCCAGAATAAGCCGAGGCAGTAAGACAACTCAAAAGAAGCCTCTCACAAGCGCCCTGCCTAGCTTACCCTGTCAGAAACAAGGAGTTCTTCCTGGAGACGGGGTTCTCTAATACGTGCTTGATGGCAGTATTATACCAAAAGCATGACAAGGTCAATAAAGTAATCTCCTATGCGAGCAAAACTTTATCCTCTGTGGAGGAAAAATTCAACGATTGTGAGAAGGAACTCCTGGCAACGGTGTGGGCATTGAAGAATTACCGCCCGTTTATCCAGGGGGAACACATCATAGCAGGAGCTCCGGACCATGTCCCTGCAGGAGCAGAGGACCAACGAGGGCATCAGCTATCCCCAGGGCCAAGCGTAGCTTTTTTGGTAAGCGCTTGATTTCTGCCGAAATCCGCCCGAAATTGCGCATTTCGCCCGCGCTCCAGCTGCCTAGGAGCTTATTAATGCTATTTCGATTGTGGAGGCATTGCCCACACTGCCCCACACCTGAAGACTACAACTAAGCCATTTGCCGCCATTGCAGCCCACGAGGCTCTCCCCCACTCCAAGATGGCCACCCCCTGAAAGCAGCATCCACAGCCGACTGATCCAGGCCCCCAGCAGCCAGCTGATTGGCTGCCGGGCCTACCTCTTGGCCCACTGGCCGCCGGCAGGCGAAGCCGGCCCCCTCATTCCAAGGCCCATGAGAGGCAAGGCCAGCACCTGTTTTGTGCCTGTTCGGTGCCGTGGCTGCCGTCTGCCAGACCCCCTGGCTCTCTTCACACAAGGTACTTTTACTCCTCTTGACAGCCACAGCAGTCTGATTCTGCCCATACGCATTAATATGTGACCAAGGCCCTATCCACATACACTATGGTCCTGCTTATGCCCACACAGCCTGACCACCACAACCATGCCTTTACAGAGCCACGCGCAGTACAAGTTCTGCATTTAGCCTCTCCTTTGATTGCTTTTGCCTATCTATAATCGCATTTAGCCTACATATGGTTGCTCTGACTAGCCTAGAGGCACCCTGCACCCAGATTTGCATTTAGCCTGTCTCTGACTGCATTTAGCCTATCTCTGATTGTATTTAGCCTGTCTCTGACGGCATTTAGCCTGTCTCTGATTGCATTTAGCCTGTCTCTGATTGCATTTAGCCTGTCTCTGACTGCATTTAGCCTATCATGATTGCATTTAGCCTTTCTCTGATTGCACTTAGCCTGTCTCTGACTGCATTTAGCCTGTCTCTGACTGCATTTAGCCTGTCTCTGACTGCATTTAGCCCGTCTCTGACTGCATTTAGCCTGTCTCTGATTGCATTTAGCCTGTCTCTGATTGCATCTAGCCTATCACTGATTGCACTTAGCCTACATATGATTGCCCTGTCTAGCCTAGAGGTACCTTACTCTTGCAAACCAACTGCTCGCGCCTAAAACCAGGTCACAATGATACTAACTTTTATTTACCTGTCAGCCTTTTGGACCACAATGCCAAAAGTAAACCACCAACCGAGGCCTACACTACAGGGCATACCGCCCGTGGATGAAGGACTCTTAACTCCCCCCTTAGAGCCCCGCCATCAATCCTCACACTCACTTATTACCCACCAATCGCTAACATACCTCCCCTGTGACATTGCAAGTAGAAACGCAAAACTACGTTCAAGATTACCTAGAATTTACGAACCATTAGCTAGACTCAATACCTCTTGCAATCGAAGTAACACTAACATCCGAAACACTCCTCCTATAAAGATTGACCTCCATCGCAATAACCGCCCAAATAAGCAGCCCAATGCTAATAATAGCATACCTAAAAAGAAAAGTAATGCCACCCAGGCCACAGCAAAGCCGAACATCCAACTGAAGTGCGCTCTTATTAATGCCAGGTCACTAATAGCACACGCTACCGAAATTGCGGATCTCATTCAAATAGGAGACTATGACATCCTCGCCATAACAGAAACTTGGCTGCACCAAGCTGCAGGACCTGCCCTAATGCTTGCCTTACCCCATAATTACACCATACTTAGAGAAGATAGAGTCAACTCTCGAGGAGGTGGCCTAGCTATTATTGCTAAAAATAATCTCACCCTAAAAATTGAACCAAGTTCAACGACTAACTCCTGCGAATCATTAACTGCTAAACTCCTCGCATCTCCCTCTCAAACTATTACTATTCACCTTATCTATAGACCACCAGGCCCTATTGCCACATTCGAGGAGGACATTTCCACGATCCTCTCAAACAACCTAAAAACTTCATCCCAAGCTATCCTTCTAGGAGACCTAAACCTAGGCTACAATGACCCTAAAGACCTGCAAGCAACTAATGTCACTAATGTCATCTCAGAACTACGCTTCTCCCAAAAAATCCTACAACCCACACACGAAAAAGGCTGTATACTTGACTGGGTTGCTGACTATAACTGCAATACGATTGTCGATATCACCCCACAAATCTGGACAGATCATGCACTGATAACTTTCCTCCTAAATATTAACTTGGCCCTACCTATTGAAATTGCTCTGGCTCCCCCCTTGCCAACCAGAAACAAAAAACTTATAACTACAGAAAAACTGCTACCACTCATCCTCCCCAGACTAAACTCTCTACCTGACTTATTGGACACCTCATCACTAGTAAATGAATTCAACTCTTCCATGGCTACAGCTCTAGATACTATTGCCCCACTGAAACTGAGAAAGAGTAAGCCCAGAGCCCACCTAAACACCTGGTTTACTCCTCACCTCAAATCTCTAAGACTTGAAAAACGCAAATGCGAATCTGTCTGGCGACTAACCCCAACAGAGACAAATAAAATTGCACTCACCAATGCCTCCAAGATTTACAAAAATGAAATAAAGAAAGCAAAAAGAGAGAACTTCAACAACAGAATACTGCAAGCCAAATCTGGAACGAAAGAACTATTCCTTATACTAAAGGAACTAGAAAACCCCATTCCTGTCCAGGATAACTGTGACAAAAATAAAATATGGTGCTCGAACATCAAAAAAGCACTAAATGACAAAATTGCCACACTCCAAACAAAAATTGAGATAAAGAAACAGAATATTCCACCCTCAACCAACCTAAGAGGCAAACCACCAACCAGCACTAAACCAGACCATAAATTTAACTTCTCGAAAGTAACTATATTTGAAACCGAAAAGATAATACTTTCACTCAAGCCATCCAATTGCCGAGGCGACCTATGCCCAGCCCAACTAATAAAAGACGCGGCCAGAGATCTCTCCCCATTCATTTCTAAGCTTATTAATGCCTCCTTTGCTTCAGGCACTATACCAGATAACCTCAAGCAATCTTGGGTCCTCCCCCTCCTAAAAAAACAAACATTGGACCCATCCATCCCGACTAACTACAGGCCCATCACAACGGTACCCTTCCTATTAAAAATCCTAGACAGGGTAGCCTACCTGCAGATCCAAAAACATCTGGAGCTGCACCACCTTCTAGGCACAAGACAATCAGGTTTCAGACCTCAGCATGGAACTGAAACCGCGCTCATCGATCTTAAAACTCAGGTCGATGAGCTGAGAGACTCCGGAAAGATGGCCCTACTCCTCTTACTGGACCTCTCTGCAGCCTTCGACCTGGTGGATCATGATGTGCTTTGCACCCACCTAGAAACAGCTGCCCACTTCTCCACACATGCCATCGCATGGATCAAATCATTCCTAACCGGTAGAACTATGAGAGTCTTCTCTACTTCTGCTGCTGCTGACCCTGTATCCATCACATGTGGAGTCCCACAAGGTTCATGTGTCTCCCCCACTATGTACAACATCTTCACGAAGCCCTTGTTCGATGATCTAGATAATCTGGGTGTCACCTACACCAACTATGCCGATGACACTCAGATTCTCATACCACTCTCAGGGGATTATGAACAAGATTTGGCCTTGGTGAATAAGATTTATCTCATCATTCAGGCATGGATGGCCACCCACGGGCTATGCCTGAATGATGACAAAACGGAACTCATCATACTGGGGAACACACAAAACATCAAAAGATTAAAAGAAGAATACTCCTCCTTCGTCATAGACGGTAACACTATCAAGGTAGCAAAAGAGGTAAAAACATTAGGGTTTTACCTTGATTCCCACCTCTCCCTAACCAAACAGGTGAGCGCAATGGCATCCAGCACCGCATATACCTGCAAGCTGATTAGAGCCGCAAAACCATACCTATCCACTGCCAACTGCCTAACCCTTGCTCGAGCATTAGTGCTGTCGAAATTGGACTACTGCAACGCACTCTATATAGGGGCCAATAAACATACGTTGCAAAAGATTCAAACACTACAGAACAATGCTCTTAGAGCTGCCTTAGGAATTCCAAGAAGGGAGCATATTTCAGAGGCTAGAAGACAATCCAACTGGCTCTCCACAGCGGACAAAATCAAACTCAAGACAGCTTCTCTAACTTTCAAAAGTATCAACCATCTAGCACCCAAATACCTAGCTGTTAGATTCAACAGAAAAATCTCCACTAGACCCACCAGAGAAGCATACTCCAACCAGTTAGTGATACCCCCATTTAAACTAAGTACGGCCGGAGGAAACAGCTTCCCGGTCAAAGATGCCCAGCTTTGGAACTCCCTACCGTCCGGCTTGAGATCTCCCCAATCCTACGCTCTCTTCAGACCTAACTGTATCAATTGGATCAAAGAAAATGACCGATAGTCCTGCCCTACACCAACATAACCACTGTTCTACAGACGTACTATGTACATAATTATATACTCTCTATCTTCCTACTGCATATTTCCTGTATATATTATGTTATATGTATATATTATGCACAATGTATATTCTCCTTACTGTCCTGCATTATGTAATTTCTATCATGTATAACCACTACTTGTAAACATGCGTAACCTGTAAAGCTTAAAGTATCCTTGAACAACGCGCCCGGTTACCTTCGGGTCTGGCGCGCGCTATAAATAATAAACAAACAAACAAACAAACAAACTCCACACCAGCCTCTGCAATATCTCAAAAGTGACAGAATCCGGGCCGGAAATGTGAGTAATTCTCGAATTACTTCCTGGATTCTGTGAATGCAAGGCTTTCCCGTGGAGGTCCGATATGGCCAAAACAAGAAGAGACCCCTCGCGCAAGGTCTGGCTGACTTGCATGATTGTGCCAGAGAAAAATGTCTCGAGGACGAAAGTCTAAAAATCAAGGACAACATGCAGGCATACCTTAATTCCCCACACAAAGTCTTTGAAGAGGACAAGTGTGAGGGAATGCCCACTGTCTATGTGGATGGATGCTCTTACCATGTTGACAACGACGGGGAGAAAGAACTGGTGGCTGGTGTAGGGAATGCTTGGGTGAATGAGTCCCCAGAACCCTCCGCTGGATACAAAATTGGTCCCCGAAGTAGTCAGGTGGCAGAATTGATGGCTGTGCATCAGGCCATCCTCACTGCTGTCCAGCATCAACTCCACGAACTGGTCATAATCACAGATTCGGATTATGTACGGAACGGTTTCGTGGAGCACCTGGTTAATTGGAAAACCAGAGGCATGTTATGTGCTAACAACAAACCCTTGAAACATGGGAAGTTGATCCAAAACATTGATGATCTGGTCACCTCGAAGGGGATCACCATCTATTGGAAGAAGATCAAGGGTCATTCCAAAGTAGAGGGACCAGACAAAACTGGAAATGACTTAGCTGATCAGCTGGCCAAAACCGGGGCCATCTAAGGGGATCTAATAGAAATAGAGTCCCTGTTGGGGGAAATCCAGGTCACTGCTATCACTAGGTCCCAGACAAATGCTCACAATGATCTTTCAACTGCCCAATGGAGCAAGGAGACCCCTGATGCTGATTTGGTTACCGCTCAGAAGGAGGATCCAATAATTGGGACATTTTACCAACACATTGAGGACCCTGAGAACTTTCCCCTGACGGATACCGATTACAATGGGAAAGAAGACCTAAGAGTGTTGATGAAATGTCCAAAAATGTTACGAATCCAAGATGGTTTGCTGGTAAGGAAATCCAAAGCTGGCCACGATCAGTGGGTGGTTCCTACCTCATTCCGAAGCCTGATGTGAAGTCACGCCCATGATGCGGCCACCGCCGGTCATAGGGGGTTTCACACAACACTGGAAATCTTAAGAGAGGTTGCATACTGGCCACACATGGGGCAGGACCTCAACCAATACTTGAAGGGGTGTCTTGTGTGTGCACAATTTCAGCCAACATCCCTCCCACACCGGGCACCTCTCCAAAAGAGGGGAATGACACTGTCATGGTCAGATTTGCAAATGGACTTTGTAGGCCCTGTAATGTTGACCGTTACATGCTTGTTTACCAAGTGGGTGGAATGTCTCCCAGCCCCAAACTGCTAGGCAGAAACAGCAGCTGCCCTGATGATTAACCACATATTTTCCCGTTTTGGTCTTCCTCAAAGGATTGAGTCAGACAGAGGTAGCCACTTCACCAGTGAAGTAATGACAAAGATGTGGGAGATACTGGGGGTCAAAAGGAAGTTGCATATTGCTTACCGGCCAGCTTCTTCTGGGGCAGTAGAGAGATATAACCGAACCATTGTGAGCATATTAAAGAAGTTTGTGGCAGATTCTGGGCCAAGTTGGGATATCCGATTACCTCTGGTCCTAATGGCCATCAGATCTACCCCTTCATCTGCAACCAAAATGTCATCATTTGAGTTGATGACTGGACGCAAGATGGTGCTTCCGCAGCATTTGCTCTACAGGACCCAAGAGCAGACACTAATAAATGCCTCCACAACACACAAGTATGTGGAGAATTTAAGGAAACACCTTCAACATGCTTTTGCTTATGCTCAGCAGAATCTAGAAAGATCAGCTGAGAGTATGAAGACCCGCTATGACCTGAAAACTTCCAGGAAGGAATATCAGGTGGGGGACCGGGTCTATTTATAAAATTTCCAAAGGAACCAGGCCAAACAGCGAAAGTTTTTGCCTACATGGAAGGGACCCTTTGAGATTATAGACAAGATCTCCCCTGTGGCCTACAAGATCTGCATCCCCAAAGGCGGTTTGGCAGAGGGGGAAGACAAGTGGGTCCACGTTAACCAGTTGAAGTGTTGCCATTCCAGGCACACTCTGCAACAACTGGAGGAATCCTCTGGAATCCTAGAGGGTACTGTCTCAGATTAATTCAGTTCTAACTTAAAATATCCTACATATCGCCTATCAAATTCTGAGTTTCTCAACGTGGGTGTTTTCGTTTTTGAATGCAAAAAGAAATGTGCATGTTCATATGTTTTGACTATAAATTTATATGCCACCCCACTATATCAATGCTGGGGGAAAAATGTCTATGAATAGGTATTGCCGCTCTTCCTTTGTCATCCTAGGAGAAAGAAAACCTGGAGACTGGCCAAGGAGGACGATCCGGAGACTGGGAGGATGATCCGAAGGGCCCAGGGTACTGCCCAATATTCCCATCAGGACTGGCGAGGAGAACCGATCGATCAGTACCGGATGAAGAAAAAGATGCTGAACTGTGCCATTTGCAGAATTGGAAGAAGATTATGCGGACATACCAGTGCGTGGGTCAAAACCCTTGTGCACCCGACTCCCCATCGACTCAAATTCAAAGTGCAGTCGCGTGGGGGGGCTTTGTTGGGGGTCTTGACCCACGTTTGAGCTATCATGCTGCAACATATGGTGCTGTGGGCTTAGAAAATCCAAGATGGCCAAAAAGCCCACATGTGCGCCAAAATCCAGGAGAACCACGCAGTTTGTGCACACTAAAATGGTTGCCTAACTTGCCACCCAACAGTGCGAGCAGGATGGGCCGGGGTGCCATGAGTGAAATGTGTGCCAAAGGAAAAACCGCACTTTAAAATCACCTTTTGTTTCTCTGAATGCCAGCTCAAAATGCCTATTTTCAAACATTGCAACACATCCAAAAATCTCACTGAACACCAGCGGACATCTGGCAGAATGAAGTATGTGTGCATACTAAATCTGGGAAGATGAAGAGCCCAAAACAATGTTCATAACAAAACTGGCTGAGCTATGCATGTCAGCATCCTAACTGAAACTGGATTAAAACCACCAAAATCGAAATGTTTAAATTAACTGAGTGACCTACTTTTGAGTGTCACATAGTTTGTAACTGTTAAAATGTCATAGTTTTGAACTTAGAATCAGCATTCAAGCTGCATGTGTAAAAATTGTTAGTTTATTTGAATGCAGAAAACTGGGTAACTAGAAGTGACATTAGCTGGGGCCTGGCTTAAGGTACTGAATTCTGCCTGACATCTACCCCCACAGGAGTTAAAACCTGCTCAGCCACTCTTCCCCTTGCCAAAAGGAGTTGTCACCTCTCTGATTAGATTAGAGGTGGAGCAGCTACAGGGAGTTGAACAAAGGCCTGTCCTGGGCCCAGGCAGAGGGTTTATTGGGGGGAGGCCATAAATGGCTTCCTCTTGAACAATGGGCCTTCCAGGGTCCAGGCAGATGGTTTATTAGGGGGACCGTAAAATAGCTTCCTCTTGGCAGAAGCTGGGAGGGGCAGGGTCTCTGAGCTTGGCAGAAACTGGATAAACTGGTTTCTCCACCATGTGACCTGGGAAGACACACCCCTGTTGGCCAGAATATGATTTTAAGAAAGATGTATAACTCATGGTGCGGACTTGTCAAAATTATTTAAATGATACCATAATTCTTGTGATTTTTCTGTGCACGTTTTCAGACGCGTTGGGAATTTGTGTGATGTTCTGGGGCAAAACCCTGCTATTTATGTATACTAAAGACTCTGTGTTTAAGCTAGAGACATGGGAGATTACTGGAGTATGTATGGACAGGCCGTGTACATGTGTATAAATCTGGAGAAAAATCCGATGTTGCAAAACCCACTAAAAAGCACCAAATGTTGCCATTTCTGAATGCAAGCCCCCAGGAAGAGCAGAGTTTGAACAGGGTATACCTCATGTGATATGTGATGGGGGCATGTAATTTCAAACCACTGTATCTATGAAATATGTCTTTAGGTAAAATATAGATTGTGTGTAATTTGACAGGGGAGTGTCCTTTCTGCAAGCCATTAAATGACATCATTCTGACACACAATCCTGCTCTCCAGTGAGAACGCAAAGAATTCTCCAACCTATCAGAACTCTGAAGGGGTTGGGCCTAGAAAGCTAGCCTCTCCACCCACTTTCAAAACACATAAAAAGAGACTGCTGGGACAGGTAGGGACATTCTATTCCATTTGCTGCGGAGCATGCTGACATACGACTTCACATCCAGAGATCCTACACTTAGACTTCCAAGCTGAACAGAGACTACAGAACTTTGAACCAAGAAGGCCCACTGCAAGCAAAAGTATTTGTCAGCAGGCCCAAAAATCATTTGCAGACTATTCACAGCCGGACCCAGGTGTTGATTCTGGCCTGAAACCCTGTGCCAGAAATATCCAGAAGCAGTGCTGTACCCAGAGAAAGCAGAGCAGTATCCAGAACCAGAGGCCAGAGATCCAGAGAGCTGACCCAAACCGCTGTTAGCAGAACCAGAGAGCTGACCCAGATCACTGTGAAGTGCCGAGACCAGAACCGGAGTCCAGTCCAAAACCTGACCAGATCCGTGGCGAGGCCTATTTTAAAATATATTGTGAGTACCTAGCAGAACTGTGCAGAACCAATCTCTTAGTTAAAATAATCTAATCCAAACTATTTTAATCTAACCAGAACTGCCTCCTAGAAGTTGTCACTTGTCATTTTGCAAAGCTGTCACCTGTCATTTTCTAGCTGCAAGCTGTAACCTGTCGCTTTGAACTTTTAAAATTTCAAATCCGAAAAACAACCTTCACAAAATCGTTCATAAGTCCGTAACCGTTTGTGTTAGGAACTTGGTTTAACTTTCCTCTGAAAGCTTAGAATCTCAGCTTTTCAACTCCTTATACTTTCTCCGTAATCACGATTCTCGCACCCGCGAATTTTGCCGTGATTTGCGATTTGGCCTGATTTCTTTACTTGTAAAAAGATAGCTGCTGTTGCCTGAACTACTAAATTTCGTTTGCCTCTTAAGAACCAGCCCTGAATCATTGCTAGAGTGAGTCTGGACTAATATTAACTAGATACCACTGACCCTGAACCTCCTGAAGGGAATTAAAAGCATTTTCAGCATATTTCTCACTGCATTGTCACCATATTCAAAGCACTTGGGTCTGTGTTTCAAAACTCCTATCTGTTGTATAAGTTTCTGGGGTGGAATTGAACTGAACTCTATTTGATTGCATTCCTAAGAACTGAGTCCCATTCTATTCATCTCCTTACATTGCATTAAGGGGGGGTGAATTGTCCAAGAAAGTGATTACATTGTCTTTTGCTGAAATCCTATCAAGTTATTTTCTGTACTGCATTTCATTCCACATTGCATCCATTTGAAACCATAAAAGTATTGTTGCTATCGTATCCATCCTATAACCACTCATCATTGATTCATTGATTATAAAGAAGTGTGCTAGTGCCGGACTATCCATTATTGATTACTGCTCAGATTAAGTGTGATATTCAATTATTAATTTATAATAAAGTGTGATATATATATATATATATATATATATATATATATATATATATATATATATATATATATATATTGTTTAAATTATCAAATAAACCATTTAAACTTGCAAAACAGAACTACTTCTTGGCTCAGTGGGGTCAGGGGGATTCCAAGAGAGGGGTGTTATATAGGGGTAGTCATCCAGAACTCATGAACTGGACGTAAAGATATATCAATAAGGGTTTCCATTCAGTATCCCAGACTAGGCATTGACTTAGCTGTAGTGTTGAATTGAATCCTCTTACATATAATAAAAGTGTACATCTCCGAAAAGGGGCATGCTGTACTGGGGTGCAATAACCTAAGTCATCTCGATATCAAGCTTGATCCATGCTCCTCACAGCAAGTTTCACAGTGCAAAGCCAGTCTATTGAAAGCATTCTTGAACGCCACAAGAGGTTTTTTTTTAGAATCATTGGGTACGGTAAAGCAGTACATACACAACATTGAGCTGCATGCCAATGCTATACCAGTGAAGCATAAAGTGTGCCCTGTTCGATTGGCTTGAACACCTGTGTATAGGCGCGTTACAAATGCCATATCACATCATATCAAGAGCATGGTACATGCTAGATGCTCGAGCAAGGTGTCATTGAAAGTAGAAGACGCAGATTGGCTGAGCCCCATGGTCCTAACCAAGAAACAAGGGGGTTCCAAATTATGCATTTGCGTCTATCTTTGCAGTTTGAATATGGCGTAATCACAGACTCGTATCCAATGCCGAACATTACTGAGCTACTCCTGCTAGTGCAAAATCCAACGATATACAACAAGCTCGCGGTCAACATGTACCACCAAATCATCTCGATGAGGACCTCAGAGCATTTGTTACCCCTAAAGGCAAGTTGCAGTATATTAGGATACAGTTCTGATTATCAACTGCAGCAGCAGCGTTTGCAAGGTTGGTCACAAATGTACTGAGGAACATACAGCACATGAAGTTCTTTCAAGACAACATTGTAGTCTCTGGTCGTCGAGTAGCACTGTTCCACCCTGTCCACTGTACTCCGGCCACTTGAAGACAGGGGGCTGACACTGAGAACTGAAAAGTGCTTCTTAGGTAAAACGGAAGTGGAGTATTTAGGGTACACCATTTCTGCTGCAGACTTTCGCCCCAAGGTATCCTTAGTAGAAGTAATCAGAAAGGTCCCGGATTCTACTTCAAAAGATCAACTATACTCATTCATAGGCCTCTCTGAGTACTGTGCTAAGTTTGTAGAAGCATTTGCAACCACAACAGCGCCACTCAGAGCACTTGTTAAGAAAAATGCACCATACAAATAGTCCCAATAAAACTTGAAGAGACCGGAGGTACTTTTTTACCGACCACTTATAAACAGCCTCCATCGAACTTTTGATTAAACAATACACTATGTTTATAGGGCACTTGCTTCCCCACTATCCTTCTATCTTACATATGATTTATAATCATTATATTGTCATATACCACACCAGTTTGTATCAAAAATAGTCATTTATTATTTTTTAAACACATTATTAATAAAATACTTTTTTACAATTTTCTTTTCTATAATTGTAGGAATTCTCCATACAATTGTTAAACAAACAAACATATATCTCAATGATTTACAATTTCACTATGCACATCTAATAACCTGTAGTATTTCATTCTTTAACAATGTTTTCAAAATAAAAATTTCATAGGGATCTGTTGTTTGCTCCCCTCTCTCATAGAGAAGTGCATCCCAGTCCATAAAACATTTCCCTCTATATTCATTTCACCCATGCTTTCTTTCATACTGCATTCAAACCATACCCGACATGTTTCATTCCTTACAAACTTTCATACAACTCACAAGGAAATTCTTCAGGGGTAAAAACTTTTTTTATACCACATTTCATTTCGATGTACAATTATGTTTGTCTTCTTTTAGAATTTTTTCTAAGGATCCACTATCTATGAGGTCCATTCCATGAGGTCCAACCATCAAACGGATAACTATGGGAAGCAAGAATGGGATATTCAAATTTTAGTGTTCGAATCACATCCTGGTTTACATTTCTATTATGTATAACCTACTGCCTTTACTAGCAGCACTAATGAGTAAATTATTTAACTTGCTTCTTCTACACATCCAGCAAAACACTTTGTCTCTCCATCTAATAAAAGCAGGCTACTAATCAAATATTCCACAGCTGGATAGGCTTTCCAATATTTAATTCAATTAATCTCAGTTTGGTCTCACCCGATAATTAGCTGATGTCAATTATTAATTATCTAGGATAAATTCTCATCCAATTACCTCAATCTTATTCACTTCTTCTTTTTTTGTCTTCTTGGTCTGTCCCCTTTAGAAAATGTGCTCTGTTATGACGACCTTGATAGCTGGCTACCGGATACTGTCTTGGAAAAACCTCCGTGCTCTTCCCCTATTTAAAGTAAACAGTACATATTTATCTTTACCATTTTTCTATTGTTTGCCCATTTATCTTTCATTAGCTATTCCCATCTTGCATTGTGTCATCTTAGATTTTCTCATACTGACCTGATCTTATTGTAGATCCGGTTCCTAATGATAGAGTGTACTAGCAGCTACTGCGATCTTACTCTCTGCTGTTAGGCTGGAACAAAATCGTCCAATCCTTCCTTTCTGCCATGTGCTCCGTATCTATTTTTCTACAATAGAAAAACACAAAGTGCACTGAGTTTAACTATTTTTGGATTGTGCACTTTTTGGAAGCCTCTCTCATCACTCACTAGCTGCGCCAGTTTGCTGTTCATACTTGTGTCTTTTCTTTTATTTTCCGCTCGTTCCAGGTTCCACAGTTTCAACTTTTGCCCCGTCTGTCTCGGGCTGTATCACGTTGTCTCTCCACCTCTGGCCATTTGTGGTTGCTTGCGTTTCCTTATGTTGTCCGTCTTTATATACTATTTCTCTGACCATGTGACGAATTCGTCACATGATCCAGGGACGCTACGTTCACCGCTCACCCCCTTTTTAACTCGTTCATTGACATTGGCTGCCTTTGGCACCCTACTCCTCCAACTCGAAGGCTCTGCAACCCAGGCAAGACGCCGCAAACCCGACCCCGCGCTCTAAAACAGACTGCGCAGTGCCCACACTCGCCATAGTCCCCATGAGGGCTCCCGCGCTGTGCCAATCCCGATGTACTGCAGCTCCGTACGCTGCACTCGACATCGCTGTATGTTCGCACTATACAGCGAAGGTATATTTTGACGGCTGGAATATTTATAACAATGTGACAACAGTCCGAAAGTTCTGGCAAAAAATATATCGTCAATGCTATTTCTCCTTTGTTTTACTTCTGTGAACCATCCAGTTTTGTTATTTTCCTCACTGCGGAGCACTTATTAGTAATGCACACTTAGTTTACTTCAGTTGGTTCAACTCCTATCGGTCTGTCCGGTCTCTACATCTCTTCACTTTGGGGCACCTGGAATTCATGGAAGCAGGCTTTCATCCATGTTATATTTGATGGTGATCTGGCCCTTAGTTTGATTATTTAAATTTTTTATCTTTGTAGGATCTGACCCAATTTCCATTTTTTCTTTTTTACCACGGGGCCATCTTACTGTTTCACCCATGTATTTAAGGGGTCAGTGAATTATCACTCTGTTTTCTCATTCAGACCCAACTCTATGCTTTTTGTAAGAAAAATCAATTCTTTCTCTTTTCTAGCTAATTTTCTTCTGTCAAGATTAGAGTCATTTGTTTGCCTCACCAAATATACTACTGACCATCTCAAATCTTCCACTTTACGTACCATCTCTATAAAGTGTTCCACTAGGGGAGCGGAATGCACTCTATTTTTTATGCAGCTTTTGTGTTCTGTGATGCGTGTTTTGATTTTTCTTTCTTTCTTCCCAATGTAGATCTTTTTACAGGGGCACCAGATCACATACACTACAAAACTAGAGTTACAATTTGTCAGCACTTTTTGTTTCCAAAGGTTTTTTTAGACCTAAGTTAATTTCCGTTGTTTTTTTGGTTTGTTGACAGCAGACACAGGACCCACATGGATAGTGTCCTTCTGGAGCCCGTAATCCCCATGTTTCTGTTAGGGTCAACTGTGGTTTGATCTGTATAGTGATGTTGTTTCTCATGATCTGATCTTTTATCGACCTGCTTCTTTGGAATGCCATCAGTGGTCTCTGTAATGGTACTTTACCGTTTTCCAGAATTCTCCAATTTCGATGGATGATCTTATGTATTCTGTTAGAGAGGGTACTGTAAGTGTTAACAAACACTATGTTCTCTTTGTTTTTTCTTCTAGGATTTTGTTCCGGAATTGCCTCTCTGTTGTTATTGTCGGCTCTCTTCATGGCCCTTTTTGTCAGCCTAGTAGGATAGTCTCTCTTCTGTAGATCACTTCTCAGTCTCAGTGCTCCTTCTTTATAGTCTGCATTATTTGTGCTGTTCTTTTTCAGCCGTAGAAACTGGCCAAAGGGTAAATTATCCCGTGTGTGTGTCGGATGAAAGCTGGTATAGTGTAATAGGGCATTACGATCCGTGGGCTTTTTATATGGTTTCTCGTACAGTTCTCCCTTCTCTGTATCTACTTTGATAGTCACATCCAGATAGTTGATCTCCACTTTGCTTACATTTTCCGTGAATTCCAGATGTTGGTTTTGTCGGTTGATCCACTCAAAAAACCTGCTAGCGGTATTTTCTTCTCCTCTCCAGGTAATAAGCACATCATCTATGTACCTTCTCCATAGTAGTATATTTGCTTTATATGGATTGGTATCATTATAGATGCAGTGTTTCTCAAAAGCCTCCGTGTAAAGATTGGCGATACGTGGAGCCAGGATTGCCCCCATGGCTGTACCTTGTACTTGTTTATAAAAAGTACCATTTAAATGGAAGTAACTTTCCATCAATGCCATTTCGGCACACCACATTATGAAAGACACTGGGGTGTTGGTATTCATTGTCTCTGTGAGTAATCTTTCTTCCAACACTTCAAGCGATGCTTTCTGGGGTATATTCGTATACAGGGCTATTACATCCAGACTAATCAATATCTCAGTAGCATTATCAAATGGTGTACCCTCGATTTCTTTTATAATCTGTGTAGTGTCTTTTACGAAGGAATCCATTTCCCTGACCGTCGTTTGCATAAAATGGTCTGCAAATTTAGATAATGGCTCTAGGATGAAATCGCACCTGACACTATGGGGCCGATTTATGGAACAAACGTGCACCAAAAATCCATGCGCAAGCAGGCGCAAGGGAGCACAAGCGTGAGAAATGCAGCGCATGCGCACGCGTGCGATTCAAGGAAGACGCTGCGCGTGTTTCCCGCTATCCGTGTGCCCAATCCAGCCATGGCGCACGCAGGCATACACGCCGTGCGCTACGCGCACAGCAAAAGCGCACATAGCGCGGCGCACACTACCAAAGTGGGCGGAACAGTGGCCGTAACACGTGGAATGGGGAACAACGCGTGAAAAAGAAGGCGTAACTGGGGAAGTACTGCAGGGAACTACACGGAACGCCCACATGCACGCGAACAACCCGTATTCATGGATCCGAATACGGGAAACCCGCGCACGGCAAAAGACGCACACAGGCGTCAACGCGTCCGCCACACGAAGGCAGGTGGAAGCGTCCCCGCGCACAGTACAAAAGTGCGCGCAAACAACAAACGCGTATATACAGCTAGGATGGATGCCCCATTTGTCGCAGCACTGATCGTGGGACACCGCAGGAGGAGGAGAATAGCCAGGGCATGCATTTTCACACCACGGACAAGCCTTTTTGTGATGCCTGACGACCAGGTCTATGGCAGGTATAGGTTTCCACCCCACATCATCCTAGACCTGGTCAGAGAGTGGGAAGATGACCTTACATCCCCCACTCTTTGCTCCCAAGCATTAAGCCCCTTGGAGAAGGTGCTCAATGTCCTGCATTTTTTGGCCACTGGGTAATTTCAGCGGACTACTGCCATAGTGGGGGGGGTCTCACAGGCCACGCAGTCACGCTGCCTACACCAGGTACTGGCAATCATGACAGCGTGCCCCTCAGTCCGCAGGCACATATACATTCCCAGAACACCCGCAGAAAGGCAGGCCGTTGTCCTGGATTTTTTCAGGGTGGCACACTTCCCCAAAGTGCTCGGTGCCATAGATTGCACCCATGTGGCCCTACGTCCACCTAGGGCCACTAAGCACATCTACCGAAACCGCAAGCAATGGCATTCCATCAATGTACAGGTGGTATGCGATGCAAAGGGAATCATCACCTCTGTCTATGCAAACTACCCTGGCTCCACCCATGACAGTTTCATATACAGAATGTCCGCCCTGAGCCAGGCCCTGGAAGCTGGGCAGCATGGCGACACATGGCTCCTAGGTGAGTACAAATGCCCTTGCACATGCATGCAAGTCACACACAGACAAATACCCAAACCCTAATATTCTCAACTATTATCACCTCCCCAGGGGACAGTGCCTACCCTCTGAGCAACCACATGATGACGCCAATCCGGAACCCCACCACACCACCCCAGGTAAGATACAACGCCGCCCATATTGCAACCAGGGCCATAGTGGAGCGCACATTCGGAGTGCTCAAGTCACGTTTCCGCTCCCTTGACCGCTCTGGCGGGCAACTACTCTATGCACCCCCAGTAGTGTGCAGGATCATTGTGGCAGCATGTGTCCTGCACAATGTTGCAACACGGCAGGGCGTCCCGGTGGACATGGTGGTGCCCCCACATCCCCAACCCCAGGCACAGGCGCTGCCCATGGGAGGGGACAGGGTGTTGGCGAGGAAGCCCGGACCCAGCTTGTGGCCACATTTTTCACCTAAACTCCCACCCCTGCGGATTGCACACAGGCCTGGCACATACCAGGTGACAATCGATGATGACAAAGAGATAGTCAACTGTCACAACCCTACCACCCTGAGATAGTTGCCATGGAAGTGCCACATCATCTGCATCCCTAGCTACTTAAACACAAGCTATCCTGTGTGACCAAAAGGCACACATATGACATATGACATGATATGGCCTATACACAAGAATTTCAAGGTGCGATGAGGCAGGGAGGGGGGAACAAGGGAAGACAGACAACGGTACTACTAGGCCAGGTGTCATTTAGATTGTGCAAGTGCAGGGGTAGGAGGAAGGAAAAAGTGCAAGGGGAAGGGGAGGAGGGGGGAGTGCAGTACAGGGGAAGTAGACCAAAAAACAAATACATAGGTCAGCTGGTGGCAACTGCAAAGGTAAGTGCAGACAAGTGCTGGGAAGGGGGGGCTGTAAGGATAGAGAGACAGTACCGCAGTGCAGGGGTTGCAGGGAGGCAGTGCAAGTGGAGAGTGGCTGGGCCAGGGACCGAGGTCGGTGAGAGTGGCCCAGTTGCAGATCCAGTGCAGTTCCAGTGAATAATTCCGCAAGGGAGAGGCAGAGAGAAAGCAGAAACAAAGAGGAAGGTCTTGAGGTGCTTCCCGAACCGGAGATGGTTCCCCTCAAGTTCAAGTGAGGCAGGAAGGCTGTTCCAGAGGGAGGGCCCTGCCACAGAGAGAGATCTATCCCCAACTAGTTGCTCTGAGAAGCGGATGACCCTGACATGCAAGGTGTGCATCACACACACCTGCAAAACAGGCCATGGCCATCACTGTTATGTCACACAAACCCTCCCAGACCACAACATGACATGGCAAGCAATACCCACACACCAACACAATAAAAATAAGGTACACATTGCCATGTCCAAAATGTACAGTGGCATCAGACAATGATGCCTGACCTGGAATCAGATGAAATGACAGACCAACAACCTCCCACCCAAAATAAGTCATTTGCAAATGCATTACAAGAGTTGTAGACGTAACATAACAATGAATGCCTGTCTACATGCACATTGTACATTGCAAAATCAACACTGCAGCTTCTGTGTGCTGTGTCCTACTCCTGCAACACACTGCTCAGCGCACAGCACAGTGAACAGCCATTGTGTGTGATGCACACCCTGAGCATCACATCTAAGCGACAGACCACATCAAAAAGCAAATTAGGCATGTACAGGATCCATAATTGGTCACAGAACATGTGCTGCAGGGACACAGTGGCCACCAGAAGGCAAACAGTGTACACGTGGATATGCAAGGGTGGGAGTACATGTTGTGCATCAGAGTGCAAGTGTGTGGGTCTGCAAGGACATGCACTCAACATATGCATGTGCACTCAAGTGACCATCAGTGTTCTCTACACATCACATGTGAACATTCACCATGTGTACATCCCAGCATGTCAAACCACAACTATCCCCTCACACCTGAAAGGTAAACACAACACATGAACAGGCATTGATCAGCAGAACACAACATGTACATAGGATACCACCATTACAATGTCAGAGTTACCATCACACTGCAGGGCAAGGCAACTATCAACAACAACCCCCCCTCCCTCACAAATGACCATGACCCACTGAACAACTGCACCTGGGTCATGGAGCCTTCAACCCTCAATTCCACCTGGCCACAGGATCATCTTTACCCTTCGTCACCATCTCCCACCTTGTGTGTAAAAAGGTGCCTGCACCCTCAGAATCCACACTCATTTCCAAAATCACAAAATCCAAGGCATAAAAACGAACCAGAACACCCTCCAGTAGATGACTTGACGTAGCAGTACCCCACAAAGGCCAAGTACTACCACAATGATGCAACAACCAAGGTAGCACAGTAAAACAATGTCACAACAGGATGTGAACCATGTGTGGTACATAACATAGGATGATGCACCATGAACGGATGTGTACTGTCACAGGTCCCGTGTACAGGCGCGGGAGTGTCACGAAACAACCACCCCCACCGTGTCCTGGGTGCCTGCAAGGTCAAACTCACACAGGCCCCTGAGACCTTGGTGGGGAAGGAGGTTCAGGGATATGCAGTCGGGACAGGTGTTGGCACACTGGATAACTGGAATGAGTGGCAGGAGAGGGGAGGAGGAATGACACATGAAAGTAGGGAATGCACGAAAATGTACTACCTGCATGAACACATACACAATCCAAACAAACTTCGACATCATAGTCATGGCCTTCTGTAGTCCAGGCTTAGGAGTGGTACGAACCAACCACCCCCTCTAGGGTTTTGGCGTCTGCAAGTTCAGGGCTTACACAGGCATCCGCAACCCCAGCGGGGAAAGAGGGTTAGGGAACGTTGCTTGGATAGGTACGGGAAGCAGGAACACCGGGTAGAGGGTACAGGGTTCAAAATTGCATAGGATTCTGGGTGATTAGGGGGAAAAAAACATACCAAATTGAATCACACATACATCCATGCATTGGTGCACCCCCCAGCAAGCCTATGCAGAGCAGTTTGAAAGAAAAACAACAAGACACTTAGCTCTGGTTTTGAGTGCTGGCCTCCTGCCTGCGCACTCTCAGGTCCGGTTACAGGAGCACTGCAATGCTGCAAAGAGAGCCACAGTCAACAACCTGTACGTGCCAATTACACAAAAACACACCACCAAACATGCCCCATAGCAACAAACTACTCTACAAACAGACAATCTGGTGTAGATGCTTCGTACCCATATATAACATTACCCCTGTGACGGGTCATACACAGTCAATGCAGTAAGTCAGCCGCCGGTGGGTGCGTGGCAAATGGAAGACCAATGTGTCACAATTCACACAACATGCCATGTTCCCTGGGTAAGCAGACAGACCCATATAGCAAGCCATGACTTCAGAGCAAGTTGCGTACCACCATGACCGAAACAAAGTTGGCAGTGCATTTATCATAAAGTACATGGAAATGAAATGCACTGCACCCGAGTATGTCCCTTGCTGTATGTCCCTGTGAGCTGCCCCTTTCCATGTCTTAGAAGGCTACATGGTTCATACAAGTGCCTCAATGGACCTTGGTGTACCGGAGGGTATGTGCCACTGCCCCTGCAGGTGTCCCAGACAACCATACAATCAACAGCCATCAGTCCACCAACACATCTGAGCTGCATTGTGTGCTTCAACACCAATATTCGTCCAAGCTCACCCTCAGTGCTGTGACTAAGCCTGCATGTGCAACTCGCCTGGTGCAAGCTTTGCTGTGTTGTGGCCCCCCTGTTCTGCTCACCTTGCCTGGAGTTCCTTGGAACACGTCAGCAGTTCTAGGATGTAGGCCTGCAATCCCTGTGCCTCTGCTTGTGCACGCATGTGCATGTGGGCACCAACAAACGTGTCCAGAATTCCGTCGTCCAATGGGCCATGTCTGCTGGCAAAGGTGCTCTGGAGGCTCATTCACCTGCAGAAAGGGCATGAAACACATGATTAATGCTTCAAAGTCATCTGTGTGTGTCTCTTCAGGCATCTCATCACTTGACCATGTCAGAGAGTAACATCATAAATCACACCATCAGTCCGTCTTTCACATCCAAAGTGTGGAACACTATCTACAGCATGAATTGCAACAAGCACGTGTACAGTAAAGATAAGAAACATACGACACAATGCATAGCAATGAATGCACACATTAATCATGAAACACCCCATCTAGCAAAAGCTGAACAGTGGACAATAACACCAAAATCATCCCCACTAGGGGTGTAAACACAAGTCACACAGCACCAGACATGCCACAGATATGACAGTCCAAAGCCCTTGTGTAAATGTTTGTGGCACCGAACCATCCTTGCGAGCCCATGGATAAGGGAGGCAGGAGTGGCATATGTGAGTCAAGCACCCCAAGCAGCAAACACATACACAAGACAAGTCTGAAGGGTCCAGCTGGAACAGACAGTGGATGCCTTCAAAAGCCACAAAGCACCGCACCGTCACATGAAAGCACAATAGACAAGCCATTTTAAATTATATTAACTATTAACTAATTACACTAACTATGGAAAACCTACATTACCTAATTAAACTAACTATCAAACAGAAACTTAACTAACTAAACTAAAAGAAAAATCAAAAATGGCCACATACGACCCAGGGGGGAGGCGAGGCACCCAGGAGGGGGGAGGTACAGGGTGCTACTCAACATCCACATGCGATGATGCTGAGCCAAAAAAAAACCCTCCATGGGCTCAACGCCTGCACAGCCCAACCTATGTGGGAGATAGATGGTCATCCGAGTCTGGCTCATCCTGGAAAGGAGGACGTGGCACAGTAGCCTGGCCACGCCTAGCCGCAGCTTGCCCCTCGTCGGCAGCAAGTCTGCCGGACGGGTGAGCCTGGTTCTGTGTGGCGATGTGACGTAGGTCTGCATGCAGAACCTCACGTGATACACGTGCTTCCTCTTGCAAGGTAGCACGTGTAACACGGAGTTCCTCCTGCAAGGCCTGGCTGGACAACCGCTGCACCTCCCGGCAAGCCTGTAGCTCAGCCGAGATGGTACGCTCAAGCTGTGCAAACCTCTCCTCTGCCTGCTGCCTCTGGGACATCATAATGACACCCAGAGTGGATCTGAGGGAAGCATACTCCTCCCTCAGGGCATCCATGTGTGCCTCTGCGTGAGCAGCAATTGCTTGACGCAGAGACGACATTTCAGCCTGGCGTGCCCTGTCTGAGGCTGCCATGCCCAGCCTGAGCCTGAGCGGGCTGTGGACCGTGCCGCCTGCTGCTGGAGAAGCACCTGCCTAGCAGGGGGGAGCACAGATCGGGCCACACGCTCCATGCTCTCAGCGATGTTCTCCATTGCTGCCCCCTGCCGTTCTGAATTGGCAGTCATGTCTTGCTCCCACTGAGTATACTGCAGTTGCGCGCGGCAACCGCGTTGCTGGGCTTGACCCCTGCGGGACGCCAGGACTGGGGTGTTATGCTCACATGACTCCCACGGAGGCGCTGGCCAGGATCGTGCTGCTGTGACCTCTTCTAAGGTGTTGCGCGGGGCTCAGAAGATGGACTGGACCGGACTCCCAACTCCTGCTTGTCCGGCTTGCAAAAGTATCCTTCTGTAGGCGAGAATAAGGGATTAACTGTCTGCGGGGAATGCTACCAGCCTCCCCCTTTCCCCTCTCACCCTCCTCGAAACCCTTCTGTGCTTCCCGTGGCGTCTCACCTTAGGGTCTTGAAGGGCGAGCTTTCCTTCCTGCTTCTGATGCAGGGGCGCGTTGGTATCCAGTTACTTCACTGGATTCTTGGTTTTATGAGAACCAAACTTGCTTGGCTTCTAGGTAAGTTCCTTGAAAGGTTCCCCTTTTGTCCTTGCATCAATATGCTAATGTCAATGTCTTTTTCCCCATAGGGGCCGGGCTACGGAATGCCTGGGAAAAGGCACCGACCCGAGATGCGAGGTGCAATCCCTGTAGAAATCAGGTAAGTCTTGATGAGCGTTTTTGGGTAATGTCTTTTCATTCGCTCATTGACGCTAATGTCTTTTTCCCCATAGGGGCCGGGGTCCGGAAACGCCTGGATGCGGTGCGGACCCGAAATGAAAAGGGAATGACCCAACAGGTAAGTCTTAACATGGAGGTTTAGGTTTCCTCATTCCCTTCTCTCTCTCACCTTTGCTCTTGTCTTTTTCTCCCTAGGCGTGGAAGCGTGGCTGCGAATCCGGGTGATCGCTGCTGAACATGGAGGCGCCCTGTGAAGGTGAGTGGAATGCGGCGCTGCGGCGGTCGATGCGATGTGCTTTTAAATTAAGTGTCTTCCTTTGCAGGATCGTCGGCGAGCTGACTCCGGAATGCGGATCTTGCAGGTAAAGTCTTTTCCTTCTCCTATTCTCTCTTTCTCTTCCTTTGTAGGTGATCAGGATGCTGGCAGGCGTGGCAGAAGTCCGAATGCAGGAGCAAACACGGTGAGCGTCCAGCTGCTAGATGCAGAACAACGCGAAGCATGTGCTTCTCTTCGGGTGTGGTTTAAATAGCCTGTAAAGTAGTTCCAGGTATGTATCCTTCCACTCAGATATGTATTCTTCCTCAGACCACACCAGAGTGATAAAGTAGTCCAAAAGATAAAGTAGTCCCATTCAGTCCTCAAGAGGGCCTGGATGTAGCAGCACGGTCTGCTTCAGGTAAGTGCACATTAAAACACTTACACACATGTCTTGCTTTATGAGCCTGGCGCCTAAGGCGCCAGGACTGGGGTCCAGAATGAGCCTGGCCCCAAAGGCGCCAGGACTGCGTCCAAAAGGCCCCAACTTGGGCCTGCTGAGACGTCCTTTGGGAAAATGATGTCTGCCTCTGGGGTTGCTGGGCTGGGCCTGGCTCCTTGGAGGTAGGCATCATGACAGTACCCCCCCACAAGGCCCCTCCCAAGGTTGTTTCCTCCGGGGGTTTTGGCTTGTTCGGGAATCTACGGTGGAACCTTCATATTAATCGAGGTGCGTGAATATGGTTACTAGGCTCCCACGATCTCTCATGAGGTCCATAACCCTTCCAGTCAACAAGATAGAAGAGTTTTGACTTTAACATTTTGGAGTCTAAAATGTCTTTCACTTCGAATTCTAATTCCCCATCAATTTGAATAGGATCTGGAGGCTTGGACAGTCGGGTTCCTGGTTGTACCGGTTTCAAAAGTGATGCGTGAAAAACGGGATGAATACGCATGTTGGAAGGCAAATCCAGTTTAAAGGCCACTAGGTTGATTATGGCTTTGATGGGGTAAGGCCCAATGAATCTGGGATTGAAAGTCTGTGGGCCCTTGAGAGATAAATGTCTAGTTGCTAGCCAAACCTGGTCTCCTACTTGGTAAGGAGGTGTTTTACTTCGGTGCAAATCAGCGTTTTCTTTGTACTTTTTCTTGGCTTGCTGTAAATGAGTTGTAGCTTCTTTGAAGGCTCGGGTTATTGTGGAATGCAGATGATTTACTGCGGGCATTTCCAGGGTCAGAGGTGGATCTAGGTCAGAGGTTCGAGGATGGTGACCATACAAAGTATAAAAAGGAGTTTGACCGGTTCCGGAATGCATAGAATTGTTGTATGCATATTCTGCGATCCAAAGAATGTCTTTCCAATTGTACTCGGATTGGTGCAACATGCACCGAAGATATTGCTCGAGAGTCTGATTTGTCCTCTCGGTTTGTCCGTCGGTCTGGGGGTGGTGGCTGGTGGATAATCGCACATCTATTTGTGCTAGTTGGCAACACTTCCTCCAAAAATGGGAAATGAATTGACGTCCACGATCTGAGACTAGTACGGAAGGGAAACCATGTATTCGAACTATATTCTCCAGGAATTCCTTGGCCAGGATGGAAGCTGAAGGCAATCCTTTTAGAGGGATAAAGTGGGCCATTTTGGAGAACAGATCCACGATTACTAGGATAGTGTTGTAACCACCACACGGAGGCAGGTCCGTAATGAAGTCCATAGACAAGGTGTGCCAAGGTGCCGGTGGAATCTCCAAGAGTTGAAGTAGGCCGGCTGGCCTGTTCCTTTGACCTTTATTTTGGGCGCAAACTCCGCAAGACATCACAAAAGACTTTATGTCTTTTCTCCAAGAAGGCCACCAGAATTGGCGTTTGATCTTTTCTTCCGTTTTAGCGATACCAGGGTGTCCTTCCATTAACGATTCATGATAATGAGCAATAACTAGTTCTTGCAATTCCTTACTTGGCAGAAATAACCGCTCTTGGAAATACGGTAAGTTATCCTTAACGGTGAAGTGGGGACCCTTTTGAGTCCATTCCAGTAAGGCTGAAGGGTCAAAAAGTAGTTTGACTCGAGTTTCAACGTCCTCGATGGTTTGCAATGAATTCAAACCTAAGATTCTTTGTTCAGGTATTATCGGCACAGGTTCTAAACACAAATTGGGTTCTTCCATGCCAATTCGGGATAAGGCGTCCGCTTTGCCATTCTTGCAGCCAGGGCGATAGGTAATTATAAAATCAAATTCTGCAAAGAATAAAGCCCATCGGAGTTGTCGTGAAGATTGGGCTTTGGCGGTCTTTAAATACTGCAAATTTCTGTGATCCGTAATTACAGTGATGGTGTGTCTTGCACCGAGGAGGTAATGACGCCAAGCCTTAAAAGCAGATTTAATGGCCAGTAACTCTTTGTCGGTAATTGCGTAATTAATTTCAGGAGCTGAGAATTTCCTGGACCAAAAGGCTACAGGGTGTAGCTGGTTAGTTTTCGGATCCCTTTGCGACAGGACAGCTCCCATGGCTAAACTGGATGCGTCAGTTTCAACAATATACGGGAGATCAGGACGCGGGTGCTTCAACACAGGTGCGGAAGTGAATTTGGTCTTTAGGTCTTGAAAGGCTTGTTCGGCCTCTGGAGTCCATTCAAAATGTTTATTCTTACGTAAAAGAGCAGTAATGGGTTGGACTATTCGTGAAAACTCCGGGATGAATCTTCGATAGAAGTTGGCAAAGCCAAGCATACTCTGAACCCCTTTCACTGAACCGGGAGATGGCCATTTGAGGATGGCGTCCACCTTTCGTGAATCCATTCGAATTCCTTTAGGAGTCAGAACAAATCTGAGGAATTCAACCTCAGTGGTATCAAAGACACACTTTTCCAGCTTGGCAAATAGTTTGTGCTGGCGCAATTTCTCTAGAACTGCTCGAACATGTTTTCGATGATCTGACTCAGAAGATGAGTACACCAGGATGTCGTCGATGTATACGATGACACAAACATCGATAAGTTCTCGCAGAACATCGTTCATGAAGAATTGAAAAGCTGCAGGCGCGTTGCACAAACCGAAGGGCATAACCTGACATTCGAAGAGCCCGTATTTGGTGCGGAAAGCTGTCTTCCACTCGTCACCTTCTTTTATTCGCACTAGGTGATAAGCTCCCCGGAGATCTATCTTGGTGTATATACGAGCATCTTTTACTTGATCAAGAAGTTCAGGGATCAGAGGCAGGGGATAACGATTCTTTATCGTTATCTGATTTAAAGTTCTAAGGTCTCCTTGTTTTTTAGGCACGAAGAACAAAGCGGAAGAGACCGGGGACTTTGATGGGCGAATAAAGCCATTGGCAAGGTACTGATCCAAATACTGACGCAAATGCTGGTTTTCAGGTTCAGTGAGAGCATAAATCCTACTACACGGCGGTTGAGCATTGGGAAATAGATCGATCTGGCAATCGTAAGAACGATGAGGGGGTAGCGTGTTAGCCTGTTCTTTCTGAAAAACATCCTGGTATTCAAGGTATTCTGCCGGTAGTTGAACAGTGGCGGGGGTTACTGTGGCTAAACCAATAGCTGGATTTCTAGGATAACAAGTGGGACCACAATCTGGAAAAGTTATTCTCTTTGCTCGCCAGTCTATTCGAGGATTGTGTGTTTCTAACCAAGGAATTCCGAGGATTACTTGAAATTGTGGAGCCTTGATTATATCAAACACTATTGCTTCCCGATGTCCATCCTGACTCACAAGTGTCACTTTTGTGGTGTAATGCGTTACCGGCTCAGAGGCTATTTCGGTACCATCAACCGTAGTAATGACATCCTGGTTTATTTTTGGATGCAGAGGAAGGTTCATCCTGGAGGCCGATTCGTAGTCCACGTAGTTTCCGATAGCTCCGCTGTCGACGTATGCTTTGATGGCATGCAACCGTTGGGGCTTTTTTGGATCCACGAGCACCATTGGCAAGACAAAATGAGAGGTCAGAGAGTTCGTTTTCAAGCTCGGCAAGCGGACCTCTACGCTTGTCGAGCCAGGTCGTTTCCCGAAACAGGTTCCATTAAGTTGTTGTCAGAGGCACCAACCACCTTCCTAGGTGGTTTTACCGGACAATCACGAAGAAAGTGACCGGAAGCCCCGCAATAGAGGCATAGTTGCTTTTGTCGCCTTCTCTCGCATTCCTTCTGAGTTAACGGCCCCTTAACTCCCCCTATTTGCATAGGTTCCGAAGCTTCGGTATTCCTGGGGTTTACGAGGGTTCTGATCGGTACTCGGGTTTCAAACTTGGACCGATCTGCTTTCCTATTCTGAAGTCTGTGATCCAGTTGTACCACAAAGTCAATATATTCTGCGCAGCCCTGGGGTGGATTCACTACTTGGGCCAGAATGTCTTTTAGCTCTCCGTGCAGACCCCGGTGAAATAAAGTGATCCTTTTATTTTCAGGCCATCCGGTTTCCACCACCAGTCTGTTAAAGGAGGCTATATAAGACAAAAGATCTTGACTACCTTGTCGTAGAGATAGCAGTTCGTTGTCAAGGGCCTGTCCCTGCGAGTGTCGAGCGAACAACCTTTCCATGCTGGCCTGAAAGCCCTGAAAATCCTGGGGAATTGGATCGTTCTGGTTCACCAAGGGAACAGACCAATCGGCAGCACAGCCACTTAGGTACGATAACACGAAGGCCACTTTGGTCCTATCATCAGGGAAGGCTCCTGGTCTGCATATAAAATGTAAGCGACATTGGTTCATAAAAATGGCATATTTCTTTGGGTTCCCCGCAAAACGTTCAGGCGGTGCTAAAGGCATGGATCCCGGCAGATTGATCTGAACAGGGTTACTCGAACCCAACGAAGTGGAAATTCCCCCGGGACTAGGTAAAGGAATTTGTCCAGCCTGACTCTGTAGCAATCGTTTGGCCAGGTCATCAGTTTGTTCCTTGGAGAGAATGAGTTCTCTTTTGAGGGCATTAGTCTCTTGGCGAGCTGAGTGTACCTCCGCCATTAATTCCCCCAACAGCTGGGCCAGCTGGTCTGTCTCAGAAGTCTCCATAGCGCCCAGGTTGGAAATTGTGGGTAGGCTTCGCGTTCTGTTACGCTCACCTGACTCCCACGGAGGCGCTGGCCAGGATCGTGCTGCTGTGACCTCTTCTAAGGTGTTGCGCGGGGCTCAGAAGATGGACTGGACCGGACTCCCAACTCCTGCTTGTCCGGCTTGCAAAAGTATCCTTCTGTAGGCGAGAATAAGGGATTAACTGTCTGCGGGGAATGCTACCAGCCTCCCCCTTTCCCCTCTCACCCTCCTCGAAACCCTTCTGTGCTTCCCGTGGCGTCTCACCTTAGGGTCTTGAAGGGCGAGCTCTCCTTCCTGCTTCTGATGCAGGGGCGCGTTGGTATCCAGTTACTTCACTGGATTCTTGGTTTTATGAGAACCAAACTTGCTTGGCTTCCAGGTAAGTTCCTTGAAAGGTTCCCCTTTTGTCCTTGCATCAATATGCTAATGTCAATGTCTTTTTCCCCATAGGGGCCGGGGTACGGAATGCAGGGGAAAAGGCACCGACCCGAGATGCAAGGTGCAATCCCTGTAGAAATCAGGTAAGTCTTGATGAGCATTTTTGGGTAATGTCTTTTCATTTGCTCATTGACGCTAATGTCTTTTTCCCCATAGTGGCCGGGGTCCGGTAACGCCTGGATGCAGTGCGGACCCGAAATGAAAAGGGAATGACCCAACAGGTAAGTCTTAACATGGAGGTTTAAGTTTCCTCATTCCCTTCTCTCTCTCACCTTTGCTCTTGTCTTTTTCTCCCTAGGCGTGGAAGCGTGGCTGCGAATCCGGGTGATCGCTGCTGAACATGGAGGCGCCCTGTGAAGGTGAGTAGAATGCGGCGCTGCGGCGGTCGATGCAATGTGCTTTTAAATTAAGTGTCTTCCTTTGCAGGATCGTCGGCGAGCTGACTCCGGAATGCGGATCTTGCAGGTAAAGTCTTTTCCTTCTCCTATTCTCTCTTTCTCTTCCTTTGTAGGTGATCAGGATGCTGGCAGGCGTGGCAGAAGTCCAAATGCAGGAGCAAACACGGTGAGCGTCCAGCTGCGAGATGCAGAACAACGCGAAGCATGTGCTTCTCTTCGGGTGTGGTTTAAATAGCCTGTAAAGTAGTTCCAGGTATGTATCCTTCCACTCAGATATGTATTCTTCCTCAGACCACACCCGAGTGATAAAGTAGTCCAAAAGATAAAGTAGTCCCATTCAGTCCTCAAGAGGGCCTGGATGTAGCAGCATGGTCTGCTTCAGGTAAGTGCACATTAAAACACTTACACACATGTCTTGCTTTATGAGCCTGGCGCCTAAGGCACCGGGACTGGGGTCCAGAATGAGCCTGGCGCCAAAGGCGCCAGGACTGCGTCCAAAAGGCCCCAACTTGGGCCTGCTGAGACGTCCTTGGGGAAAATGATGTCTGCCTCTGGGGTTGCTGGGCTGGGCCTGGCTCCTTGGAGGTAGGCATCATGACACGGGGGTCCTCGCTGTGTTGGCACCGCCCGCGGCTGCACGACTACATGCCCCCGTCGACGTGATGTCCCAGGCACATCAGTGACTGGTGTGGAGGGTGACCCTGCGTCCCGGTCCACCATGGGCGGAGTAACCAAGACTGTCTGATCCCTCAGTGCAGGTGTCGCAGACAGAGGAGTGTCCACATCAGAATCACTCACCCCTGACATATGGACTTGATGCTCATCCAACTCAACATGGACGTCAGAGTCGTCATCAAGGCTGGACTCATAGGCAGCCAGAGACAAGATGGACTGTAGCACTTGGGAGTTTTCGTGGCCTACCACCCCACGACCCCCACTAGTGCCGGGTTGATGTAGTGGTAACAACCCTGTGTCTGGCATGCAAACACCATCCTCCGCCTCCATTGTGTCATCACCTGAAAAATAGAGAGAAAAAAGGTCACTACACATGTCAGAAGCACACAACACACACACACACCGACAGCAAACGCATCACGCAGACATGTGACACACAACATATAACCTGGCATGCATGCTGGGTCAACTTTGAATTGCTTCTGTGATCAGACCTGTTGAAAGGTGGCAGTTTCCATGGAAGTGGGTCTATGAAGTACAGAAAATGTGTACGCCACTCACTACCTACATGTACAAGGACTCCATGGTGTGTGCCAGGAAATGTGAAGGCAGTGCAATGTCAAATTCAGACATCACGTGCATTGTGCATTCAATGTGTACCATATCTAGAAGCCAAGCACCCCTCCACCCCAGTACCAAAGCAGGGATGCCTAGCATGGTATCAAAAGGCTGACCATACACCTGTGTATTGACAGGCAGTGTTGACTGGCATCAACAGCTTAATGTGATTCAAGTGACAACACTGCAAATGATGCTGGGACAGTAAGCAGGACACATGATGAAAACTCTGGATTCCGCCCATGTGTGAAGAAGACACTACATCAGCTGGACAGAGTCATTGGCCATTGAACAGGCTGAGGCCTGTGAGCCACACAGATTGTCAGACACTAAACATGTGTGCAACGCAGGACTGAGCCACAGTTGACATGGGAAGGCTGATGAGATGGCAGGCAATGTATGTAACCAAGGACTTGTATTACAGTGATCATCCAGTCAAGGACACATAGGGGCATGCGTGCAATGCACATGGAGCATGAATGGGCACTCATGTCCCGGCGGGACATCTGACCTATGCACAGTACAAGTGAGATACCCTGCATCAAGTACTAAGGCTGTACCACACGGCATATGTTTGGCAGATTCTACGCTGGAAGTTAGCATCTACACAGGACGCATGAACAAGAAAGTACACATTGGCAAGATTGAAGAACACCAGTGCAAAGGTGGAACTAGGGTGCAGAATGGCGGAGGAGGGGCAAGGGAGCATGCCTACATGGAGTCCCTGCATGCAGGCAGAGGAGACATGCATGACGGAAGCATTGCATTACTTACACATCAGAACCATGTACACGTCACATGTAGCGGCAATCATGCACAACACATCCCACAAGTGAAACACACACGTCCTCAACAAACACGCATCAAAACTCACTGGACTGGGCATCAAAGTCCAGCATCTCTCCCACTCCTTCGACCAATTCAGGTGGTATGAACTCCGCAAAGAGTGCCTCATGCAGAGTGAGCTATTCCTCCTCTGGTGCAGGCCCACCGCCAGTCGCCAGAGTCAAGTTGTAATTAGAGGCACGCTTAGCCGTGCGCACCTCATGGCCGAATGAACTGACATGTTCCGCAACATGCTTCCAGTGGGTGTCACGTTGGGCAGCCGTAGTCTGACTATTGGCACCCACTAGCATGTCACGGCTGTGGCCCCGCACATAGTCCACGAGGAAGTCCAGTTCCTGCTTACAGAAAGGCTTCTTCCTCGACGTGCAGGAGGTCGTGGCTGTGTGTGGGGTCCCAGCCTGTGCTGCAGGTGCAACCTTCCTCCTCTTGGACTGTGGAGCAGACCCTGGCTGGCTAATGCCGCCCTGACCAGTATGGCCAGTGGGTTCGGTGGATTGAGCCAAGGGAGTGGCAGGTGGAGGGATGACCAAAGGCCTGACTTGTGTCAGTGGCAGCTGGGTGCCCACTAATGGACCCTGTGCAGCAACATCAGCTGTGGCAGGGTCATTGACCGCAATGGTCCTGGTTGGCAGACTCACAACCGGGGTGCTGTTGGGTGCATCTACCCCTGCACTTGCCAACACCCGGCTCTTCGGGGCAGCAGATGACATGACTGTCCCAGGGACATGTGTCTTGGTCTGAGCAGCCCGGCATGCCCCTATGGTTTCCCCCCTGGCCTGTTGGAGATCTACCAAGGGCTCTTCAAGTGCCAACGCAGCCTGCGCTGGCAGACCCCGAGCCTGGGTGGCGGTGTCCACAGCTGCACCTGCAGCTACCACTACCCTTGGGCCCGTGGCAGTCGATGGAACGGACTGCTGGGTCACACGGGCGCCAGTGCCAGATGCAGAAGCTGCATCCCCCGGAACCACAGGGGGTGGTGGCATGACTGCACCGACACATGGCACAAGATTGTGAGCAAGTGGCGCACCCCTGCCTCTTCCCCCTCTGTGGCCGCCCTGGACACCCTGGAGTCCCCCTATTCCCTGGTCACCATGGCCACGTCCCCGACCACGCCTGCCACGAGGAGTACGCCCAGCTGAGGCGCCCCTCATCTTTGGTGTCCTCCCAACCATGGCACAGATGTAGTAGTGCGGGCACAGATGGAGTGGTGCCAATGGGAGGTGTACACTACAATTGACCTGGGCAATTGGGGTGAAGGGGGTGAGAAGCAAGATGTTAACAGCCCCCCTGCACCTGCAAGGCTGTATGTGACCCCGGTGATGTAGTGACGGGTCATGCAACGCTCAGGCACCCCAAAACTGCAGTAAAACCGTGCACGCAACCCTGCAGCCTACGTGCATGGATTCAACCTCCTGCAGTACGCGGTGGCACCCAGTAACACGAATAACGCGTACGCGTGGGACACGCAGGCTACTATGACATCGAAAATGGGTGTGATACACAGGGGCACCCGCAGTGGGAAAAAGAGCGTGTGCGACTCACCGTCTGACTAGCGCGATGCAGAAAAACACGCGTAGCCAATACCCCCGCCAAAAGAAGAGATACGTCCTTGATAGCTGTGAAGTTGTGATGGCGCGCGAAACAACAGGAAGCAGCAACACACGTCAGTCTCCACGAAAGGCATGTACAGCAAACTGCTGGGCCCACTCACCTTTAACCCGTGCTGAGGGAAATGCACGCGCGCGTCATGTCACTTATGCACTTATGCGCATGGGCCCTTTCCTCGTATTACACGCGGACATGCAGTTTTTCACGCGCACTGAAATGCCCATGCACGCCTGTGCGCATCACGTCACAGGGGCGCTTGCGCTTGAGGGGCCTTCTGTCCAATGAAATTGCGTATGCGTGCAGACGCGCTTACGCGCTAAGGGCCTTTCCTCGAATTACACGCTGACGTGCCAAATTTTCACATGCCAAATCACTCCGTATCAAGCTGGCCACGCGTAAGCACACGGAAGACCACGCTCCTGCCCAGAAGGCCGAACTACTGCCCCCCAGAGCCCCAAGCACGCTCCCACCTGCCATCTGCTGCTGCCTGACTGCCTGCTGCCCACATGCCCTGCCATTTGCTGCCTGCACATCAGCCAGGGGTGCTGTTGCTGTGACCACCCATCTGGAACCGAAGATTCCCGACTGGGATTCCATCGCTCCACTGCCCAGCCCCAGGACCCAGTTGCCCACCCACTCCTGCCTCTGGGGTTGTCATGTCAGGCACTGCAACACCTGGCACCACTGACAACCCCTGGCCAGAGAGGCAGAGGGGCACCAGCTTCAGTGCCACCGAAGTTGGTGTTCTGGTGGAGCAAGTCCTGGGGCAGTATGATGCCCTCTTCGGAAGTTCCCGCGCCGACAAGGAAGGACGGACTCGGATATGGACTGACATCGTGACTGCCATCAACGCGGAGGGGGTGGCAGTCCGCGACTTCCAACATGTCAAGAAGCGCTAGGAGGACTTCAGGTCCAGGACCCTGAACAAGGCCCGGCGCCTCTTGAAGGCAGCGGATGCCAAGGGGCGCCAGGGCCACTTGTCGGAAGATCAGATGAGGGTCCTGGAATGCATATCCCCAGCGCTCCACGTCCAGGTCCTTGAGAGGCAGACCCGTCTGGAGTCGAGCGGTAAGTGTACATGCATCCTGATTGTGAGCTGTGCGTGTGGTGATGTTTCAGTAGTGTGCAGGTTGCACATCTGTTTGTATGGGGTCGAGTATGGGTGGGGGTGTACAGGGCCGTGGGGCTAACACATGCGAGGGCTGTAATGTGTGAGACATGGATGGTGCTTGTGTGTGTAGGCTTGCATGCCAAATGCAGTTGTGTGGGCACACATGTTTGGATGAATGTGTATGTAAGTAGACATGTCCGTGATGTCACGCATGTATGTTGTTTTCAGCTGCATGTATCAGCACTGTGTACATGTGCATTTGTGTGTATTTGACAAGGGTGCAACAGTGATGCAACATGGATGCATGTGACAGCGGGATGTGGAAGCCTAATTGGCAGATGTGACATGGATGCCCATCTGAACACTGCAACACTTGGCAGAGGTGTATACATGCATGCAAGTGTGGTGGTGTGTGTACCTGTGTGGTGCACTTCCTGTGTTGCATGTGATGTCTGGCTCAGCTTTGCCTGCTCATGCTGTTGTATGGGTATGGATGGTGCTGGCAGTTACGATATGGCTGTGGTATGGCTCATGTGTGCGAGTTGAAATGACATGTGTGTTGGGGATTGTGATGACATGTCTGAGGTTTGCCAATGCCACTCATGTACAACTGTCATGTGTGTATGTGTCCATTGTACAGTGCCCTGATGCCTGTGTTTTATTTCTCCCTGTCTGCAGCGTCAACTGATGAAGAGGGCGGAGAAGGTGCTGTGGAGCACAGCGGCGGGGATCCCACCGCCAGCCGGAGACATAAGGCCCGGCTCCCCTCCCAGGTTGTGATCTCGTCGGGGAGTGAGGAGTCCGGTGCCGCGTCCCAGGCCGCAGCTGCCGGGGGGAGGTCCAAGAGGCGGAGGTTGGAGTTGGACTCCTCGGCAGCAGAAGGGGCAGCTGGGACCCCACAGGGCCTAACGGGGGAAGATGGCACGGAGTCATCCAAGTTGGTGGGGGGTTTGGTGGAGGAGGAGGCCGTGCAAGCAACAGAGACGGGGTCTGGAGGTGGGGATCCCACTGGTGCTAGTGGTGCAGTGCGGGACCAGGGACAGGAGGCAGCACAGGCCGCCTGCATCATCTTGCACCAGCAGGGATGCCTACGTCCAGACCCGTTTTCAGGCAGGGGATGAGCAAACGACAACTGGCCTTCCTCTGCCTGCGGACGTGGCTATCCGGGTCCGGGTTGAGCCTGTCCTGACTGGTGTGGCGTTGCGTCAACGGGCCATGCGAGGTGACCTGCAGTCTTTTCATGAGGAGACTGCACGTCATCTCGAATGGCTCGTTGACCACGTCAGCCTGCTGGGACAGGTCACCCAGGCCGGATTCCTCCGTTTGATGGGGCTTGCTACGACCCCCTCCTCAACTGAACCCCCTACGCGCCAGTCGTCCTCCGTGCCATCTTCCTACCCATCAGTCACCTGGGTGCCCTGTGGAGCTGCCTCTGACGGTGCGGCCAGGCTGGTGGAGGAGGCATCCCTGCCACAGTAGGGAGTCAGACGTCCAGCAGGGGTGGCCACATCAACGACTGCACCCCAGCCGGCGGAGGATGTGCAGGCAGCAGGAGGTAGTGCACGGGCAGAGGCACAGCAGCAGCAGCAACGTGGTGGGAGCCATGAAGGCTCGGGGCCTTCAACATCGGAGGGGCAGGCATCGGCCGGAGGGCAGGAGGACCCAGGACAGAGAGTGTCTTCCGTGTGGCAGCGGTTGGGCCACGCCATAGATGCGGAGCGGCAGCGGGCGGAAGAGGCATGGCTCACAATGGTCAGGGCGGAGAACTCCATGCGGAGGGCCCTGAGGCGGGCCGAGTGCCTCGAGGCAATCCGCAGGGGGTTGGAGGTGGACACATCGACGGCCCTGCGGACCCTCGGGGCCATGGAGGAGGACCGCCTCCGGGACATTGAGCAGGAGTTCGATGATGCCCTGGCCCGGGACATCCAAAAGTGAGCCTTGAAACTAGCCCGCTGCCCTTGTATATAGTTATGTAGGTAGTGTTAGGTTTCATTTTTGTTTTTATTTTATTTGGACCTTTCGGACATTGGCCACATTTTTGTATATAGTTTATTTTATTAGTTAGTGTAGTTAGATAGGTTTCCTTTATTTTGTTGGGATAATGGACCCTGGCTTGTTCCCATGTACATAGTTCGCAGTTGGATTGTATTTTCTTTTCACTTTTTTACCATGGAGCAATGGCTTTCTTTTTTATTTCCCATTGGATTTTGATTTGTGGACATTGACTTAGGACAACATTACTTTGGAATTTTATTTTTGGTTTTGCTTTTTTTAAAGGACATATTCTTTTCATTTTTGTACATTCACGTTTCTGTTTCTTCATTTTTTATTCTATTTATGTTTCCTATGATACATATTTTTTTGGTGAACTTCAATGTGTGGTATCTCATTGGTTTCATGCATTTCATGATATGTGTTTTGAGATTCACTGACACCCATTGGGTGTATGTGAGGGAAATGTGTTTGTTTCGGAACTTGCAATTGGTGTTCTGTGATGTAATTGCAAATTATGAGTGGGTGGATGCAATACTCGGGTGGGTGTTTTGCATTTGGAGGCTGACCATAGGGACCAGGGATCTAGATTGTGATCACATGTTGGCTGGGGAACATGAGTTGCACATGGGTGGGGGCCTGCTGGCAGTGCCCCACAGTGCTGGGGGGTGGGGGTGCTGGGGACATGGGTGGGGGCCTGGTGGAGGCTGCCCCTGGTGGCTGGGGGGTGGGGGTGGTGGGGAACATGAGTTGGACATGGGTGGGGGCCTGCTGGCAGGTGCCCCACAGTGCTGGGGGGTGGGGGTGGTGGGAGACATGGGTGGGGGCCTGGTGGAGGCTGCCCCTGTGACTGGGGGGGGTGGGGGTGGTGGGAGACATGGATGGGGGCCTGGCGGAGGCTGCCCCTGTTGGCTGGGGAGTGGGGGTGGTGGGGAGACATGGGTGGGGGCCTGCTGGCAGGTGCCCCACAGTGCTGGGGGGTAGGGGTGGTGGGAACATGAGTTGGACATGGGTGGGGGCCTGCTGGCAGGTGCCCCACAGTGCTGGGGGGTGGGGGTGGTGGGGAACATGAGTTGGACATGGGTGGGGGCCTGCTGGCCGGTGCCCCACAGTGCTGGGGGGTGGGGGTGGTGGGGAACATGAGTTGGACATGGGTGGGGGCCTGCTGGCAGGTGCCCCACGGTGCTGGGGGGTGGGGGTGGTGGGGAACATGAGTTGGACATGGGTGGGGGCCTGGTGGAGGCTGCCCCTGGTGACTGGAGGGGTGAGGGTGGTGGGAGACATGGGTGGGGGCCTGGTGGAGGCTGCCCCTGGTGGCTGGGGGGTGGGGGTGGTGTGAGACATGGGTGGGGGCCTGGTGGAGGCTGCCCCTGCACTGCTGGGGGGTGGGAGTGGTGGGAAACATGGGTGGGGGCCTGGTGGAGGCTGCCCCTGGTGGCTGGGGGGTGGGGGTGGTGGGAGACATGGGTGGGGGCCTGCTGGAAGGTGCCCCACAGTGCTGGGGGGTGGGGGTGGTGGGGAACATGAGTTGGACATGGGTGGGGGCCTGCTGGCAGGTGCCCCACAGTGCTGGGGGGTGGGGGTGGTGGGGAACATGAGTTGGACATGGGTGGGGGCTGCTGGCAGGTGCCCCACAGTGCTGGGGGTGGGGGTGCTGGGGGACATGGGTGGGGGCCTGGTGGAGGCTGCCCCTGCACTGCTGGGGGGTTGGGGGTGGTGGGAGACATGGGTGGGGGCCTGGTGGTGGGTGCCCCTGCACTGCTGGGGGGTGGGGGTGGTGGGAGACATGGGTGGGGGCCTGGTGGAGGCTGCCCCTGGTGACTGGGGGGGTGGGGGTGGTGGGAGACATGGGTGGGGGCCTGGTGGAGGCTGCCCCTGGTGGCTGGGGGGTGGGGGTAGTGTGAGACATGGGTGGAGGCCTGGTGGAGGCTGCCCCTGCACTGCTGGGGGTGGGGGTGGTGGGAGACATGGGTGGGGGCCTGCTGGCAGGTGCCCCACAGTGCTGGGGGGTGGGGGTGGTGGGGAACATGAGTTGGACATGGGTGGGGGCCTGCTGGCAGGTGCCCCACAGTGCTGGGGGGTGGGGGTGGTGGGGAACATGAGTTGGACATGGATGGGGGCCTGCTGGCAGGTGCCCCACAGTGCTGGGGGGTGGGGGTGGTGGGGAACATGATTTGGACATGGGTGGGGGCCTGCTGGCAGGTGCACCACAGTGCTGGGGGGTGGGGGTGGTGGGAGACATGAGTTGGAAATGGGTGGGGGCCTGGTGGAGGCTGCCCCTGCACTGCTGAGGGGTGGGGGTGGTGGGAGACATGGGTGGGGGCCTGGTGGTGGGTGCCCCTGGTGGCTGGGGGGTAAGGGTGGTGGGAGACATGGGTGGGGGCCTTGTGGTGGGTGCCCCTGCACCGCTGGGGGTTGGGGGTGCTGGGAGACATGGGTGGGGCCTGGTGGAGGGTTCCCCTGGTGACTGGGGGTGCAGGGGGACATGCGTTGGTGGGCAGTAGTGCAAGTTGACATGTGGGTTGGCTGGGGGTCATGGCCATGGTGGATGGTGTGCCTGCAGGACATGTGCAGGGTAGGCCCCTGTGGTGTGAGCCACCTGCAGGGGCCGTGGATGGTGTAGAGGGAACACCTGGGAGGACCCACACGTGCAATTCACGTGTGGTGCTCCCCGCGCACTCCTGTAATACACATACCCTGATGGAATCGCGTGTGGAACGTCCCGCGCACCCCTGGAATACACGTACCCTGCTGAAATCGCGTGTGGCACTTCCTGCGCACCCCCGAGATACGCGTACCCTGCTCGCACGTGGCCAATCGCGTGTGGAAATTCCCGCGCACCCCTGAGATACGCGTACCCTGCGGAAATCGCGTGTGGCACTTCCCACGCACCCCTGAAATACGCATACCCCCAATCGCGTGTGGAAATTCCTGCGCACCCATGAAATACACGTATCCTGCTGAAATCGCATGTGGAACTTCCCGCGCACCCCTGAAATACACGTACCCTGCTGAAATCGCGTGTGGAACTTCCCGCGCACCCCTGAAATACACATACCCTGATGGAATCGCGTGTGCAACTTCCCACATACCCTGCTCGCACGGGGCCAATCGCGTGAGGTACTTCCCGCGCACCCCAGTGATACACGTAGCCCGCTTGTCGTGCTGGTACAGGGTTAGCGCAGCCCTTTGCGCTGGATTGGGTATATTGATGGCTTTTCCCTGCGCGAGAGGCGTTCTTGAGGGCGTAACTGGAATCCATGAATACGCTGTGCGCGGAAATATGCCGGCGCAGGGATTTGCACGTGCACACTGTGCGCCAGCCGCGTGCACCACTTGTGCGCTGAATTCTATGAATTACCCCCTTAGAGTCAATACACTGGAAGGAGGCGGGCCCTACTGCTGCTGGCAATAACTTTAACCGCGCGCACCGCCCAACGCAGAGACACGTTGCAGACTGTGTCGTGCCGATGCCAGGAGAATCTACTTACGTTGAGACCCACCAGACATCCTGATCGATCTGTCTCCCTGCACGGCAGCTCCTCATATAAAAAAAGAGAAAAATAAAGAGGGAGAAAGAAATATCACAACACTTATATCTTGTGCTGACAATCTTCATTACTCCTGCCGCTCTTCCTCTTCGCAGTGATTTCCTTTGTGCTGACAATCTTCATTACTCCTGCCATTCTTCCTCTTCGCAGTGATTTCCTTCATGCTGACAATCCTCATTACTCTTGCCACTCTTCTTCTTCGCAGTGATTTTTCCTTATGAGGATATTTCTACCAACACAAAGAGAAGATCACATTTTTACAGTAATTCCCATAGCTCTTGCTAATCCTCCTCACAGTAATCTGTTTCCAGTTGGTGACCTTCACTACACTTCCTCTTCGCAGTGAACCATACAATCGCCTACATATCCTGATTTGCAAGGGCTAGTCCTGTGAGAGACACATCTACGGAAATAAATGGCGATGCAAGGAGTACAACCCCCACATATTTTTCTACCAGAGGTTGGGGAACCTACACTTCCGTGGAAGCGATGGTTTAAAGCTTTTGAACACTATGCGCATGTAGTGTGTGGAGCAAACTACAATATAGAAAGAAAAAAGTCTCTACTGCTGCATTGTCTAGGCCCAGCTGGCCAAGAGAAATTTGAAGATTTGCCTGACCTTATAGGAGATGAGATAGGGGACATGAACATGTATGAGATTGCCATCTCCAAACTTAATAAGCACTATGACAACAAAAATGAGCACTATCCTAGAAAGATACAAATTTGGTAAACAAGTTCAAGAGAAAGAAGAATCCGTAGAACAGTATGTTACTGCGCTAAGGAAAATGGCTCGAAATTGCAAGTTCAATCAGCAACTTGATGAAAGGATCAGGGACCAATTTATGCTTGAATGCAGGAGCAGCAAGGTCAGGGAGGGACTATGGTCTATAGATGACCCTACACTTGATGTAGTGTTAAGACTGGCCAAAGAAGTAGAGCACACGGAGACGTGTGTTTCCACTTTGGAAAACAGAGTGAAGGACATATCAGTCAACTCATCGATCAGTGTTGTACAATCTGATCAAGATGAAGAAATAGGAATAATAAGAGGCGGCAGAAAAAAGAAAATGATATTACGAAAAGACGGGCCTTTGCCCAGCACCAGCAATTTGCGGCGAAGGACTTCTGGAAGTGGAGATACATACAAGAATCAATTCTCAACAAGGAGACCTGACAAGGTAGAAGCCAGAAGAGGAAACAGACTCAAGATGAACAGGATGCCTGTATTAGGAGGAGAACGTCAAAACAAAGGCCAATTTCCCCAGGATGGCAGAGGGAGAACCAGACAAAGAGGGTGTTACCGATGTGGCAGCCCAAGTCACTGGGCGACAATAAAGAGTGTCCCGCTTTCAAAATGATTTGCAGGAGATGTGGGGGTAAAGGACATATAGCAAAATGCTGTAGAAGCAATCCAGGCGAAGAACATGCCTCTAACTGGATTGGAGATGATGACGAAGAAGAGGAATGTGTGTTCATGGTTGCTGACGAAGACACACATGTTGAGAGTCCCAGAACTAAAATTGCTGTGAATGGATTTTTAGTCAATATGATGGTTGACTCAGGGGCAAAGTATACACTGATACCAGAGGAAATGTGGAGGAAATGCGGACCAGAATACCTACATGAAGTAGACATCAAGCCTAAAGCTTATGGTGGGATCAGGATTGAATTGATTGGTTGGTTTGTTGCCAGTTTAGAATTCAAAGGCAGGCAAGCGAGTGGTCGTATTTATGTGTCTAAGAGAGGAGAGACTGCCCTACTCAGTTGGACTCACCAAAAACTACTCAAGGTGCGACTAGATCCTAATGCTGATGAAATGGTCTACCAAATTGATGGGTCATACATTGAAGACATTCAAAAAATAAAGAATGAAATATTCAGAGATGAAGTAATCGGATGCTTAAAAGGTTTTTCGCATCGTATATTACTAAAGACAGGTTCAAGACCTGTAGCCCAGAAACTCAGGAATGTACCTTTAGCTCTCAAGAGGGAAGTCAAAGAGGAACTAACCAAATTGGAGATGCAGGACATTATTGAGAAGGTTGATGCGGCAGAATGGGTATCGCCATTGGTCATAGTAAGGAAAACTACGGGAAGAATAAGAGTATGTGTCGACATGAGGGAGTTGAACAAATGTGTGATTCCCGACAGACACCCATTGCCCAACATACAAGAACTAATATCTACTCTAGGGCCTGCAAAAGTATTCTTTACTTTAGATCTCACGGCAGCATACCACCAAATCAAACTGCATGAAGACTCGAAAAATTTCACAGCTTTTATCACGCCAGAAGGACTCTATCAATTTCGTAGGATGCCGTTTGGGCTAATATCAGCGGCCTCAGTTTTTCAAAGAGTCATCCAGAAAATACTTGGTGACATGGAAGGAGTAGTGTTTTTTCAAGATGACGTTTTGGTTTATGCAAATGATCAACACGAACATGATGTGAGGCTGAATAGAGTTCTACAGAGATTACACCAGGCAGGAATGGTGCTGAGTAAAGCCAAATCGAAAATAGACAGAAGGGAAATCGAATATTTAGGACACGTAATATCTGGAGATGGTATCAAACCCAAGAAAGACTTGGCAGAATTTATCAAATCCATGAATATACCAGGGAACAAAGGTCAACTCAGAACTTTTCTTGGGATGGCAGAATATTACGCTAAGTTTATAGAGAACTTTTCAGACCACACAGTGGAGATGAGAAGCCTAATGAAAATGAACAAGAAATTTGTGTGGAATGAGAAGAGCAAGAAGGAATTTCATTTCATAAAAAAGCCTTAGCCCAAGCCCCAGCACTTCAAAGTTATGTTAGAGGCAGGAAGACTGTAATAACCACAGATGCAAGCGATGTGGGACTAGGTGCATCTTTATCGCAATATCATAATGGACAAGAACTAGTAATCGCTTTTGCGTCCAGACTGCTAAAAGGAGCAGAAAAGAATTATGCTACAATTGAGAAGGAGGCTTTGGCAATTAAGTGGGCCACCGAAAAGTTCCGATCCTTTGTCTGGGGAGTACAATTTACCATTCATACAGATCACAAACCGTTAGTAGACATTTTCAGTACCAAAGGCCTTGACAAAGTATCCAGCAGAATCAGGAGATGGGTCACGAGACTACAGGAGTTTAATTTCCAAATTATACACATTCCGGGTTCAAGAAACATTACAGCGGATTGCTTATCTCGTTTGACTAGTCTAAATGATATGGAAGAGGATGCTGGAGAACAAGAAGCTGTTTGTGAAATATCAAGTCAAGCTATATCCGAACAAGATTGGAGTGATGGAATGGAGAAGGATGACGCCTTACTAGAAGTTGTGAAGAAAGTCAAAGAAGGAAGGTGGAGAAAGAATGAGATACTTTGCACAGAAGTCAAAGCATTCTGGGATGTACAAGAAGAGTTGTATCTGCAAAGTGAATATCTTATGAAAGGAGACAAGATAATACCTCCTGCCAGCCTAAGAGAGAAGATTATAGTAATGGCCCATGAGGGACATCAGGGCATTGTAAAGACTAAAAGAAGAATTAGAAGTACCTATTGGTGGCCCGGTTGTGATCGGCAGATCGAGGACCAAGTTAGAAAATGTATCCTTTGCTCCAAAAGTGATAAAGTATGCAGGGGTGCTGATTATCCAATGGTGTTGGGAGATATCCCTGAGAGTCCGTGGAATAAAATAGCTATGGATGTGATTGGTCCAGTCTGGAGTGATGGCTGTGCGACTTTCTGTTTGGTGATAATTGACATGTTAACAAGGTGGGCTGAAATTAATTTTCTACCCCAAGTCACCACACGGAATGTTATAGATTTCATGGAAGAAGTGTGTGAAAGAGAGGGGTATCCCAAAGAAGTCCTTACAGACAATGGTCCTCAGTTTAAATCCAAAGAAATGGAAACATATCTGAGAGACAAAGCCATCAATCATAAACTGTGTGCCATTTACCACCCACAAACCAACGGTATTGTGGAGAGGTTCAACAGAATAATAAAAGATGCCATTAAATTGGCATGGGCTAACGGAAAGGAATGGAAGGGAGTGGTTAAAGAAACCATGTTAGCTCACAGATTCACCCCTCACAGCTCCACAGGAGTTACACCCTTTGAGTTGAGTAGGGGCAGGAAGGCTAATACAAAAATATTTCCAGGGTGGATGAGTGATCTGGTGAGAAAAGAGATTAGTACGGAGGAAGCGAAAGAGAGTATTCTGCAGAGACAAATGAACAATAAAAAGCTGCATGACAAGAAGCGTTTCCGGAAAAGACCTGAGTTCCAAGTGGGTAGTTGGGTGAGGATAAAACTCCCTGTAAACCTGAGACAAGGTGGATGCCAATGGTCCAAGCCATGCAGTTAAAACTCAAGACGGTAGAGTATGGAACAATGAGAGAGTGATGGATATGAGAGATCAATGGTTGGAGAGTAAGTCCGATGAAGTGGTTGAAGTGAGCAGAGAGAGAAGGAGAGAGTGTCAAACTAATGACAAAGATGATGAGGATGTGCGGGGAGAGAATGATAGGTTGAGCAGAATGTCTTGGAGAATTTCTTCCGTGGCAACAGACTCAGATAACTACCCAGAAGGAAGTGACAGGATAAGGTCCAGGACGGGAAGAAAATACAGACCACCAAGATACCTTTATGACTATGTAGAATAAAAAGTTCAAACTATTGTTCTATAAAGAAGGGAGATGTGTAGTGTCCTAGTACACTGTACATAGCTCGTGCATCCGCACGAGGGGACGCACGTGGAAGAGAGGGAGATGGAGAAGCCTGGAACGTTGGCTCCGATGTCAGTTGTAAGAAGAGAGAAGGAGAGAAGACGTCCATTTCATGTCCCCTTCTTATTTACCAATAATACTTAATATTACAAGTTGTAACGCCATAATAAATATATATACACTCCTACTTTGTTTCCCCATACTTCAAAAGCCTTCAACCATTTCCCCCTATTCTTGGTGTATGCCACACAGTCAGGCAGTGAAGGATTTAAGGCAAAAGGCTCAGTGTACAAGGTTGACAAAATGACAGAGGAAGAGGGAAGGGTGGAAAGAGTTAATTCAGGCAGTGCAACAATTATTACCTTAGAACCAAAAGTTACATGTTCTAAAGATGTTTTTACTGTTGGAGGTTTATGTTTATGAGTCCAGCTCGGGCTGGAAACAGCCCGGCTACCTCACTATGTTTTGATGATATAAAGTGATTTTCCCAAGATCACTGTAGTAGCCTGCCTGCTTGGTTTGCACCATGTCCGCATCATGTGAGAGACGCAGTGCTCTGCGCAGGCGTGGCACATCGGGCATAGGCTCAAGGAGCAGACTGTGGGACAGGCAACTCTCCATCCCCACCCGTGCCTCAGCGAGTTGCACTCTAGATGTCAGCTAACATAATTACTTATAAAATAAAAGTTCAAAGAAGAACTTGACACATAGTGAAATCTTTATTGAGTGGTGTGTCCAGCTTAATTTCTACAGTGACGACGAGAATGGGATAAGGAGACCTACCTACAGGCCAACACCGGAAGGACATTAAAAGCATGTGGAGAGACAGAAGAAACTGTGCCATTAAAGAAAACAACATGCAAGGAGTTACTGCATCACCCACTTTCCTGCAAACCCCTGGAGAGGCACCTATCCCGTGGGCCCAATGGATCAGAGACGTCTTTATGGGAGGGCAAAAGGGGCACTTGCCCAGGGCTCCCACCTTGGATGGGGGCCCCAGAAGGCTAGCTGATTTTAAGAAGTAGGATTCTATTGTTCACCAGTCTTAAATAGCACACGTCAGGACATTTTTTGGGGTGCTGCTGTGGCTCTAAACCCATTGCCTTTCTGTTTTGATAAGTATATTCTGCCTTGATCAATTCATCAGGTAGTGCTTTCTGTGTTCACTGTGGTATTGTTAGGGTGTGTGTTCCTTAAGGCACAACTCTGTAGCATTCTTTCCTTCCTGTGGGAATTATGTTGATCATGTGCACTAGGCAATGGTGAAATTCATATTGATAAATTGAGTGCCACAATGGTTCAGAAGTTAGCTCAGTGTGTGAAGCACCCATTGCAGAGATATGTGTTAATATGCAAAATTAGAATATCACATTCCAGCCATGCTGGCTGAGCATTTCCTATGAATGAAGTTTATAACCTGCCTGCATATGTACTTTGTTTTGCGGAACAACATCTGCTATTATCAGGAATGTACCTGCACCAGCTAGCGGCTGCTATAAAAAACTAACATGTCATCTGTATGATGAAGATCTGGAAATTGGTTTGTACAGGTGGGGTGTTGTAAAACGAAGGCAATCGCCTACAACGATGGGATAAACTGTTAGTCCAAGGGGTGACTAAGTATCCAAATTCAAAACTATGGAACAAAAGCGTTCATGCTTGTATCTTGGATTTCTCAGCAGACGATACAGTGTTCATGGTCAAATCATCTAATATATCTTACATTAATATGCTTTGTTCTGTGAGGTTTGCTTTCTTGCATTCTGCTGGTATCATTTAGCCCATTACTTGATTTTTCTTTATATGTAGGCTATTTGGGTCGAAGGGTTGGTAGACATAAGAGAGCGGACCATATGTTACAGGCCTCAGGTTGGCATATTTTAATGTCTGCTTGTTTGACACAAAAAGCGGTTTCCTTTTTGTAAAAATCAAATGTTTATTATTCACGTTTATAAATGAAAATGTCACAAGCCATTATTATGGAAGTATTTAAAGCTTTAAAATACAAAAGACAACCCCAGATTAAATGTATTAAATCACATTGATTGGTATGCTGGTTCTTATATACTTCCCTTGATGATGGAGGGGATGAAGCTAGAATCATTCCCATTTCGCATAACTCTTCTATAATATTTTTTTTAAAAATGGTCATGTTTGGTAATGTGATTTGTAATACTTTCCAAGTCCGTTTTTCTAAAATGAGATTGTTTTAGTTCATGGTAAGAAATGGAAAATAAAGTCTTCAAATTCAGAAATTCTAGAGTTGGCACAAATCCCATTTTCACCCCTTCAACCCTCAACCAATGTGTGATCCTGGGCATCTCATTTAATCTTGTATTGCCTGATCTCTCAATATTGCCAGTCTGTAACCCTATCAAAATTGTCAGCCCTTCAGAGCGATTTCCTTCTCATGGTATGATCTTCATAAAAGCCTTATTCATGGTGGTTTCACTGTGTTAATAGTGAGCATATGTATATCTCGCACTACAGGCATTTGTTCCTTTGATATCTATGGCAACACTATTTGAAAACCATATCCCACTTCTAATCTCAGTCTGTCTGGATAAAGACACCTTCCAGGTAGCTTCTAATCCACCTCCTGCTCTTCATAAAAGCCTTATTCATGGTGGTTTCACTGTGTTAATAGTGAGCATATTTATATCGCACACTGCAGGCATTTGTTCCTTTGATATCTATGGCAACACTATTTGAAAACCATATCCCACTTTTAATCTCAGTCTGTCTGGATAAAGACACCTTCCAAGTAGCTTCTAATCTGCCTCTTGCTCTCCATAAAAGCCTTATTCATGGTGGTTTCACTGTGTTAATAGTGAGCATATTTATATCGCACACTGCAGGCATTTGTTCCTTTGATATCTATGGCAACACTATTTGAAAACCATATCCCACTTCTAATCTCAGTCTGTCTGGATAAAGACACCTTCCAGGTAGCTTCTAATCTGCCTCAACTATCCATGCTACGGTATGTGTATTGATATTGATATTGATATTTTATTTCTATTGCTGTCGTACACAAGTGTTTCAGAGCACAACAAGGCAAGGGAGGGGAACAGGGGAGAACAAAACAATGATCTTACTAGGCTCAGTGACATTGAGAACACGCAAGTGTATGGGAGAGGAGGAGGGGAAAAGTGCATGGAAGGGGGAGAAGTGGAAAGTGCGTAGCAAAGGAGAAACAGAGAAATAATAATAAATAAATAATAAAGGCAACAAACAGTGGTAGTGCAGCCAGCAAGTGGCAAGTGCTGGGCTTAAGGCAGCAGACAGGGTAGGTCTGATAAGTGCAGGAAGAAAAAGAGGGAGAGGGAGACTGTATAGGTACAGATACAGACCCCAGTGCAAGGGGTGGCCTGGAGGCACTGTGGAAGGGTGGCAGGGTGAGCAGTTAACTGGGCCGGAGGACAGAAGGTGGCCATGTGCACAGTGCCAAGAGAGGACAGATCAGCAGGGGAGACGGGGAGCGGAGGCAGAAGCAAAGAGGAAGGTCTTGAGGTGCTTCCGGAACTGGAGATGGTTCTCATCAAGTTTTAGAGTGGCAGGGAGGCTGTTCCAGAAGGAGGCCTAGCCGAAGACAGAGATCTATGCCCAGCTCGTTTCTTTGAAAAACGACTGACCCTGAGGGAGTTGATGGTAGAGGAGCGAAGAGGGGAGGTATTTGCGGAGGGATAGCTGAAGGTATTTTGGACCCTGGCCCCAGAAAGCCTTGTGGACTATGTAGAGGGTTTTGAATTTAATCCTTGCATCCACTGGGAGCCAATGGAAAGATTTCAGAGCTGCGGTGATACAATCCCAGGACAAGGACAAGTCTTGCAGTCCTGTTCTTGATTAGTTGCAGAAGGCAGAGAGTAGCATTCTTTATCCATGCATGGGCACTTTGCATTCTGTGAGGCAGCTAATGTGAGTTCTCTGTCTATTATGGTACATGTACCTTTTACATACAGTCCTGCATTAATATTACAGGCTGTATACCTTCCTGGATGTTATTGATAAAAAGTATCCTGTATGCACTAGAACAGTAACCACTTCGTAGACTGTTATTGTTGGTCTTCAAATGCTACTTGTTTATCATTCTGATTAGAGCAAGAATGAAGAGGGTAAGGGAACTTAAAGGGAGTAAACATGCTTATTATGCTGTGAGACAGCATATCAACCTATAGGTTGTGAGCGCAACAGGTGGGAGCGCAAACTGTATTCTTGATCCCTCAATTCCTTTGGTTTGGTGGAGGGGGGCCCCAAAGATGTCCGTGCCCAGGGCCCCAAAAGTGCTTAAGATGGCCCTGCAATGGACGTCTCAATGCCACACCTATCTGCAAGCTACAGAATGCCTGGAATTTGCTCCAGAAAGAATCTGTGCTATTGAGAAACAAACTTGGTACAGAAGGCCAAAGACTATTTGAATTTCAGATGTAACGCAGTGACCAGATGGCCACAGTATGATAATTTACCACAAAGAGACTCTAGCAAGACTGGAATCCAGCGACCAGGTGGGCCTCAGTATGATAATGCAGCACGAAGAGGCTCTAGCAAGACTGGAATCCAGCGACCAGATGGGCCACAGTATGATAATGCACCACGAAGAGGCTCTAGCAAGACTGGAATCCAGCGACCAGATGGGCCACAGTATGATAATTTACCACGAAGAGGCTCTAGCAAGACTGGAATCCAGCGACCAGGTGGGCCTCAGTATGATAATGCACCACGAAGAGGCTCTAGCAAGACTGGAATCCAGCGACCAGATGGGCCACAGTATGATAATTTACCACGAAGAGGCTCTAGCAAGACTGGAATCCAGCGACCAGATGGGCCTCAGTATGATAATGCACCACGAAGAGGCTCTAGAAAGACTGGAATCCAGCGACCAGATGGGCCACAGTATGATAATGCACCACGAAGAGGCTCTGGCAAGACTGGAATCCAGCGACCAGATGGGCCACAGTATGATAATGCACCACGAAGAGGCTCTGGCAAGACTGGAATCCAGCGACCAGATGGGCCACAGTATGATAATGCACCACGAAGAGGCTCTAGCAAGACTGGAATCCAGCGACCAGATGGGCCACAGTATGAAAATGCACCACGAAGAGGCTCTAGCAAGACTGGAATCCAGCGACCAGATGGGCCACAGTATGATAATTTACTACGAAGACGCTCTAGCAAGACTGGAATCCAGCGACCAGGTGGGCCTCAGTATGATAATGCACCACGAAGAGGCTCTAGCAAGACTGGAATCCAGTGACCAGATGGGCCACAGTATGATAATTTACCACGAAGAGGCTCTAGCAAGACTGGAATCCAGCGACCAGATGGGCCTCAGTATGATAATGCACCACGAAGAGGCTCTAGAAAGACTGGAATCCAGCGACCAGATGGGCCACAGTATGATAATGCACCACGAAGAGGCTCTGGCAAGACTGGAATCCAGCGACCAGATGGGCCACAGTATGATAATGCACCACGAAGAGGCTCTGGCAAGACTGGAATCCAGCGACCAGATGGGCCACAGTATGATAATGCACCACGAAGAGGCTCTAGCAAGACTGGAATCCAGCGACCAGATGGGCCACAGTATGAAAATGCACCACGAAGAGGCTCTAGCAAAACTGGAATCCAGATTCGATAGATTTCCGAACATTGAACTCGAAGTCCAGAAATTCTACACCAGCCTACCTTCCATTACCAAATCCATTGATGATTTCCTGACTGCCCTCAAAGAGCTTGAAAGGGCGTGCACATTTGTTAAGATGGCGTATCAGTTCATCCGAGATGGATACATCATGCATTGCAGGGACAGGAAAGCCCTGGAATCACTGTGGATGAGCAGAGTCCTGACTTTCGAATGAGCGAACACCATTTCCAAGACAGTAGAATGCTCACTTCACTCCATCAAAAAAGTGCAATATGTTATTGTCAAAAAATGTATTGCACAGACAATAGGCAACTTGCACCCAATCTGTGCGTGCAACTTTGTTTGTCGATTCATGGAATCGAATGTGAGGCACTTTTCCTGCACTTGCGTGGATTTCGCACCGGCCTGGCATGCATGTGCGAGTCATCGAGGGACTTGCACGAGACTACCAGCAGAGGGTGGATGTGGCCTGTGCAGAGGGCTGAGAAGGGGGCAGACCACCAGAAATAGGTAGTAACGTGCGAAGAAGTGGGCGTTCCAAGGGCCTGCCTGCAGGCAATCCTTCGCACACCCACTATTGCGCAGCAAGAGACGTATTCATGGAATCAATCGCATAACGGCTCAGATGGGAAATGCCCATGCATGTCCTTCATAGGATCCGCCCCCCGAAGGCTGGCGTAAGTATACTTGCGCATAGGATTTTCAGCGCATAAGTTGGATCGCATGTCGAATTTCGGGGTGCGCGTACTCAATCGGGGCTCTGATGCAACATAGGGATGCACATAAGCTGTGTAGTGTGGTACAGGTACGTTTTACGTGGGTTCGCACACATATTTCTCGAGTTATTGCTGAGCTACGAATTTTCATATGCATCTTGTCGGGGTGCCGGATAAAGTTATGGGGGATCCCGCGCAGTCTTCCGGAGTCGCAGGCCTGCTTATGGGGGATCCTATGCACTGTTCGAAGTGTGCGCATATTTGACGTTGAGGGAGCGTGCAAAGGTAGCTGATCTGACAGTTTCCTGCTTTAGGTGTGGGCGTGTCTGGACGTTCCATCCGTGATTTGTGAATATGGTTACTTTGCACGAACAACGAGCTGCATGCATTTTCCTTTCTGAGTGCACGCTGACGTAGTGTCTGTCTCAGCGCGTGGCACTTGAGCGATTTCTGCACGAAATTCCATGAATTCGCCCCTAAGAAGTAAGCTGGACAGACCTGACAAGGAACGAGCATTCACAGAATGCATAACCTGGGAAGAAACACCCCAAAGGGTCCTCCAGAGAGGTGTCAAAGAAATTACAAATGCTACAGGTGTGGAAACTGCAATCATATTGCAAGTGATAGATTGTGCCCAGCCAAGGGAAAAGAATGCGCAGAGTAGCACAAAAATGGCCACTTTGTGGCCATGTGCAACTCCTGAAGAAGATATACCGTAGTGGTGGCAGGAGACATCTCAGATGATAATGAACCTCAAAAATAATGCAAGCAACTGGTGTTATGCTTGGATGACATGATGCAAGGACTTAGCATGCCATCTGTGATATCTGGAATGATAAGCCACACTTAAGTAGAGCTGGATTCAGGATCTGACTACACCATCACCCCAAAATAAACTTAATTTCAGCTGTTTCCATAGTGCCCAGGATGCCTCCATGCCCCAGTAATCAACCCAGATGCTTTTGGGCAAAGTAGAACGTCTTGATTATAGAAGAAGCAGTGTGTCATTAAGGAACGCGCAGCTATAATAAAAGTGTACGTCTCCGAAAAGGGGCCTGCTGTACTGGGGTGCAATAACCTAACAAAAAAAAAAAAAAAAAATTGGGGTAGGACCAAGCCTGATTTGTATATGGTTTTTCCCCTTCTGTAATGGCTTGGCAGGCTGAAAAACGATGGTCTGGAGGGTTGCCCAGAGCTTTGCCCGTGGTTATGATTAATTCAAAACCTTCCAGCCATCACCTTTCTGTTTTGCTAAAGTGCAATAACCTAAGTCATCTCGATATCAAGCTTGATCCATGCTCCTCACAGCAAGTTTTTACAGTGCAAAGCCAGTCTATTGAAAGCATTCTTGAACGCCACAAGAGGTTTTTTTTAGAATCATTGGGTACGGTAAAGCAGTACATACACAACATTGAGCTGCATGCCAATGCTATACCAGTGAAGCATAAAGTGTGCCCTGTTCGATTGGCTTCACCAAAAGAGCCTGGTACATGCTAGATGCTCGAGCAAGGTGTCATTGAAAGTAGAAGCCGCAAATTGGCTGAGCCCCGTGGTCCTAACCAAGAAACAAGGGGGTTCCAAATTATCCATTTGCGTCTATCTTCGCAGTTTGAATATGGCGTAATCACAGACTCGTATCCACTGCCGAACATTACTGAGCTACTCCTGCTAGTGCAAAATCCAACGATATACAACAAGCTCGCGGTCAACATGTACCACCACATCGTCTCGATGAGGACCTCAGAGCATTCGTTACCCATGAAGGCATGTTGCAGTATATTAGGATACAGTTCTGATTATCAACTGCAGCAGCAGCGTTTGCAAGGTTGGTCACAAATGTACTCAGGAACATACAGCACATGAAGTTCTTTCAAGACAACATTGTAGTCTCTGGTCGTGGAGTAGCACTGTTCCACCCTGTCCACTGTACTCCGGCCACTTGAAGACAGGGGGCTGACACTGAGAACTGAAAAGTGCTTCTTAGGTAAAACGGAAGTGGAGTATTTAGGGTACACCATTTCTGCTGCAGACTTTTGCCCCGAGGTATCCTTAGTAGAAGTCATCAGAAAGGTCCCGGATTCTACTTCAAAAGATCAACTATACTCATTCATAGGCCTCTCTGAGTACTATGCTAAGTTTGTAGAAGCATTTTCAACCACAACAGAGCCACTCAGAGCACTTGTTAAGACAAATGCACCATACAAATAGTCCCAATAAAACTTGAAGAGACCGGAGGTACTTTTTTACCGACCACTTATAAACAGCCTCCATCGAACTTTTGATTAAACAATACACTATGTTTATAGGGTCACTTGCTTCCCCACTATCCTTCTCTCTTACATATGATTTATAATCATTATATTGTCATATACCACACCAGTTTGTATCAAAAATAGTCATTTATTATTTTTTAAACACATTGTTAATAAAACACTTTTTTACAATTTTCTTTTCTATAATTGTAGGAATTCTTCATACAATTGTTAAACAAACAAACATATATCTCAATGATTTACAATTTCACTATGCACATCTAATAACCTATAGTAATTCATTCTTTAACAATGTTTTCAAAATATAAATTTCATAGGGATCTGTTGTTTGCTCCCCTCTCTCATAGAGAAGTGCATCCCAGTCCATAAAACATTTCCCTCTATATTCATATCACCCATGCTTTCTTTCATACTGCATTCAAACCATACCCGACATGCTTCATTCCTTACAACCTTTCATACAACTCACAAGGAAATTCTTCAGGGGTAAAAACTTTTTTTATATCACATTTCATTTCGATGTACAATTATGTTTGTCTTTTTTTAGAATTCTTTCTAAGGATCCACTATCTATGAGGTCCATTCCATGAGGTCCAACCATCAAACAGATAACTATGGGAAGCAAGAATGGGATATTCAAATTTTAGTGTTCGAATCACATCCTGGTTTACATTTCTATTATGTATAACCTACTGCCTTTACTAGCAGCACTAATGAGTAAATTATTTAACTTGCTCCTTCTACACATCCAGCAAAACACTTTGTCTCTCCATCTAATAAAAGCAGGCTACTAATCAAATATTCCACAGCTGGATAGGCTTTCCAATATTTAATTCAATTAATCTCAGTTTGGTCTCACCCGATATTTAGCTGATGTCAATTATTAATTATCTAGGATAAATTCTCATCCGATTACCTCAATCTTATTCACTTCTTCTTTTTTTGTCTTCTTGGTCCGTCCCCTTTAGAAAATTTGCTCTGTTATGACGACCTTGGTAGCTGGCTGCCGGATACTGTCTTGGAAAAACCTCTGTGCTCTTCCCCTATTTAAAGTAAACAGTATTTATTTATCTTTACCATTTTTCTATTGTTTGCCCATTTATCTTTCATTAGCTATTCCCATCTTGCATTGTGTCATCTTAGATTTTCTCATACTGACCTGATCTTATTGTAGATCCGGTTCATAATGATAGAGTGTACTAGCAGTTTCTACGATCTTACTCTCTGCTGTTAGGCTGGAACAAAATCGTCCAATCCTTCCTTTCTGCCATGTGCTCCGTATCTATTTTTCTACAATAGAAAAACACAAAGTGCACTGAGTTTAACTATTTTTGGATTGTGCACTTTTTGGAAGCCTCTCTCATCACTCACTAGCTGCGCCGGTTTGCTGTTCATACTTGTGTCTTTTCATTTCCTTTCCGCTCGTTTCAGGTTCCATGGTTTCAACTTTTGCCACGTCTGTCTCGGGCTGTATCACGTTGTCTCACACAGCTGGCGTCTCTCTCCACCTCTGGCCATTTGTGGTTGCCTGCGTTTCCTTATGTTGTCCGTCTTTATATACTATTTCTCTGACCATGTGACGAATTCGTCACATGATCCAGGGACGCTACGTTCACCGCTCACCTCCTTTTTAACTCGTTCATTGACATTGGCTGCCTTTGGCCCCCTACTCCTCCAACTCGAAGGCTCTGCAGCCCAAGCAAGACGCCGCAAACCGGACCCCGCGCTCTAAAACAGACTGCGCGATGCCCACACTCGCCACAATCCCCATGTGGGCTACCGCGCTGTGCCAATCCCGATGTACCGCGGCTCCGTACGCTGCACCCGACATCGCTGTATGTTTGCACTGTACAGCGAAGGTATATTTTGGCGGCTGCCACATGGTATATTTATAACAATGTGACAACAGTCCAAAAGTTCCGGCAAAAAATATATCGTCAATGCTATTTCTCCTTTGTTTTACTTCTGTGAACCATCCAGTTTTGTTCTTTTCCTCACTGCGGAGCACTTATTAGTAATGCACACTTAGTTTATTTCAGTTGGTTCAACTCCTATCAGTCTGTCCGGTCTCTACATCTCTTCCCTTTGGGACACCTGGAACTCATGGAATCAGGCTTTCATCTATGTTATAGTTGATGGTTAGCTGGCCCTTAGTTTGATTATTTTAATTTTTTATCTTTGTAGGATCTGACCCCCTTTCCATTTTTTCTTTTTTACCACGGGGTCATCTTACTGTTTCACCCATGTCTTTAAGGGGTCAGTGAATTATCACTCTGTTTTCTCATTCAGACCCAACTCTATGCTTTTTGTAAGAATAATCAATTCTTTTTCTTTTCTAGCTAATTTTCTTCTGTCAAGATTAGAGTCATTTGTTTGCCTCACCAAATATACTACTGACCATCTCAAATCTTCCACTTTATGTACCATCTCTATAAAGTGTTCCACTAGGGGAGCAGAAAGCACTCTATTTTATATGCAGCTTTTGTGTTCTGTGATGCGTGTTTTGATTTTTCTTTCTGTCTTCCCTATGTAGATCTTTTTACAGGGGCACCAGATCACATACACTACAAAACTAGAGTTACAATTCGTCAGCACTTTTTGTTTCCAAAGGTTTTTTAGACCTAAGTCAATTTCCGTTGTTTCTTTGGTTTGTTGACAGCAGACACAGGACCCACATGGATAGTGTTCTTCTGGAGCCTGCAATCCCCATGTTTCTGTTAGGGTCAACTGTGGTTTGATCTGCTTAGTGATGTCGTTTCTCATGATCTGATCTTTTATCGACCTGCTTCTTCGGAATGCCATCAGTGGTCTGTGTAATGGTACATTACCGTTTTCCAGAATTCTCCAATTTCGATGGATGATCTTCTGTATTCTGTTAGAGAGGGTACTGTAAGTGTTAACAAACACTATGTTCTCTTTGTTTTTTCTTCTAGGATTGTGTTCCAGAATTGCTTCTCTGTTGTTATTGTCGGCTCTCTTCATGGCCCTTTTTGTCAGCCTAGTAGGATAGCCTCTCTTCTGTAGATCACTTCTCAGTCTCAGTGCTCCTTCTTTATAGTCTGCATTATTCGTGCTGTTCTTTTTCAGCCGTAGAAACTGGCCAAAGGGTAAATTATCCCGTGTGTGTGTCGGATGAAAGCTGGTATAGTGTAATAGGGCATTACGATCCGTGGGCTTTTTGTATGGTTTCACGTACAGTTCTCTCTTCTCTGTATCTACTTTGATAGTCACATCCAGATAGTTGATCTCCATTTGCTTACATTTTCCGTGAATTTCAGATGTTGGTTTTGTCGGTTGAGCCACTTGAAAAACCTGCTAGCGGTATTTTCTTCTCCTCCAGATAATAAGCACATCATCTATGTACCTTCTCCATAGTAGTATATTTGGTTTATATGGATTGGTATCATTATAGATGCAGTGTTTCTCAAAAGCCTCCATGTAAAGATTGGCAATACTTGGAGCCAGAGTTGCCCCCATGGTCGTACCTTGTACTTGTTTATAAAAAGTACCATTGAAATGGAAGTAACTTTCCGTCAATGCCATTTCGGCACATCACATTATGAAAGACACTGGGGTGTTGGTATTCATTGTCTCTGTGAGTAATCTTTCTACCAACACTTCAAGCGATGCTTTCTGGGGTATATTCGTATACAGGACTATTACATCCAGACTAAGCAATATCTCAGTAGCATTATCAATGGTCTACCCTCGATTTCTTTTATAATCTGTGTAGTGTCTTTTACGAAGGAAGCCATTTCCCTGACCATCGGTTGCATAAAATGGTCTGCAAATTTAGATAATGGCTCTAGGATGGACTTGCACCCTGACACTATAGGTCTTCCTGGTGGTCTAGTCAAGGATTTATGTATTTTTGGGAGTATATAGAATTGTGGAATCCTTGGTTATCTACTATTAAGAAGGTCGCTTCTTTTTTCGTGATCCATCTTCTTTCCTCCGCTTTTATCACTTTGTGATGGATTAGTCTTTCCAATTTTTCTGTTGGATTTTCTTCCAATTGTAGATAGTTGTTTTTATCTCCTAGTTGATTCATACATTCCTCTATATAGTCTTTTCTGTTTAATACCACCGTGGCCCCACCTTTATCTGCCTTTCAAATGATTATCGAATCGTTGAATAGCAGCGTCTTAAGGGTAGCTTTTTCTTTCTGGTTAAGATTGTGAAAAGTTTTCTCCATTTTAGTTTTCTCTTCCAATGTCGCAACTTCTTGTAACACCCTACTTTCAAAGACCCTGGCCTCTGCCGTTTGGGTTTGTGTTGGAGGACAGAATTCTGATTTCCTATGCAACCCACTATCTGGTTCACTATTGACGATTTTATCATCGAAAAATTGCTTCAGGTGGATCTTCCTCATGAATTCGGAGAATTCTTCTCAGAACTTAAAGCGATTATGTATGTTAGTGGTGACAAACCCTAGGCCTTTATTCAAGGCCTGTGTTTCTTCCACAGTCAATACATAATCAGATAGGTTTACCACAGTGTCTTCATACTGCGGGTCATTACTTGTTGTTCTGGGTCCCATTCCTGTTGGTCCTGTTCTAAAAAATGTTGTTGTTCACTTGTGTTTCCTCTATTGCTCTATTGCTGTTCCTTCTTGTACCGCCACCTCTTCTGAAGCCTCTCCTCAGCATGCAAAAAAGCCTTTGACACTATCAAAGCAGACATACTCAATGTGTCCAGGCTTCCTCTTTTCATGCCATACATGAATATGATTATTACCTCTGATGCCGGTGCATACAGATTGTGGGCACCATTTTACAAAATGGGAAAAGTGGCCGCTCTAACATCGTGGTCACCTCCACAGTACTGACAGATTAATAAAATAATTACTCCCCTATCTAAAAAGAGATGTTTGTGTGTGCAATTAAGCACTTCATAAATTATTTGTGGGTTCAGGCCGATCATGCCCTGTATGGATCGCAAGCCCCTCGTCCACATCCTGACTCCAGGAGGCACCAACAAAATTACATCAAGATTGGCTCATTTTGCAGCAAAACTTCAAGAGTTCAAATTAAAAATCAAATATGTTCCAGGCTGGCAGAACTCATAGTCTGACTGCCCATCCAGACTTCGACTACCAGATTATCCCACCAAGTACTGGGACTCCAACGACTGTGTGGTGGCTACAGTGCTGGATGCAGAATGGAGCATCACTGCGAGGCAGCGGGTGTAGCACACTAAGGAAGACAATCTCCTCCAGCAGATTACGAATTTCGCGTGGCAGGTCTTACTGTCAGAAAGGAACCTTCCACAGACTCTATGCCTGTACAGTAAGGTGCAAGCAGAGACCACAGAACACACAGAAGAGGAGGAAATGACAAGATGATCCCTCCGGTCAGGTTCACAAACAAGCTCCTCGGTCTAGCCCATAAAGACAGCTTGTGTAGCGCTGTATCCAAATGCAGGTTGAGGGAATGCTACTGGTGCCGAGGAACGAATGTGGATATAGATAGACATGTAAAACCGTGTTCCACTTGCATGGATTTCGACAACATCCTCATGAATTACACACCTCCCATGATGTCAGTCGAATGAACAAGTGACACATGGCAAAAGACATTGACTTCATTGGTCCAATGGATTACATGCCTGAGGAACATCGGTATGCACTGGTCTTGGACAACACAGTACAGTTCGTCTAGAAGGATATGTTAGACTTCCTCAATAGAAGCAAGATACAACATCATCGATCAGCCCTTTATCACCCAAAAAGAAATGTCCAGGTTGAAAGATCAAATGGTATGATAAAAGAAGCTATACAACAGGTCAGAGCCAGCCACTCGTATTGTCATGAGGCAGTTCAAAGAACGTTCTCGGCCCATAGGGACATGATCAAGTCCATCACAGGAGTCATGCCATTTCAGATGATGAGGGGGAGGTAGATCAACACCAAGCTAATTCAGCATGGACAAAGACCATGGGTGAAACTCACGAGCTAGACATTACAGAAGTATGAAGCAAAGTATGAAGAATTCAGCAACATCAGAGAGAGAAATTCAACAGCAGGATCGCTGCCACTCATAGACACATCAGGATTGGATATCTCATCAAGATCTGGATGCCCCAAAAAGACAAGAACAATTCCACAAAATACAGCAGTCCATTAGTCGTCACATAAACAAATCAAGACACGATAACCACAGAAGGAGGAAAGAAATGGAACATGACCAGAGTAACCGAAAAGGCAGCTCTTGCACACGCGAGCCGCAGTGCGCACATACAGGTATGATTCATCCCAACTCGGGAAGCGATCCGGTGAATGGCTCCTTCCTCGAAAGACGGTGCGCCCTATATTTATGCAGGGTTCTCATTTTTTCTTTCCTCTCTTGCCCCCCTTTTTCCTTTCTTTCTCTCTGTTCGCACTTCTCCACCCTTCCCTTTCCCCCTTTGCCCCTCCTCCCATCTGCCCATAGTCTAGGATTCATTCATGCACAAGACATCATCTGGCCCTCTCCTCGGATGACTAGCACTCTATGGCTGAATGACCTGTGCATACACGCTCCCAACTTCGGGCAATTGCCGGAATCCAGTATCCTGTCCAGTCAGCTTCAGGACAGGAAAAACACAGGACGTGTAGGTGAGTACCACACCCGCATACCCCCACCAGTAGTTGTGCACGTCGTGTCACTACCTAATGAAACAAACCCCCCCTTTATTTTCCCCAAGTACTGACTCCTACTACACCTTTTATCTCCCGCCAGCCTGACAGGACAGCCACCCATTTGTGCGGACATTGGAAACAGCGGTACTCTACTCCAGCAGCCCAGTTTCCTTCAATCCACACCAATTTCATGGGTGAATTGGCCATCCGTCAAGATTTGACCCAGGATGCTTCCCCACCCGCTGGCCACCAAGGTACGCAGGCCACACAGCATGCAGGTCTATCTGTACATCCACGCCAATAACGTGGCACAAGACCGGTGAGGGAACGAGGCTCTCAAAGCACCGGCATATGGGAACATTTGGATAGAAAATCTGCACTTCTTTTCTATCCTTTTTCACCGATGATTAGGCAACCATGGTAGAAAGTTAGGTATGAATAACCCACCGACGATGTATGTTTTGATAGTGGAGATTCTCTCTAATTCCCTTTTTTTCTTTTCTCTTTTCGCAATACAAATAATCTCACAACTAACCTTTGACTATCTTTTTGGACATCTATAAACAAGCATTGACTGCCAACCTTAAGGCATTCGCCAAGTTTCCCTCTTACCAGGGTTTCTTTCTTCTTGCTTTTGCAGAACCTAATCACAATTGCCCTGATGAAGGTGGAACATTTTACATCTCAAAATCCCTTTTTTTCTGATTCTAACCGCCGAAACGCAACAGACGAGAGGGGAATGTGGGCGTGATCATATTCAGCCACACAAAGATTGTTTTTTCATTTTTCTTCGTTTGAACTCTGTCCCCCCACTGCGTTGGCAACCTCAGACCTCGGAAAACAAAGCTACATCCGAGAAAATAATGCCATCATGGTTTTGAAGGCATTTTCAACTCAGACCTCAATTGGGAGTAACAAAGTGTCACTCCCAAACGTAACTTTGCACAAATTGTGTTTTGCCTAATGATTTGTTCTCAAAACTCTGTTAGGACAGGAATGACTCTGTCCCACTTCTGCTGCTAACACTACTTTATGTCTTTTCCTTTTTACTTTTGCTAATCATTCAACTTCCTTCTATGCATGCTTCCCCTTCTACCCCACACCACCGCTTAGATTCGAACCTACATGTCTTGTGATCAATGAACACGAATGTATAAGGTGTGTGTTTTTCTTTTTCTGTTTGCTTTTTTTCGTTTATGCCTTCAATGACAACAAACAAATTTTTGTTTTATGCTTTATGCTATCAATACAAAATTATTTTATACCTTTTATATAGACTGTGTGGTTTTTTCTTCCTATCTTTGGTGTCCCATCTGCTTTGTCAATAGGACTAGTTGTGATACACACTAAAGCATTTATTGCTATACTATTGGATTTGCAAGGGGAGGTTACGGAATAATATTAACCCACCCTGTTCTTCAAAGTAAAAAAAACCCATGGCACAGCAACACTCTTCTATGATTCATATGTAAACAAATCAAGACACGATAACCACAGAAGGAGGAAAGAAATGGAACATGTCCAGAGTAGTAAGGTGTCACTGGACTGGAAGAGTGGGTGGCTATGGTCCCATCTTTTCCCGAGACCCGATTTTGAAATCCCAAAAACGGCCCTGGCGTGAATCTTCCTGCACTGGGCTACATTGACCCACTCAACAGAATTCGTTTCCATCACAAAGCTGCACTTTGGCAGTCAACAGCAAAATGGCCGGTTGGCTCCTTGTGGCACCATTGTGTCAAAACTGCGCCTGGCAGCGACAAATGGATGGCTGCACCATCTTGCCAAACACAAAATGGGCGAGTTGGAACCGGGAGCACACAGAGAAAGTTGCCTGTATGTTCTGGGGTGCACCCAAAAGAAGTGAATCAAAGCAGTGCTACTCTGCTGCTTGCAAACCCACAGTTCCCATTGAAAAAGGGAAATATTTACATTAAAAAGAATGCTGTTCTGACACTATTTTCCTTGTTCTTTGTCACACTACCGTGATCAAAAAGACCCTGTCATGCCCAGTCATATTCACATTGTGCTCCATCTGAAAAGAGCCTTATTCCGGAATGGCAGGCTGTGCCAGCCAAATCTGAGAAAATCAACAAAAGCTTCACTTCAGCTACATGGAAAAATGCTTAAACTTTTGCTAGAAAATGTCAAAAATCACTGCTTGAAAAGAAAATAACAGCTTTCTGTGCACATGTCAATTCATGATGACTTTTGCCTTGTACAGATGGTTGTGTAAAACAAGCTGACTACAGCTACAGAACAATATTGGGAAGTAGATGGATGATAAATAACAGCAGCATTGACCACGTGTCAAAATGGGCTTTTACAAACCAGAGAAAACAAAAATGCCTGTTTTTAAATATACAATGTTGAATTAAAGCTTGTCCGTGCCTAGCAATGTAAAGGTGTTTGTTGCTGGGCAAACATATATGGGCTGTTTTATTCAAAAGGCTTGTTTTGATTCAGGACAAAATAAAAGAAAAATAAAACGGTTAAACTGCATTGGCTGGATTTTGCAAGCTCCCAAACAGGTTATTCCAAGTGGTCAGAGCTAAGGCTTCCCTCAAAAGGGAACCACCACAGATGTCCAGGACACCTGGCTGATAATTATGAGGTTGGAAAACTTTCAATGACGAAGACAAAGAAACTTCATATATTCATCAGACTTTGGTCTGGTCTGAGCCATCTCACAATGGAACTTCTAGGACACAGATGTGCGAAGTGAAAAATTGCACCTACTTATGACTTCTACATGAAGCTTCAAAGGAAATTTCTGTGACCGCCCTGGATTGACGGGTTAGCCTTGGAAAGGCATGCCCATATATGGGGAACAATACTGACATTTGCCTCCAAGGACTATTTATTAATACAAATGTTAAAGACTTTTATCTCTGCAAAAATGTGAAAGGTTAACCATTTAAATGTGATTTTATGGGCTTTAATTTAAGATGTCATAAACTTCACCGACACATGGGGAATAGAAATGGCAGAGAATTGGGTATTCCACGGAAAGTGTATAGGATGCCACTGTCAAATCTAACACTGATATGCCTAATAATAATCTATACACAGCTTTTTCACTCCATTTCTTTAAGACAAACAAGAACACACCCTAGTAGCCTTTCTTGGGGTGCTCCCTGTTCCATATTGCCCAATGGCACTTGGCAAAACATTACATCCGTCCTTTTGTCGCTGCAAAATGCAGTTTTGGTGTGAGGCAGTGGTGCCCACAGGAGCCAGCGCAGCCATTTTGCTGATTCTGCTGAAGTGCAGCTTGGTGATGTGGGGAAGTACTGCTGAGTGGGTAAATATATCCCACAGAGATTCTCCTCATCGGTACACCAGCACCCTCCTTTCCCGTCACTCTGTGGCCGGTCTCCCTGGCCCTCTCCCTGATCCCACCTGTAAGGCTAAGAACCTCAGGGTCAGCTTCGACTCCACACTCTCCTTTTCAACTCACATCTCTAATGTCTCTAAGAAGTCAAACTAAACTGCACCAACCACTCTGTCCTCATCTTACTCAATCTCTCTTCTGCTTTTAACACAGTAAGCCATGCCATCCTGCTCAATCCTCTTCGCGATAACCTGGGTATCACCATCAGGCCCTGGCCTGGCTAACCTTGTTCCTTTTCTCCTAACATCTCTGACGTCCCTAAGAAGTCAAACTAACAACTGCACATCCTCAGAGGTATTCTTTGTTTCCTCTCTGTCCCCCAGAAGCTGTCTCTAGAGCTCTGGTTCTCTCTAGGCTGGAATAATGCAACAGCCTCTTTCTAAAACTGCCTGCTTCTACTCTCCGCCCTCTGCAAACCATCCAGAACAGGACTGCAAGACTTGTCCTTGGCCTCAAGCCCAGGGATTGTATCTCTCCAGCACTGACATCTCTGCATTGGCTCCAAGTGGATACAAGGATTAAATTCAAAACCATCTGCATTGTCCACAAGGCCTTCTGGGGCTTGGGTCCTCAATACCTCCAACTCTCTCTTCGTAAATCTCTTCCTACTCGAGCTCTTTGCTCCTCCACCTCCAACTCTTGAGGAGAACCATCTCCAGTTCCGGAAGCACCTCAAGACCTTCCTCTTTGCTTCTGCCTTCTCTCTTCCTCTCCCCTGCTGATTTCCTGTCTGATACTTCGCTGGTCACCTGGCTACCCTCTGATCTCGGGCCCAGGTCCCTGCCCACCCAATTGCACACCCGCACTGCCTCCCGGCAACCCTTGCACTTGGGTCTGTATCTGTAACCCTACAGTCCCCCTACCTGCACTTTTGGACATCTGCTGTCTGCACTTACTCTTGCACTTGCCACCTGCTGGCGACAATTCTTGTTATTGTTTTTATCCCATGTACAGCACTGCCCCCTCCCCTTTCTCCTGGCACTTTTCCCCTGCCCACTCCCTTGCACTTGCACGATCTCAATGTCCTTTGGCCTAGTAAGATCATTGTCTCTGTCCTCCCTCTGTTCCCCCTTCCTTGCCTTGTTGCGCCTTGAAACATTTGTATATAAGCTATATAAGCGTGTTACAAATGCCATATCAAATCATATCCGCCGGTGGCGGAGAACATGTTCAAAGCCGTGGCTAACCGGTGTAAAGCTGTAGTAGTGCAAACCTAAAATATGGTCTTTTCCACCAGTGGAAAACCGGCAGATTTTACGTTATGCCATACTCTAAAGTCTTTAAGCTGTGCATCATGGGAGCTGACGGGATATACTCACAATTTAACTTCATCCCATGCGCTCAATGTTATCCATCATGAGGGCTTCTATTAACTGCTCGCTGAACTGCAGCCTTCAATCTCCAATATAAAGTGTGCACATTTTACCTCCACTCAAGACTCCACTCTAACAGTAAGGACTTTCGGCATTGGGTTACGTATATAATGCTAAGCAGAGGAGACAAAAATATATTGCTGAATGCAAAGGCGGAGAGGGGCTCTGTTACACTTTGAACGTAAACAGGACACATCTTGGGGGGGTTGCAGGTTTGAAGGGTGAGGGTTCTGTTCTGTTTTCAGAGCTCAGCTACATTCACTGCCCTTATCGCTTAACAGTACAGCACGTACAGCAAATAGGTTGAGGTTCTGCAACTACCCGGGGTTCAATGCTGTTTTAAGGACATCTTTTGTTGGTTATGTGAACTTCAGCCTTCAGTCTTCATTTAATCGTGTGTGTGCATGTTACCCTAGCTGCATTAATATGCTGCCAGGGGTGAAGTATTAAACCAGAGAGCATGAGGGACTGTAGTGGGGCTTTGGGTGGGCAGGAGCTAGCCAAAGCAGAGCCCTGTCAGCCTCCAAGAGCCCTCCTTGAGGTGGGATTCCCCGAGTCCCTCATTAGTAGCACCTGATGTTGGTCCATGTTTAGGGCAGTGAGGCTGTCTGGATACTGAAGCAGAGGAGCCAGCACCTGACCTCCAAAAGGTAGCATTTACACTTTTCTATATGTTGCCCCTGCGTTCTGGCCCCAGTCTGGGCTAGGGATTGTGTTTTCCCAGCCCCTGGCCAGCTGGCTAGGATTGGGGTTCAAGCACACCCTGCAAAACAAAACTGTTTGTAAACCATCCTTACCTTCTTCATTCCAGTGTGACACAGACACCCAAGTGGATTATATTAAGAACTTCAAAAACATCTTATATTCAGTGTGGCTCGGGAATTGTTGAACTGGATTAGCGTTAATATTTGAGCTGAATATGAGCGGGCGACTGAGTGCAGCGAGGAAACCATGACCAAACAATGGGGGTTGCACCATGTCCCCCCACAATAAAATGTTTAAACAATGGGTTAAAGTTGTACAGGACGTTCTGTGAAAAATTGGGTAAAAAAAGCCACACAGTTTGCAATAGGTTTTGTATGGTAGCACATAAAAAAGCCCAATAGATGCAAGTCACCAACAGTGCACAAGAGCATTTCCCAACACATTTTCCCAATGCCTTTGCCTACAACATATACCAGTATATAAATCATGTTCATGCTGACTGTTGCCATACATGTCCATGCAGGCTGCACCAATATATGCCAGTATTACCATTTGTTTAATTGTATCATAAAGTTAAATAAATAACTTTTAATACATTCAATCATCATGATTACCATTTAAGGACTCCCAGTCAGTAATACATGTCATGCCACATTCAGCGATGGTCAGTCAAGCCACATAATAACACTTATCATTTTCACCTTACCCTTAATACTTAGTAAAGAAGTATACTTAGTAAAGAATACTTAGTAAAGAATTTATTGTGCTACATGGGTGAAGCAAACATGACACTACAACTGCCAGTCCCCACGAGGTGAGGGATGGTGGGGGCATGAAAGGGCCCACCCCTAATTTTAACGGCCCTTCTCCCCCTTCACACTCACACACGCTCCCATTACTCATACAACTCCTTGCATGCCTGCATACGTAAACGCAAAAACAGAAACAAATAGAAGACTTAAAACGTCCACAAATCATATAAAAACCCAACTAGACAATATATAAATTGGTAGCGAATGGCTTCCCTTCTGCCCATTAAAAAGGAGACAGTTTCGAAGGGGCCCCTTAGGGACCCTCGGATGTGGAAACAAGGCACAATCACCACACACGAACTGATACGCCAGACACAAGGTTATATTCTCAAAATCTAGGGTTTATTGCAAAGCAAATAGTCTCAGTTGGCCAAATGGTCCCACGCCTGCGACATGTGTCTAAAAGACCTCAGGGGACGCAAGAGAGCGAAAAACCATCCAACAGTTACATATATACAAAACAAGCATCTTGTTATCAGTAATGACACATTCTATACCGCCCCTGATACGTTCCCTTTGAATTGGGAACGATGATTGACAATAGTGACGAATATGACACCTTCTAACATCTATTCAGCAACAGTTTGCAATTTCGGAGGCCCACACACACAGGTCTTTGTTTAAAAGAATGCAACGCTTCTGTTTTTGTGATCAAGCTGTGCGTAGGAGAGAGACACATTCCAGGCCCTGCTATCTCCTGGTTTCTATTCACGCACTGGAGGTCAGCTCGCTCTCTGGGCCTTACAGGGCTCAAGGGAAGGGGGACTGCAAAGAAGAGCATAATTCAAACCTTTTAATATTAGCTTCTTGCATATCTGTTCCTTCAGGGAGACTCGCTGGCACCTGCATACAGATTAGGATGCCTTGCTCCTTGTCTCCAAGGATATGTGAGAGAGGGGGACCGGGCGTTTCTGTCTGGTTGACTGCGTTATGTCTCAACATGCCACTCGCGGCCTTGCATTGCACATCAATGAAGCAGAATAATATGTCAGCAAAGCAGTTTTACATGAGGCAAAAAGGCAACGTTAAAGAAAACAGGGAGAAGACAAAATTGCGATTTTGGTCACCTTAAAATGTCTGCACCTTAGTTAGCTTCTAGCTACATCTTTCTGACGCTAATGAGGCGGTTGGTCTTCGGCCAACCAATTATCCTACATTCCCTTACAATCGAGGGGTGTCTAATTCTTCTAGAATGACAGGTTCACAGAGGAAAAAAACAACACAGTGCAGAGGAGTGCTGCTTCTCCCAGTAGAAATTATTCATTCCTGACGCATGCACAGTGGGCCACAATGGGACAAGCCTGGCTTGCACATACAGCTCCTAGCTTATAGATACAGCTTTCTCAGATATATTGTAGACACCAGCATCACAAAGGTGATTTTAAATAACTGAGAGGACATATTGTGGACATCAACATGTGTTTTACCGTGGCAGTCCTGACAAGAAACCGCGACAATGGTAGACTATTTGCTATACAAAACTCAATAACATAGCATAACGTGGCAAGGCAAACAGTTACACTCATTCCCACGTGGGGCAGTAATCTGTATGGCCAAAGCAACTCTGGTGACTGGCAGCAATAGGGAGAAAATGAATGTTGGCTCTCCTAATGCCAGTCCTCTATGCTAGCAGAGATTACATTATTTGGCCAGGATCAGGCACCTTCTGCAACAGTGAAGCTGGGATTTTTACCCACTCCACAGTTTAGGAAATTGAACACACACCTTCAAGGCTCCACTTGGCACAAATTATACAGTTATGAATTTCAAGGCCTCCAATAGAACTATCCTCTGGAGAAGAGCTCTGAGGTTTGCTGTGGTTATGCATGAGAAGGTGATCCAGTGCTGTTATACTTAAGTTATGAGACTTGAAGTTTTCCTAAATTTCAGGTGGGAAAGAAAAAAATTGGAGTTTATTTTCAAAATACACATATATCAGATTAAAGCAACTTTATCATATTTAAATCATAAGAAACATATGTGAAGCCAAAAGAATATTGTTTTTACTTTTTTGCCACGCCCTCAATGGAAAACTAGAAATCCCAGAATGCAGAATAATGCAAGCCTGACCAATCTCTTCTATTCAGACCACAATGGTAATGTCACTGGGATAAAGATGAAGTATGTCACAGTCTTCCAGCTTGCTCTTATGCATGATGTTGGGAACATTGGCCTCTCTATGTAACGCAGCCCTATCTTTGCATGTCCAGGCAGAGAGCATGACTAGCCTGTAACAGGAGGTTGCTCCTGTGTTGCTATAAATGCCTTGTAAGTGGACACCTCTTTGCTAGGTAACGAGTCATGAGGGGGTCTTTCAGATGGAAAGGTCCCTTCAGTGCCAAATGCCTTAAACATTTGCTAGTGATGGGTCCTTTCCATCTGGAAGACCCCCTCACAGCTTAACTTGCACACAGGTGGAATAATTGCAGGCCATTGAGGGGCTCCCGGCACCCCAAATCAGTGGGCAGGGCCAGTGCAGACACAAATATTCTTTGGAAAGCATTAGGCCTCATTTATTATTACATCTCTCACATCCTCAAAATGCGACGGACCATGACATCATCAACTACATCATCACTGATGTCCTCATTACATACTTGAGAATGGGGGGGTGGCAGTAGCCATCACCTTCCCATGCTCTGGGATGGGCCTAAAGGAAATATGTGAACCCCTAAACCGACCAATCCCTCGCTCCCTTGCACGGACCGGTGAGGACTGTTCTATGAGCCCCTTGGCAGACACCTGTTCCTAGCCGAACCGAGGCGCAGACCTGAATTAAGCCCTAACTCTCACTTCCCGGGCTTCCAGTGACCCAAATGGTTGAGCCCATAGCTCAATTCACTGCAGTGTGCGCCAAACTACTGCAACACACCTCCTGATCCCTGATCTAAAGGGTGGGTGCGTGGGAAAACCAGACGATGCTGCCTACGCGGCTCATGGCTACCCAGGCAAGGCAAAAGAGAGAGAGAGAGGACATGGTACCCCCTCATTTTATACCTGCCCAGGACGCCTTGGCTCTCTACATCTGGCTCTGGTGCATAACCATGATGTTGTTGGGCCACCCAGCACCGGGGTGGTCCCCTTCCCAAATATGCTAACATGCTGCAGCTCCCTCCTTGGCCCGCCAGTGCACTTCCCAATCCGTTGCCCTGCCCACGCGCCAGGGCTGCTATTGAGCGATGTTAGTGGCTGTGTGTGATCATGGGCTGCAGCCCCTCTCACACGTGAGAAGAATAGTCCAACACTTGTTCTGTTGATTAAACAAGATATAATGTAAGACATGAAGCACAGACCCCCAGCACAACCTTGACTGAGGCAGAGCACATCAGCTGAAAAGTGAACAGACCCTGAACATAAACATTCTCTGAATTATCTTGTGAAGTGACTTTCCACTCAGAACTATACACACAGATGTTCCGTAGGGAATAGTGCTACATCATCAACAAATAACATTCTATCTAGCAACACAGCAGGAGTATTTACATACTATGCAACTACTTAACATTGACTATTTACAATGCTTAAAGACAACTTCATAACAACAGTGACCATTTACTGTGAAGGGCGCGACAGAGGAATGGAGGCCGCTGTGTGCACGGTGTAAGGAGGGTCTGAAGCACCTCCTGGTCAGAGCACTTCCTGGCTGTTTATTTTCACAAGTGACTAGGAAGCCTCAGGCGAGCTACCAGTCACTTACAATCAACCTGTTGAAGACCCTGGATTGAGAGAATGAAGGTAATTACACGCAGATGGAATTTCCCACATCCCAAAGGATTTATTTACAGACAACTGTTTAATTAGACGCTTAACCAGAGGGAGTTTTGCTTTGAGTAAATACAGTAGATAGACTGGATGTAAACATGCCGAAAGCACAGGTTTTCAGGGCCTCATGTGTCTCCCATGCCTGTCACCTGCACCTCCTTTAGGCTATGATACAATTGGACCACGTCCCATTTTCAGAGCCCCCTTCACTAGACTGTACTCACAATTAAACAGCATTCTTTGTAATAGGAAATGTGTCCTTCATGTGGACACGTTTTGGCGGTCACCTCTTGTGTTTTCCTAATGTTAAGTGCCACCTACATCACAATTTAATAGACGCGCTTAAGCTGAACGTTATCCATTGTGGGGACATCTGTGGGCTGTTATGTGAACTGCAGTCCTCAATCTCCATTTAATTCTACACGGAGGACTGATGGGCATTATGATGTTATTGCACTGCTAGTCAGTGGAGTTGGGTTTTCAGGAACAAAAAAAGAGAACATCAAATTTAAAGACTGGATGAGCTTCCATAACACACGAAACAGAAAGACAGGCTGGTTCACCATGCCTGTTCCCATTCCTTGTCCATTTTGACACGCGCCTTGGCTTCTGCACATGCGTGCCACATGTCCTGTTGTTCCACACAGCCAACACACTGACGGTGGTTGGGCCACATGTCCATTTAGCATATCTGGACTGCCCATCTGCATGTTTTGAAAACCCCCTTGATTATTCTGGAAACCTCCCGGATTACTTTGAAACCCTCCCTGATTATTCTTCCAATCCTCTTAATCTAAATCCCCTTCCCCTTGCGTAAAATCCTGCATTACACTGGTTATTCTGCGATGGGTTAGTCGCTTGCTGTGCACTCGGTTCAGCCGGGTTTGTCAACATGGCTCCTTCGAGAGCATACTTTGAGAGTTTCTTTTGCACCAGCTTCGCTTCCTCACCCTTTCGAGTTGCCTCCTTTTTCCGATTCTTTTCTTGCAACAATCTACAGTAGTGTGCAATTGTCAACTGTATTTCGGCCCATGTTTTAGCTTCTACTCCTACCAATTTCTTGAGCTGTTTCTGCACTGGTTCAGGCAACCCTTGGCACAATATAAGGTAGAATACAGGGATAGATTTTGACTAAGATTCATGCGTTTCGAGCACCCACGCGTTTTGAAAATTATGGATATAAATCAATGGATCCTCTGACTCTTTCATTGTTGGAGTCATTATAGCTCCCATATCGGAAGTGTCTGGGTACAGCACTCCTAGCGCTTTCCATACTGCTGCTCTACAATTATTGAATAGTCTTCCGTCATGGGTAATGGTAATTATGGTTACCCCAGGGTACCCAGCCCGCTTCCACACATCGTCTGCTCTCTCACCAAGTATGGCGATCAGGAGACCCTTAAGGTCCCCTATAGCTAACGTGACACTACCTGTCATTTTTTCTAACTCGTTGTCAGGTGTATCGACCCACGTTCAAGTTATTATGCTGCAACATTTGGTGCTGTGGGTTTAGAAAATCCAAGATGGCCGAAAAGCCCACATTTGCGCCAGAATATGTGCACACCAAAATGGTCACCTGACCCGCCACCCACCAGTGCGAGCGTGATGGGCCAGAAGCGCCATGAGTGAAACGTGGTGCCAAAGGAAAAACAGCAGTGCCTGTTAGCTCAAAAAGCGCTTTGAAATCACCTTTGTTTCTCTTAATACTAGCTCAAAATGCCTATTTCAAACATTGCAAGATATTCAAAAATCTTACTGAACACCAGCAGACGTCTGGTAGAATGAAGTCTTGTGTGCATACAAAATTTGGAACGATGAAGAGCCTAAAATAATGTTCATAACAAAATTGGCTGAGCTGTGGACGTCAGCAGCTTAAGTGAAATGGGATTTAAAGCCACTAAAATCGAAATGTTTAAAATAAATGAGTGACCTACTTTTTACAAATAAATGAGTGTCACATAGGTTGCAACTGTTTAAATGTCATAGTTTCGAACTTAGAATCAGCGTTCTAGTTGCATGTGTCAAAATTGTAAGTTTGATTTGAATGACGAAAAATGGGAACAAAAGTAACCTTTGGCTGAAGCCTGGCTTAAAGGGGCTGAATTCTGCCCAGCAACTACCCCTGACAGGAGTTGAAACATGCCCAGCAACTGTTTTCACAGGCCTGGCCTCCCTTCTGCTGCCCCACCCAAAGGAGATCACACCTCCCTGATTGAATCAGTGGAGGAGTACCTGGGACTGCAGGAAACAGAACAATGAACTTTCCTTGGCACAGGCAAATGTTAAATCGGGGGTCGTAAATGGCTTCTTCTTGGAAGGAAATGGGAGGGGCACTGCCTCTGTGAGCCAGCTGAGCTTGGAGCAAGTGGACACACAAGAAATTCCCCCATGTGCTTTGGGAAACCACACCCCTCTGGGACACAGCATAATTTAAGAAAGATGGATAATTCATAGTACATAATTGTCAAAATTATATCAATAATCCCAGGATTCCTGTGATTTTTCTGTGCACATTTTAAGAGGTGTTAGGTTTCTGTGGTATGTTCTGAGGGGTAGTAGCGAAAAATAGGGTATTACTCCAAATGTATGTATGTTAAAAATCTGACACTTCATCATCTGATGTCCATATTCCTTGCGCACTTTTGTGTAAATTCTGGAAATGTTTAGAGGTTGTGTTCTGGATGAAAAGGGCAGAATTCTGTCAGAAGTGAACACAACATCTTACAAAGACAGGGATCGGATGGTTTGGTGCTACAGAAAATATGTTAACTGCACATATAATATTGGAAAAATTGTACATAGATAAATATGCATTTGGATCAAAAATAGATTTGTGTGCAAAGTGACAAGGGGAGGTTTCTCTGACCCATAAACATACCTCATCACGATGACACTCCATTTCCTTCCCCCAATCAAGGGAGAGAGGAGAACGTGGCCAATGATAAGTTGTGAGGGGCAGGCTTAGTTATGCCCATGCACACACCCATTTTCAAAAGACATAAAAAGAGCCACTGAGATCCAGGTAGGGACATTCACTTCCCACTTCAAACTGATTTCTTGCGAAGCACTTTGACAGGCGACATCCAAATTCAGGCAAGATCCTGAGATCCAGAACTTAGACTCCAGAACTTTGAAGCAGAAGGCCTACTGCAAGCTAAAAGTATTCTCAGCTGGCCGTACAATCTTGTAAACTGATTTTACCACAGACTTCCAAGGGGCACATCAGAATAAAACAGCCGGGCTGTGCTGTTCGCTTCTGGCCAGAACTTTTGCCGGAACCAGAGACCCAGACCAGACCGCGGTGCCAGTACCAGACCCAGCAAGCAGAGCTGTATCCCAACCGCAGGCCAGACCCAGACCAGACCGCTGTGCAGTGCCAAGAACTTTTGCCAGAACCAGAGATCCAGACCAGCAGAGCAGAGAGAACCGCAGCTAAACCTGTTGATCTGTGACAAGGCCCATACCTTCCAAAATTAGGAGTGAGTATCCAGCCAGGCATGTGCAAAACCAATCTCTTAGTTTAAAATAATCTAATTCAAACCATTTCCACCTATTTAGAACTGCATCATAGAAATCGTGTGTCCATTCTGTGATTTCAAACCTGTGAAAGTGTCAATTGTTGTTTGAATCTTACTTTATTTCTGAGAATCTACCTCCATTAAATCGTCTGTATCTTTTGAACCGCGTGTGCTAGGAACGAGATTTAACTTTCATTTTAAAGCTAAAATCCTCAGCTCAAAACTTTCTACTCCTTATAGTTTACGCACTCGGAAAAAGTGCAGCGAAGTGCAATTTGACTCAAACTTCTTCACCTGTCAAAAATAACTGTCTTTTGCTTCCATTGCTGAAATTCGTTTTCAACCTGATATGAATCATTGCTAGTGTTGACCTGAACTAATTCAAAGTAGCTGTCACTTACCCTGAATCTCCTAGAAGGAATCAAAATAATTTTTAGCTATTTTCACTTCATTACAAATCACATTAAAAGTATTTCTGCATGTTTTAAAAGCATACCGGTTGCTCTAAGCTTGCTAGGGGGGAACTAGAATTGGTATTGCATTTGATGATATTCCTGAAAATTGTGTGCTCCCCTTCCATCTCTTTATATTGCATAGGGGGGGAGTGAATTGCCACAAGGGGAAAAGTGATTATATCATCTCTTGTTGAAACATATCAGTTTATCCCTGTGCTGCATTCTTTTCCATCATTGCATTTCCTTGAAACCATAAAGCATTCTCAGCTACCTTATCCTCTCTATACCAACTCCTAAGTAATTAAAAAGTGTGCTAGTGTAATATTATCCATTGTTGATCACTGTCATATTCATAAGTGTGCTATCAAATATTAATGTATTCATAAAAGTGTGATATATATATATATATATATATATATAGTTTAGTTTTTCAAATAAATCTTTTAATTTGCAAACCAAACCTACTTCTTGGCTCAGTGAGGTCAGGGGGATTCAAAGAGAGGGGCCTTATACAAGGGTTTATCATCCAGATCTATGAACTTGTCATGAAAATATTTAAATAAGGGCTTCCCTTGGGCATCCCAGACTCGGCATTGACTTAGTTGGAGTGCTGAATTGAAGTCACTTAACAGAGTGTATCCACTTCCAGGCTCCCGATGTCAGCATTGGAAGCTTGTTTTTCAGGTTCTCTGGATCCTTGTGTGGCCATGGAATATATTGTGGTCTTGCGCCCCCTTTTCTAGGCATGGGAATTGAAATGCGCAGTCTTCCTTCTCTTTCCCCATAGCTCTCTTGTCTATCGCTGGGGTAGCACTCCCACATCGCCATCTACCTGGCAATGTCCTCAATCTGTCTACATAGGCACGTGCTGGCCCCCCCTGTGACTGCGGGGTAATCCCTCATGTCGGCCAGGCTGCGCAGCGGACTCCGATGCCCTAGGGGCGGACTCGCTAGCATAAGACCATCGTACCCCTTGGTCCTTTGGGAGCCGCTTCTCGCACCTTCTCCCTTCTTCGTGTTTCTGGACCTCCATCTCCCCACCGGAGTTGGACGCTGATTATTCCCAGTTCATGGGACAGTCCCCTGCTCCCGCTACTTCGGGGTGACATCCTCGGTGTAATATAGTTGAGTGCTTTCCAGGCGCTCGTCTTCCATTCCCCCTTGGGGAATTTGTTCCAGCCCCATTTCATTGTATATTTTATCAATCATTTCCCCGATGCTTCTGGTGTCGAATTCATCTTCAATGTTTGCCACATTCGTGCCTGATACTGACTCATTTGTAGGGAAGAATGCTTCGATGTCTGCCCATTCTACAACAGGATTGGGCTTTTTAATTTCCCACTCCAAATATTCAAGATCCCGTGCCCTCTGTCTATGTTTGCTTTCTATATCAGCATCGACTTCCTTGTGCTTCCTCGCTTCTTCTCTAGTCTTATCTTCTTCTCTTCTTCTTTCATTTCTACCTTCATTTGCCCTTCTAACTTCCTCATCGACCCGTCTCCTTATTCTCTTTTCACATACTCTTTGCTCTTCTTCCAACCTTTGCAGGTTCTGTCTGTACTGCTCATAGGCTAACCATTGTTTGCAACTGAGCGGTTTTCCTTGCTCTTCGCGATATAGCTGTTCTCGCCTCAGCCTATCTTTCCTTTTTATTCTCTTGTCCCTTATTTCCTTTTCCTTCTCTTTTTCCCTTCTCTGTGCCTCATCAGACTTCTCTCTCGGTCTCATATCATCACTTCCTTTACCATCAAGTTTCAACAATATCTGTCCTCCCATCCATTCGTCTTTTGCGAATGCTATCTCATCAGTTCTGCCTTCGCTTCCTTTCCATTTCTTTCTCTCTCTCTCCTTAACGAGAGGTTCACTAATCTGTGCCTTGTCTTTCCTCTCCTCATCGCGTCTCTCCTTGTCCCCCGGGACTGCGGAGGTAAGATTAATTTCCTGCTTCTTCTCCTTGATTTCGTCACTAATGTACGTAGGGGACTCTTACCCGGGGTTGCTGTACTCCGTAGCTGCCTTAAGCTCTCTTAACGGGTAGAGTCCCTCTGACTTACTCCCCTCAATCTCTGGCTCAGGCGGGGCTGGTGGCATGGTAGGCGTCTCACCCCCCTCCGTGCATACATTTAATATGCAGTCGGCAGGAGGCTCTTCCTCCTTTGGCTGTTCGAACATTTTACACAGTTCTAGAACAGTAAGACATTTCTCTAGTTTCTTGCCTGTGTCTGTGGCATGTAGATATGTCGTCATATGCTGTAAAACGGCTTTAGATAAAGACCCGTTCTGTGGCCACGGCATAAACATTTTGTGGGCGGTACCCTTAACCCACTCCGTACTATACTTCTTAAGCTTGGGTGTTTGGGCAATTGCTTGCACAAATGGGCAAGTGGGGTAACCTCCTCCATTCTCAACTTTCGTTACCAACAATATTTTATGCAATTTTCACACGTCCAACAGTATGAGCGAGCACCAAATACGCAAGCTCCAATCCAATCTTTCCCGCCACAATTCTACATCATCATTTTACTCAAGACCATCAATCCATTGGCGAGTCCCTCTTAGATACGGAATCATGTAAAGCCCAAACTTAATTTCAAACAATCAATGATACAGTTCTTTACGTTTGACATATAACAGGACACGCATGACAGACATTTGACAGACTATACGGACACCAGCTGGACACACATATAACTGCCTTCTAATCAATACCCCGACATGGGGTTTAAACAAACCCCTTTAGTGCCGTCTTTAATGGTCACCGTAGTCTAATCGTCCCCCATTATGTGGGCTCTGAGTTCACGTTTCTTCTGACCGCTGTATTAAAGCACAGGAACACGGCGAATCCTCTTACTTTTTTCTCTCGGGTGCCCTCCCGGTAACCTACTTTTTCTCTCGGGTGTCTTCCCGGTGACCTACTTTTTCTCTCGGGTGTCCTCCCGGTAACCACTTTTTATCTCTTACACTCGAGTCATTAACCCCTTATATATATATATATACAGTCTTTCCTACTTCTGACTGTTTTTATTTTTCTCCGCCACCCTCTGTTACCTTTCTCTTACTTGTTCTAATGCCTACAAGACATTTGCCAAAGTAATGAGTTTATTGTTTCACTCACCGCTTGCAACTTTTCCTCTCTGGAATTTAGGGATCACCGCCCCTCCTTTTTCCCACCTCTTGCGGTCTTTTCGTCCGATCTGCTGCCCGTGGGAATGAGAAGGGTTATGTTTGGAAAGGCAGGTTCCTTCAGACCCACTGCAGATTTGATGGACTTACTCTATCATTGTCCACGGGAAGCTTCTCAGTCTACTCAGCCGAATGGCGAAGGAGTAGTGATATTGCCGAAGGCCTAGAGTTACTTTATCAATTAATTAATCAATAGTTGATGGTCGAACCATCCTCACGCTACCAAGTGTACAGGAGGGCAGAGCGTCCTCTGACGGGCCCATAGCTCACCCTCAAGTACCTGTAAGACAAGATAGCTGCACCTTGAGGAGGTTGGGGTGCAGGATTCTCTTACTCCGACACAATTCAATAAGAACAACTCAATAGTTTGGCAAAGGTAAGTCCGTTTAATGACAAGTACAAAAAACGGGGAAACAAATGGTAACCAACAGAGTCGCAATCGCCTGTCTCTCTTCAACTCCCAAATTCTTCATGCTGATAGTAACATTTATAGCAAATTCGCTTCATCATTGACGTGTAAAACTCATAAGTTTGACATGCAATTCTATTGGTTGGAAAAGGTAACTTATGTATAGGTGCTATATCTGTATATGGTAACAGTGTGTGCGGATTGGATAACTCTTATCGGGTGGGTGTCTATACCCACTCGTGATAAACGTCACTACAACTACAATGTCTGATTGGCTCAACAAACTATAGGACCCTAGATTATTTGGTCCATTGTGATTGGGTAGGTTACATCCCTAGGCATAAATCTCCACTTTAAGTAGCAGCATGCAGAATGGACACCCAGATGCGGAGTGCCCCAAGATTCACCCTGCCTCCCTTCCATCAATCAGCGCTTTAGGGCTATGTGTCAATTAGTTGGCTGAGGATGGCCTCGAAACTGTAGCTTCTTATCAGGAAAAGTTATGGCATCCTCGGGTTCTGGGTGACATCAGACGTTGGTACCTCTTTGCTCTTGGCAAGTCACGTGGCTGTTCACCGTGAATCTGCTTCATTTTCCTTCTTTTCGTATATTTGATTCTTTGTTCAGCCTAGCCACCTGCCTGGGGCCTCTTTATCTCGACATTTACTGGCTAGCAGTCATGCTCTGAAGTTTCGATTCTTCAGAGTTGCCGCTCTCCTCCCTTCCTGGAGTTGATCTCAAATTCCCAAGCATGAGCTACTTCTTGCTGAGTTTCGATTCCGCTCTTCTCTTCTGGCTTTAGCTGGAATATGAATCTCGGCCTTGATGGCCCCTTGCAGCCTGGGCTTAGTTCTGCTTTACAAAATGGAGTTGCACTTGTATAGCGTGCTTCATTGAGGTAGATATATAATTGGCGCATGCCGCTCTATTCTTCTACTAAGCATTGCAAGCAGTACCGCTTTCTTAGCTTCTTGCGTTCCAAGCCTATTTACATGCATTAAGTTAGTCGTATATTTTCATCTTACTTCATGGTTACGTTTCTTTTCGTTAACATTGTTTCTTCTTATATGTCCATTACATTGTTATTCTTTATTTTCCGCCCTTGTGTGTCAATTTTCATCTGTCGTTTATGTTCATTTGTACGTCTGTCTGGGTTCTTTTGTTGTCACCATTTGCCAACCATTAAGGCTATTTGGGTCTCTTCAGGGACGTTTGTAAGTAATCTTCGTTTTGTGTCAGCTGCTGGTACAGCCCACGGTTGTCTGGTGATTGGCGCTCCAATAGGTATACATGTCCTTCTGATGGGTACTGGACAAAGCCCCTCGTGGCTCTCTGTTGGTTCATTTGCCCATACGTCACATATCTTGGCGAGTATGCTTCTGGCATCTCGACATGGGTGGCTGGAGTGCAGGCCATATTTGAGACCTCCTCTACAGGTGTAAAACACATGCAGAGAACCACCAACGGTAGCACTTAAGGGCTGGTGGGTCCCCTGCAGAAAATGTAACAAAACATTGGGTCGTTGTAAATTAAGATGAGGGGCTTAGCAAGGTTCTAATGGTTTTGCAGGAGGTGTGAGAGTCTGATGTGAGAGTCTAGAGTAGAAATACGTTTCTTCCTCATACTTCCCACTCCATCTTCAAAACCTCTCTGTTTTACGCGGGCATATATTCCTGTTGGTGTAAAGCTAGTGGATTCCTATGCAAACTGCCCCTACGAAAAGCAGCCACATTCCATAGGCATCCATTGCAAAGGCTGTCTGCAAAGCATGATTTGCAGACAGCCTTGACTTTTTGACAGAACAGAGAGTAAAATGGAAGAGAAGGGGTGATTTTGTCTGCTTCTACTCTTCCATTTTCCACTGTCTTTTGTAAATGTTGAAAATTGTACGGAGAGGAAACTAGCAGCAACATGTCAGTGCTAACATTAGCGCCCCTGAATCGTATTAGCATTTAATATAAAATGACTCCGACAGTTGAAATGATACCCACCTGGAATATTTTGGGGGAAAGGACTAATATATCTCCAGTGTTTTTGTTTACCCTTTTTGTTATAGATGTAAAACTATTTGCTTGTGGCTGTACTATGCCTCGACTATCCAAGTCCCTTTGGGGCACTTGCTCACCCTTGTGGCCTGCCGCTTCACATGTCCCGCACATGCCGCGTAAAGGACTGCACTAATTGTCTATTTTAGGAAGCCACCCTTGAATGAAGACATGCACCTGTTTTTGTTTTGTTAACAAAGCTTTTTTTTATTCATTTGTCTATCTGTTCCTTTCTCTCCTGCACTCATTGTTCCACCTTTCCTAACCTTCACGTTCCCCGTGATGATGTCATTGATGCCTTGCGCATGCGTTGCTATCAGTATAGTGACTTCTAGTCCTCTGATTATCACTAATGCTCCCATAACTTATTGATAACCTTCATTACTCCTCTTTCTACTTTTCCGTGTCGCAGTACTTAGCTTTGAGGCCTGCCGCAATTGCAGAAACTTACTTTTTTAACTTCTAATGGTATAGTACCACCTTATTGCCCTAAATAGCTTAGTTACTAAATTCCCAAGCCGTATCCTGGGCCTCCCACACCCAAGGTAGGAGAGTAGTATCATCAGTACTGTGACGAGGAAGAGCAGGACTAGGTGTAATGAAGACTACTGGTAAGTAATTGGATCTTTACCTCTACATTCCTCTTCCTCTTCCCAATACTTACCTTTGAGGTGTACCAAAGCATGCGTGTGTTGACAGGTTCCAATGAGACACACCCAAGCCTTGCCGCTACATCCCATCACCACTTTATTTCCACACAAAGTCAAACTGTGCCAACAGAAACTACAGCAAACCGAACGGTCCCATCCCATGTTTATCCATGTTCACTCTATAATGTAAGTTCCATTGTTTTCTTGATTGCTTTTCTCTTTCTCCTGGACTTGCACTCTATGCTAGAGGAGTCTTCAGCAGCTGCCAAGTGCTTCCTTTTTCCCTTGTATTTTGCCATGACTTGAAGCAGTGGAACTTTCACAGCACTTTCCCTCCTGAACTCAGAGCATTCTACAGTCTGAGTGAGATGAGGTAACCGGTAACCACGACAACCCAGCCGTGTCTTATTAAATACTGTGTAAAGATCTTACGGCCAATCAGCTGTAGACTGTGCCGCCCCTTCCATACTGGGACCAGGCAACCTATGGCAATGATGGCATATCAACTCCGGCATCCCTGTTTTACGGGCACTGTTGGAGCCACTTGCCAACCAGAGCCGGAAGGATTACGGCCTATTCAGCTGTAGGGATCAGCGAAAAGGGTATTCAAGGTAACCAGTCGCCACTCTCTCCATTTCATCTAAACAGTCCTCAGGAGGAGAGGATCTTCCCACAACTCTCCTCAAGGGGCTGCATCCTTACCTGCAAGCCCTAAGTGTTGAATGTATGCATGCACAAGCCTTGTTTGGGCTCACGCATGAGCGTTACGAATAAACGCGGCCAGTACAGCAGTTGCCGGCGGGATCTCCACAGCACCAGACGTGTCCTAGTATGAATGAGTATGAATGCATGCATGCATGTGTGAGGCGGCCCGAGGCCCATGCTGATACCAACATTGGCGACGAGGACGGTGGCTCGAGGGAGGATCACAATTGCGTTCGCGAGCGCAATTAACATCAGTACTTCCTCCGACGCTGCCAGAATCCGACACTGATGCGGTCAGACATCTTAGATTCTGCTTGTGGTGCAGTTGCAGCCCGCAAGGGTGCTCGTCCCCTGCGCACAGGCCGGAAACATTTAAATATTTGGATCCTTTGAGGTTCTCCTGAAAGGAGAGGCGCGGTCTTGGCCTGAGGGGCCTTTTTCTTCGAGTCTCTAACTGAGAGCCAGCAATTCAATCCATGCCCGTGGGCCCAGCTCAAGAGGGTCACTGAAAAGGAAGCCTGCACACCACCCAGTCAAGACATCCAGGTCAGTGGGCAGCAGCAGAGAAGTGCTACAAGGGAACAGGTTTGCGGCCTCAGCCACGTGAGTGAGGTGCCTGTGCGACCTGCAAGCATGAGTGACCCTGATGAGGAGACTGCGGAACCCGCACGAGGGGCACGTCGGCACCATGGCACTCTGGCGCCCCTGCCAGAGTTCGACACGTCAGGCCCACACTCCAAGCTAGGGCCTAAGTGGCTCACATGGATAAAGAAGCTGGACATGTTCTTCAGAGCGACTGGGGAAGATGACGACGATGCGAAAGTCGCTACACTTCTGTACTCAGCTGGAACTGAGTTGCTACGCATCTATGAGTCACTAAACATTCAAATGGTGACATATGCTGCCATCACGACGGCTCTTCAAAACCACTTCATTCCGCTTTCTAATGTGGACTTTGACAGGTTCGTGATGTGTGAGGAAAAACAAAGTGACAATTGTTAGGCAGAATCCTGTGCAGTTCCCTTAGGGAGCACTAAAGAAGATTAGGACTACAGGTGAGAGCAATAAATCCCCTTTGGTATCAGTCTGTACCACAAAGATTTAGTTGGTAGCTGTGGCTGAGCAGTCAGACTTATCTCAAGAGGGAGATGAGCAGTATTCAGGGTTTACACAATAGAACTACTGTACTATGGAACAAGGAAACACTGACCAAAGCTTTGTAGTAAAAAGAATATATATATTTATTTTATACACTTCTAGTTAAACACATCTATCACAGTTCTTAAGCAAGTTAAATTTGGTCAAAGAAAGTATACAGAACTCCCTAGTTAAATTGTAGACAAGTTTGAGCAAGAGTGAAAACTGAGCAAAACGGCACAGTGAAAACCAAACACAAATGGCACTCTAGCAATTTCTCACAAGGGAGGGAAAGCACAAAGTATACAGAAATATCTTCTTGCACACCCTAGCAACACTTCCTATTAGTTTGTGAACCAGTTTAAGCAAGGCAGTACATCAGTATAGAAAATACTTAAATGAAAACTGAGCAAAATGGCATTTCACAAGGTTTAAAAGTGGGGAGAAAAGGGTGGTTATAAGAAGTAGGTGCACCAACACAGTTCTAGTTGAGAAGCAATCTAGAGAAGGCAGTTCTAACAAATTTATCCAGAGTCAGTAGGCCTGTGCCAGAGTCAGTGGTACAGGGCAAGGGCCCAGGAACAAAATGTTCTTGTAGCTGCAGTCAAGTCTTTGGTTAACGATTTTGAAAAGGTGGATGCAGAAGGTGAAAGACAATGTTAAGAGAGAGGGGCGGCCAACCCAACCGGTAGGTAAAGGATTTAAAATACCTTTAGCTCTGCCACGCAGAAAGGGCGGCCTGGCGGAACAATGTACCTTTAAAATGAAGAAGTGGCCCCTGCGGTGGCGGTTGTACCTGGTAGTTCCTGCAGTTTGGAGGATCCAGCAGAGGAAGAGAGGCTCTCATCATGGAGGAAGGTTCGGGTTACTGCACTACCCAGGGATGAAACCATCCGCGCTGCTGCCCGACGAATAAAAGGTACTCTCCTTTAATTCATCACGGTCCGGGTGGACTGGTGCCTGGCTATCCGGCCTCCGAGTACAGGGTACTGGCGATTCGAACAAGGCAGGTCCTGGCAGGCTATTGCCAAACTGGTTGGCCCCACCAGCTCAAGGGAAGAAGGCTCTTTCAGATGAACATCTTCTCTCGTCGTTTGGAGAAAAGTGGTGAGACGCTGCAGCAGGGCTTCACTGGTGGTTCAGTCGTTGCAGATGTCTTTGGCTTCTCGTCTCTTCGGCTTCTTAGTTCCAGTGGCGACGTCTTGCACTTCCAGTCCTCATGACCCTGCTTTTATGCAAAAAGATTCCCATTCATACAGCCTAGCTGTCACTCACACAGTGGAGTGGTCATCTTGGCGGGAGACCCTCCAGCCTATCAGGATACAGTGCGACATGGGTTGCTGAGGCAACGCTGTCCAGGGGTCCTACTCCCCCTACCACACAATTGACCCACCACAGACTCAGTAGCGCCGAAAAGAGGGCTTCTTGGCAGAAGCCTGCCAAAAGGACGAGCAAAGGATCACTGACCTGGGTTAGGAGTTTAGAGAAAGATACGAGAAAGAAGTTATATTAAAGTTCTGGCAAATATAACCTACCGGAGTAAAGTTAATATTAAAATACACCGGCGGTAGGTTAGAGGCTGTCAGAAAATGTGGTAGCCTCGAACAATGGGAAAATCCCATAGGAAAATATTCACAGTCGAATATTTATGGTAGTAACCACTGCCACCAGCCAGAAACTTTTGAGAGAGGGACTGTACGGTACCCTCTCGAAAATTAACATAGGGGAAAACTATTAACCCTTTCCAGTACCTCCATAGTAAGATGGGTTGTACTGGTTTAGTTCATAAAAATTGACTAGTAAAGTCTATTGGGACTTTACATGCCCTGAGAGACAGTAGTCAGTCCCAGGGTATGGAGTCTATGTTTGGGGGTCGCTATGACACCCCTGTGTCACTGCACAAAGGGTGCTGTGTAACACATGTGAATAAAGACGGTTCCTATGGAGGTGAGAAAACCCCATAGACATTAAACAGAAAAAATAGCCTAGAACACACATAGCAAAAATGTCTAAGAGTGGGAAAAAGAGTCTCACTCTTAGCAGGAGAAAAAAACAAACCCTTCAAATCCAGCAAAGCTGCTGGGGGACTCTATAGGTAAGGGAAATTAGCCATAAAATGAGAATTATCCCTAACACTCGCCCCCCCAGACTAAGGGACAGGAGGATCTAATCCACTCCTGGATGAGTCTCTTACCTCTAGTCGGTTATAAACATCCTAGAGAGACCATCAGCATTTGGTGGTGACATCCTGACTTGTGCTCAATGGTAAAATCAAAGGTTTTCCTTTGTAAGCTATATGACCTACAAAACCTTTGAGAAACGTCTGTCTTTTTAAATCTATAGGGGATCTGGTTGACCAGTCCCTCAGAAGTTGGTACAACCCCTGAACCTGTGATAGGCTTTTTCAAGGGGTCCTTTTAAAGGATTCCCTTAGATCTAGAGGGGCCTCCAGGGGTTGTCACCACCTCTCTGTTGGGAGCAGGTTGGTTCTTAGGCCTCTTGGGTGGAGGGGTTGGGAATAGGCAATGTACCTGCTTCCCCTTCCTCTTAGATCTAACCTTACCTACTTTAGGAGTTCCCTCCTAATACTAGGATTTGGGTTGGAGTCTTCAGTAGAAGGTGCAACAGTCTGAAGGTTTTTGGCCTTAGACTTTTCTTTTCTGGTTTTCCACCAGCACTGTGAAATACCAGATCTCTTAGGCCTAGAGAGGGGCCCAGTTGGTCTATCCACCTCTTCCTCAGAAGCAGGGGGAGTCAGAGACTCTAAAACTGGGGGAACAATGATGGAGCTTGGTTGGGGCTCCCATTTCCCTAACATACTAGCCTGAAATTTGCCTGGGTTAGAGGTCAACTTACTAACACCAGGGCTTGTAGTGAGGTTCTCTGTAGAGGTTCCGGCAGGCTTAGAGGGGTCCCTTAAGGTGGCCTCTCTAGCCAATTTGGTTAGGTTCTGCTTCTCCATACTGGGAGGCCTGGGGGCACTGGATACTGCTCCTAGAGTTTTTAGATCATTCCCCAACCGGACTCTCCCAGGCACCTCAGTCTGAACACTGACAGGAATCCTCACTGTCATGTTATTACACTGAATGAAGGCTGGTAAAATAGGAACCAACTGGACAGGACCTGCAGAAGATTTAGTGGGACCTTTGGGTGCCTTAGCAACATCCTCAGGCTTGAAAAAGCTTGCATCCACTACTGTACTGCTGGCCCCAGTGTCTCTCCTGGCAGGAGTATCCTGGCCATGGACAAGAACACTGTCCATGTAATATACTTTAGAGTTTTCTGGAAGGGAGTCATACATACCCCTATTCTGTTTGCTAACCATACCCATGGACTCTAAGGATACCATTGCTTGAAGACTCAAGGGTTCTTCAGGAAATAATTCAAAGTGAGCACTAGCCATTTTTATTTTTTTAATTTATTTTTATTTTTAACCAAACAAAACAACAAACAAGCTTTTCAGGACGTACATAGTCAACATCAAATCGTCACATTATCCATTATCATTCTCCGTCCTCCCCCTTCACACCCCCCAAACTTAAGCCAGTTCTTCTATGGCCTCTACAGGAGCGTTTTCAGGTATCGCAGTGCTTATGGACTCATCTGGGTTTCCTGTCTCATCATTATCCTGGTGGGGATTTGCCATAGAAGACACTAATTGTCGCCAGGCCATCAGGGGCCCTACTTCCTCTTCTCCCCCTCTGGTAACCGCTTCAAACCATACTTCGGATTCCGCTTCCGCCCATTTTAGGAGGACCGCCCACCATATCTCTACTCTGGGTCTGTGGGCTGCCTTCTAGCCCATTGCGATCCTACGCTTAGCCAGGATATAAGCCAAGTCCTTCATCTTGCTTATGTGCTTTAGATTGCGTGACCTGGGAAAAATCCTGAGCATGCATGCCCAAGCCGATCCCACATCCAGCACCACTCCCCCACCGGCCATTTTAGTTTTCACTTCCTCCCAGAATCTATGCACCTCGGGTCAAGGCCAAAACATATGCAGCAGCCCTGCTTCTACCTCCCCACATCTAGGGCATTTCTGTGTGGTCGAGCCTCCAAACCTGGCTATTTTCCCGGGAGTCAGGTAAGCTCAGTGAGTGACATATAACTGAATCTGCTTGAATCTCGCATTTCGGGACACCTTTTTATGGTACCTTTGAGCTCTCTCCCACTGCCCCTCTGTCATGGGTCCTCCCACTTTCTCCTCCCAATCTTGCCTCAGCTGTAACAGCTCCCTCCCTGCTTTTGCTCTCAGGAGCTCATATATCCTGGATATTTCGTGCTCACCCTCTGAAACATCATACATCATTTCTAGGGCGGCATCTGGGTCCTCCGCTAGCACCGTCTCAGGCCATCTCTCCCTCACCCGTTTCATGAGCCTGGCGTAGGTTATATAATGACCTACATGCTCCCCTGTCTCATCCTGCAACCTTTCAAATTCCAATGCCTCCCCTTCCTGCCATATATCCCTGAGGGTGGCTAGGCCCACCGGCTCCCAGTATCTACGGACCGCCTCCAGCAATTGGGAGTTGTTCCCGCACAGTGCCACCAGCGGGGCCTGCTGAGAGAGCGGGTCCGGGTCAACCAACGTTCTCCACGTTCTGCGCCAGACCTCCCAGCCCAGCCTCAATAAACCCCCTCTTCCTGCCATTTTACTCTTTTGAAGCCACACTACCTCTCTCAAGAAGTATGGAGCCGATTCGAGACGCAGAAGCCTAGCCTCTGCCTAGTCCTCCGCCGACAACCACCTGGCCACAAACAGCAGCTGCCCTGCCAGATAATAAAGTTCAAAGTTCGGCAGGCCTATGCCCCCCCTGTCACACGAGTCATGAAGTTTCCACAGAGCCACTCTGTTCCTGGAGATACCCCATATGAAGCCCATGCACATACCGTGGAGTCTCACGAAAAAGCTCCTGGGAATCGGGACATTCACAAAAAAATGCAAGAGTCTGGGCAGGACCACCATCTTGAGCAGGGCTGCTCTCCCCATCATAGATAGGGGTCATCTAGACCAGAACGCCATGCTATTCTGAACCCCCTCAATTGCTTTCTCCGTATTATGTTTGTGCTCCGTCACGATGTTATGATAAATATTCACTCCCAGATACCTAAAAGACACAGTCTGCCATGGTATTGGCAGGATAGGCAGACTCTGTGATGGAACGCCCCTATACCTACCCAAGGGGAACAAGCTAGACTTCCCAGGGTTCACCGATATGCCCGAGAGGGTGGCATATCGGTACATCACCTCCAACACATGCTGTAGGTTCTCCTCCGGGTAGCGCAAATAGAGTAGCATGTCATCTGCATACAGCGATACTCGGTGTGTACCACTTGTCGTGCGGATCCCCACCTCCCCGTATTGTTGTCGCAGGCATATTGCCAGCGGCTCTAGCGCCAGAATATACAACATGGGTGACCAGGGGCATCCTTGTCTGGTCCCCCTGCTGAGTTGCCATTTATCTGAGATTATGAATCCTGTTTTAACCCTTGCTATCGGGGTGCTATACAACATCTGGACCCACCTGATATATCCAGACCCCATTCCGTATCCCTTCAGGGTCGCTTTCATCCATGGCCACCGCACTGAATCAAAGGCTTTGACCGCGTCTAACAACACGATAGCCAACTCACCTGTGTCTCCCTCCGTATAATCAATGATATGGTGTAGCCTCCTATGGTTATCCGTAATGTTCCTGCCAGGGACATAACCCGTCTGATCTGGGTGTATCAGCTTACCAATCACCCTCTTCAACCTGTTGGCCAGCACTGCCGTAAGTATTTTACTGTCCTGATTGAGCATGGACAGGTGTCTATAAGACCCACACTCCGCGGCAGGCTTGCCTGGTTTCAGGATTGGGATAATCATTGCCTCGCGGAGGGACAATGGCAGTTCCCCCCGCTCATAGGCCTCATTAAGCATGGCAAGCAACGGCTGCTTATATGTTTTGTAAAACTCACTAGGCAACCCATCTGTCCCGGGTGCCTTACAGGTGGGAAGATGTTGGATCACCATCTCCAGCTCATCCGAGGTGACGGGGGCGTCCAAATCCTCACTTTCTAGGTCATCCAGGATGGGCAGCTCTATATCCTCTAATGTGTCCAGTATATCCTGACTCATGTCCTCCCCTGTGTCTGCATACAGATGTCTATAATACTTGAGGAACTCTCGTTAACCCCCTCCTGGGTATTGCGGATATGACCTTCCTCATCCCTGATCTCACTGATTACCGAGCGAGGGGTCTCCCTCTTGTACAGCGAGGCCAGCAATCTGCCTGGCTTATCTCCCCCTGCATGTAGTCTCTCCATGTATTTCTTGTAATTTAATCTACATAATCTATCCTAGTGTCCGCAGCAGGTTAACTGTAAATCTTTTATCTTGGCGCTGTTCTCCAGGGTGGCCGCCTCGTCCCGTGTGAGGTCCTCTAACTCTCTCTCTGTTTCCTGAAGTTCCCTTTCAAAACCCCCTTGGAGACCCTTAGATTTCGATATAGCTACTCCACGCACCACCACCTTGAATGTCTCCCATACTGTACTCATGGAGCGTACACTGCCCATGTTTATTTCAAAATATTCCTCAATGGCCCCCCTCAGATCCTCCCAAAACCCCTCATCTTGTAGTGCCTCAGTCCTAAGTCTCCATGTCGTGATCTGCGCTCTGGGGGGTTGATGTTGCCACTCTACAACCAAAGGCGAGTGGTCAGATAGTACTCGGGCCTTATATTCCGCTCCCACCATTTCTCCCGCTATCCCGGCAGCTACAAACACATAATCCAACCTTGTGTGCAAGTCATGTCGTGCCGCATAGTGCAAATATTGTCTATCCGTTGGATGCAGCCTTCTCCACACATCCTCTAGGCCTAAGTCGTTCAACATTGTCCCCAGCGCTTTGGCCGCTGGCGACAGTTTCCCTGATTTGTCATCTGACCTATCTATTCTAGGATTCAGGATACAATTAAAGTCCCCCCCACACCATCGCGCCTCCCACCAGGGGGCTGATCTTGCTCAGGGTCGGACTGGGACAAGAAATAGGCCCGGACACCCAAAAAAAAGTGGCCCACCCCTTGCCTCAAAAAAGTGGCCCTCAAATCATGATCCATGAATCGCGGCAATTCACGACTTCACAGAAAATGCAACTTATGGAGGGTTAATCTGTATGTTGCATGTTGGTGTGCTATAGACAAAAAGAGGCTGCCCATGTACCGGGAGGACTGCAGGGCCTATAAAGCTATAACTGGGGGGTGGTCCTACCCTCTAGAATTCAAATGCATGTAATACAATTTAAATGCACAATAGTTTAAACCCTTGCGAACACCCAATTTAATGGGGCATTCACCATTTCTAACAAACACAAACTGCTAATGAACATATATATCATCCATATTTTGTAGAACAGCTTTTTATTAATTAGCTGATACTATGGTTTTACTTTGCATGTTTTTTAGAGTATTCTTTTGTAGAGCGAAAAAGGTGATCAACATGGTAGTGACAAGCCATTGATGTTGAACATAGTTGTGTCTACAGTACAGTACACAAACCTAAAAGTTTACACAGCGTGATAAGTGCGTTAACACATTTCGAGAACAACTCATGAATAGGTGAAAACCAACATGTAGTTAAATACAAAGAACACAGAGTGTATGTGAAAGTAGGAGGAGGGAGACATTCGCTGAAGGTCTCCTATGCCCGGCTAGAGTCTGACCTCGTAGCATGTTGGTGTGGGGCAGTTTTTTTGGTCAAAGTGGGCAATTTTTTGGCCAACATGGCCAGTAACAGTTTAATGAGTTACTTCACTATGCGGCTAGTATTTTTAACCATTGTTGCCTATTTCAATATTCTTTAAATTGAACAATTTGATTACAAATGCAGGACTACAAGTCCCATAGTGCAATATGATGTGACGACAGCGGGTAATCTGAGGGTCTCTCACAGGGCCCCCACACTGTACTGATGTTGGCTGCTGAGCTCCCCGGTGTGCAAGGGTCTATGTGCAAGACTGGCAGGTGTAGCCATTTTGTACTTGTATGCAGTTCAAATGGCAATTAGTCTTGTTTGTTGGATACAGCCTCATGTGTGCAGCTGGTTCCACAACATGCTAAGTGTGGCTATCATATGCCTAGGTTACCCAAACACATGTACACATGATTGATCCTTCACAAAGCACACCGGCACCACAAGACTACATTTCTAAGAATGCACTCTACTTATTTGACACAGAAATTCAAACATGCCCTACATTACACTTTGCCTCACTATGTAGAAACTCCCGATGGCAATACATGTCCCACACTGCACTATGACTGACACAGTGCAGAGCACAAGGAATTCCATGTCCCTGAATACATTATTCCCTACTGATTAATGATGTCACCAATTACCATAGGTGTTCTCTCGGGTGATACTTGTAGGCACCTATACTGGGTGAATCACGGGGCTGGCAGATGCGTATGTCGGAATGCATTCCCTCACTGAATATTTACACCCTCATAGTGCACAGCATGCCTTGGAACACATACAGCTTCTGTACATCTCTCCTCACCAAACTATACGTCCCCAGACTGCCCTCTGACTCTTGTGATCTACTTATCACAATATACAACGTGGCTTACTTACGAAAAACAGAAGGCTATGTATCCCATAAACCAGCTGGCCGTCCTCAAAACAGACACCTCAAGATGTCTACATGTTACAAAAAGCACTCGCTCTGTTCAGAGGCATCCAACACAATATAGAGAAAATGAGTATCAAAGGGAGCCAGGAAAAGCAAGCCAGAGATGGATTATTCGAATTGTGAGTGGAAAGATGAAAGAACACGTTTAGCAGAATCATAGATTGAGCGAAGAGTTGCTAGCTTGCTAGGCCGCTAGACCAATCAGAAGGGCAGAATAGCAGTCGATTCAAGAGAAGATGAACAAATGCTCAATAAAATAAAATAAATAAGGCCACAATTAGAATTGTTCGCAGAGTAAAAGGAAAGAAAAGGACGAGCCTTGTGCATGTTATACAAATGGAAACTACAGGAATGAGCAATGTTAAAAATGTAAAGGGAATCAGATCACAAATAACATCAGGATTGTGTGTTATCCTCCCCAAAGCATGGCAGCAGCATGGAAGCATCTGGCAGAACTCTGTGGGATACATGTTTGTTGTAGTTACAGCCAGGGCATACACTGGTAGTTAGACAAGAGTCTCAAAGGCAAGCACCTTTGGCATGATCCCATCCTCTCTGATCCCAACCATCAACTCACTCAGGTATCACATACCACACTCAGCATTCCACAAATACCCCGCATGTCAGCCACTGTTGGTACAACATAGCAAGGTCACAGAACACCACACACCTCCTTTCCTAAAACAATCAAAAAGTCCTCGCACCAATACCAAGATGTAACCAACCAACCAACCAACAGAGAATCCATTCAGAGAACCAATACTCACATACAGACCAAATCGTCATAAAGCATTAAGGAGTGAGCACTACCATGCAAGGTGTGCCATGATGCACATAAAACGTAAGCGGTCCAACATATCAACCAACATAAGCACGGGCAGGCTTTAAAACATGCCCACAGGGTAGACGAGCAATAACGTCTTTTTGCGGAACCTGAGCCGGATCCAAGCTCTAGATGCAGAGCAAAACTTGTTAAATTGCAAACACACTGAAACCCCAAAATCGTCCCTTCGTCACCATACCACAAAGCTGGGATAAATAAGCAGGACGTAATTCCTGTGTGTGATTGGAGTGGTGCTCTCACTGGTCATCAATAGGGCATGCTGTGTACGTACCTCATGAAGGAGGCGGCCCGGCCAGCACGTACAAGGTAAGGGAGGTGGGGGCGTGCATTGCACCCTGCCTGATGCTATATCACTGCAGAAGCCGGGAACCTTCAGTAATCAACAGCACCCCATCTACGGTCCATCCCGAGACCTGCTGCCATGCATGCTCCCAAAAGCGCTATGAGCTGCAGGGGCCAGGGCTGCAAGTCGTGCTGTGCCTAATGTACCTATCTTCCCGCAGAATACATGTTTATTCATGTGTAAAGCGCACACGCTTCTTGGCGCTGAACCAGGTAATAATGTAATATATTTTTAATGGTTAATGCAACGCGCTTCTTGACACTACAGCAGGCAATAATTGACATCTCTTCGCTCTAGCTCTAAAATGTGTATTCATTTGTGAAAGCACCAATGCACATCTCTGCTCGCTGTGGTGATGCCACATGTGCATTCTGTTATTCATTTAGAAAGCACACCTGCTTCTAGGGGCTGCAGCCGACAATGGTGTGAATCCCTCCCGCTGACTTCGATAGCTTTATTCATGTGTGAAGCGCAGACGTTTCTTGGCGCTGCAGAAGACAATAATGTACAGTCTTCCCACCGGCTCTTATATGTGTGTTAATTGGTAAAGCACACTGCTTCTCAGTAGGGTTAGGAGCAGCAGACTAGTTGGACAGCACAGACCAAGACTCGGAGGGCTGTGGCTTGAAGAACAGAGGGCGAGTGATGGACTAATCCTTCACTGAAGGAAATGTGCGTGCGCGGACTGCGCGCATGTGATCCTTTACTGTCCAGCTTGCATTGAACCTGTTGGCAGTTGCAAACAAAAGGCCCTCTGAAGGGGTGCCCAATGCCTGGCCAGTGGCCACATGTCACACAGCAAAAAACTGCACAATGAAACAGTAGTCAAAAGGGATCGTGCGAGAAGGCCTACAGCCACTTCACATGTCTCCTTAGTGAGTTAAAGCGGACTACAAGTCCCAGCAGTCCCCGTAGTTGGGTCGCCATACCCCCACCACAATGCACATTAGCACTTAGGTGGGCAAGCCAATAAAATTAAATGGAGAGTCGTGCCAGATCCAAGCCGGATGTCTGGCTTGGCCCAAAGAGCCAAACAACAAGCTGAAACATTGAAAGACGTGTTAAACGGCATAATATTATGTAATTAACTGAAGAGACATAATACAAAATGTTGTATTCATCATCCCCATAGAATACTATAAAAAATCATTGTCTACAAGCAAAACTGGATTAGAACGTTTCTGAAGAACGATGAACTCACACCTGGGGGTCCTTGAATGAAAGCGCAACAGGGTGGGGGGGCATGACGATACCGGTCCTTGACCACGCCGACGACGGCTCCTCTCCTCCACTGCTGGCTGTGCTGGCTGCTGCACACTCCCTTCTGGCTGCTGCTGAGGGCGGCCTGAGGCTGAGGCACATGAGGTGCCCAAGGTGGCGGTGGAGAGCGGGTGTGCTACTGCTGCAGTCTGCTGCTACCTCTGTGTGAGTACCCAAAATGCCCAGGCCAAGCAATACCCTGACGAGAGAGGTCACGGGATTGACCTGACCTCTTCATGCTGAAGGCGCGCAGTTCTGCATTGCATTGGCTCACAGTCGCTGTCATTTCCCAGTTCCCAGCCCCAGGGCACTCAGACAAAGTTACTTTCAACTTTGTAAGTGTATCAATTTGATGTTGTAACTTGGCACCTGCAAAGTTGAAAGGAACTAGCCAACTTGCAAATGGACTGTACTGCCGTGTGCGCACTGCGAGGACAGGCCCGGCAACCCAGACAGGGTGGGTGGGGATAGGTGTAACTAAGTGTTACAATTCGCAATCAGAAATGGCCTGGCAGGCGCCAGCCATGCTGTCGCCGGATGCCAGACCTGTGGGCTGAGGGAGGACGCCACACTAAAGCAGGCCAGCACCGGGGGCTGGTTCCTGAAGTGTGAAGGCTTCACAATGAAGCCCATGCCTGGGCCGAAACCGGCCCACATGGTCTTCAGGAACCGGCCCCCAGGTCCCAAGCCATGATTTTGCATCGGCCACGGGCCGATGGGCCGACGACCCAATCCGACCCTGATGTTGCTGTAAAGGGACCTAAAATAAGCTGCCTGTCGTGGTTAGGAGCGTACAGATTTATAATATGCACCTCCCTGTTCTCCAGGAGTCCTGTCACCACCACCATTCTGCCCTCTGGGTCTATTGTTGAATTGGGCGCTTGAAACGGCACATGCGGCACTACCCATGTGATTACCCCTCTTGCATACGCCGAATACTTGGCCCCCGTGACATTACCCCTCCATTTCCTCTTGACCACCTCCAACTTCTCCTTCGTGAGATGGGTCTCTTGTAGCAAGGCTATGTCAATACGCATCCTTTTCAGATACATCATTACTTTATTACATTTTAAATAACTATTGAGGCCCCGTATGTTCCAGGACACCATTCTGAGATTACCCAATGCCATCTACTCGGTATACTCTCTGTCCACCTCCCCCTTCGATGCATCCCTTGATAGCCCGAGTTCCGACTCTACCCTTTCCCCCCCTCAACAGTTCCCCCCTCCTTTGTTCCCCAACTCCTCTCCACTGCACACAACCCGACCCCTCCCCCTGCCCTAGCCTGCCCCAACAAGTGCCCAGCTCCATCCCTGGATCTCAGGCCCACCCGCGTCTGATCCTATCTAGTGTCCGAGGACTAGGACCCCGAGGGGCATCACCGATCTAACAGTGACCTAACTGAATATACTACTAGTGGGTTCAAGGGATGTCTCCCAGGAGCTCCTACTCATCTATCTAAAGATTGGTGCGTCCATCGGGACCTGCCAACTACTACTGCAACGCACTCCCCACAAACATAGTGTAACTCTATATTCAAGTCCCAATGTCTTAGCCAAGTCACCCTGGGTGACACAGCGGCATGCTACTCATCTTCCGCAGCTCCCGTCTGGATATCCGGATCTTGAGGTCGGCCCTGCACATCCAACCAATCCATCGCATCTGCTGGTGTCTCAAAAAACAGAGATTTGTTCTTATAGAACACTTTCAGCTTGGCTGGGTAGAGCAACATATAACGGTGGCCTGCTTCTCTCAGTCTCCTCTTCACCGACCCAAAGTTCATCCTACTGCGCTGTACCTGCAACGTGTAGTCCGGGTACGCTGTGATCTTCGCTGACCCTCTTTCAATCGTCCCTCCCCTCCGGAAGAATTAAAGTATCTTCTCCCGATCTCGGTAGTTCAGGATCTTTGCAATCAGTGGTCTTGGGGGGGGGGCTCCCGGGGGTGGTCTCCTTGTCAGGGCCCTGTGCGCTCTCTCAACCGTGAACCCCTGGGTCAGTGCCCCACCTGTTATCTCCTGCAGGAGCATAGTTTCCACATATTCAGTGGGGTTAGGCCCTTCCATTCCTTCCGGCAAGCCAACTATACGAATGTTGTTGCGTCTGGCACGCCACTCCACCTGCTCAGCTCTGTCCTCCAGGTTGCCCACCCGCTGCACAAGGGCATGGAGCTCCGCGCCGTGTGCGGCACACGCTGCCATATTCGGGGCCACCTCCTTCTCCAAGGCCCCAGTGCGCTCCGCGATCATTCGCACATCTTGTCTCAGCAGGTTCACTTCCTCCTGGACCGCTCCAATCTTGAGGTCCTGGCCCTCCTTCAGTTTTTGCATTGCCAAGCCCAGTTTAGTCTCCCATGCCACCTTTAAGTCCGCAATCGCCGCCAGCGCTTCCTGAATCGTGCCCGGCGTCTCCACCACTGTCGCGGGAGTCTCTTTGCTCTTGCCCCCCTCAGGCCCTGGGGGAGACTTGGCATAGGCTTCGATCGTGGGCTGTTTAATCCTGGGTCTAACAGCTTTACTGGACATCCTGCTATGTCGGCCGTGCGTAAGCCAGCCGCGCCTTCAAATGCACCAATGTCCTCGTGGCACTAAGACACTCTCAGTAGTCCATGCGTGTCCTTGTCGCTCGCCTCGCACCCAGAATGGGCTGTCTCTTCCCACGTAATAGAGACCCATCCACGTCAGGCCTAGATCCCCCTTCTCAGTGTTATTTGTGTCTATGGGGGCACATCGGCGCTGTGTTGTCCTCCATCTCCCGTGTTTCTGGGAGGTGATCCCCGGGTTGTGCTTGGTCCTCTGTTTCCAGCACTTCTCCCAGGACCGGTTACCGTCTGTAGTGATACACAAAATTGCAACCTTGCCAATCAGGGCTTTAGATGACAGCATTAGCCGCTGAAAGCCAATAGTGTATTCAAAGTATGTGCTAAAAATGCTGACAGTAGTCTGTTGTTGCACTTCCATTATGCAGTAGTGAGCTACAAGGAATATGCAGGCCTAGTATGAGTGATAGGTCACATTATGCATTGTTGATAGACAGGCAGGGAGAGGGCCCTAGCTCTGTAGCTAATAGGTATTTTTGGAGTGTTTGGAACATTATGGCACCTATATAGCGCTTAGATAGCCAGTCTTAAGCGCTATAAACACTAAGCTATGAGTGCATGCCTTTTAGAGCTTGCAGATGGGGTTAATACATCCCTGCTTCCCTTAGAATATTCTGCCTCACTAACGGTAGCCCTGCATGGCCCCAAGCTAATCTCCTTTTCTCTGGGAAGGCACTGATAAGACATTCCTGAGCTTTGGCAGATGGGCTCCAGGGAGCCAGGGAGGGGCTCAGAAGAAGGAGCAGTGGAAATTAACAGAGTTGGGTTTTTTCCATGAGCCAGCCTATATTTTGCACAGGGAAAGTTCTGGAACTGTGCGTCACGGACGGGCAGCACGAGATTATAAAATATACATGCTCACATGACTCGGGTGGGAGATCGTCCTGTGGACTTGGTTCGAGCAAGATCAAGTGCCCGGAATTTGGAACTCTGACGGCATCCCGACAGCGCTGTCCTCTGAGCGGGGCTTGTTACAGCTAGCTTATGAGGGCCAGGGTCTCCCAGTGCTGATTGAAGGGGCGTAAGACTGTGTTTCTCTATGTTTCTCTATGTTTATCTAAGTTCTATGTTTCTCTATATTTTGCATTTCTCTAAGTTTTGTGCTTTGTAATCTTCTCTAACTTGAATACCAAATGTATATGAAATTCACTGGTTAGAATAAATACTAACACTTATTGAAGGTGTCATTTGTCACTAGCATGAGATCACTGCTCAGCACAATAGAACCTGTATTTTGGGCTGAATTGGGTATTTTTTGCTCTCAAAGGGCTGGCCCAGAGGAAGATTTTGCCCATATCAATACATTTGGTGGCAGCGGTGGGATTTGTGCAGAGCAGTGCCTTGCTGTGAAATGACAAATTGTGTGAGAGAACACAGTGTAGAGTGAGGAGCAGGCTGTCGCATTTCCTTGGTGGTCTCACTGCAGCTCTGAGACTTCAAAAGACAGCAGCGTTGTGTCGGCTTGCCGTGGCCGATAGCTTGTGTGGTTAAGACTCCCTTCAGTAAATCAGTCGTGACTGACTTATTGCTTGGGAATGGAGCCAGGGAGTACAAGGCGATAAACAAGCGGGAAATGGCTTTGTTTAAAGCGCTCCGATGAATGGTCAAGAAAGATATATGTTCAATTAGGAAAGAATTTTATCATGCGGTTTCCCCAGTTTAAAGTTGTAATTTGAAATGCAAAGTGAGACGGAGTTCTCATCTCTATTCTGTCATGAGGGCAGGGAAAAATAGTTGCAAGGATTTGACATGCAAATTGTGAATAGTCATTTAACCATTGACTCAGCCCCAGTGTGCTAGCGAGTGGGGGGTTGTAATGTTCGGAGGCGAAGGTTCGCTTTTTTGATGTATGCTTTTGAAGTGTTGACATTCCTGAAAAAATAACGTGGGGAATGAGCCGTGCTTAGGAGAAAGAGTTACATCTGTGTTGAGAGCCTAAAGGGTTTGTTTTTCTTTTGGCAACTGTAAATTCCATGTGCTGGTGGCGAATTCTGTTTAAAGGAAACACACTAAAATGGTTATATTGCATTTTAAGCTGTGCCATGCTTATAATGGGTGAGAGACTCACTTAAAAAAAGAAAGTGAGTGATGTTATTTGGATTTTCGATTTTTGTGTATTGATTTGAAATTGCAGCATCAGTTTGCAATGGTTTGGGGGGAAAAAACAATTTATATTTTTCTAAATTGCCTCTAAATTGCCCCTGTAATATTTTTGACTGTTCCCACGCTATGCCATGGATTTGTACTGTTGCCTTATAACTGATGCATGTTTGGAAATAGTGACCTGTTGACTGTGATACATGGTGAAAAATGTTGTTGACACAATAACAGCCCACAAGCAATATAGAGTGTGGGTTGCTCTTGCAGGAAAACCGTGCCGGGAGCTGCACTAAATATGGCATTTTTTAAATGCACTGAAATAAGTGGTTATATTCTGGCAATGGTACAACAGAATGAAAAAATCTGTGTGTGATAAGAGAGCACAAAGATTTAGTGGGTTGTGGGTTCTTTTGAAAGATCGCACATTGCATTGGAGTGAGCTCGTGAAGCCAAACTACAAGGTTACGAGGAAAAAGGAGAGAAAAAAAAACGTATGCTTTTAAATGGGACATTAATCAGTTTAAAACAGGCTAAAAGACGCTTTGACATTTTGCAAAATTACATGGAGTAGAATCTGATGAGAAGAAAAAGTGCCTCTTTTGAAAATAAGAGTCTTGCTGTGTGTGCAGAGCTTGTGCCTTGAAGCTGTCTTGGGTGAGGTGCAGGAAGGCAAACAAAAGCAGAATACTGCACTCCTGTTTAATGAAATGGTGTTTCAGATATGGGAGCTTTTCTGAGTTGCTGGAACAGTGCAAGAAAGAGTTAATCTGGATGAAATGTCTGAAACGAGTGCCTTCCATTGAAGCCGCCACAGTGTAAGAGTTATAGGCAAAGAGATAAGCTTGCTGCGCGAAAGATAAACAATGACATCCCTGCATTCCATCCCCTGTGAGAGACACCGCAGCGTGAGCAAAAAACTGAGGAGAGGGGGTGCAAAGACAGAAATGCTGATGTATGCATGCTTTCTAACGGCATGCAATAACAGAGCTGATCAGAAGTAAAGAATTTGCCCAGTAACACTGGAAAGAAAACAAAGGCTGCATGCAGGATGGCAGATGGGCACATCACATCTGAACATTGGGGAACCTGTGCATCTGTGAATGGGCTAAGAAAAGACAGCTGCCCATTCCAACAGACATTGCCATGCAAACCGCATTCCCATGCACCATGTGATGTGATGTGAAGTGAAACGCTATTGCTGTGCAAGCTGCATCCCAGTGCTCCATGTGATGTGAACTGAAGTAAAGCGCTGTGCACTGGAGAAGAAACCTCTAGGCGCTTTGAGAAGAGAAAATACACAGCTGGCAAAATGCAAGCTACATTGCCAGGGTTGGAGTAACTGACAAAGACATTATGGCATTCCAGATGGAAGCAAAACTGACAAAAAGCGCTTAGCCGTTTTGCAAGAGACAACATGCTGAGCGGGGCTTTGGAGTACAACATGAACACTGCACATTAGCCATGATCCAGAAGCCTCACGGCTTAGTGCAAGAATGAATGATTTGTTGAAGCAACAAAAGAAACTGACTAAGACTATCGCGCTCAAAGGGGTGGGCCAAGAAATCAGCAAACACCCTTTGAGAAAATGATAAGTGAAAAAAAAAACCAGAGGCTTGAAAGACACTAGCTGTATGGAGAAAAATAAACAAAGCTGCTTGTGCAACTGCAGGCGATATTGGACTGAAAGACTTTACCTTTGAAAAATGGAGTGATGCCAGCAGGGCAAACTAAATCAAGATCATGAGACACTGGAAGCAAGTTGGCGCCTGGCATTCGTGATCGCTTTGGTGAAAAAGAAAAGCATTGTGCGACCTGGGTACTTATCATATTGCTTTTGTAAAAGCACAGATCAGTCTGAGGTACCATTGACCAACTATGATTGCATTGCACAAATGAGTTTGTGATTAGGCAGTTACACCCCGTATGGTTGAGTGTAAATAAGCCCCCAGAAACATGCAGAAGGGTGATAAATAATTGCAGTAGCAATGATAAAGTGTGTAGTTACCTGATGAGACGTCTGTAGATGGGGGTGGTATTATGGGAAGGGTGGATAACGCTGATATTGATGAATAATGACATTGTACTTTTGATGAAATCCTAACATTTCTGTTTGTATTTTGCCTAGGCAAAAAAGCAAGACAATAACAGAAATAGATGTGTTCAATTTGCGGGTGACACTGATCAGTCAAGCAAACTGTGCTCAGAGAAAGCGAGTCAACTTTAAACGTGTCCTGCACCGCACTCAATGCTGCTAGCATGCATGACGTATGAGGACATTTGTTCTGCAACCTGCGAAAGGTGTCCAACAGAGTAATAACTTTTGCTGAACTGGCATGGTGCACTGGCAGACTTGGCTAGTTATCAAATATTTGATGCTGCACATTCAAATGATTCAGTTGCTGGAAATAACTTAATTGACATGTCTTGCCTTTCTTGTTTAAAGGACTGTGGACAATGAGTTGTGGACTGTAAGATCATGCACCACAAACAGCTGTGTGACACAGCACTTGAATGCTAACACATTGAAAAATGGTTTTTAAATGCACTTTTTGAGATGAATCTGAAAAAACAAAATGGTTTTGCTCTTCCAACTGAATTGCTTTAACCAGAGATGTTTTGCTTTTTGAAAAAAAAAAAACTTCTACGTTGCACGTAGGCAGGAAAATGATTTATGAATTGTTGGGGCAGCAGAAATATGCAAGCAGGAGTGTAATTTATTTTGAGATAAAATGAGTGCGCACATCAAAGTCACCTGTGCGTAGGTTAAGATCCTTAATTGAAGTAATGCTGCCAAGTGTGTGAGCTCTAATTTGTGATGGTAACCTTTGAAACACTGGATACTTTTACAGCCAGCTTAAGGCAGGTAAATGAAACCATGACTGACTTGATGTTTGATTTTATGACACATAGTGTGACACGGTTTTTGTTAAACCAACCAGTTTCATGTTTTTGTGGGGACAGCTGTCTCCAGCACACTAATGCAAAGAGTCACCTTTTTGATTGAAGACATTTGGAATAATTCTTTGGAAAAGCGCTACAAATGAGTATCCACATGGAATTGCTAGCGTACTGGCCTGGCACATTGTCGGGCATCTTTTGTCACTGAATGGATACGATTTGTTTAAATTTGTTTAATGTGATGTTTTTCTGACCAAGAACTGCAGCGAGTGTTCTCGCCAAGATTTTATGGACTATAACTTGACTAAATGCATTTTACACAATGGTGTGATGAAACAGCCACTGCCGGAGGGTAGTATGGTGTTTGTGGCTAAAACTAATATTGTATATGGTAGATATCCCACTTGAAGAAGGGTATTCTCCAAGTCACAATAGGTAGACACTGTGAACATGTTAGATTTTCCAGTAGTAAGGCAACATGTAAATTGTAGGCTGGTAATGCACACCTCTATTATTACAGTGATACACTTAGACATAGATTTATCATGAGGCAATGTTTCCTTAGTACTACCAAGCTACTACAAATGGAGTCCATTTCTATGGCCCATCACTAGAGTGCACGTAGCTAGGGAGCTAGATTCATTAATTGCAGGAGCTTTATATGCTTGTGACATAGAAACTGTGCACAATAAGCTAGCCACTATGGGTTCTGATGCCAGCTCTGCTATAGAACTTCTAGCCTAGTGGGGTTCATTGATACGCCCAACACTGCTACAAGTATTGGCAACCACTGAAGATGGCAGAATTTTAGGTATGAAGACATTTCTTCTGCCATAGGGCAGGTCAACAAGACTGCTAAATACACACGATGCATTGTATGGCAAACATTGTTTAATCAGCAGGTGTTGGCTTTTTTACTGGGTGGGGGCGACCATCCTCCACACACTGGCACGCAGAGCTACAGTTACCAGCATACATATGGATTGAATTGCTTGCTTTTGATTGCATGAATAACACATGCCATGCTTTGATGCAAATTAGTAGAATTGTTTTTATTTAGATAACCTGGTGCCCATGGGTTCACCTTGTTCACGAAATTAGATGGTTTCTGGTTGGGTTCCACATACATGGGGGAAGTGTCTAATCACACAGCCCATAGTCACGTTTGAATGCCCTGGGATCAGGGGGAGGGTAGGCCCTTAGAGTGAAAGGATGCCAGGTTTTAGAATTGATAACCATACATAAATGCAATAGTGCATTGTAGATTAGACTACACTGGATTGCCTTGACATTCTAACTGCATGCTGCTTTTTAACTGACAATCAGTTATACAATAATTATTTAGGTATTGTTGTGTAGGCCAGGTTTTGGCTAGAGTAAATGTCCATGTTCACTTTGTGTAGGTATTTTTGTGTAGGCCAGGTTTTGGCAAGGGTATATGTCACTGTTCACTTTGTGTACATTTTTGTTTAGCTAGTGTTTTTTACTAACCTTGCATGCCACGCTAACTAACCGCTAGAAGGTAGTTTGCTTAAACCTCTTGCAAAGCCCCAAGGTCTTTATCACTGCACTAAATACTATATTGATGTGTATTAGTCAGCATTTGTCGCACAAACGTTGAATAGGGGTGGAATGTAGTGATACACAAAATTGCAACCTTGCCAATCAGGGCTTTAGATGACAGCATTAGCCGCTGAAAGCCAATAGTGTATTCAAAGTATGTGCTAAAAATGCTGACAGTAGTCTGTTGTAGCACTTCCATTATGCAGTAGTGAGCTACAAGGAATATGCAGGCCTAGTATGAGTGATAGGTCACATTATGCATTGTTGATAGACAGGCAGGGAGAGGGCCCTAGCTCTGTAGCTAATAGGTATTTTTGGAGTGTTTGGAACATTATGGCACCTATATAGCGCTTAGATAGCCAGTCTTAAGCGCTATAAACACTAAGCTATGAGTGCATGCCTTTTAGAGCTTGCAGATGGGGTTAATACATCCCTGCTTCCCTTAGAATATTCTGCCTCACTAACGGTAGCCCTGCATGGCCCCAAGCTAATCTCCTTTTCTCTGGGAAGGCACTGATAAGACATTCCTGAGCTTTGGCAGATGGGCTCCAGGGAGCCAGGGAGGGGGCTCAGAAGAAGGAGCAGTGGAAATTAACAGAGTTGGGTTTTTTCCATGATCCAGCCTATATTTTGCACAGGGAAAGTTCTGGAACTGTGCGTCACGGACGGGCAGCACGAGATTATAAAATATACATGCTCACATGACTCGGGTGGGAGATCGTCCTGTGGACTTGGTTCGAGCAAGATCAAGTGCCCGGAATTTGGAACTCTGACGGCATCCCGACAGCGCTGTCCTCTGAGCGGGGCTTGTTACAGCTAGCTTATGAGGGCCAGGGTCTCCCAGTGCTGATTGAAGGGGCGTAAGACTGTGTTTCTCTATGTTTCTCTATGTTTATCTAAGTTCTATGTTTCTCTATATTTTGCATTTCTCTAAGTTTTGTGCTTTGTAATCTTCTCTAACTTGAATACCAAATGTATATGAAATTCACTGTTTAGAATAAATACTAAAACTTATTGAAGGTGTCATTTGTCACTAGCATGAGATCACTGCTCAGCACAATAGAACCTGTATTTTGGGCTGAATTGGGTATTTTTTGCTCTCAAAGGGCTGGCCCCGAGGAAGATTTTGCCCATATCAAGACATTGTCCTCCTCACAGGCAGCCCTGCCTACAGATGTTCAGGGCGTGTGGAGCGTTCACTCAGTCTACAGGCAGGATCTGTCTCGTGCCCTGTATGTCTGGAGTCTGATCCACAGCGTTCTGAAGTGCTGCTGTGTCTGCTCGATCACTCCTGCTAGAACCAGGGTCTCCGGTTACTTTGTTGCCAGCTCACAAGCACGCCCTGTGCTCTGAGTGCAACATTTGTTTGATCCTCCCCAGGGTACGCTGCTACTATGTAGCCTGCCTGCGTTCCACCAATGTCCGATTCGACCATCTCGCTGGCCCAGCGTCAGCCCCCAGTTCTCCCGCGGGTCTTTTCCGTTGTTGCCTGTGGATGCGCGAGCTACATGTGCGCACTGCCACGGGTGTGTGCCGTCTCCAGCTCGCAATACAGAAGCACGGTCAGGGCAGCACGGTGCTGCTCCTCCGCCTTCCAGCGCCACGGCCCCTCCGGGTATACTGTTGATAAAGGATCTTGAGTTCCGATGCGGGTGCCGTCCGGGTACCTAGTGCGCACTTGTGATCTTCAGTATTCCCTTTGTTCCCGCCGCCATTTTGTTTCGCTCGCCGGTCCAGGTCTCGCTGCGAGCAGATGTATATATCTCTGCATCCATGCTTCACTCACGCACCAGAAGTTCAGCGAGTGCAGCTGCCATATTCATAAGCAAGGATGTGGATTATCCAAGCTGACAGTTGTCCGTACACGCACTTTGTTCGCCAGGATCGTTGGCGGATCGAAGGAGCTCCTCTAGAGCACGTCCCCTTACGTGGCCATCCAAGCCACGCACCCCGAGCACTAGCCATTTGTACTTCTTCCTCTGGAGAGAAGGCTAAGGAGGCAGTGCTGATCCCTGCAGGTTTACCCTTGCACCTGGGATCTCCTTTGATATGGTCATTTGACCCACAGACATAGCATTTTCCAAATGCTCTCTGGAATGGGGGCTTTTGCTGACCTCCCTCTGGTTGAACACCAGAGGACTCACTAGCCCTATTTGGTTTCCCTTGTTGCTTACCCTGGTTAGGCTGTTGTTTGTGGCCCTCTTTGGGATGCGAGGTATTAGAAGTCTCTTGGTTCTCTTTTTGTGGTTGTTTCCCCTCATCCTTTTTCTGAGTGACCCCAGAGTCCTTGTGAGTAGCCCTGTTGGCAACCCACAAGTCAGCAGCCTTGCCTAATTTTCTAGGATCCATTTCCTTTGACTCAGCCAAGTACTAGCAGAACTCTAAAATGTAAATCCAATACTGTTATCCCACCGCTGTACACCAGTGTTAGGCAGACTCCTGTGGAGTTGCCTTAGGGAGCACTACAGAAGATTAGGACTACAGGTGAGAGCAATAAATCCCCTTTGGTATCAGTCTGTACCACAAAGATTTAGTTGGTAGCTGTGGTTGAGCAGTCAGAATTATCTCAAGAGGGAGATGAGCAGTATTCAGGGTTTACACAATTGGACTACAGTACTACTGTAAAGGGAAACACTGACCAAAGCTTTGTAGTAAAAGGAATATATATATATATATTTTATACACTTCTAGTTAAACACATCTATCACACTTCTTAAGCAAGTTAAATTCGGTCAAAGAAAGTATACACAACTCCCTAGTTAAATTGTAGACAGGTTTGAGCAAGAGTGAAAACTGAGCAAAACGGCACAGTGAAAACCAAACACAAATGGCACTCAGGCAATTTCTCACAAGGGAGGGAAAGCACAAGTTATACAGAAATATCTTCTTACACACCCTAGCAACACTTCCTATTAGTTTGTGAACCAGTTTAAGCAAGGCAGTACATCAGTATAGAAAATACTTAAATGAAAACTGAGAATAATGGCATTTCACAAGGTTTAAAAGTGGAAAGGAAAGGGTGGTTGTAAGAAGTAGGTGCACCAACACAGTTCTAGTTGAGAAGCAATCTAGAGAAGGCAGTTCTAACAAATGTATCCAGAGTCAGTAGGCCTGTGCCAGAGTCAGTGGTACAGGGCAAGGGCCCAGGAGCAAAATGTTCTTGTAGCTGCAGTCAAGTCTTTGGTTAACGATTTTGAAAAGGTGGATGCAGAAGGTGAAAGACAATGTTAAGAGAGAGGGGCGGCCAACCCAACCAGTAGATAAAGGATTTAAAACACCTTTAGCTCTACCACGCAAAAAGGACAGTGTACCTTTTTAAATGAAGAAGTGGCTCCAGCGGTGGCAGTTGTTCCCGGTAGTTCTTGCAGTTCGGGGATCCAGCAGAGGAAGAGAGGCTCTCGTCGTGGAGGAAGGTTCGAGTTACTGCACTACCCAGGGATGAAACCAGCCGCGGTGCTGCCCAATGAATAACAGGTACGCTCCTTTAAATCGCAGTCCGGGTGGACTGGTGCCTGGCTATCCGGCCTCCGAGTACAGGGTACTGGCGATTCGACCAAGGCAGGTCCGGGAAGGTGATTGGCAAACTGGTTGGCCCCACCAGCTCAAGGGAAGAAGGCTCTTTCAGATGAAGATCTTCTCTCGTCGTTTGGAGAAAAGTGGTGAGACGCTGCAGCAGGGCTTCACCGGTGGTTCAGTCATTGCAGATGTCTTTGGCTTCTCTCCTCTTCGGTTTCTTAGTTCCAGTTGTGACCTCATGCTCTTCCAGTCCTCAGGACCCTGCTTTTATGCAGAAAGATACCCATTCATACAGCCTAGCTGTCACTCACACAGTGGAGTGGTCATCTTGGCGGGAGACCCTCCAACCTATCAGTATAGAGTGTGACATTGGTTGCTGAGGCAACCCTGTCCAGGGGTCCTACTCCCCCTCCCACATAATGGAACCACCGCAGACTCAGTGGCGCCGAAAAGAGGGCTTCTTGGCAGAAGCCTGCCAAAAGGACGAGCAAAGGATCACTGCCCTGGGTTAGGAGTTTAGAGAAAGACATGAGAAAGAAGTTATATTAAAGTTCTGGCAAATCAAAAACCTACCGGAGTAAAGTTAATATTAAAATACACTGCCGGTATGTTAGAGGCTGTCAGAAAATGTGGTAACCTCGAACAATGGGAAAATTCCATAGGAAAATATTTGCGGTCGAATATTTACGGTAGTAACCACTGCCACCAGCCAGAAACTTTTGGGAGAGGGACTGTACGGTACCCACTCGAAAATGAACATAAGGGAAAAACTATTAACCCTTCCCAGTACTTCCATAGTAAGATGGGTTGTACTGGTTTGGTTCATAAACATTGACTAGTAAGGTCAATTGGGACTTTACATGCCCTGGGAGACAGTAGTCAGTTCAGGGGTATGGAGTCTATGTTTGGGGGTCACTACGACACCCCTGTGTCACTGCACGGAGGGTGCTGTGTAACACATGTGAATAAGGATGGTTCCTATGGGGGTGAGAAAAACCCCATAGACATTAAACACAAAAATAGCCTAGAACACACATAGCAAACATGCCTAAGAGTGGGAAAAAGAGTCTCACTGTTAGCAGGAGAAAAAAAACAAATCCTTCAAATCCAGCAAAGCTGCTGGGGGACTCCAGAGGTAAGGGAAATTAGCCATAAAATGAGAATTCTCACTAACACACGCCAACGCCGACCCAAACCCGACCCGGACTGGCCCGATTTGTAATTCATATGTCCTTTTTCCTCATGCTTCAAGGTCACCTGGTTAAGGCCAGTTTATGGCGCATCACATACAACTAAGCGAGCAGTGGAAACGGCAAGCTCTTTGCTAATTGTATTGTTCATTGGTATGCCGCCACCATTTTTGTGGCAAAAGGAAAAGGCACATATTTAAGGGTGCACGCACATTAGGAAGTGGGCCATCATATTGTGGGGGTTATATTTCATTCATGTCTTGTTCCGCGCCGGCGGCAGTAGTATATTGCGCACCTTGACAACTAAACGAGCAGTGGGCACAGCAAGCGTTTTCTTAATGCTCTATTATGCATTTATATGGCGTTTGTGCTGCCACCAATTGTTATGGCGAAGGGGATGGGCAGATATATAAGGGTGCACGCATATCAAGAAGTGGGCAGCCATGTTTGAATGGGGTTCTATTTCACGCATGTTCTGTTCCGCGCCACCGGCTGCAGTTTTTCTTCAAGCGATTGTCGTTCATTTATTTTTTGCGCTTTTGAAGGCCTTTTGCAGTAAAAAAGTAGGGGTCCTAGTGGAGGGTCCCAAGGCCTTTTTAAATGGATCAACTGACTTTGAGGGTGGAACCTCGGGGAAAAACAGGAAGCAATTTAACGACCAGGAGTAATGTTGCATTGGAATCTGGCGCCATACGTATGCTTTGGCACACCTCAATGGTAAGTATTGGGAAGAGAAAGAGGAAAAGGGATGTGGAGCTAATGCTCAAATTACTTACTGGTATTCTTCATTACACCAAGTCCTACTCTTCCTCGTCACAGTACAGATAGTCCTCCCCTTCCACCCTGGGTGTGGAAGGCCCATGATATGGCTTGGGAATTTCGTAATTAACCAATTAAGGGTAAGTAGGGGATAGTATAACATCGGAAGATAAAAAAAAAAGGTTGCTGGAATGGAGGTGGGTTTCAAAGGTAAGTACTCTGACACGAAAAATTAGGGAGAGGAGCAATGAAGGTTATCTACAAGTTAAGCATTAGTGATAATCGGAGGACTAGAGGTCACTATACTGATAGCAACGCATGCGCAAGGCATCAATGACATCATCACGGGGAACGTGAAGGTTAGGACTGGAGGAACAATGGGTTCCAGAGAGAAATGAACAGAGAGACACATGAATAAATAAAGCTTTCTTTGCAAAGATATTAGGCCAATCCACGGCATGTTTAAAAATAATGTTTTATGTACTGAGCTCAACTACCGTAGAGAGTGAAGCGGCACATAATGGTTCATTGCTTTCCAAGGAAGAGCAGAAAAACTTTGGTAAGGCCTACATGCAAGAGAGCCTAAGTAGAACTGTTTGGTTGGAACGTTGTAGGGTTGCTGGAGGAGAGTTGATAAGCAGGGGGCTACCTGGGCATCTGCAGCCTCATGCGAAGGTCGTGTGGGGTGTAATGAATTTTCAGTTTTGTTCCAATTATCCCAGGTCGGCGATGTCGAAGGATCGCAGGACATGTTCCATAGTATCTGGGTGGTTCCCAACAGCCCCGCTCAGAACGAGGATGATGATGAAGGCGAGCTTCGGGCGCTGTTCTAGGAAATGATGCGCAGTAGGGGGAAGGACAGGTTGTAAAAGTTGCTTCGTGATGAGCATACCACCCAGCCTTTGGTTGTTCAAGCACAAATTTGCCCCCCTCCCACAACTGGCACCCCCCACCAAGCGAAGTGCCTCCAAAGGCACAAACCACTAAAAGGAAGCACCAACCCAGGGGTAAGAAGCCATTAGCTGTTGTCCAGGAAGTTACATTAGCACAGCCAGGGAATGACCTGGCAGGACCAGCGGCGGTACAGATAGCCGAGATATCTGCCGTAGGTGGCAACAACTTCAAGGTGACAGGTGCAGAGGCTTTATCACCAGCACCACACCCAGCGCACGTGGCAACAGGGTGTGCACCTTCCTTGTGGCAGGAGGAGTTTGGGAGGGTCCGTTGGGATTTTCTGGGAACAAGAGAGAGGATATGGCGCCGGCCCCTCCGTCAATGAGCGTTACAACCACACTTGGCCAAGGGAGGAAGGATGTGCCAAGCCCACTGGGTTTGAGCCACATGGTCGCGGGGTCTACATAGCTGAGGTTGGGGGTGCAGGCACACACTTTGGTCGAGGTGGGGGTGGTGATGGTTGGGCTCACCCCACCACTGGTCACCATTGCACCCGTACTGTCTGGCAGGTCCTCTTTGGCATGGCACATCCCTGCCCAGGTGAAAGAGCGGATTTGGGCTAGGAAATTTTGTGATATCTTTTCATTACTGGCTGTGTAAACGGCAGGCCCGGATATAATTGTCAGCAGAGAGGAGGACAAGAAAAGGCAGAAAAAACAGGTTGGACTGATTATGACAGAGATTTTAGATCTAAGATGGCCTTAGTTCCCGAAATGACCTGGTACCAGAAGGACATGGAGGGTTGGGCCTCCTTCCTGGGGGGTAGAGAGATGGCCAGTAGAGTGTTGAGTGATGTGCCAAAGGGTTCACAGAAGCCATGGTATGGTAAGTACGAGCACAACCACAAGTCAAATGGACGGCCCTTTCACCCTGGCCCCCAGGGATGGGGGGACAATGGCATGGGCACAATAATGCTAGCACGGTCCAAGGAGAAAGAGCTTCAGAGGGGCATAAAGCAGGGGGCTACCCATGCCATTCTTTTAACAAAGACAACTGCAGCTGGAGGCCCAGTTGCAGGTGTGCTCAGGAGTGAGCAAACTGCAGTGGGCAACACCTGGTGGTGAAGGGCATCAAAAGCAAAGTAGCTCAGTAGTGGTGTATGGGCCAAGAGTCCACCTCCTGTGGACCTACATATGTTAAAGGAGTATTTGAATGAGTATCCCAAGCAGCATGAGAGATATTTATTTGGGGGATTTATGGAAGGGATTTACATCCCCTACGAGCGTCCACTGACTGTCCGGGTGGCTAAAAACCTACCTTCTGCAATAGAGCAGCCCATGGTTGCCTGTGAAAACACATTGAAGGAACTGGAGCTAGTTAGGGTTGCTGGCCCCTTCTCTCACCACCCCCCGCCAAACTTCATGGTGTCTCCACTAGGCATTGTCCCCAAAAAAGAATCAGGCATGTTCAGGTTGATTCATCACTTGTCATATCCCAGAGGTGATTTGGTAAACAACTGGCTCAACCCCGAGCACTGCTCTGTCCACTATGCTTCCTTCGACCAAGTCATGGTCTTGGTGGCTGGCATGGGCAGGAAGGCACTTTTGACTGAGGTGGACATTGAGTGTCTTTTCGCTTATTACCAGTGCACCCTGACAGTTTCCACCTATTGATGAGTGTCGGGGCAGTCCTAGCCAGGGATGAGTTCTGACGCTGCAGCTTTGGCCGTGAGCGGTTCAGGAATGGGCGGGATAGAGTCAAATACAAGTGACGGGCACTGACTCCCCATCAGGGCAGTTGAGGCTACAGCATTTGAGGTCAGCGGTCTTGAGAATGTTTACTGACTGGCAGTACAGAACCAGAAGCATATGTCCGATTTGTTGCCAAATGCAAACAGGTAATGACATGGGTCATCCTGGAAATGTATTTTATCGTTATTATGTGGCTGGGACCGCACCAATTTTTTTGCTAAACTGTGACCTTGTGTTTCCAAATACAATGGTTTCTGTGGTTTATTATAAATAAAAATAACATGGTTTTATGCTGTGTCCACACAAGGGTGGCCGCCGCTATGTGGTACGGCAGCCTTGTAATTCAGATTAGCCATGTTCCACAGGGACCTCTAGTTACAGCCCTTAGTACCACAATCTTGCAAATCAGAGACTATAGTTCCACTGAGACGAGCCGGAGCCTGGGATACTGCACCCTGATCAATCAGATCAGCCGAATTTGATAGGGGACACTAGTTGCAGCGTGAGGTACAGTACCCTTGTAAATCAGATGAGCTTTCTTTCAAAGAGACCTCTGCTTACAGCATCCAAATATCTGTATACTTTAAATCAGGGACTGTGCAGTTTATTTATTTATATATTTATAAGGTGCCGAAAGCCCGCTGGCATTGAGGCACCATAACAAAAATACAAGAACCACGGAAAGTTGGGACAGGTAAGACATAACAGAAGGCACCAAGACCCAATGAAAGATGCAAGTTTTCAGTTGCCGGCGAAACGTTATTGGGTCATTTACCTGCCTATGGTTCAACGGTAAAGTGTTCCACATTTCAGCGTCAAGCACAGGAAATGACCAGCCCAAACTATTGACTAGCTTGAATTTAGGAGTTTTAATCAGTCCTAAAGTGGAGGATTGTAGTCTTCTTGAGGGTTCGTAAAAATCTATCAAGTTGTTTATATAAATTGAAGCTGAGCCATGAATAGATTTGTGAACAAGGGTGGCCGCTTTAAATTGTATGCGTGCACTGATGGGAAGCCAGTAAAGGTACTGACAACTGCAGGTAATGTGTTCTCTTCTGGACTTCCCTTTCATGATGTGCACTGCATCATTCTGTATGACCTGAAGATCCTGTAGGCTTTTCTTATGCGCGCCAAACAAAAGGGCATTAAAATAATCCAACTTTGACAAGATAGCTGTCAGAGCGACCGAGCCACTGAGAGCAGGCAGGCTCAGATATGAAAGGGTTTTATGGTCTGGGTAACATGTGTATCAGAACTAATCAAAGAGTCAAGAAAGAGACCCAAGTTTTTAACTTTTTTAGAGTTTGGTATGCAGCAGTCCTTGATGGTGAAAGACTGATAACTTGGGTGAAGTTTAGAACCAAATATCAGTAATTCCGTCTTGTTCTCATTAAGACATCCAATTAGAGTTTATCAATTTTACAATGTGGGAGTAGATGGATTGCACGCTAATGGAGTCCAAGATGTCGTCCCCTGACAATTCCAGGACCAGCTCAGTATCGTCAGCATGGTTGCGCCAGCCAAATCATGTGTGTAAAACTCCTTGCATACCCCTCGGAATATGCGTACACCGCTTGCGCCAGCCAAATCGCGTGTAAAACTCCTTGTGCACGCCTTGGAATACGCGTACCCCGCTCGCGCCAGTCAAATCGCGTGTAAAACTCCTCGCACACCCCTCGGAATACGCTTACCCTGCTTGCGCCAGCTAAATCGCATGTAAAACACCTCACGCACCCCTCGGAATACGCGTACCCCACTCGCGCCAGCCAAATCACATGTAAAACACCTTGTGCACCTCTTGGAATACGCGTACCCCGCTTGTGCCAGCCAATTCGCGTGTAAAACACCTTGTGCACCTCTTGGAATACGCGTACCCCGCTTGTGCCAGCCAAATCGCGTGTAATACACCTCGCCAACCACCCGTCACCATGGCAGCAGGCAGCCCACACCACAACGGAGCCCCCCACCCACCCGTGCACATGCCAGCAGGCAGCCCACACCACAACTGACCCCCCCAACCACCCGTGCACATGCCAGCAGGCAGCCCACACCACAATGGAACCCCACAACACCTGTGCACATGCCAGCAGGCAGCCCACACCACAACGAACCCCCCCCAACCACCCGTCACCATGGAAGCAGGCATGCCTCGAATCATGGCCCACCCCAGCGACGGCAACCTGCCAGCAGGCCCTGACTCATGTGGCCCCCACCCCACCCCCAGTGGTGACAACCTGCCAGCAGGCCCCGACTCCTGTGGACCCCACCCCACCCCCAGTGACGGCAACCTGCCAGCAGGCCCCGACTCCTGTGGCCCCCACCCCACCGCCAGTGACGGCAACCTGCCAGCAGGCCCGACTCATGTGGCCCCACCCCCAGTGACGGCAACCTGCCAGCATGCCCCGCCTCATGTCCCCCACCAGACCCTTAGTCATTACAGAAAGCCATGTATCAAATATCCCCAAAAATGGCTCCACCCGCTGCCCACACATGCTACTCCACCCATCCATTGCCCCCACCTCACAGTACTGGCCCCATGGCATGCCATATCCAATATCACACATGCATGCATACATAAAATAGCCACACAGCACTGACACATGCCTGAGCCACTGACGAATGACACATGCAACAAACAAATTTGAGCCAAAAGCACTGTGATTGGACCAAATGAAAATGTATTGTGAAATCAGAGACTACACCTTACAAAAATCAAAAATGCAAATAAAAATGCAATGAACTGAAATGAAACAAAATGGCAAATCCAAATGAAGTAGAAAATCAAAAATATCCAGGTAAATGATGAAAATACACTTCCACAAAATAAATGCAGTCAGTTCCAAATAGTAATAAAAAAAAGGAAACTCATCACTCCATGGGAACGAAAAAATAAAAAAAACAATCCACACAAGTCCAACTATGTACAAAAAATGTCAAAGAGTCCATGATTCCAAACTGCAGACCTATCCATAAAACTACCTACAAAATAGAACTATATACAAAAGAGTGGAGCAATATCCATGTCCTCCAAAATAAAATGAAAAAAATAGAAAGCAAATGTAACCCTAAGGAACTATTTACAGTGGCAGCGGGCTAGTCCTACGGCTCACTTGTTGATGTTAATGTCTTTGGTCAGGGCATCATCGAATTCCATGTTGATGTCCCGGAGGCGGGCCTGGTATGTGTCCTCGAGGGCTCGCAGAGACATCGCCATGGTCTCCACCAACTCCCTGCGAGTCTCCTCAAGGAACGCTGCCCGCCTCAATACATGGTGCATGGAGTTCTCTGCCCTGACTATCGTGAGCCGTGCCTTCTCTGCCCGCCGCCATTCTGCATCTATCTGCTGGCCCAACCACTGCCACACGGAAGACACACGTAGTCCAGGGTCCTCCTGTCCATTGGCCGATGCCTTCCCCGGGGATGTAGACGGCCCGAGGCCTGATGCCTCCCAAGTCTAGCCTGCCGCCGGCTCAATGCCAACTGCCTCTGCAACCACAACTGCCCCTGGGAAGATGGAAACACCCGGGGCCGTGGTGCACGTGCCCTATTTGATGGTGTTTGCACATCCTGGGGTGACCACCTCTGCTGGTCCTCCGACTCCCGACTGTGGCAGGGATGTGTTCTCAACCAACCTGGCCACGGTGGATTAGGCAGGTCCACAGGGTGCCCAGGTGAGACATGGGCGGGAAGATGGCACAGAGGACGACTGGCTCATAGGGTGTACAGATGAGGAGGGGGTCGCAAGAGCACCCAGCACACGGAGGAACCCTGTGCCAACGACCTGTCCTAGCAAGTCGACGCAGCCCCACAGGTGTTTGAAATGATATGCATTGTCCTGCCTGGAACCACTCACATCATCCTGAATTCCCCGGATGCGCAACGCGGCACCGACTAGGACAGGCTCAACCCTGTCACGGATTGTCTTGTCTCCAGGTAGAGGAAGGTCAGTTGACATAGACACATCCCCTACCTGCGAACGGGCCTGGACAGAGGCATCCCTGCTGGTGCAGGATGATGCAGTCACAGGATTAGGGACAGGATTACACACAGGCACCTCCAAGGCGACCTGTGCTGCCTCCTGCCCCTGCCCCTGGACTGCAAAACTTGCACCGTGGAACGACCCCCTCCAGGCCCCATGCGTGGGTCTGATACGGCCTCCTCCTCAACCACACCCTCCTCCAACCTGGATGACTCCGTGCCGCCTTCCATCCGATGCCCCTGTGGGGGCTCGCCTGCCCCTTCTTCTGCCGAGGAGTCCACATCCATCCTTGGCCTCTTGGAGCTCCTCTCTGCAGCTGCGGCCATGGACGCAGCACCAGTTCCCTCACTCCTGGAAGGGATTATTACTTCGGAGGGGGGCAGGGCCTTGCGTCTCCGGCAGGTGGTGGCATCCCTACCGCTGTGCTCTACAGCGCCGTCTCTGCCTTCTTCATCAGTTGACGCTACAGACAGGGAGAGACAAAACACAGGCATCAGGACACCGTACAATGGTCTGCTAGACACATCACTATTGCACATGAGTGGCAGTGTCAAACATCACAGATGGCATCACACTCCCCATCACTCAGGTCAATTGAACCCACACACATGAACAGACAAGCAGGGAACGTGCAACAGGCTTCTGCATCCATTCACATGAAACTGCATGAACATCCTAAGGGTGGCATGAAGCATCTGGCCATCCCTACCTCCTGTCACAGTGCAATCACCGTCAACTTTGTCACATCTGCCAATCGGGTACCTAGATGTCCGTGTCACATGCATCCATGGCATCTCACAGTCACACAAATACCAAACAGACACACACACATGTACACCGTGCACGTACATGAAGGTGGGACGAGCATCACATACACAGGCATGCAAACATGTGTGCATCTTCACATGCAGTTGTACATCATGCATCGGTACACATACACCACTGATGTGCACCACACATGACTGGACTCACATGTAGCACGGTCATGTCCCTGCACATACACATCCATACATGGGCCATGTCAGAAATATGTCCAAACTGCACACTCCTGCCACACCTCAACATGCACTATGTCGATTGAGCTGCATTGACACTTACCGCTCGACTCTGGACGGGTCTGCCTCTCGAGGACCTGGAGGTGAAGCGCTGGGTGAAAGCGCTCCAGGACCCTCATCTGGTCGGTGGTAAACTGGACCTGGCGCCCCACTGCCTCCAAGAGGCGCCGGACCTTCCTGAGGGTCTTGGACTCATAGTCCTCCGAGCACTTCAGGACGTGTTTCAAGTCACAGAGGGCCACTCTCTCCGCGTTGATGGCACCCACGATGTCCTCCCAGATCCTCCTCCGTGTTTCCTTGTCGGCACATGAAGGTGTGAAGAGGGCATCATAATGCCCCAGGACTTGCTCCACCAGGATTCCAACTTCATTTGCACTGAAGCTGACAGCCCTCTGCCTCTCTGCCTGGGGGTCGCCACTGGTCCCAGATGGAGTTTGGCCTGACATGGCAACCCCCGAGGCAGGTGTGGGTGGGCAACTGGGGCTGGTTCTGGGCTGTGGAGCGATGGTACACCAGTCGGGAGTCTTCTGTTCCAGCAGCTGCTGGCACCAAATAGCAGGGCACGTTGGCAGCAGGCAGGCAGGCAGCAGCAGATGGCTTGTAGGAGTCTCCCCAGGGCTCTGGGGGGCAGGTAAATGGCCTTCTGGGCAGGAGCGTGGTCTTTCGTGTGTTGCCGCGGGGCCAGCTTGATGCAGAGTGAATCCGCTCATGCAAAAACAGCACATCAGCGTGAGATTGCGTGAAATTCGAGGAAAGGCGCTTAGCGCATAAGCGCACGAATGATGTTATGGCACGGGCGTTTCTCTCAGCACGGGTTAAAGTTGAGCGGGTGCAACAGTTCGCTGTAAGTGCTTTTCGCGGAGACCGACGCGTGTGTTTACTCACGCTATTAATTCACAGTGGATAGAGTTCATACTTCTTCTTTTGGCGGGGGTGTTAGCTACGCACACAAGCACGTGTGTTTTTCTTTTCCACGCAAGGCAGACAGTGAGTTGTGCATGCTATTTTTCTCACTGCGGGTGCCCCTGTGTATCGCATGCCCATTTTTGAGGTCATAGTAGCCTGCATGTTCCACGCGTATGCGTTTTATGTGTCCCTGGGTACCACAGCATACTGCGGGAGGTTTATTCCATGCACGTGGGCTACCGGAGGTTGCGTGCACATTTATCATCATTTTTGGGGTGCCTGAGAGTTGAGTGACCCGTCATTTATCACCAGGGGTCACAAACAGCCTTGCAGAAGCACAGGTGTGCGTCTTACATCACATACCTTGTCCCTATACCGCAATTGCCCAGGACAATTGTTGAGTGCACCTTCCATTGGCAATATACCATCTGTGCCATGGTTGGGAGGCTACCAAAGGTACAGGGTGGCAAAGTTGGGCATCCTCCCAGTGTTGTGCGTGGTCGGGGACGACGTAGCCGGGCTGACAAGGGGGGCAGGGAGTCCAGGGTGGCCACAGAGGAGGAAGAGGCAGGGGTGCACCACTGGGGCAGGATGTCTAGCCACGTGTTGGTGCAGCCATGCCACCCCCCCTGTGGCTCAGGGAAATGTAGCTGTTGCATCTGACCCAGGCGCCCATATGACCCGACAGTCAGTAACATCTGCTGTCATGGGCCCACCGGTTGTGGTAGCTGCAGCTGCGGCGACCACCTCCCAGGCTCAGGGTCGGCCAGTGCATGATGCGTTGGAAACTGAGGACTCCCAGACAGAATTCCAGGTGGCCAGGAAGCACAGGCCACGTGTGTTCAGGGTTGCTGTAACCGAGGCACACGTATCTAGGGCAGTGGTGACATCTGCTGCCCCAAGCAGCCAGGTGGTGGTAACTGCATGGGCAGATGCAGCCAACACCACCCCGGCTGTGAGTCTACCAGCCAAGACTGTGTCGGTCACAGACCTTGGCACTGCGGCAGATGTGGCACTGGGCCCTGGCAACAGCACACAGCAGCCACTGACTCAAGCCTGGCCTTCTGTCCTGGTTCCATCTACCACTCCCTTGGTCCTGTCCACCAGTGCCACTGCCCCTACTGATCAGGGCGGCAGTGGACACTCAGGGTCCGTACCACTGCTCAAGAGGAGGGAGCATTCTCCTGCGCAAGAAGCTGGGTTCCCAGACACTGCTCCGGCCTCTGGCACGTTGAGTAAGAAGCCTTTCAACAAGCAGGAACTGGACTTCCTTGTGGGCTACATGTCGGCACACAAATGCGATATACTGGTGGACCCACAGTGCCATACTACGCCTTCCCAGCGTTGGGTCCGCTGGCAGCATATTGCGGATGGTGTGAATGCCATGGGATTCCAGGTGCGCACAGCTCAAGACTGCTACAAGTGTTGGAATTACCTCTGATGCTGTGCAAAACAAAAGCGTGCCTCCAATTATGCCATGACTCAAGTGACTGGCAGTGGGCCAGCACCAGAGGAGGATGCACGCACTCAGCACGAGGAGATCGCTGCACAGTTCATTGAGGCAGACCTAATCCATGGAGTGGGAGAGAGGATGGATTATGATGCATCGTCCGGTGAGTGTTGATGCGTGTTTGTCCAGACATGTGTGTTTGGCTCGTGTGATGTGTTGTGCTTGACTGCCACTACATGATATGTATACATGGTTGTCATGTGAGAGTCATGCAATGCTTCACTGATGCGTGCCTGTTATGATGCATGCAGGATATGTGATGCACACGGGTACTGTCCTCATCACCACACGTGCACCCTACTCACATGCAAGTCACTCAGCTGCCCCTCCGGTACATGTTCTGCTCTCCAACCTTGACTCTTACACTCCCTCTGTCCTCGGTTGACACGGTCAACCATTCCACCCTACTAAATCGTCTCTGTGACAACCTGGGCATCACCGATCACGCTGTGGCCTGTCTGACCTCTTTTCACTCTGATCCACCCTCCGGGGTACAACTTGGGTCCTTCCTATCATCTATTTCCCTCCCTACCTGTCGTGTGCTCCAGGGGTCTAACCTCTCACCCTGGCTTTTCAATCAATAGCGGGGAACTCTCGCCTACTGCATTTCCATTTTCTCCTCAAATTTCCAATGCTATGTTGACAAAACCCAACTCATTTTCAGGCTTACCTCAGCTACCTCCTCTCCTTCCCTCATCTCTGACTGCCTAATCGCCATACAAAATTGGTGTGCCGCAAATGATCTTTGTTTAAACACCAGCATGACTGAGATCCCCCTCATTGATAAACCCCCTCCATCCGTTCCCCTCACTCTCTGGCTGGCCTCCCTTGGCAATCCTCCTGCCCCTACCAGCAAAGCTAAGGACCTCATTTAACTTTTCCACACACATCTCTGATGCCACCAAAAAGTCGCACTTCTTAATGCACCTCCTTAAAGGCACTGCTCCTTTCCTCTCCTTCCCACAGAAGCTCCTTATCTCCCAAGCTCAGATTCTCTCGAGGTTGGACTGCTCTAACAGCCTCTTTTTTAATCTACCTTCCTCCACTCACCGCCCTTTACAACTAAACCAGAACAGGACTGGGAGACTTGTCCTAGGCCTCAAGACCTGGCATCGTATCGCTCTGCCTCTGAAATCCCTTCATTGTCTCTCTGTGGTTGCAAGGATTAAATGTAAAACCTGTTGCATTGTCCACAAGGCTTTCTGGGACCTGGGTCATAATTACCTTCACCTATCCCTCCGTATATACCTCCACTCTAGAGCCCTTCGCTACTCCACCTCAAACTCCCTCAGGGTCAGCCGTATTTCAAAGGAACGAGCTGGTGGTAGGTCCTTATCTTCTGCGGGGTCCTCCACCTGGAACTGCCTACCTGCCACCTTGAAACTTGAGGAGAACCATCTACACTTCTGGAAGCTCCTCAAAACCTCCCTCTTCTCTCCTGCTGATCTGCTTTTTCACTCAGCAATGCTGAACCTGGCCACCTTCTGCCCTTAGGGCCCAGGTACCTGCTCACCCTGCCACACTCCTGTACTGCCTACTGGCCACCCCTCGCACTTGGGCCTGTATCTGTACCCATAAAGGCCACCCCTCTTCTTCTGCACTTATCAGATACTCCCTTTCTGACTAACCTTGCACTTGGCCACTCACAGGCTGCACTTTCACTGTTTTGGATCACCATGTGTATTTGTTTATTTACTCATTATTTATCTTGTCCTCTCGTATGGTTTGCACTCTCCAACGTTTCCCCCCTCCCATGCACTTTCCCCTTTGACTCTGCATGCACTTGCACGTTCTCAATGTCACTTGGCCCAGTAAGATCGTTGGTTCTGTTTTATGCCCTCCGTTTCCCTCCCTTTGCCTGGTTGTGCTCTGAAACACCTGTGTCCGAGTGCGATATGAATTAATTATCATTTCATGTCATATCATGTTCCTGCTCATTCACATGTCTACATGTGGCCTGTGGTGTTGTTGCACTCAGCACTCGGCCTATCTCATCACATGAGTGCCGTGTATGTGTGGGCAGCCTGCAAGGTGGTCCTCCTCACAGGCACGCTTCCTTGCCTCTCAAACCCCCTGTGGGTCAATTTCAACATGGCACTGGTGGGTTACATGTTGGACTACTGCTATTGCCTGTTCCCCATTCCTGTGTACATGCACACTTGCCTCTGCAGTCCTGCAAAACACGTACCGTGGTGTACATACTTTGTTCTTGGTGCAGTGTGTCTCACTCGGACTGTGCAGATGGCAGTGGCTCCCCGTGGACATGAGTGCCCATTCATGCTCCATGTGCATTCCATGTATGCCCCAATGGGTCCTTGACAGGCTGATCATTGTGGTACGTCTCCAGGATTATTTAAGTGTCATGGTATTTGGTCATCTAATCGATGCTCGTTCTGGGTCAGTCCCTCATCACGCACATGTTTAGGGTCTCCTTGTCTGTGTCGTGCACAGGCCTCACCCTGTTACAGGCCCCCTGCCTCTGTTCAACTGGTGTCGTGGCTTCTGCATGCATGGGTGTACTACTGATGGTTCCTAATGTGTGCACCTTCATGTCCACTTCTCATCTGCTGTAGTGTAATTTGACTTAGAGATGCAATTGACACATGCCAACACTGTTTGCCAATGCACTGTTCTCTAATCAACCTTTCATTGCCATGCAGTGCCTCCTTGCAATTCCCCTAAGGGTGGTGGGTTCACTGTATCCATGCAACCCAGTGCTCTTTGCATATGATGGCTGCACTTTCCCTTACACTACCGTTATGTTTAGGGGTTGACATCACTACGTACGTGTTGATGTTCGAAGTTGAGGCGGTACACATGCACTGCACCCACCCACTCCTGTACCATGTTCCGGCCTTCAACATGCCTACGCAATGCTGCTATGTCAAAGTGACCTGGCATGTATGTTCCCATGTTCATCCCTTCACTGTATTGAAACGCACTAGCATAGGTGCATCCTGTGACATATGTACTCTGTATTTGTGATGGTTGTTGAGTGCTGCATGTCAACATGCATATTACATGTGTCATGTTGTGTTTGGTTTCACTTGCAGCTGTGGCTTTTTGGGTGTTCTGCTATGCTTATGCTACATGCTATCTCTTTGTTGCCAGCTCTCATTTCTGGCCTGGATCTGTGCCTGCCAGAAGTTGTGTGTGATCCAGGTGAGATGCAACATGCAGTACATGTGTAGGCTTCACATTTTACACACATCAATTTCTGCTTTCGTGATACACTTGCATTGCAATGCCACTGGATGCATGTCGGAGTTTGAGTTGTGTTTGACATGTCTGCTTCATGTGTTGGCTGTCGATGTTGTGATGTCTATGTGTGTGGTATGTGCTGTGGACATGTGTGCTCATGTTTCTTTTGTTTATGTTACAGGTGATGACGCACTGGAGGCAGAGGATGAGGATGTGATTCCAGACACAGTGGTGGGTTTACGTCACCAACCTGGCACCAGTGGTGGTCGTGGGGTGGTAGACCACGAGAACCCATTTTTGCTCCAGGCCATCGTGTCCAGGGCTGACCATGAGTCAAGCTCTGATGAACTCTCTGACCACAATGTTGAGTTGGATGTGCATCATGACATGTCGTCGCCGGTGAGTAGTCCTGCAGTGGATGAACTTCTGTCTGTGACACCTGCAGTGAGGGTAGTGCCCTCAAGGGGCCAGGCAGTTTTGGCATGTCTGCCTGTTGCGGTTTCGGGCGCCCGGTCACACTCCACACCAGTTGGTCATGTTCCTAGGGCATCAGGTCGACGGAGGGATGGAGGGATGCAGTCCTGCATCCGCGGGTGGTGTCAACCCAGCAAGGACCACAGCTCCTTGGGCCCAGCAGGTGTAGAGTCCAGCAATGCGATGGGCATGCGCCTCCGGGGACCACTGAGTTGGAGCATGCTTTGTATACCATCGCGCAGCAACAGGGGGAAGCAGTTGAGATGATGGATCAAGGCATGGAAAGTGTGACCTGTTCCATCCTCACCCCTGCGTGGTGGTGCAGCTCCAGCAGCAGGCAACGAGGTCCACGTGCCACTCACTCAGGTTGGGTATGGCAGCCTCCATCAGGGCACACTGGGCTGAAATGGTGTCCCTGCGCCGAGCAATTGCTGCTCAGGCAGAGGCACACAGGGAGGCCCTGAGGGAAGAACACCAATCCCTCAGATCTACTCTGGGTGTGCTCATCATGTCAGCTTGAAAAAACCATCTGCGCTGAACTCTGTGCAAACCGCGAGGTGCTCCGTATGTCATGTGAGGCCATGCAGGCAGAACTCCATCATGCACATGAGACCTTGCAGGAGGAAGCACGTGTATCACATGATTTGATGCATGCAGATCTACGTGCCACAGCCATGCAGGACCGGGCTTACCAGACCTGCGTGCTTGCTGCGGATAGGCATGGTGAGGCAACTGTGCCACATCCACCTTCTGATTTACATCCAGAGGATGACGACGACTTATCTCTCACACAGGTCGGGCCGTGCAGGCTTTGAGGCCATGGAGGATTTTTTTTTTAATCTCAACATCCACACATGTGGGTGTTGAGTTGCACCCTGTACCTCTCCCATCCTGGGTGCTCCTCCCCCTGGGTCGTATGTGGCCATTTTTATTTTTGTTTTCTATTGTTTGTCTATTGCGCATTCATGTGACAGTGTGGTGCTTTGAGGCATTTCAAAGCATCCACTGTGTGTTCTAGCTGGATCCATACAGGCTTGTCTCGTGTATGTGTTTGTGGCTTGGGGTCCTGACACATTTGGCACTCCTGCTTCCCCTTTCCATGGGCTCGCAAGGATGGCTCAGTGTGACAGCATCTTACACAGGGGCATTGGGCTTCTGTCATATCTGTGGCCAGTCTGCAGTCCTACTTGTGTATACACCCCTAGTGGGTATTCTGCATGGTTTCTCCAATGCATGTCTGACCTTCATTTTGGTGAGTATTTTGTTGACTATGCATTTCATCATGTTGCTTGTGATGTTTTTTATGACTTGCCTGTCTATGTGTTGATGCACTTCCTGCTGTTGGTGGTACCGTGCACTCTATGGCTGTGCAACACACACTGATGATGGGACGGGTTCTTGTGGTGACAATGTCACATTGGGACACTTGGGCTACAGTGATTGGTCACTGTCTGCCATTGTCGATGTGGGGTACTCTGTACATGATGTGTTGTGCTTGTCAATGGATGATCCTGTGTTGTGTTTGCTTTTGAGGTGTCAGGGGTTTGGTGTGGTTTAACACACTCGGGGGTTCACAGGGGTAATGTTCACATGTGCTGTGTACAGAACACTGAGGGTCACTTCTTTTCACATGCATATATTCAGTGCATGTCCCTTCTGACACATACACTTAGACAACCCACCCCCACACCAACAACAACAACTACATGCACACACATGCACCCAGATGGCCTTCCCAGGCATGCTGTGTCCCTGCAGTGCATGATCACTTTCAATTCCTTGATCATGTACATGCATCACAGGGTACTTTTGGTTGATTGTACTTATTTTTCATGATGCTCAAGGGCTTTCACAAATGCACAGCAGACTCACTGTGCTGTCTGCGGTGTGTTGCAGGGGACACACACACAGCACACAGTGTTTTGGACAATGTGCATGGCAACAGGCATTTTGAATTTTGTTGCTAGAACAGCTGGTGGCATGCATTTGTGCCACACTTTTTATGGGTGGGAGGTTTTGGTCACTCATTTCATCAGATTCCATGTCAGGTATTTTTTCTCTACGGCATGTTTACTTTTCTCACATGGCACTTCATGACAATTGTGTCATGTGTTGTGCATTTGGTTTGCTGTTTTGCCATGGCATGGTGTGGCGGACGGGGGGTCATGGGGGTTGGGAGGGTTTAGGTGACATACCAGTATTTTCATGCCCTGTTTTGCAGGGGGGTGGGATATGCATCTTGCATGTGTTCCTTTTGGTCACATGGGATTGGTTATGTTTACGTAGCTATGGATGCACACAATGTAGCACTTCCATGGACACATTCTCAGGGTGGTAAGGTTGTGACAGTTGACTGTCCCTTTGTCATCATCGATTGTCACCTTGTATGTGCAAGACCTGTGTGCACTCCGCTGGAGTGGGAGTTTATGTGAAGAATGTGGCCACAAGCTGGATACAGGCTGCCTGACCACATGCCCTTTCCCCTCCCATGAGCAGCGCCTGTGCGTGTAGTTGGGGATGTGGGGGCACCACCATGTCCACTCGTACGCCCCGCCGTGTTGCAATGTTGTGCAGGACACATGCTGCAACAATGATCCTGCACACTTCTGGGGGTGCATATAGTAGCTGGCCGTCAGAGCGGTCAAGGGAGCGGAAGCGTGACTTGAGCTCTCCGAATGTGCATTCCACTATGGCCCTGGTTGCAACATGGGCTGCGTTACAACTTACTTGGGGTGGTGTGGTGGGGTTCCGTTATTGGCATCATCATGTAGGTGCTCATTGGGTAGGCACAGTCCCCTGGCGAGGTGATAATGGTTGTCATTAGTTGGGCTGGTGTATTTGTCTGTGTGTGACATGCATGCATGTGCACAGGCATTTGTACTCACCAATGAGCCATGTGTTGCCATGCTTCCCAGCTTCCAGGTCCCGGCTCAGGGAGGACATTCTGTATATGAAACTGTCATGGGTGGACCCTGGATAGTTTGCATAGACCAAGGTGATGATTCCCTTGGCATCGCATACAACCTGCACGTTGGTGGACGTAGGGCCACATGGGTGAAATCTATGGCTCCGAGCACTTTGGGGAAGTGTGCCACCCTGTAGAAGTCTTGGACCACGGCCTGCCTTTCTGTGTGTGTTCTGGGCATGTATATGTGCCTGCGGTCAGAGGGGCGTGCAGTCATGATTGCCAACACCTGGTGTAGGCAGCGTGACATTGTGGGCTGTGAGACGCCCCGACTATGGCAGTTGTCTGCTGAAATGACCCAGTGCCCAAAAAATGAAGTGCATTGAGCACCTTTTCCAAGGGGCTCAGTGCTTGGGAGCACAAGGTGGGTAATGTTAGGTCATCCTCCCACTCAGTAACCAGGTCTAGGATGATATGTGGTGGGAACCTATAACTGCCATAGACCTGGCCATCAGGCATCGCAAAAAGGCTGGTCCTGGGCAAAAAAATGCAGGCCAGGCTATTCTCCTCTTCCTGCGGTGTCCCACGATCATTGCTGCGAGAAATGGGACATTCATTGTAGCTTTATATGCTTGTTTGTTGTTTGCACACACTTTTATACTGTGCAGGGGCGCTTCCACCTGCTTTTCGTGTGGCGTACGTATTTACACATGTGTGTGTCTTTTGGCGTGCGCAGGTTTTCTCTATTCGATTCCATGAATATATGTTGTTCTCGAGCGTGTGGACGTTGCGTTTATTTCCCAGCGGTACTTCCCCCGTTACGCCCACATTTTCACGCGTTCTCCCCCATTCCGCGTGTTCCGCCCCCTTTTTAGGTGTGTGCGCTAGGAGTTGTGTGCTTTCGCAGTGCGTCTCGGGTACAACGTTTGGATCGTCGCAGTGACGTGTAGGGTAAGCGCGGATTTGGCGCAGCTCCCGGGAAAGCCACGTGCAGAGCCTTCCATGAATCACTTGCGTGCAAATCGCACGCGTTCGCTGGCTTTTTCACGCTTGTGCCACACATTTCGGCACACAATTATTCCATGAATCGGCCTCAGAGTGTTTCATTTATGCAGAAAACATTCTGCATTTGTTTGCTTTATGATGTAAGTGACTCTGCAGTGTCTCACACTGCTTCGCTCTGCTTTATTTCCCTCTCCCACCTGCATTTCTCCAACATCCCTGTCCCCTCTGGTCCCTGTGATGACGTCATCATTGCTGCCTGTGCTCACACTGCATTCTGCAATCACTACAGTGACCTCCCACTTTCCTCCTATCCCTAATGTTCAAAGCTGTCTTTTCTGAGAAATAAAACTAATGTATCATTTCTCATATAGGTGCCATATGGAATTACCATATCAAAGATAAATGATAACAGTGATCAGCTGGGAAATGACCACTTGCCTGTAGACAGTCACACCTCGCTGAGGTTGGTCTAATGCTGAGCTAGAATGTATTTACCAACTGGATTTGATTTTCCCTTAAGTAATCCCATCTCCACTGTGCTGTTAAAGCAGAGGCTACTTTTCCGTAGCTCGCATCTAAGCCCAGGACATGCAGATATAGTTCATCCAATCCTGTTTCTACTTGTTTACATTTTGTTAGTTGGAGTTTTGTTCTCCTCCATTATAAATGCGGGATGATAAGCCTTAAAGGGCAAAGAAAACAAACGTAGCCAAAGCCAGCACTCCCACAGTATAAAGCACAGCACAGGGAGACAGGAACACATTCCCAAAATGGCCTACCCAGAAGGCATCACGCTGCTGCACCCACTGATGAGGAGGGGAAGGATCACAATATTTCAACTGGCTGATGAAGAGATTACCCAGAGGCACCGCTTCCCACTCCATATGCTACTGGAGATGGTGAGTCAGTGGGAGGGGGCCCTTACCACACCCAAGGCAGCCCAGGCCATACCACCACTAGTCCAGGTACCATCAGCTAAAAGGCTTCTTTGAGATCACAAGTGGCATCATGTTGGTTGTAGCATAATCCTCACAGCCACAGGCCCCACCCGAGGTCTTCAACATGAGTCTTCCATCTGCCAGGGTATACATAGGCACTCCTCATTATACATGTACCACAGCAAGATTAGTGTGGGCATTTTACATCATCGCTGGTTGTTTTTCCTTCTCCCCCATTACCGGTGATACTAGGTGGGAGGTCCTCTTGGCCCCCTTCCACTCCTCCAAGACCATCATTAATGTCTATCTGAACGGCACCGTCTTGGTTCAGGGCCCTCAGCCCAATGTCCTCCTCCTCCTTTGATATGCGTTTTCTGCGTCTTATCAACTTCCTCCCTTCTCCTGCTACTCCTTCTGCCACCTCTTTGGCACCCTCATCTTCCTCCTCTGCCCATCCTCTGGCCCCTCTACTACCTCCGCAGGGTGTACCTCAAGCCTGTACCCCTAACCGAAGTCTTTAAATGTGGCAACCTGCTCCACGCTGCTATTCTCAACTCTTGTTCTTCTGTCAAACACTCCTCTGACATCTGTCACCTCATCGAAAAATTCGACCTAGATGTCCTTGCTTATGGCCAGTTCTGTCACAGGTTTTGACACTCTCCTCCCTGCGGGCTACAAGTTCCTCTCCGAACACAGAACCAACCGACCTGGAGGTGGAGTAGCCCTAATCTTTCCGGAGTGGGTCGCGGCCTCTGTCATGCCTATGCATGCATACTCCTCCTTTGAATACCTAGTCTGCAGGCTCTCTATCTCTCCAGGCCTCGCTCTATCTTTGGCCATCATCTACAGGCCGCCTGGCCAGGTCCCCTCTTCCTCTCTGTATAGGATGACCTCTCCTCTTCCTAACTTGCCTCTACTTCTCAACTTCTTCTCCTCAGAGATCTCAACATGCACCTGGATGCTTCTAATCACTCCTCTGGACTTTTCCACAACCTCTGCAACTCTCTCATTCCATTCTGCCCTCTGGCCTGCACACTGTGCCAGACATACTTTGGATGTTCTCATCACCTCAGACATCCCCCTCTCTAACCCTCTCACCAGTCCTCTCTCTTGGCCTAACCACTTTCGACTCCCCTCTCATCTGAACCTCTCTATCCCTCAGGCAAGGCTCTCCCCACCCCCAGCACTGCCACCTACCTTCTCGGTCATTCGGCCCATGAAGTGTGTTCCAGCGGATGCCTTTGCCTCCACTTTCTTTGCTCCTCTTACTCCTGTGACTGACTCACACCCTGACATAGCCCTTTATAATCTGCATCTTTCTGTTCCCAACACCCTGTACATCCTTGCCCCTGTTATGACAACCCGGCTGAAGCCTACCTCCAAGTGCAACTCTTGGTATGATTCCGACCTTGCAGTCCTGAAACGCAAGCACAGGGTGGCTGAGAGGAATTGTAGGGCTTGTGGCGCATCCTCTGTCAAGATGGCCTTCTGCCTGATCCATAGGCAATACAGACTCTCTGGGCCTCATTACGAGGTGGGCGGAATGGGTTTAACAGCGCTGGTAAAGGTGCCGGCACCGTTAAACCCAGTCTGCCCTATTACGAGGTTCCCTTGCGGGACCCGCTCTGGACGTCTGTTTTTACCAGATGTCCATAGCGGATCCCGCGAGGGGACCAGAGAGCTAACAACGGGCCTGTTGTTGTTGGACCTGTTAGCTCCCTCCCCATTCCCATTGAGCCCTATGGGGGCTCGAATGGGAATAAGAAGGTCTGGGCTCCCTGAAAGGGGAAATACCGGGCCCTCCAAGGTCGGAATGGCCCTGTATCTCCCCATTCAGGGAACCCAGACCCGAGTTTGGAGGCAGCCATGCCCTTATTAAGACCGATCTGAGGTTTGGCGTTTCTTGAGATTCTTAGCGGGAGTCAATGCCGCCAGTTACAGAGGTAAGTCACCAAACCTACTAGAGCCACAAAGTTTCTGAAGATTTCTGCAATGTTATTTATTCAAGCCTTCTCTGTTTAGAACTAACAAAAGGCTAATGAACAAGTTAAGAGGATACACGTGTAGAGAAGGAACCGAATGCCTCTTCCGGAAGTCCCACCCCTATTTTGCCTATATTTTGTAAACCAGAAATTGCAACATGTGCAATGCCAGTGTCAGTGCCTATACTGCAAAGAATCTTCGAAACAAGGTATCCATTGAGAAATGGCCTGGTATGTACAAGATACCTTGCAGATCATCAAAGAAGTGGAAGGTGTCCCGTTCGATCCAGATATTGAGATCCTTCTAGGCTTGGACAAGGTGACATTGTACACCAGTATCCCCCAGAGAGCTTCTATCGACATTATGGAAGAAAAACTCCTCACAGACCACACAGTAGGCACTATACCTATTTCATTTATACTATGGTGTGCTGAAATGAGTCTGCTAGAAAGCTATTTCCATTTCAATGGCGATTTCTACCAGTAAATTCAAGGAACTGCAATGGGTGCTACCCTAGCACCCAGCATTGCTAATCTCTATATGGAGCTTTTTTGAGAGAACCACGATCCTACATACCAACAATCCATTTGTCAATAACATAAGACAATGGCAAAGGTATATTGACGATATTTTTATCATTTGGCATGGTTCAAAGGTAGAGCTGCAGGAATTTCTCCTCTGGATAGGTTTTTACATTTTACCACCAACTATAACTGTGAAAGCGTGAATTTTTTAGACATCACAGTGACAGTAGATGCTACTTCCAAAGCCTTGTTTGTGAAACCCTACAACAAACCAACTGACATAAACTCCATGTTGCATTATGAAAGATTCCACCCTAAACATGTAAGGGACAAACTCCCTCTGGGCCAATTTTTAAGGCTTAAACGGAACAGCTCATATAAAACTGACTTTATGGATGGGCCCAAAAAATTGCAAAAATGCCTGGGTGTAAGGGGCTAGCCAAAAGAAGTAACCAAGAAAGTGCTCAAAAGGGCTAGGAATAACCATTTCGAGGCCCTTCTTGAGTATAAAGACCATACCTCCTCTAAAGAGCAAACAGAGAAATTGGTGTTTGTCCACACCTACAACAACACGTCGAACAAAATTTAAAAAATCTTCTTGAAAAAACTGGAGGATTCTGGACAAGAGTGAGACACCAGTACCCAGGCCCATGGGGTTAAGACCACCTAACCCGAAATGACATCTGCTTGAAAACACACAAACAGACAACATTGACAGAAACATGGAAAATGCCACCAATAAAGGGCCACTTTTCTTGTGGACAATGTACTTATTGCTGCTTCAACCAAAAAAGTACAGAGGTCGATTTTGGCTTACGCTCCCCTTGAAACAGAAGATGCACACCAACTGTAACTCCACCATGATGATCTACGCCATCTCGTGCCAGTGTACTAAATTTGACATAGTAAAAACCGACAGAAAAGTTAAATTAAGAATTGGGGATCCCAAAAGCTGCCTCAAAAACCGTACCAACAACGCTCCCATGGTAGACCATTGGATTGAGCACATGCATGCACCCGACGACTTCAAATGGACAGTACTGTATAAACGTATGCCTAGCATGGACCCCAACAGAGACAAAACCACACTGCTCCGGAAAGAACAACAAATAATCTTCTTGACTAAAAGTGCAGTGTCTGGCCTCAATGAAAAGATTGATTAGCTACACATCTAATGCAAAGACACGTATCATTCCCCTTTCTTGAACAGCACAAGTGATCTAGAACAATTAATGGCGACACGCAAAACCACCCAGGCCACTTGACACTGGGGGTCTTAAGACTACCTCTCTCTCAACCAACAGCTGACATATTGGCCAGCTAGATGTTTATCAGTCTGTGCCTACTATTGAATCATTGAGAGGTCCCGTGCTCGTAACAATCTTCCTGCCCGGGGTAGGGGTGATGAAACCACCCCACAGAGTCCATCAGGGTGCTGCTTCTTACTGTTATTTCACTCACTGCTAAGCGCAGCGGACGTCCTCTGTGACGCAGCATTTTTCCTCTCTCGGAACCGCAGCTCTGTGAGTTGTAACGCGGCCGCTCATGTGTACCGTGCCACAAACATCTTGTGCATCAATTTTGCACCACGTGCCGATTACAGTCTCTCCACTCGACTTTAAGTAATATAGCATTGAGTGCAGCACAAATTTCCTGATTGGCACTTCAATCATTTCAGCTTACCCTACCAATGGCTAATCGAGACTCTATTACCTTAGGCTGAGATCATTCTCACGTTGTTTACAACCAGCCAATAGAGAGCAATGCTGTCTGTAGGGCGTCACAGTATTTCTAAGGTATTACCCAAATTGTTCGAACACAATTGTTCAAATTACCTAATTGACCGAAAGTCAAGGGTCCGAATTGACCTTTGCACAATTGACCATATATATATATATATATATACATATATATATATATATACATATATATATATATGTATATATATATATATATATATATTGGTTTGGTTTTATATATATATATATGTATATATATATTTATATATATATAATGGGGGTTGCGGGGGTTTCCCCCCGCATATATGTAAAAAATTGACCTTCACAATTCGGTCAATTGTGCAAAGGTCAATTGTAATTCTAACAATTGTAGTTTGAACAATTCGTATACAACCATTTCTAAAGGTACGATCATCGCATGATCACACACTTCCAAACTTCTGGACCCCGACGCAACAGTAGCTGGACTACGCGCAGCACAGAATGAGCACCGGGTACGTGCCTGCCCATTCCCTCGTGACATACGTTTTCCCATCAGGGAGACAGATTCAGGGCTAGATGGGACCCGAATGGAGGATAGCGAGTGGGTCTGGCGGGGTCATGACCAGAATTTCTCTTCTCAACTCCTAGAACTGCCTGCAAGACGCTGACTCTGTGAGGCCGCTTCCATATATAGCGCCTAGATGGCGATGTTGGACGCCGATGGCCCATAAGGACGCTGATGGTCAAGATTGCACCTCGCAGCCATTCATAGCAACCAAAGATAGACTTTCACAGGTCTAACAATCAATCTTCACAAAGGTAAATAGTATTTAAGTGCAATCCTTAATACCACATGTATGCTAGAACACGGTACATGGTCATGTTCAAACCATCGCCACTTACAGATTACGTTTAAAGGAAGTGACCTTTAGCTCTGAACTCAATGGTTACTCTGTGCTTTCCCACAGTGAATCTCTTCATTTTTTCAGCTGCCACAAGCCATGCATACTGCTTCGCACTGAAGCCCCCATGAATGAAGGAAGATCAGACCCGATCTGCTCCAGGTCAGACACAGTACCCGACTGGATTCTTTCCACTATATCTATATGGTAAGCCTCATTAAGATACAGAGGACCACACATGGGTCCTTTACTAACATGTAGCCCGAATTATCGGCACCGAAACACCTTATTAGGCATGTCAATCGTACTTTTTAGAACTCTTGGCAACCCCAAATGCAATTCTCAGAAATGATGTTGTCATTTTCAGAAATTTTGCTTAGCCTCACCTATTCTCCTCTCTGCTTCTATTATTGTATGTCCGGTAGACAATTAATTTGTCTCAATTGTGACGTCCCTTCTGATCGTGCAGATTGGGAGCATATATTGTTGATTTGAACATATGTAAATTAGACAAATGGACACTGACCCCATTGTCTATTCTATTGCAGGTGACTCCTTGCGTTACAAGGTTGTCGAATTATGGACGCCCAGTTAACCTCTTATTAATGCTGAGGGGCATGTAGTGTCTTCTAAGCACAATTATTGTGCTTCCTGCCTGTTAGATTGTTCTCCTGATTAGATGGATTAATTCTTTTGTTTACATTATTGTATTACTAAACTTTTCTAAAGCAAGGCACAGAACTAACCCCAGACAGTCCCTGAAAAATGTCCCTTTACAATTTCCACTTTATGATACAGATAAAAACATGTTGGACACATCCTTGATAGTATGTGTATGAGTGAGAGAGGATGAGAATGAATGGGGTGTTGGATGTGGTATAATTGCATATTTGGGCCCACACGCGCAATCTTCATTGGGCCTAAGGATGGGCCTAAGTTGTCCACCTGACTGTAGACATCCAATCACAATCCAATCCATTATAGAAAGTATACCTAGATGTTCCCCTTCATCCAATCACAATCCCAAACAGGTTTTTTTAGTTTTCCACATAGTATGACATCACGAATGACAAACATTTGCTATGTAAATATGTTTTTTTAATTAAATGGTTTGAGATTATGCTTTGCGACGTCCGTTGATGTCCCTTGTACTCGCTGTTTTAGGAAATTGAGATTAAAACAGTATACTTAACCAACTTCCTGAGTCGGTCTTATTATTTGGTGTAAATGTTTTTCTGCATCCACCTCCATTGTTACTCCATATGGTCAGGAGTAAGTAGTCACGATTATGGTGGTAAACAAAGGATTTAATCATTTACCGAGAACACAGTTGATGGAAATTCAAGGCAGTGCACTGCAGGAAGAGCAGGAATCATGGAAGCGAAGGGAGTGCTCTTTATCCCCCACTGAAGCATTATGGTGACAGGATATGGTCATCACATGATCACACACTTCCAAACTTCCGGACCCAGATGCAATGGGAGCTGGGCTATGTGCAGCACAGAACGAGCACTGGGTACGTGCCTACCCATTCCCTCGTGACTTAAGTTTTCCCATCAGGGAGACAGATTCACGGCTAGACGGGACCCGAACGGAGGATAGCGAGTGGGTCTGGCGGCGTCATGACCAAAATTTCTCATCTCAACCCCTAGAACTGCCCGCAAGATGCGGACTCTGTGAGGCCGATTTCATTGATGGCACCTACATGGCGATGTTGGACGCCGACAGCCCATAATGACGCCGATGGTAAAGATTGCACCTTACAGCCGTTCATAGCAACCACAGATAGAATTTCATGGGTCTAACAATCAATCTTCACAAAAGTAAATAGTATTTAAGTGCAAGCCTTAATACCACATGTATGCTAGAACACGGCACATGGTCATGTTCAAACCATCGCCACTTACAGATTACGTTTAAAGGAAGTGACTGTAACGCTCACCTTGTATCCACAGGGACACCACCCGACTGGTCGGGATGCTTCTAGGACAGCTGCACCTTCTTCGGGGCTCACGCTGCTGAGGGCCAGTTCTGGAAAACAGGAGTTCAGTTTAGCTACAACCCTCTCTCTCTCTCGGAGCCCACCTTCCCCTGCTCCCCTGGTGATGCCTCCCTGGGAGCCCTTCTCACCTTGGTTTTCGTTAAGGTGTGCTCTCCGTCCTGGCGTGTTGAGCAGGAGCGCGTCGTCACCGGGCACCGATCCGCTGAGTTAGTTCACTGGCGTGGCCCTGGAGTCCAGACATGCTGCGACTCCACACTTTAGGTAAGTCTCTCGTATGATGATTAAGAATGAATGTTCTTAATTGTGGTTGCCCCGAATAACCTTTGACTTCTTTCTTGCAGATGCGGAAGAGATGATGGAGATGCCGAGCTAATGTGGAGGGCTAAGCTAGAGGAGGTAAAGTAAGCGCAAGGTGCAGCACTGTAAGCACCCTTTGAAGTGGGCTAACCTGTGCATTTGTTCCTTGCAGGTCGCCGAAGACTGTGGCTGAATGGAACAAGCCGCCGGATGGACAGTATCTGTACTGCGGTAGACTTCCAGGAGGGTTTGGTAAGTAAGTGAAGCCTGGAGGTGACGGAGCGGATGAATAGTCACTTACTAATTGTCTTCTTCTAGTCTCTTTTCCTTAGGATGTTGCTGGATGAAGATAACGAATTCCAGGGAAGACTCTGGATTAATTGAGGAGCTGGATGCTGAGCAGGTAAGGATGCATAACGTGGTTCTTCTTCTTCTCTCACCCATGCAGGCCGAAGATGCTGAGCAGGACCTGGTGAACGTCACACTGCAAGAGCAGAATAACGTGAAGCGCGTGCCTCCAGTCGGGCATGGTTTAAATAGCCAGCAGGTATCCCAGGTGCCTTCGGGGCGGGCCACGCCCTGGATGCTAGACTGCATGCTGCAGTTCCACGTTGATCGTGTGGGGGCAGCCATGTTGGTCCACTGCCCAATGGAAACTACACCTGCCATGTGAGCCTTGCACCAGCGGCGCCAGGACTGGCTCCAGGGCGCCCTAGAGGGGCATGATTGGGCCCTTGGGGCTTTGTTGAAATGCTGTGGCGAGGGCGAGAGGCCCCGAGTGTCCTGGCCAGGGGTTAAGGTTGTGACAGCACTCCCCCCTAAGGCCCCTCTCGAGGTGTTTCTTCCGTCCGGTCCTGGCTTGGTGGGGTATTCTTGATGGAAACGCTGAATCAGTCGCGGAGCATGAATGTACTCACTGGGCTCCCATGTCCTATCCTGCGGACCATACCCCTTCCAGTCCACTAAATAATAGAGTTTCGTTCTCACGTACCTGTAGTCCAGGATGTCTTTCACTTCGTACTCTGGCCCCATGAATGATTACGGGCCCTGGTGGGGTAGTCACCCGCGTTCCAGGCTGAATTGGCTTCAGAAGGGATACCTGAAACACCGGATGTATCCGCATATGGGTTTGCAGCGTCAGCTTTACTGCGGCTGGGTTGAGTACCTTTTAGGGGTATATGTTTTGAGGCTAGCCATACCATATCCCCTATTTGGTAGTCTAGGGCCTTGGTGCGGTGCTGGTCCACGTACCTTTTCTGGCAAGCCTTGGCCTGATGCAAATGTTCCTTGGCTCTTGTGAAAGCCTGCGAAATGGTTGTGTGGAGGTTTGTGACGGCCGGCATTTACAGGGTCGTAGGGACGTACAATCAGAGGTGCGTGGGTGTCTTCCATATACCGTAAAGAACAGCGTTTGCCCAGTGCTGCTGTGCAGTGAGTTGTTATAAGCATACTCGGCGATCCATAAGAGATCCTTCCAATCCCCTTCTACTTGATGAAGCATGCAGCGCAAGTATTGCTTGAGTGTTTGATTCGTCCTCTCGGTTTGACTGTCTGTTTGGGTTGGAGGCTAGTGGACAATCGAATGTCTATTTGGGCCAACGAGCAACACTTTCTCCAAAAGTTAGACACAAATTGGGTACCTCCATCCGAAATTAAGACTGATGGGAACCCGTGCAAGCGTACCACATGGTCAAGGAAGGTTCTGGTGAGACCGGATGCGTTAGGTAGACCTTTAAACGGGAAGAAGTGGGCCATCTTGGAAAACAAGTCCACGATCACCAGAATGGTGTTGTAACCATGACAGGAGGGTAGATCGGTAATGAAATTGAGTGACAATGTGTGCCACGGGGCCGGTGGAAAGTCCATAGGTTGTAGGAGTCCAACGGGTCTTTGCTTTGAGGATTTGTTCTGAGCACAGATACCGCAAGAAGTGATGAATTCAATTACATCCTTACGCCACGTTGGCCACCAGTAACTTCTTTTCACCTTAGCCAAGGTTATGGCAATTCCCGGATGGCCTTCCATGAGGGAGTCATGATATTCCAAAATTACCTGTTATTGGAGTTCTTTTACGAAGAGCCGATTTCTGTAGTAAGGCAGTTGGTCCTTAACACTGTAGTGTTCTCCTCTTGAATTCCACTCTCGTAGTTGCTCCTGAGTTAACACTTGCCGAACTTCATACAGCAGCTCATCCTGAGTGATGGTCATTGTGATTACCTGTTATTGGAGTTCTTTTACGAAGAGCCGATTTCTGTAGTAAGGCAGTTGGTCCTTAACACTGTAGTGTTCTCCTCTTGAATTCCACTCTCGTAGTTGCTCCTGAGTTAACACTTGCCGAACTTCATACAGCAGCTCATCCTGAGTGATGGTCATTGTGATGCCCAAGATTCTGTCCCCAGGAATGATGACTACGGGGCCAAGAGGTGTATGCATCATTTCTTCGGTGCCCATGCGTGAAAGGGCATCAGCCTTGCCATTTTTAACACCCGGTCGGTACGTGATCACATAATCGTACTCTGTCAAAAAAAAACAAACAGTGTAGTTGCCGTGAAGATTGCGCCTTTGCATCTTTCAAATATTGGAGATTTCAGTGGTCCGTTATCACAGTGAAAGTGTGTCTGGCTCCAAACAGGTAGTGTCGCCAAGCCTTGAAAGTGGCCTTAATGGCCAGCAACTCCTTATCCGTGATGGCATAGTTGAGCTCCGGCGGCGAGAATTTCCGTGACCAGGTTTCCGTGACCCGAAGGCCACTGGATGTAGCTGGCCAGTGCGCGGGTACCTTTGCGATAATAGTGCACCCATCTCCATGATGGAAGCGTCCATCTCTATGACATAGGGGAGATCTGGGCGTGGATGTCGCAAGATTGGTGCTGTGGTGAACTTCACCTTGAGTTCCTGAAAGGCTTTTTCGGCCTCCTCTTTGTCCATCGAAACGTCTTGTTGCACTTCCTCAACAGTGAAGTGATCGGGTGCACTATTTGTGAGAACCCAGGGATAAAACGGCAGTAAAAGTTTGCAAAGCCTAACATGCTCTGGACTCCCTTGATTGAATTCAGAGCTGGCCAGTTTAGGATGGCATCGACCTTGTGTGCGTCCATCTGTATGCCCTTAGGTGACAGGACAAAACCCAGGAATTCTACTTCCGTAACGTGGAATGAACATTTCCCGAGCTTGGCGTAGAGATGATGTTGACGGAGCTTGGTAAGAACAGCCCGTACATGCCTAACGTGATCTTGTTCGGATGCCGAATACACTAGGATATCATCGATGTAAACTAAAGCACAGACATCAATCAGCTCTCTTAGAACGTCATTCATGAAGTATTGGAATTCAGCTGGGGCATTGCACAGGCCGAACGGCATCACTTGATACTCATATAAGCCGTACTTGGTACGAACACCGTTTTCCACTCGTCCCCTTCTTAAATGCGCACCAGATGGTAGGTACCTCTAAGGTCCAATTTAGTGTAGATTTGGGCTTCCTTGACCTGATCTAATAACTCTGGGATCAGGTAGCGGTTCTTGACGGTGATTTGGTTCAAGGCACGGTAGTCGATGCACGTTCTCAATTCTCCTTCCTTCTTCGGTACGAAGAATAAGGAGGCCGTTGCTGATGACTTCGAAGGACGGATGAAACCATTGGCCAGGTATTGCTTAAGGTACGTCTTCAGGTGTTGGTTTTCAGGTTCAGTGAGCGTGTAAATTCGCCCACATGTAATTCGGGCTCCAGGTAATAGATCAATCTGGCAATCGTAGGACCTGTGGGGTGGCAAAGTGTTTGCTTGCTCCTTTTGGAAAACGTCTGGAAAGTCCTGGTACTGCGTTGGTAGGGTAGCGACCACACCTAGAGCACTCATAGTACCTTTTTGAATGAGTAAACTGGCATGCTTTCCCTTACGTACGTTTGGATAGCAAGCGTACGAGCAGCTATGGGCGAAGACCAACTTGCGGGCGAGCCAGTTGATCCGTGGGTTATGTGCGACCAGCCACGGCATTCCCAGGATTAGTCGGAACTGCGTTGCTTTGATAAGGTCAAAGGTGATGATTTTGCAGTGACCATCTTCACATTGGAGGGTGAGTTCTGTGGTGCATTTAGGCACAGGACCAGAGGCGATCTCGGTGCCATCTACAGTAGTTACAGTCTCTGTGGTAGGCTTAGGGCAGAGTGGCAGCCCCATCTTTGCTGCAAGCTCCTGGTCAATATAATTCCCCACTGCTCCGCTATCAATGTAAGCTTCCAGAGAATGCATATTTGATGACTGTTGATGGGTAATTAGGATCGCGGGTACAGCAGAATGGGAGGTCTGTAGTTGGATCTCTTCGCTCGACAATTGGACCCCTACAATTGCCGGGCTTGGTAGTTTTCCGACACCTCACTAGGGTTCTCCTTGTCTGTAGCTCTGATGTTTCTTCTTGGCGGCTTGACAGGCCAGTCTTTAAGGAAGTGGCCGGCCTTTCCACAATATAGGCATAACAGAGGTTCTCTCCTCTTATCTCGTTCGGCTTTGGTCAACGGAGGCCAAATCCTCCCAGTTGCATGGGTTCAATGGTGTTTTCTGATCCCCGCTGGGCTTGGTCTTTGGGACGAGCAAACATGGGGCGTGAATCCGGATTGCTTCGGTCTATTCTCCTATCCTGCAATCGCCGATCTAGTTGCACAACCAGGTTAATGAACTCGGCACAGTCCCTGGGTGGATCCACTACTTAGGCCAATACATCCTTTAACTCCCCTCGTAAGCCCCGGTGGAACAAAGTGGAGCATTTGTCCTCTGGCCATTTGGCTTCAACCACCAACCTGTTAAAGGTGGCTATGTATGCCAACAGATCCTGAGTCCCTTGTCGGAGGGATAAGAGCTCATTGTCCAAGGCCTGGCCATGAGAGCGACGGGTGAAAGGTTTCTCCAGATCCAGCTGCAAGCCCACAAAATCATGTAACATCGGATCGCCCCGACTGATGAATGGCACCGACCAGTCCTCTGCACTACCACTCAAGTAGGGCAAAACAAAAGCCACTCGCGATTGGTCATTGGGGAACGCCCCAGGTCGACACAAAAAGTGGAGGCGACACTGATTCATGAAGGAAATGCTCCAGTGGGCTAATGGCACTGTTAATCTGAACCAGATTACTCTTGGGCGTTGGCATTGGTGGGTTTGCTCTGGGCAGCAGGGCCTGTCCAGACTGTGATTGAAGGAGTTGTCTGCCAAGATCATCAGTTTCTTCTTTGGCCATTATTAATTCTTTCCGCAAGTCGCTGGTTTCTTGTCGGGCCGAATGTACCTCCTCACGTAACTGCCCCAACAACTGGGCCAACTGGTCGGTCTTCGAGGTTTCCATGCTAGACGTCTGGGTGGATTATTATGTTTTTGGGCTCTGTAACGCTCACTTAGTATCCACAGGGATGCCACCTGACTGGTCTGGGATGCTTCTGGGATCACTGCACCTTCTCCGGGGCTCGCGCTGCTGAGGGCCAGTTCTGGAAAACAGGAGTTTGGTTTAGCTACAACCCTCTCTCTCTCTCTGAGCCCACCTTCCCCGTGCTCCCCTGGTGATGCCTCCCTGGGAGCCCTTCTCACCTTGGTTTTCATTAAGGTGTGTTCTCCATCCTGCCGTGTTAAGCAGGGGCACGTCGTCGCTGGGCACCGATCTGCCGAGTTACTTCACTGGCATAGCCCTAGAGTCCAGACCGGCTATGACTCCACACTTAAGGTAAGTGTCTCGTATGATGATTAAGAATGAATGTCCGTAATTTTGGTTGCCCCGAATAACCTTCGACTTCTTTCTTGCAGGTGCGGAAGGGATGATGGAGACATCGAGCTGATGTGGAGGGCTAAGCTCGAGGAGGTAAAGTAAGTGCAAGGCGCGGCGCTGTGAGCATCCTTTGAAGTGGGCTAGCCTGTGCTGTTGTTCCTTGCAGGTCGCCAAAGTCTCTTGAAAGATTGTGGCCAAATGGAACAAGACGCCGGATGGACATTATCCATACTGCGGTAGACTTCCAGGAGGGTTTGCTAAGTAAGTGAAGCCTGGAGGTGATGGAGCGGATGAATAGTCACTTACTAATTGTCTTCTTCTTCTCGTCGCTTTTCCTTAGGATGTTGCTGGATGAAGATAACGAATTCCAGGGAAGACTCTGGATTAATTGAGGAGCTGGATGCTGAGCAGGTAAGGATGAATAACGTGGTTCTTTTTCTTCTTCTCTCACCCATGCAGGCCAAAGATGCTGAGCAGGACCCAGTGAATGTCACGCTGCAAGAGCAGAATAACGCGAAGCGTGTGCCTCCAGTCGGGTGTGGTTTAAATAGCCAGCAGGTATCCCAGGTGCCTTCGGGGTGGGCCACATCCTGGATGCTAGACTGCATGCTGCAGTTCCATGTTGATCCTTGTAGGGGCAGCCATGTTGGTCCACTGCTCAATGGAAACTACACCTGCCATATGAGCCTGGCACCAGCGGCGCCAGGACTGGCTCCAGGGCACCCGAGAGTGGCATCATTGGGCCCTTGAGGCTTTGTTGAAATGCTGTGGCGAGGGCCAGAGGCCCAGAGTGTCCTGGCCAGGGGTTAAGGTCTTGATAGTGACCTTTAGCTCTGAAATCAATGGTTACTCTGTGCTTTTCCAAAGTGAATCTCTTCATTTTTTCGGCTGCCACAAACCATGCATACTGTTCCGCACTGAATCCCCCATGAATGAAGGAAGATCACACCCGATCCGCTCCAGGTCAGCCACAGTACCCAACTGGGTTCTCTCCACTATATATATATATATAAAACCTATGAAATTCAGTGAAATAACGTTGTTAAAGGGACGTTATGGTTCAAAGTAAAACCGAAAACCCCCTGAAATTCGGCAGTTATGGTAAGATAAGCAACCATAACTCGCGCCGCCACCGTGCACTGCTAACACTAACACTGAATTTCATAGGTTTTTAGTAGCGCAACTTAACCATAACGTCCCTTTAACAAAGTCTTTTTACTGAATTTCATAGGTTTTTAGTAGCGCAACTTAACCATAACGTCCCTTTAACAGCACAATTTAACAATAATAACTTTGACTTTATGTACATATAATATGGAACATACTGAACCCTTTCTACTGAATTTGATGGTCCGCAGACATGTTTGGACAACAGTACCACCACCTAAAAACTCTGGGGAGGTATGTGTAATAGTTATATCATAACATAGGAACATTTAACAAATTCACAAAGCAGCACACATACAAAGTATATGCAGTAATACTTAAAAAATGTTACCCATATATGTAACACACTAACCATTCATGTAAATACAATATGTTTTAAAATGGAATATACCAAAAGAAGATAAAGTGGCTTCCACCATAATTACCTCACAGACGCTCCACAACCAACAGCAAGACCAGACGTATACACTACTGATTACATATCTCACCAGACATAGTAAGTGCACTTCTTTTTACTCATATATTTATAAACTTTCTATATTAGAAAACAAAATATTACTTTTTTGTTTTCTCACAGAAATGTGTAGTACTCTCGACTGGCTAGAGGAGCATTTCCCATTAGAGGAAATGTTAGAAAATAGTCCACCTAATGGTACACACTTTACTATATAAACCAATTAATAAATATTATTTTGTATACATTTAACATATACATTTTTTTTATTACAGACCATACAAAAATTCCAAGCATCTCACAACAACAATCAGAGGATATCACTCTACAGCAGATTAATCAAAAAATGGACGACCTTATGCAAAATTTTATGGATTTGAAAAACTTTGTGGAAAATTATGTGAAACCCCCAACAGCACACCATTGTCCAATCTGCACGTGTCCCCCCTCACCCTATCCCACGCAGGTAACCCCAAACCCTGTCTATGGACCAAAGCGTTTCGATGAGATTTCCTTCCCTTCTTCACCTGATCCCAGTTATCTAGAAATCCCTAATTCTCCTGTTTTTGTTTCCGTTTCTGCCCCACCTTCCCAGTCATAATTGTATATATATATGAAATAAAGTTACTTTTCTTATATTGTGTTGTAATTACTTTCAGTTCCTTGTGATAAAACCAATTTAGGTGTCCACGGACACCGCGGTTGTTCGGAAATGTTCGTAAAGAAACGAAAATGTAACTGTCCTGAGGACACTACATCTGTCCGTAATGTTCTCATGCAAGTTGAAAATGTTCTAAGACCACTCGTAGTGTCCTGAAATGTTCGTAAATAAACGAAAATGGAGGTGTCCTTAAGAATACTATGCCTATTCGTAGTGTTCGATAGCAAGCAGAAACTGTTCTAAGAACACTCGTGGTGTCCTGAATTGTTCGTAAATAAACGAAAATGGAGGTGTGCTTGAAAAGCTATGTCTGTCCGTATTGTTAGCGAATAAATTAAACTGTGCTAAGAACAAACGGCTGTCCGTAACTGTTTGTTTTACATGTGACGCACTTTTAATTAGTTCAGGACCCGAACACTGTCCGCAGAACATCAACACGCATGCGCAAAACAATGTCCGTACATTGGGTGTCCTGCGGACGAACGCTACCTTAGCGAACATGCTCACAAAACAATCAGGTGACCGCGCCCACGCTCATCTCGTGCTTTAAATGCGGACACTGTTCGTGTCCCCGACCAGTTTAAAAGTACATTTCCAAGTAATCCACAATATTTCTCATTAAAAAATCACCATACCACAAATCCCACATACTAATCCTAACTTTCCACATAGTGTTTGTGACTTTTTGAACCTTTTTTGATGTTCGATCTGTCTTGAGGACGGCGCGCATGTCCGCGACCCGCGCACAAGCACCCCGATATAAGACCACGCCCTAGAGCGCATTCTCATTGTGTTTCTGACTATTCCACAGAGCACACTGCATTTTGCTGCATACTTTGCAGATTTTGAGATTTCCATCTCCAAGCCTATGACATCCATGGTTCGACTATTACCACATGGTGCTACATCTGCCTCAGCACCACCCCCACCGTGTGGCGGTTGTTTACCGTTCCTGGAAACGGTCCTAAGTCTCATGCGAACCGTGTCACCTGTAATGAGTGCAAAATGGTACTCAGTCGCGGGAAGCATGGTTTGTATAGCTTTGGGACCACTACCATGAAGCGACACCTGCGCTCATTCCACACTGGGGCCATTCGCAAAGTTGTACCTGGCGAGAAGCGTAGTAGGTTGATTGCCTCTACTTCATCCTCCGTTCCTGATCCTGTCATCACAAGGAACACCTCTGTGGGACAGCGTCTTCCTCAAGCTGCCTCACAGGCCATACAGAATTCTGATGACCCTTACCTTTAGAGGGTCACAGTTGTATGTGTGTACTGTGACACAGTACTCTGCAGGGGAGAGCGACTTCGGAGTGCTTTTGAGACGATCGTCTCAGAGCACCAGAAGACCTGCTCACTACCCAAATAAAACCCACTCTACATCGTCCTCTCTCAGCTCGCCCTTTCCTATCCCTTTGGTTGGTGTCCCCCTCCCTTTACCCTCCTTTCCCTCCTCTCCTAGTGTGTTGTGTATAAAAAAGAACAAAAAAAATACAAAATAACAAAAATCAAAAAAGAAAATAAGGCTCTTTTCAGAGCCGCCTTTCACAGTTAAAAAATAGAAGTGAAGATACATAAAGCATAGCCATTTCCATTTCGTGAAAGTCCGCGGACGGTCCGCGAACAGAAAAACAATTGCATTGCTACCCTATTGAAACCAATGCATTTTTCTCTAACAGGAAGTGGTGGCTCTGAAAAGAGCCTTTGGGAGGTGTTTGAATGTAAAACATTTTAACTACGTAAGACGTACTTCAAAACGAATGCTGTATTTCTAAAAAAAGGTCACAATGCATTTTGTACATTTCTCAGAAAAATCTGATTGCCAGCATAAGTAAGATGGACTCCATCTTTGCGAAAAATGTATGTACTACGAAACAAAATATTTTCATTGTTAAAAGAGGACATGCCAAAATCTCTTAGGAAGGCACAAACAGCCTTATTAACATTACGCCTTGCTTTCTCCATTTTTGGACCACATGAGGAAGAACGAAGCCACACTTGTCTCTGTGCAATCCGTGAAAAAATTCTTTTAGAGTTTGGAAACATGTCCATTATCTTCTGAAGTCCTTCTTTCATTGCAAATTGCAAAGAAATTCCAGACACATGTCCTAAACTGTTCCCTCCACAATGAATTACAATTATGTCTGGATGTTCCTCTATCTTCAAAGTTGCACAGAGAGGTAGCAAGTCCAACCACTTCATTCCACGCACTCCATGCCAGTGCACTTCCACATGTGGGAATCCAAGATCTATAGATACTCCACAGCTTTCTGCATGCACCTTCAACCAATGAATCCACGAGTCTCCCAAAATCCATACAATCTGTGTTTTGAAACACTCAGCCATAGCTATCTGTTCTTCTCTCTGCAAAAACAATATCTGAGAAAACCTCTCCTAGCACAACACACTCACTAAACTTTACTGACCAATCCCTTGCTTCATCCAATCTCATTTCCATACCTCCCCTCCCCAAATTCCCCTGATGTAATACGCGGTGTCCTAGAACTACCGCCATGTCCGCGAACGTATTGTAACATGTACAGCCCTTCTACCATTTCGATTTCACTCTCTGTGCCATTCCCTCATTGGATGTAGCAAAGCAATCACATGGCCATCCACCAATCAAATCCAATAACTCTATATGTAACTGCATCATCATAGAGCAGCACTACAAATGTACGGTGTATCTCTCGGAGTACAAGTCTCATACCATTGACAACCACGATCTACGAGAAATACTACACAAATCTCCAATATTTGTACTTGCAGCTTGGTCCATATCCATATACATGAACAGAAAGTACAGGTATGCATATTTTCTACACAGTACATGAACACATTTTCTAACTGACTTTTACCTTCTATAATCTGAAAAATGAATGGACGATCATTGTTTCATTGTCCTAAAATGACCTGTCACTTACAAACCTTTATATCGTTTCATTTGTTCATACACACACACACATGCAAATACTATTAAACTAACATTTTTGAAATAAAATATATACACGACATATAATCACACAAAATAACATACACACTCTATGATCAAATCTCAAACAATAACATTTGTACAAACATATAATTGGTTTTAATTTTTTTCGTTTATATAAGTACTTACATACATTTATATAGGACAAGCAGACTATGACATTCACTCACTGTTACGTGCAAAAGCAGGCTATGACACATAGCTCTCAACTCACACGCTTTTGGCGGGTGTCACCCGCCTTGTAAAGGACTGACTCACCCTCCAACCCTCCTGCACGCCCATTCATTTCAATGGGCGTCTCACCCGCCAAAAACAAAATCAGGTGATTTCACCCGCCTTTGCGACACACATGGTTGAGAGCTATGATGACAATGACTGACTATTACGTGGAAAAGCTTAGTTACAAGAATAGTGGTATACGTTGGTAGATTATGAATTCCACAAACCATAGTAAAGATATTTTCTTTCCTACTCTTAGTCATAATATAGTTTTAATGGTTTTCAGGAAGGCGCTGAGTATTTCAATTTAAACAAATCTATGTCTAAAATGAAAACAGTGCTATATAGCAACCAAATTACTAATTTCTTTCTTTTACAATTGCAGTGAAGCCCATTCTCCTGAATAGAAGCAGCCGATTTTGATTTACAAAGAACAACTAAGAAGCAAACTACTCATTTTTGAAAATAAAGTAAGTAGATTGTTACCATAATACTTGATTTATAACTCACACACACTGTACGGTGCATTCATGGTATTTCTGTGCCTAAAACTAGAGATTCTGCACCATTCTGACCAAAAATCCCCCCCATCTTAAACAGTGATCTCCTGTCAGAATGGCCCTCAAATTCCTATTTTTCAGCACACAAATTACCCAACTCAGCCACTAGAATGTAGATGTTGTAGAACAAACAACTGTTTTAATTGTATAGCTTTACCTATATTATTTATTCTTCTCCACACCACCGGCTTACTTTTTTATGTCATCTGAACCCCAGTTTAGTAACACATTAATTGAAGAATACCCATCCCTAGTAGTTCAACTTCCCAATTCACAATCACACACCATTACATACATCTTTATCATTTTATTCAAACAATCATGCACGCAACACACATGCATTGCAGAAAACCCCAACCCATACCTTCTGTATTTTTTTCAACAGACGCTAAAGAATGCCCACCAAAAAGCAACTCTGTAGAAAGGGACACAGAAGTAGAGCAAATGAAAAGAAAAGTCTCCAACATAAACACCCATCTATAGCAGAATTTGTAAAAAACGTTGAAACACAACAGCTAATACAGTCATGTTGTGAAACAGAAGACGTTTCTAGTGCAAAAACTTTGCCTCCTCTATCACAAAGTAAAACGACCCAAAAAACTATTAACAGAAAATCAACTATCACTACAAATAAAACGTCTTCTATAAATCTTGATATAGTACAAAGTAAGCATACCAAGAAAAGTATATTAGCCAAAATGTTCCGTCACAAAGTCCTTCAAAATCTGATAAAAACAGGAGAGAAACCAGGTTCAACACTTCAAACCTATCGTAGGAAAGTAATCTTAGAAGCGTTGATAGACAGTGCAATTCTTCTCAAAAGAAACTTATGTATTGTTGTGTTAAACAGAATTAAACCACTAACAAAACGAATAACTACATTTCAAAAAGGACTTCTCAATAAACGAAATGTGAACAGAAATAACTTCTTAGATATCTGTGGAGGTGAATGGAGTCACACTACAAGCACAGAACCATACTTTAATGAAGAAGCGTACAAACAAAATCAAACAAATACAATTGCCATACATAGCAGTGGTCGAGGTTATGAAAATATTAATAATACCATAATGGAAGAAGAAGTACTCCTTACAAAAATATGCCCTGAAAACTTAGATTTACCCCTCCATTCGACTGAAACAGAACATCTAATTTACACATGGCCATGAACGTCAATGTGTAACATTCCCAAGAAAATGTTCAAATCTTTACGCCTATTCCTCAATCAATATGTGAAAAGCAAAGGCAAAATCAAAATTAAAATAATGCAAAGTATGGATGCTTGTCCAGTACGCAAGCACACAGGACTGCAAGGACATTCGTTGGCCTGCATATCAGGAGCTACTTGCAAAACTACCTTCCATGATATCAAAAGGATATCAACACATCATGCAAGTATAAGAAATCTAGTTTATAAACTGTATTATGCAAAAAGACCTGCTTTAGCACTAGCCAATTTAAATAACATTCTTCTACATGGTACACCAAAAGACCTACTGGAAGAAATCGAGTATATACAGAAAAAATATTTTGGAAATGAAACCCACTTACAAGATGAATTAGCTGTCAACCAACTTCGTAACAAATCTGCACATGGCAAACTTTCACTACACACATACAAAAAAGAAATACTAAAATGTCAAAGCACTTCAGCTGAAGTACCAAACCACGTGTGTGTATGTTGCCGCAGAACGTGTTATAAAAGTAACACAAAAACTATAGACCTTCCATACAAAATAGAACACAATGAAGATTCTAAATGGTTTGAATTAGCTCTCTACCTTATAGCAGAAAACAAATACGAAATAACTGACCCCATGATACTTTGCAGTTACTGCACTACCAAACTTGACAACAACCAAACTCATTCACGTGCTATCTCAAATAACTTGGAATTACATCCACTACCAAAACTCCTTCAACAACTTAATTTATATGAGAGCATCATAATTCAAACAGTTCATCCATTTCAAGCATAATACGCCTTCAACCAAAAACTGCAAAATTATCTCCCTCTGAATTAGTGAAAGGTATTCGTGGAAAAGTAGTGTATTTACCATTAGATCTAAAAGAAAATGTGCACACTCTAGGAGTGCAACGTCCAATGCAGCAATGTTCAATTATCTAGGTAAATGGAGTACCTACAAAAGACAAAGAATTTTGGCAACAACTGGTAGATTTACATAAAGTTAGAGAAGCCCTGCAATATCTCAAAGAGAATAATGATTATTACAAAGAAATTAATATCGAAGAAAACTTGAAAGATACAACTGAAATAATTCAAGAGACACAAGAAACTGGTCAATTTGAGCTCCTAGATCCTGCTACAATAGCAAACACTTTAGACCATTATACAATTCACCCATTGCACTCTAATGACACCATAGAAGATGCACTGGAAACGTACCAAATGCGTCAAACAAAAGGATCACCAATCAGCATATGGGGAAAAAAGTATAGAAGCACATGCTTTTCCTCTACTCTTTCCTACTGGCAAAGGAGGAAGATACGATGATACACCTGTTCAAATATCAGCATCAGAATATCGCTCATTACGAATGTATTCTAAAGATCCCAGATTTCGACAAAATGTGGAATACATATTCCACCTTCTCTTTGAAAGTGAACTAGCAACTTTATGTTATGGAGTTGCACACATATTAAAATCAGGATCACACTTTCAAAATATGACAGCCACACAATTATTACAAAAAGTTCAACAAAAAGATGAGGTTTTACAGGCAAATCTTACAGATCTATTAGCAAATAGGCGAGGTACTAAAGAGTACTGGTTTCGACGCCATGGAGATGTACGTTGTATGATCAGAAACCTTGGCCCACCCACTTGGTTTGTTACATTAAGTTGCGCAGAATATGCATGGGAAGATTTACACGCTTTCCTACGCATATCAAACGAAAACAAAACAAACATAGATATACTAACACCTGGAGAACTTTGTTCTCAGGATCCTGTTAATGTTTCTAGATATTTTCACCATCGCTTCATTGCTATGCTACATTTTATTTGTAATAAAACGGTTCCTCCACTTGGAGAAGTGCAACACTTCTTTTGGAGAAAAGAATACCAAGCCAGAGGAGTGCCACATGTCCACATGCTTTTATGGATTAAAGATGCTCCTAAATTTGGTCAAGACAGTGATGCCACTGTTTTACAGTTTATTGAAAAATATGTCACTTGTGAAATTCCGTCAGAATCCACAAATAGTGATCTTCATGCAAAAATCTTACAATTCCAAAGACACAAATGTGGCAAATATTGTCGTCGCAAATACAAAAACAAAGGGAAATACTACACCAAATGCCGATTTGGTTTCCCTAGACCAGTTACAAATACAGGTCAAGTGAACAACCTCATGTCTTCAGTTAGACATAGGGCCTCATTACAAGTACTCCGGTCCGGAATTAACACTGCCGGTAAAACCATACCGGCACCGTTTCCATGTCCGCGCAATCATGACCCGCGGCCCCGGTAATAGCACCACCCTAAACCGCCACCGCGGAAATAGGGTTCCCCTTAAGTCCGTCTGCACGGAAACCCCTCCGTTACCGGCAACACTAAACACCGTGAGCATCACAACTAGCGCGGTCACGGAAATACCGGGAAAAAAATGGCGTAAATACCGTGATCACGGTGGCGGAACAGCCGCCAGCGCGAACATGGCGTTATACACTGCCTGCTGAACTGAATCAGGGCACAGGTGCACCAAATCAGCCCAGCTGGACCTAGCAGGCCACTGGGAGCCTACAAAAGGGCCACACCCAGCCCAACACAACACAGAACCATGCAGGCAGCAGGTCTAGTAGCACTGGGACTGGGCCTACTCAACCAACAGGCAGTACTGCACATGGTGGCAGTAATGGCGCAGAGGAGGAGGCGTAGGCGGAGGAGGCGCAGGCGGCAACCAGCCAGCCCTGCAGCTATGGCAAACCCCATTGCCCAGCCAGCCCGACCCCGCCGCCAGCCACCAATACCACGCATCAGGGCCTCACCCTGGAACCTCACCCCAGGACAGATCCACACCCTATACCGGCTGGACCGTGCAACAATCCTGCACATCACCGCCATGATTCAGGACAACAGCAGCAGCCTAATTGACACCCCCACCGCCACCCCCCCCCTCTTGAAGGTTGTCTCAGTTCTGCATTTCCTTGGCACTGGCACCTATCAACACACGGTTGGTGAGCTGCACGGCATATCACAACCGTGTTTCTCAAAAATCCTGGTACAGGTACTGGATGGCCTGTTGCGCCATGTGTCGGAACACATAGCCCTACCCCGCACCCTCCCCGAGGTCATTGCCACCAAGTTGGCCTTCCATGCCATAGCAGGCATGCCAAATTGCATAGGCGCAGTTGACTGCACCCACGTCGAGCTGACAGTACCACATGCAATTGAGGCGGTGTTCCGCAATAGGAAACAGTATCACTCTTTGAATGTCCAGATGGTTTGTGATGCCATGCAACTGATTACACACTGCTGTGCACGTTTCCCAGGCTCATCACATGACTCAATGGTACTGCGGAATTCCACGTTGCCACGGTACATGGAACGCTATGCCGGACAAAGCACGTGGCTATTGGGTGAGTACAGCTGACGATGCTACAACCCTGTCGGAGTGGTGTGTGTGTGTCCAGGCCAATGAGCATTGTGAGTGTGCCGCTGTGACCGCACATGCATCACCCCCCTTCCATCTACCAAATACACAGCGGATGCCAAACATCATGAAGGCAGACATGACAGGGCACCACAATGTGCCCGTGCACACGCTGCCACAGCCAATCCCGTCACTGTCCCATTAACCCTGTGCCACTGCAGAGACCCACCCTCAATTGAAACACTGCCCCAAAAAGCACGGGAGGCGTGTAAATGAGACGACGTGTATTTACTACTTCCGTACAGTGGAGTCACACTGCCATGTGTGTACAGCACTGCACCATGACATGCACACAATCAAATTTCACCCGCAGGGTACAGTAAACATGCAAGTTGATGTGTAGGCCCATATGCAGTCAGCGACATACCTCGTGATGGCCGAAACATACCTCCAGACACTGCATGGTACATATGCATGAATGAATGATGATACAAGAATGCACAGCAGCAGATGAGGACATGATGCCACAAACACTGACATGTTCCCCCATCTACATCTCATGTAGGTGATGCGGGATATGCACTCAAGCCATGGATGATGACACCTGTACGGAGACCAAGGAACAGGCATGAAGAGGCATACAATAGGGCACATATCCGCACACGTGGAATGATTGAGAGGACATTTGGACTGCTGAAGGCCGTTTCCGCTGTCTGAGCAGATCTGGCGGATCACTGCTGTACAGCCCAGTGAAGACGGGCAAAATCACGCTCGTATGTGCCATGCTGCACAATATATGCCTGCGCAGGAACATCCCAATGCCACCAGACGCAGATGAGGAAGATGGGGATGGGGATGGAGATGGGGATGGGGATGGGGATGGGAATGGAGATGGGGATGGGATGGCACCGCCTCCCCCTGGGGGTCAACATGATGGCCAGAGAGCACGGGATGCCCTGATTGGCATTTACTTTTGAGTCACAGCACATTCACAGAAATGCACAAACATGGTGACGACAATGAATTAATAGTTGCACTGCAAAATAAATGATCAATGTCCACACATGTATGTCTTGATTTGAAATGGTGATGTATTGATGTGATAACAACAGGGAAGAAGGTGCATTGGTTAGGGAAGCTGTACACCCGGGGCCACCCACCACCCAAACGTGCCCACCCCCACCCAGAGCCCATTGTCCAAACCCCCAAAACTACCTACCCCACCACCCAAACGTGCCCACCCCTCTCACACCCTTGTAGTCCACATGTGTCCTGCACTACCCCACACACATGCCATCACTTCCGCGTGCGCTTCTGTGCCTGTGCAACCCTGCCCGAAGGACCCGTTAGCCTACTCGAGCGCCTCCTTGGACTGGCAGTAGTGGAGCTGGATGGGGTGGTAGTGTTTGATGGCCCAGAATCTGGGATTGAGGGCATCCGTGCCAGAATTGCCTGTTGGCCAACCAACATGGCCTCTACAAGCCTGGAGGTGTGGTCGTTGCCCTCCCGCACATGGCGTGCAAGGGTCACTATGGTGCTCGCAAAGCATCCAATGGACCTCGACAGGCGACGCACTGAGGCGCTGTAGCTCTCCCTCTGCAGCCTGGATTCCTCTAGCTGCCTCTCCACCAGCTGGGTGAGGGTAGCCTGCTGGTCCTCCATCCGCTGCATGCGGGCATTCAGTTCGGCCATGGATGGGGTGGGCGACCTCATGGGACTCCCCAGTGAAGTGGGACTGAACCCCAGCTCATGGAAGGAGCCCAGGTCTTCCAATGTGGGCATCTCCCCCTGTGGCCCCGTTTCCGAGTGCTCTTGCGGGGCACTGTTATCACTGCAGGCCGCCCCCTCTGCAGTGCTGCTGCCTTCGGTGTTGTGTTGGGTGTCCATGATAGGTTCCCGTGGCACCTGTCTAGACTCAGCCAGTGTGGAGACGGTGGGGATGTCGGTGGTGGTGGTGTGCCGCACATCTGTAGTGGCTGGTAATGTGGCCAGGGGTGCAGAACTGCCGGCAGCATCCTCCTGTGTGGTGGCGGTGGCTAGTGTACTTGCCGATGCAGATTGGCTGGCCTGTTGTGCAGTATCACTGTCACTTGAAACGGCTGTGGGGACACAAAGGGCATGCAATTAGTGTTGTTGTGGTGGCAGATGGGTGCATCACATGCGTCATTAAGATTGTACATTGAATAGTGTTAGTCACATGCATCTGATTGCTGGTGTCTGCATTCAGTGATATTGGTTGCCATACGGATCATGATGGGTCCTTTGGCCCACACATGCACTGCCTGGGGAGGGGTTGTTCATGGGTCCTTTGGCCCACACATGCACTGCCTGGGGGGGGGGTTGTTCATGGGTCCTTTGGCCCACACATGCACTGCCTGGGGGGGGGGCGGTTGTTCATGGGTCCTTTGGCCCACACATGCACTGCCTGGGGGGGGTTGTTCATGGGTCCTTTGGCCCACACATGCACTGCCTGGGGGGGGAGGTTGTTCATGGGTCCTTTGGCCCACACATGCACTGCCTGGGGGGGGGTTGTTCATGGGTCCTTTGGCCCATACATGCACTGCCTGGGGGGGGGATTGTTCATGGGTCCTTTGGCCCACACATGCACTGCCTGCGGGGGGGGGGTTGTTAATGGGTCCTTTGGCCCAGTACTCACAACTGCATATTTACATGTGGCATTCATGTTTGGGCACTTACCGGCATCTGCAGGTGGGCTCACTCCTGCCTCAGCCTGCCCGATCCCATGGATTCCCTCTAGGTGGAGGACGCTGCTGCAACGCTCCTCCCATGCTTGCAGCCTCAGTGGGGAAGGGGGTCCTCCGCCTGTCCCACTGCTGCGTTGGCAGTGCGTGGAAATTAGGTTGCGTACCCTCAGCCTCAGGTCGTCCCAACGCTTGTGGCAGTCCTTCACGCTCCTCACTGCCACGCCCACGGCGGTGCACTTGCGTGCAGCTTCGGCCCACACCTCCTTCCTCCGCTGCTGTGTGGCACGCCGTTGGTCGGCGCTGAACAGCATCTCAGCATTGTCCACAATGTGCTCCACCAGGACGGTCAGCTCTGCCTCGCTGAAGCGCTGTTTGTGCTGCCTCTGAGCAGGAATCCTGGCAGTCATGCTGGTGGTCCCTTTTGGCTTCTCAGAGTTAGGATTGTGCTTGTGCTGGCTCTGGATAGCAATGGATTGTGCTTTTATATGAGGGCCGCCTCTCTGTTTCCTGTTTTGGCGATCATGGTATTTCCGGTTCCGTGTCCGTGGTGGCGGAGGCGGAAACGGGTTTAGCGCCACTTGTGGCTTCGTTATTTCCATTTCCGTGGGGTTTTCCGTGACGGCGGTAACAACGTTTCCGAGTCCGTGTGGTGCGCGCGACCGACAGCGTGTAATCGGACGGTTTTTCCGCAACCTTGCGGACACGGAAACGTTTTTACCGCCGTCACGGATTTTGCACGGTCCCGGAATGGCAGGTTGTAATGAGGCCCATAGTGTTAAAGGTAAGTCACCTAAAAATACATATTGCATAAAAAGAAAAGAAGAAGAAAAATATATAAATGATTACAATGCAATCATTGCCCACTTGTGAAATGCAAACATAGATGTGCAGTACATTGCAGACAATTCTACTGCAGTTGCACGATATGTCACAGCATACTTAACCAAATCAGAAAAGACAGAGCTCCAAGACCTCTGGAATGACCTGTCATCAGATAAAACAGTGTCTCAGAAATTATACAGCTTGGGCATAAAAATGCTGTCCCATAGAGAATGTGGATTCTATGAAGCAGCTGATCGATTAACTGGTACTGCATTGTATGGTAAATCTGCAAATACATTATGGCTAAGTCTTGGTTCAGCTAAATCTAGAAAAAAAGTTCTAAAATCATACGAAGATATAGAAACAATAGCCAAACATGATCCCAACAGCCAAGACATTTTAAAAAGCAATTTATTGGACACATACTACCCAAACAGGAGTCCCACTTTGGAAACCATGTGTCTATACCACATAGCCCAAAACTACACATACAAAAATAATATAAAACTTGATGAGCAAAACCGTAAATACAAAGTGACATACTGTGATGGCAGCTTAGTAAAACTCACCAAACCAAATTTTATTAATCATATCAAATTGTCATTAAAGACTCCTCAACATAAAGAAATATATTACATGTCCCTGCTACAACTCTTCAAACCATGGAGAAAAGAAGAAGAAATACTAGATACCTATGACTCATATGAAGACGCTTTCAAAGCCAATGAAAGCAGTATAACTGATGTAAACTTTGCACAGTACAAAACAATGTTGCACAATGAACAGCAACACGAAGAGGAACTCCAGGCCCAACTAGATAAGGACACTCCTGACAGTAGTCAACCTTCTGTCACAGGAAGCCAAGAACCACTGGGAGAACCACTAATAACAAATGAGGCAGAATTAGCTATCATAGAAGTAGAAAACACCATGTGTCATTATGTAGATAAAGAAGACTTAACTACACTACAATCAAAACTAAACAAAGAGCAACGTAGCATTTTTCAAGAAATAACAAAAGAAATTGCACATGGTGTGCAACATGAAAACAAAGAATGCACCTGCCAAAATTACAAACCTATACTATTGTATGTCAGTGGTGAAGCTGGTTCTGGCAAAACATTCCTAATCAAAATCATCAGTAAGTTCCTTCAACAATTGACAAACAACAAACTGTTAGCTGTGTTCACTGCCCCCACAGGTTTAGCTGCCTACAACATAGGTGATGTCACTTTACACCGATTACTACTCCTGCCAGTAGAACACCAAAACAAGTTAGATTATTACAAACTTTCTGCAGAAGCTGCAATGGAAGTACGCAGAGTATTGAAACAAATGAAAATGCTACTAATAGATGAAGTGAGCATGGTGTCCAACCTAATGTTGGCTTTGATTCACCTCAGATTACAAGAAGTACTCAAAACAAACTATGAAGAGCTCTTTGCAGGAAAACACATCATTGTTTTCGGAGATCTTCTTCAATTGACACCTGTAAAAGGTGAGCCTATTTTTAAAACATTAGGACACAATCTCTGCCGTAAAACTGTTGGCAGCATTGGAAATGTCAACCTTTGGCAACATTTCCAATACAGAGAATTAACAGAAAACATGCGCCAATCTGCAGATCTCACTTATGCCAACATCTTAAAAAGTATCAGAGTTGGTATACTTTCAAGAGAAGCAGAAGCAATATTGAAAACCCGGCACATTCATGCACTTTATGGTGATAATGCATGTGCTACAGATGTTATGGAACAATTAGCCCACAAAAATGTCAATTGTATGGCCTTAATGCCAACTCTTGCAAGCTGTTTCAAATTCAATTAAATAATGTTAAGCAAAGAAATGCAACCAATTATGGAAATTTGCTCCACAGACAAACTAGATGTACATGGAATGACACTACCCATGTGTGACCAAGCCACAGCAAGACTAAATAGTTTAGAAAAATCAATCTCAAACACAGCAGGCTTGGAAAAGATATTAAAATTATCCTTAAATTGCAGAGTAATGCTTAAATGTAACCTTGACGTGGACCAAGGACTAGTTAATGGAGCACTGGGTACAGTTGTTGGCTTTCAAACATACCCACGTGACAACAAAATTCAGTTTGTCAATATTCTCTTTGACAAACTTTCAGAAGTAAAAAGACTAGGACGCTCAACAGCTCGATTCCTTCTCTTCAAAGACATGTATGTACGCAGAGAACAATTTTCTCTAACTCTTGCATACGCAGTCACCATTCATAAATCACAAGGTATTACTCTAGACAGAGCAATGGTAGACATTGGTAACACAGTCTTTAAAGAAGGCATGAGCTACGTAGCACTTGCACGCTTACGTACACTTGACAGTCTATTTCTAATCAACTTTGATGCAAGTAAAATAAACGCTGATATTCCTTGCATTTTAGAATACAAGAGACCTTGCTCACTATACACCCACCACCTAAACACATATTCTGTTCCACAAAAAGTAAAACGTTATAAAAGAAAACTAAATCAAACAGAAATGCAACAGGATGTCACTGCAAATCCTCCAAAGAGAGTAAAAGAAACTAATACTACATCAAGTACCACAAGCAAAAAAGAATCAATTTGGGAAAGTAAACCAGGTACTTCTTTAAAGAAGGAAGACAATCTCCAAAAAAAGCAGTTAGATACAGAACTACCTGGACCATTTAAATTCTCAAATATAGTTGGTGTAAGTTGCTACGCAAATGTAGCAATGAATATTCTATTTCAATTACCACCAATTGTTGGCAACATTTACTTACACAGTACAGACCCATTGTGTTTGCAAATGTTAGTACTTCACAGAAATGCAGCAAACAATCCTGACAACATGTATAGTGTTTATGGAATAAGACAACAATTGGACTACTGTGCTGAAATGGTGAAATTCACTATAAACTCACAGGAAGATCCACAAGAATTTCTAATGTACTTACTATTAGTGCTGGAAAACAAAAACATACCTATAAATGAAATCTTCCAGATTTCATACATGTGGAAACATACATGCACTCTCTGCAACAATGTGACACAAGAACAAATCCCCAATGAGCGCTTTGTCTATATATCAATACCTAATTGTGAATCCGTTCCATTTCAGCAACTTGTACAAAATGCAAACCACAGTAGATTATGTTCTACCTGCAATTCGGATAATCGCTCCACATTACTAATACAAACACATAGTAAATACGTAATACTAATGCTTCTATGTTACAATGCAGATGGTACGAAAAAAAACTGCAAGCTGACTGGATTCACACATGGTCAAATATCACTTGGTAGGAAAACCTTCACAACAATAGATATAATCTACCACGCAGGAGCCACAACCAACTCAGGGCACTACACTGCATATATAAAAAAAAATGTGGATGGTTTGAATGTAATGATAGTACCGTTACTCTAAAGCAGAGATTACCAGCTAATCTTACAAATGCGTATTTAATGTTCTTAAAACCAAAATTTGATAACTGAACTGTACTTAAACCTTAAGTACACTTGTAGTAAAAAACTATAAACTGTCACAATATTTCAAAACCTATCTAACTGCCCAAAGATTCTACAACAACTAATCAGATAAATTAATACCACTCAAATAGAGCAAAAAATAGACAGTTAGAATACGCCAATTGGTATCTAACTGTCCCAAAATTTACAAATATGCAAACAGATAAATCAATACCACGAAATTATATCAAAACATAAACAGTTTGAATACGCCTACTGGTATCTAACTGGGCCAAAATTTTACAATATCCAAACAAATACCTAATATCTTACTGCTCACAAAAACTGAAACAATCCAATGCATAAAGCATTAGGCAGAAAGAACAAGTAAATGTGGAAAACAAACAAATAAATAAACTGTAGCATAACAGAAAAAGGTTTTTTTTTTAATCCAACATGGATTTTTTTTTCTCTCCCAGACCCACTGATTTTAGCAACCAACACAGAAACTTTGCAAATTGCACAGTACTCTGGTTTGTAATCTACTAAATATGAGGGTCAATAAAAAGAAGAAAATGTTGATTGTACAATGTAATAAGTCATTATAAAATACTAATACTAACATGCTATTTTCTTTTATTACAGAAATGAACAAGAAAAACATGGACTCCCGTTACTAAACCAAATAGTACGTATAACAAGATAAATACAACCATCGCACCATATCACACCCATACAAGCTTATAACATTGTTCCTTATAAATTAGTTTTTGACCCAAAGTTAAAAGCCACTATGGGTGTGATATGCTGCAGTGGTTGTGGCCAGGGCATACACTCTTGGGTGCATGGCCAAATGGCCATGCACCCAACATTCTATACCCTGGCCACAAACACCGTAGCATATCACACCCATAGATGCAAGCATTGCAACCATTTTTATGTCCGCGGACAGGGGGAAGGTCCTAGGACACATTCAACTTGCCAGAGGACAATACAAACAGCGTCCTCAGGACACCCCCATTTTCTTTATGTACGAACATTTCAGGACACCGCGATTGTTCTTAAAACATTTTCACCTTGCCAATGAACAATACAGACAACGTCTCCAGGACACCCCCTGCAAACATTCCAAGACCCCACGAGTGTTCTTAGAACACTTTCAAGTTGACACCGAATCCATTCTGTTTATTTACGAACATTCCAGAACAGCCGTGTTGTCCGCAGACAAATCGAACACAACAAAAGCGTCTAGCACATAAATAAAATACAACTTTGAACCTCATACTCCCCCATCCTCACCAAAGACTTCTACACACCAACACACTCTACTAAATACACATTTTGAACAAACTTTCACCGCGCTGTCTGCGGATGTCCGCAAATGCAAGATGGCGGGCGCGACAGAAAATCTGACGCGCATCACGCACCACGCCGCCCAATCAGCGAACACGTCGCATGTCCGCGGACATGACGCAAGCCACTGGGCCAATCGGGGTGCTGTCCGCAGAGCGAACAGGGAAGTCCGTCTGCGAAGCGAACACAGATATCACTAATTTTTTTGCCTTACATTTTGGTCATTTTTTAAAAAACTACTGGACGGATTTACACCAAATTTGCAAAAGCACGCTTTTGGGACCAGGCCGCCGCTCCTGCCGCAAATTTGGTGTAAATCCGTCCAGCGGTTCGGGCTGTAGCCGTGCGCAAAGTTTTTTCCCATTCAGTCTATGGGAAATAAAAAGTTTTGGGCCCACCCTTTAACTTTTCCCCCCCTGGACGAATCCTCACCAAACTTTGCAAAAAAATTCAGAGTGGGCCATATACTTTTTTTGCAAAGTTTGGTGAGGATTCGTCCAGGGAGAGCGAAGTTATAAGCCACCCAAAAAGTGCTCTTCCTATGGAAACACCAACTTAACCATAACTACGGTGGCCATGTAATATATATACATTGGACCACACATGGGTCCTTTACTAGAATGTAGCCCAAATTATCGGCACCGAAACGCCTTATTAGGCCTGTCAATCGTACTTTTTAGAACTCTTGGCAACCCCATATGCAATTCTCAGAAAGGATGTAGTCATTTTCAGAAATTTTGCTTAGCCTCACCTATTCTCCTCTCTGCTTCTATTATTGTATGCCCGGTAGACAATGAATTTGTCTCAATTGTGACGTCCGTTCTGATCGTCCAGATTGGGAGCACATATTGTTGATTTGAACATATGTACATTAGACAAAATGGACACTGACCCCATTGTCTATTCTATTGCAGGTGACTCCTTGCGTTACAAGGTTGTTGAATTATGGACGCCCAGTTAACCTCTTATTCATTTTGAGGGGCATGTAGTGTCCTCTAAGCACAATTATTGTGCTGCCTGCCTGTTAGATTGTTCTCCTAATTAGGTGGATTAATTCTTTTGTTTACATTATTGTATTACTAAAATTGTCTAAAGCAGTGCACAGAACTAACCCCAGACAGACCCTGACGAATTTCCCTTTACAATTTGCACTTTATGATACAGAAAGAAACATGTTGGACAAATCCTTGATAGTATGTGTATGAGTGAGGGATGATGAGAATGAATGGGGTGTTGGATGTGGTATAATTGTGTATTTGCACAGCACAGAACACCTTCCTGATACTACTGACATTATAGGGCTACCCGTTAGAAGCCCATGATCAAATCAAATTGCAGTATGAGATACTTTTGCACTGTTTAGCTTTGGTGGAATATTCGATTTAGTTGCACTATCACAAATCTTTTTTTCAATTGTATTTTACATTGCAATTTATTCTAATTTGTATCCATTGTTGTTGTTGATTGAGATTTTATATACGAATAAAATTTTTTAATTTGTGTTAAAACTTGTATGCTTCACAATTTAATCAAATAGAGGCATATTACTCTTCGCATAACTGGTTTCTCCTTGGCATTCATTTTTGTGCAATAAAGCACGTTGCTCCTCTAACTCATTGTTGTCTGTTTCTAAAGGTTACATACCTATATAAGGGATGGCTAGAGGACGGCCTTGTATCCCTTTAACCTCTTAGTGTGTCTTCTGATCCATTGAGAAAGTCCTATAAGATGTACCCCCGGAAAGATGATGCTCTCTTGAGGGAAATCGCAAAGGAATATGAAGATGAAGATGAGTAAAAGAGAAGATTGGTGGCGTCACATGAAGTAAAGGTGATGCACTGAGTAGAATAATCAAAGGAAAGGATGTATAGACTGTATAGAATATGATGACGAAATAAAGAATCAAGTGAATTTCGTATGTGGAATGAAGATTGCACGTGTGAAGAGCACTGCATAAAATGCAAGCCATTTTATAACTGTATAGATGTGCAGCAATGCAAGTAGACTAAGTAATCAAAAAGTCTACCATACGTAGTGAATAGACTGCAGGCCATGCCGCCATTACATAGAATCTAGATATTCGATGTTGCAACTTTAGTAAGCCAGGACCCATGAAGAGAAGGGCTGGAAGTGTGGTGCAGCAGAGAAAACAGCTGAAGATCGAGGAAGGATCGAGAAGGCTGTCTGCCCCAGTGTCAAGGGTTGGGGAAGCCAAGAACTGGTTATCTATTCAAAAAGATACAAAGAACGTAAGAAGCTAGAAAAGCACCTGTTAAGGTGCAAAGTAAAGACACCATGAGTGCCAAGTTTTATTCATTTAATGATATTAAATACAAAAAAGGAGCTAAAACACGGTCTCCTGTCATGTGGGGTAGATGGAAATAGAAACTGGGCAAGCAGCACCAAGACTTGAAGATAAGAACGTGCTCGCACTCCCTTCTATTCTCAGGAGTAGTGATACTTTGCAAGACAAAGTTCAAAGACAATTCAAATGGCAGAAGTCATGAGTGATGATAGATGTTGGGTTAATTGTATGGGGAGACATGGTCAAGTCCACCCATTGACACCTGGGGTACCAATTTACGTGCTGCTAGCGAGTCAAGTATTCCAGAAGGGTACAAGGGTGCCAACCAATTATAGAGGGTCGTATAACAAAGAGCCCTATAGTTTGAGAGCCAATGATGTACTGTGTATCTCAGAAATGTTGAAGATGACTTTCACTAGGAGTGGACGTAAGTTTTTCACTTGACTGTAGAGAACCAATCACAATCCAGTCCCATATAGAAATTATACCTAGATGTTCCCCTTAATCCAATCAAAATCCCAAATATGTTTTATTGGTTTGCCACATAGTATGATCTCACAAATGAGGAATTTATGCTATATAAGTGTGGTTTTTATTAAATGCTTCGAGATTATGCTGTGCGACGTCCGTTGATTTCCGTTGTACTCCCTGTTTTAGACAATTGAAATTAAAACAGAATACTTTGCCAACTTCCTGAGTCGGTCTTATTATTTGGTGTAAGAGGTATTCTGCATCCGCCTTCCATTGAACAATGTGTTACCTCAGTTAAAAGGGCCATGAGGGTTCACACCACGTCTTCCCCAAAAAGGAGTCTGATAGAAAACAGAGACCAGTTAGAAGAAAATATAGCAGGATTCAACGCCGCGGCCAGTTACAGCAGTAAGGCACTAAACCCACTAGAGCCACAGCGTTTCTGAAGACAACTACCATGTTATTTATACTAGCCTTCTCTGTTTAGAACTAATGAAAGGCTAAAGAACAAGTTAAGAGGACACACACCTTCCCCAAAAGGAGTCTGATAGAAAAGTAGTGAAATTAAAGCTTCACTGCACAACGCCACAGGTACGCTGATTGAGGGATGGTAGTTCTAGTCTTGGAGACTTGGCTTATATTAGAGACACCCAAATTCCTATTGTTTATTGTAGGTGGATTAACGATGAGAGTAAATAGCTGTTGATGCCTGTATCCACAGTGTATGCCAGAGACTCCCTTACAGGTAATTACACTGTGTGAGGGTTGTGAGGAGAGAGGAAGAGTAGCATTGAATGCTAATTATATCCTGGTTTTTCTTGTCATAGAGCTAAAGAGGAGGAGTCCCAAACATTATCAAGTTATTATAAACTTAGAAGTGACGCAAAGAAAAAAGCTCCTGAAGAAAGAACGCCACTACTGGGTTGTAGAACTGAAACATGTTGAGCATAGGAAGAGGGAGGATAATTTATTAATTTAAGCTCCCCCTTTGGCCCCCTTGAATCCTTTGTACTAGGGTGGTTAGTATATGGAACAAGTCACTTGTATATGTCTTTTTGAGTGTTTTTTAGAAGGTGCTTGGATGTGTTGCTATTAGGAACAGTACAAGCAATTTGATTGGATTGTAATATGTTTAATTGTTTTTTAATTAAATTGGGAAGTTTGTACTATTCTCTAACCATATATGCTACTGGTCATTGCCCATAATTTCAATGTCAATTGAACTTTAAATTGTGTATGGTCTCTATAGATTAGAAAAAACGGCGGTAAGTGCCACCTGAGTGTTTTGATAGTAATTAACCCATCCGGTAGTAGGAGGAGTGACCTGGAATCACTTGGTTGTTTTAATTGCAGTCTCTACCTCTCCTGTTCCCTCCCAAGCCCTCTGTATGGCTCAAAAACGCACTTCTCTGCTAAAGCTAAGGACATCTGGTTCTCTATCTCCTCTTCTTATCCCTCTTCCTCTCTTGGCCCACCTTTGTCCAAATAGGTGCTCCCCTGCTCCTCCAGAACCATCAAGGACCATACTGACACCCTGCTACAGCCTTGGCCAATTTCTGTAATCACTCTTTCACCACTGGAACTTTTCCCTCTTCCCTTAAACACTCCCTTGTGCATCCCCTCCTCAAGAAGCCATCTGCCGATCCTACCTGCCCGTCAAACTATCACCCAATCTCCATTACACTTTCCTGGGCAAACTCTTGGAAAAGCTGGCCATCTCCCAGCTTACTCTCCACACTGAATCTGTTGGTTATCTCCTTGATCATCAGTCTGGCTTCAGAGCTGCCAAAGGCACGGAAACTGCTTTCCTGAACACCCATGAAGATCTGATCTCTAACCTTGATTCCAGCATTCCTCATCCTCCTTGATCTTTTCTCTGTTTTTGACATGTGTTTAGATAGATTTATAAACTCTGACCTGGTGGGCAGAGAGTTAGGAGGCTACCATAGTTTAGTGGAACAGGGGAACTTTCTGGACAAGCCAGACCAATCTAGATAGCTTGGCAGGTGGTCAAGACTAAGTCTCAGGAGGGCTGAGAGTGATCAGAAGTCAACAATGAGCACACACAGTAACAAACCACAAATTACTCTTAGACAAGCGTATATGACAAATATCCATATATTTATTGTCGGCCGGACCAATTGACACAAGTAAACTTCAGTTATATAAAAGCAGTTACCACACAATTCCTATACTAGATAATATATATACAATATGTTTTCTAATGCGACACAGGAGTAAAACACAACCACAACCTGTAAGGAGAAGGGTGAGTTAACACACTAGGAGCATTAGACAATTCTTTGGAGTCATTCCCTAACTTTCTCAGTCCAGTCCTAAGAAGTAGGGAGCCTTGTGCTCAACAGTACAGTTGTGTGTAAAAAACGCACGATCACGCAAGTAGAACAAAAAGCGGGTCTTCTTGAAGGAGTTCGTTCCCACTATTCGAGTAGGGTCTGCCCTTGACAACAGAACAGTTTCCAAAAGGTGGGAGTAGCTAGGGAGCGCAGGCTTATGCAGCCAAAAGCAAATACCTTTTTAGGGATATTCGTGCTTAAAAGAGATAGGTTGTGCCAGTGGGCCACCGTTAAGTGATGCAAGTACTCACCGACCCTCGGCACAGTCCAGACCAAACTTTGCCTGTTTAGTCAAGGTCGCTAGTAGGTTGAGTCCTGCAATTTCACGGCGCTCCAGTTCTCAGCGGCTGCCGGATAGAATGATCGTCCGTGATGGGACAGTTGCCTTTTCTCAGCTTCTGAAGGAGATACAAATAAAAACACGGTGCAGCAGGCTTCAGGGCACAGGAGAGCTGGTCAGCAAGGCACCTATAGCGACCGTCACCAGCAGGTAGTGATGCAGGAATCACAGATTTGTGCAGCGTTATCCACTCTCCTAATTCGCAACCCAGAGGGCTAGGCCTATGTTATTTGGTGGGAGATGGCACAGGAAGCACAAGCAAGCAGTGTCCTAAGTATAGGGTTTCAACTCGACACAGCAACAGTTCTGCGTGATACTCCATGGTAGAGCTTGACAGTTCACTGGATGACCCAGGAACACTTCCAAACGGACTCCTTCAGTGGATAAGCAGGGGGTGCCCAGTGTAGTTGTTCCCACTACTTCAAAGGGGCGAAGCGTCCTTGCAGGCCTTCTTGATCGATGAAGAAACCAGAGGGTGCCAGGACAACAGAGGGCGAAGGGTACCAAACCTTCCAATGGGTCTCCGGCGGTTTCAGTAGTCTGTTTCTTCATTGCAGGATACTTGGCTCCTTCTGTAGTTCGGGTAGAACTCAGGTGATCAAGCTGGAATGGATGCAGAGCCCCTTCTCTTATCCACGATTAGCTTTGCGCCAAATTCAAGGACTCCCAGTCATGGACCAATCACGGCCCACGGTGGTCCCAGTCATTCAAGCATGCCAGACAACCTGACACTAGTAGTGTGAATTGGGACCAGGCAGTCCGAACCCGCTTTCTGCTCACACACATGTGACATGCAGAAGCTTGCGAAAAGAGATTGGTTTTCGCCGGAGGCTGCATGCCCAAATCAGGAAAACCCAGGTTACTCGACCTGGGTTACGGCAAGGGACAAGATGGCCATAGGACAGAACAAAAGACTTTGTGGCTCAGCCATTTTCGGACCTGGCCACATTCTTGAACCAAACGCAGTAAACGCGAGGTGATTCCATAAAAAGAAGTAAACATGTATACAAAGTAACTGTTGCCAATAATTTGTCCTAGGCGCACTTGTACAATCACCAAAAAATCCTTCAAGGGTGTCTAAGGCCAGAAAACAAAAAGGACCCCAGCGCACGGTAGTGGAAGGCACATTGTGCAATGTTCAAAAGTTACCAAGAAAAGGCAACATAGTCAAAGACTAAGGGAAACATAGTTTCCCAGTAGTGACAGTCTGATATCCAAACAAAAGCAAGATGTTTGGGGGGGGCCACAAATGGAGGGAAAATTCCACATTAATTAAATCTTTCCTAACAACATGGTCAACCACCCCATCCTGATCAATGGACTCTGTGACAATCTGGGCGACATGGATCAGACCCTGGAGTGACTGACCTCCTTCCTCTCTGGCCTGCCCCTCCCAATTCCAAAGTAGTCCCTTTCTCTCTGCCACCTCTCTCTGTACCTGTGGTTCCCCAGGGCTCTATCCTCTTACCCTGGTTTTAACCAGTGAGGCGGAAGAGGCGTCCCCCAGGGCCTGACTTCCGGTCGGATTCCCGGGGGACACATATAAGGCGGGAGCTGCAGGCAGTCAGTCTATTTATCCTGTAGCTCCCGCCGTTCTGCCCTTCTTGATCCCCACCCACGCAGTGGTAAGTATAAGGCGCACATCAGCGCCTTGGTGTAGGGTGGGAGGGGTTTTGAGGGGGGTCGCCGCTCGCTGGCCATCGTGCCAGCTGGAGTGGCCAAAAAGCTTACCCTTGCTGGGTAATATGTAATCTATCCATGTTTCTTTTCCATCGCCGGCAGTAGCATAATTTAGTCAGGAATGCAATGTTTTGGCATGCTTATATTGTCCCTGCTTCTTTGTGATTTCCGGTAGCGCGCAAGTTTGTCAGGATTGTTAAGATTGCACTGTTTTGACATGCATATATGGTTAACAGTTTGCGGGCCGCCGTGCCACGTACAAGCAGATGCCGGTCGATTTTTGATAGGTTATGATCGTTGCGTGGCCGCCGCGCCACTTGTAAGGATTGTGGTGCACACGTGTTTTGCATGTGTTTTTTATTTTCAATTAGTTTACATGTTTAATGAACCATTGTCAGCACGGCCATCTTGGTAGGGGCTTTGTGTTTGAATGCCAGAGACCGGTGTTCTAATCCGACGTCCGGAATCTCCTGTGAAAGTTTTTGGCCGCAGCGCCATCTATGTTGGGTGTTGGGGGTCGCCTGCCATGGCCATCTGGCAGGCGCCCCCGGGGTGCTGTTTCCTCGCAGCACGCCACAGGCCCAGTGCCTGTGGGAGTTTGGGGCCTGCCATGTCCATCCGGCAGGCCCCGTGGCACTAGGGGACGTCAGCGCCATCGGGGTGGGGGACACAGCCTGCCAGGCTCCTGACCATGCGGGCCTCTGCCACGGTCCTGGCACGAGGGTCCCATGGCAACAGGGCCTGCAGGCCTGTGCCGCCCCGTGTAGGCCTCCGGCCTACATCAGTAAAGGAGACACAGACTCAAACCAACCTTCCACGGAGTCTGCAGCCGTTCTGCTTCACGTGCCTGCAGGGGCTCCCTTTATTAACTTGGGCCATGACACAGTCATGGCCCATCTTAAAGGGGCAATACACGTGGGAGGGACACATCCCCTTAAAGGGGCAACACACATGGGAGGGTCCCACGTAACACTCCTCTTTTTTCATAACGAACAAACAAACGTGGCTAAAACACACATGCATCCCTCCAGTTACAGAACAACAAACTACGTATCAATTAGTACTTGCAGGGTAGACCGAAGATAGGATATGCCACTGACACCTAGCTAACGCCAACAGTCACAGATATAAAGTATGCTAACACGTTTCTAAACATGCTCAATAGGTGATCATGGTGGCCGATGAGCTGCTGGAGGACCACAGGCAGATCCACCACAGTTTGCAAGACCCTTTATTAACCTGGTGTTCGGAATGGCAACTACACAAACAACGCCATGGTCGAAGGCTGGCACTACATGCACACCTCGCAATTACGGGATCACAGCCTCACCTCATTGTTGTTTACTGAGACCACTTAGAGCATGTAGTCACTATGCAGGTTCACAGCCTCACACACACAGGATTACTGAGTCCTCAGTGGCAGGCAGTCAGGGCCACCAACATGGTAGGCAGGGTGGCCTGTGTACCGATGGCACTGTTCCGGGAGATGATCGTTTCTCTGCTGGTTAGCCTTCCCTTCCGGTTGCTATAACAGTGCACCAGTTCTTGTCTGGCTGTCAACGCAGGGCTGGATTGGCGTTCCAGTTGTGTGGTGGGAGCTACCACCTCGGATCACCTGATAGCGCCGGGGTTGCACAGAACGCAGGATGTCCTAGTGCTCATGGCAGTGACCCCCACCCAAGGGGCCTGAATGTGACAGTCCCACGTCGGCCACGGTGAGGCTACTGTTGCACGGGAACAATGCCACGCTTCAGTTGCACAGGGCAGTCTTTGATGCAGAGAGGCATTTGTCCATCGTGTGCAGCCTCTTGGACATTCCATTGGTAGTGAGGTGTACGATGCTCTGAGTGCAGTGCGCTCACGCACCCAGGACTTGGAGTTCTGATGTGATGCTGACGAATATGCTCTGCACTGTGACATGTGTTGACCCAGAATAAGCGATTACTCATATTCCACTGGATGGATCGGGCTCATCCCGTCCTGCCTTGCCTGTTGGTGCCTGTGGAGTAAACTTGCCTCCTCACCTCTGCTCTGGTGTTAAGCGCCTTATAGTTGCCCCCATCAGTATGCTGCTCCAGACTGGAGCCAGTCATCACTTTCCTGGCGGGCGGCAGACAGGCGGGCAGGCAGGGCCCCTGGAGGATGGGCTGGGTGACTGCAGTGGCGCAGTGTGGGGCCACTTACGCCACAAACAGGTTGACCGTGTTGGAATCGTGTTGGGCTCGCCGGCTGCCTGGGACTCCCCACTGCAGCAGAAGGGCACCCTCTGGTTACCTGGTAGTGCAGAGCACCTATTGTCCACTGCATGGTGAGAGTCATTCTTTCTGGACACCTGGTGGCACGTGGCGCCTCTTCCCCAGTGCAGGATGGTACTGGGGTTGCAGGTGCGCAAGGACATTCGGTTTCTCTAAGTGTCCAGCCGTGCACAGTGCATAGGTCGCAGGACACACCACTGCCCTGGCTTGGAACCCTGAGGAGCATGAGGGTGGAGTCCCCACCTCCAGAGGTGTTGCGGTCCCAGTTGGTGCTGGTGCACTAGTTCTGCTTGGTGTCTTGTCGGCTCAGCACCGGTTGTGCCCCCCGGGATCATCCAATGGGGCGCCTCTGGCACAGGCTAGCCACCTCTATTGGTCCGGGGGCCTCGCTGGTACTATTTCGCCCTGTCATTGTCGTGATCTGGGCAAAATCTTCCTCGGGGCCAGCCCTTTGAGAGCAAAAAATACCCAATTCAGCCCAAAATACAGGTTCTATTGTGCTGAGCAGTGATCTCATGCTAGTGACAAATGACACCTTCAAATAAGTTTTAGCATATTTATTCTAAGCAGTGAATTTCATATACATTTGGGATTCAAGTTAGAGAATATTACAAAGCATAAAACTTAGAGAAATGCAAAATATAGTGAAACATGGAACTTAGATAAACATAGAGAAACATAGAGAAATATAGAGAAACATAGAGAAACACAGTCTTACGTCCCTTTAATCAGCACTGGGAGACCCTGGCCCTCATAAGCTAGCTGTAAACAAGCCCCGCTCAGAGAACAGTGCTGAAGGACGCCGTCAGAGCCAATTCCGGGCACTTGACCTTGCACGAACCAAGTCCACAGGACGATCTCCCCCCGAGTCATGGGAGCATGGATATTTTATAATCTCGTGCTGCCCGTCCATGACGCACAGTTCCAGAACTTTCCCTGTGCAAAATATAGGCTGGCTCATGGAAAAAAACCCAACTCTGTTAATTTCCACTGCTCCGTCTGAGCCCCACCCTGGCTCCCATCTGCGAAAGCTCAGGAATGTCTTATCAGTGCCTTCCCAGAGAAAAGGAAGATTAGCTTGGGGCCAGGGCTACCGTTAGTGAGGCTGAATATTCTAAGGGAAGCAGGGATGTATTAACCCCATCTGCAAGCTCTAAAAGGCATGCACTCATAGCTTAGTGTTTATAGCGCTTAAGACTGGCTATCTAAGCGCTATATAGGTGCCATAATGTTCCAAACACTCCAAAAATACCTATTAGCTACAGAGCTAGGGCCCTCTCCCTGCCTGTCTATCAACAATGCATAATGTGACCTATCACTCATACTAGGCCTGCATATTCCTTGTAGCTCACTACTGCATAATGGAAGTGCTACAACAGACTACTGTCAGCATTTTTAGCACATACTTTGAATACACTATTGGCTTTCAGCGGCTAATGCTGTCATCTAAAGCCCTGATTGGCAAGGTTGCAATTTCGTGTATCACTACATTCCACCCCTATTCAACGTGTGTGCGACAAATGCTGACTAATACCTATCAATATAGTATTTAGTGCAGTGATAAAGACCTTGGGGCTTTGCAAGAGGTTTAAGCAAACTACCTTCTAGCGGTTAGTTAGCGTGGCATGCAAGGTAAAACACTACCTAAACAAAAATGTACACAAAGTGAACAGTGACATATACCCTTGCCAAAACCTGGCCTACACAAAAATACCTACACAAAGTGAACATGGACATTTACTCTAGCCAAAACCTGGCCTACACAAAAATACCTAAATAATTATTGTATAACTGATTGTCAGTTAAAAAGCAGCATGCAGTTAAAATGTCAAGGCAATCCAGTGTAGTCTAATCTACAATGCACTATTGCATTTATGTATGGTTACCAATTCTAAAACCTGGCAGCCTTTCACTCTAAGGGCCTACCCTCCCCCTGATCCCAGGGCATTCAAACGTGACTATGGGCTGTGTGACTAGACACTTCCCCCATGTATGTGGAACCCAACCGGAAACCATCTAATTTCGTGAACAAGGTGAACCCATGGGCACCTGGTTGTCTAAATAAAAACAATTCTACTAATTTACATCAAGCATGGCATGTGTTATTCATGCAATCAAAAGCAAGCATTTTGATCCATATGTATGCCGGTAACTGTAGCTCTGCGTGCCAGTGTGTGGAGGATGGTCGCCCCCACTCAGTAAAAAGCCAACACCTGCTGATTAAACAATGTTTGCCATACAATGCATCGTGTGTATTTAGCAGTCTTGTTGACCTGCCCTATGGCAGAAAAAATGTCTTCATACCTAAAATTCTGCCATCTTCAGTGGTTGCCAATACTTGTAGCAGTGTTGGGCGGTATCAATGAACCCCACTAGGCTAGAAGTTCTATAGCAGAGCTAACATCAGAACCCATAGTGGCTAGCTTATTGTGCACAGTTTCTATGTCACAAGCATATAAAGCTCCTGCAATTAATGAATCCAGCTCCCTAGCTACGCGCACTCTAGTGATGGGCCATAGAAATGGACTCCATTTGTAGCAGCTTGGTAGTACTAAGGAAACATTGCCTCATGATAAATCTATGTCTAAGTGTATCACTGTAATAATGGAGGTGTGCATTACCAGCCTACAATTTACATGTTGCTTACTACTGGAAAATCTAACACGTTCACAGTGTCGACCTATTGTGACTTGGAGAATACCCTTCTTCAAGTGGGATATCTACCATATACAATATTAGTTTTAGCCACAAACACCATACTACCATCCGGCAGTGGCTGTTTCATCACACCATTGTGTAAAATGCATTTAGTCAAGTTATAGTCCATAAAATCTTGGCGAGAGCACGCGCTGCAGTTCTTGGTCAGAAAAACATCACATTAAACAAATTTAAACAAATCGTTGTATCCATTCACTGAAACATTTGGGCCTATGACTTCATAGACACCAGTCATATGAGTCAGGGACAAAAGATGTCTGACAATGTGCCAGGCCAGTACGCTAGCAATTCCATGTGGATACTCATTTGTAGCGCTTTTCCAAAGAATTATTCCAAATGTCTACAATCAAAAGGTGACTCTTTGCATTAGTGTGCTGGAGACAGCTGTCCCCACAAAAACATGAAACTGGTTGGTTTAACAAAAAAACCGTGTCACACTATGTGTCATAAAATCAAACATCAAGTCAGTCATGGTTTCATTTACCTGCCTTAAACTGGCTGTAAAAGTATCCAGTGTTTCAAAGGTTAGCATCTCAAATTAGAGCTCACACACTTGGCAGCATTACTTCAATTAAGAATCTTAACCTACGCACAGGACTTTGATGTGCGCACTCATTTTATCACAAAATAAATTACGCTCCTGCTTGCATAATCCTGCTGCCCCAACAATTCATAAATCATTTTCCTGCCTACGTGCAACGTAGAAGTTTTTTTTTTTTCAAAAAGCAAAACATCTCTGGTTAAAGCAATTCAGTTGGAAGAGCAAAACCATTTCGTTTTTTCAGATTCATCTCAAAAAGTGCATTTAAAAACCATTTTTCAATGTGTTTGCATTCGAGTGCTGTGTCACACAGCTGTTTGTGGTGCATGATGTCACAGTCCACAACTCATTGTCCATAGTCCTTTAAACAAGAAAGGCAAGACATGTCAATTAAGTTATTTCCAGCAACTGAATCATTTGAATGTGTAGCATCAAATATTTGATAATTAGCCAAGTCTGCACCGTGCCAGTTCAGCAAAAGTTATTACTCTGTTGGACACCTTTCGCAGGTTGCAGAACAAATAGCAGCATGGAGTGCGGTGCAGGACACGTTTAAAGTTGACTCGCATCTCGCAGTAACTCGCATATTCTCTGAGATCAGTGTCACCCACATACTGCACACATTTACGCCAATAAGGACACGCTATTGTCTTGCTTTTTTTCCTAGGCAAAATACAAACAGAAATGTTAGGATTTCATCAAAACTTCAATATCATTATTCTTCAATATCGGCGGTATCCACCCCTTCCCTGAACACCACCCCCATCTTCAGAAAGTCTCATCAGGTAACTACACACTTTGTCATTGCTACTGCAATTATTTATCACCCTTCTGCATGTTTCTGGGGGCTTATTTACACTCAACCATACGGGGTGTAACTGCCTAATCACAAACTCATTTGTGCAAAGCAATCATAGTTGGTCAATGGTACCTCAGACTGATCTGTGCTTTTACAAAAGCCATATAATAAGTACCCAGGTCTCACAATGCTTTTCTTTTTCACCAAAGTGATCACGAATGCCAGGCGCCAACTTGCTTCCAGTGTCTCATGATCTTGATTTAGTTTGCCCTGCTGGCATCACTCCATATTTCAAAGGTAAAGTCTTTCAGTCCAATACCGCCTGCAGTTGCACAAGCAGCTTTGTTTATTTTTCTCCATACAGCTAGTGTCTTTCAAGCCTCTGGTTTTTCACTTGTCATTTTCTCAAAGGGTGTTTGCTGTTTCTTGGACCACCCCTTTGAGCGCAATAGTCTAAGTCAGTTTCTTTTGTTGCTTCAACAAATCATTCATTCTTGCACTAAGCCGTGAGGCTTCTGGATCATGGCTAATGTGCAGTGTTCATGTTGTACTCCAAAGCCCCGCTCTGCATGTTGTCTCTTGCAAAACGGCTAAGCACTTTTTGTCAGTTTTGCTTCCATCTGGAATGCCATAATGTCTTTGTCAGTTACTCCATCCCTGGCAATGTAGCTTGCAGTTTGCCAGATGTGTATTTTCTCTTCTCAAAGCGCCTAGAGGTTTCTTCTCCAGTGCACAGCGCTTTACTTCAGTTCACATCACATGGAGCATGGGAATGCAGCTTGCACAGCAATAGCGTTTCATTTCACATCACATCACATGGTGCATGGGAATGCGGTTTGCACAGTAATGTCTGTTGGAATGGGCAGCTGTCTTTTCTTAGCCCATTCACAGATGCACAGGTTCCCCAAATGTTCAGATGTGATGTGCCCGTCTGCCATCCTGCATGCAGCGTTTGTTTTCCTTCCAGTGTTACTGGGCAAATTCTTCTGATCAGTTCTGTTATTGCATGCCGTTAGAAAGTCTCTTTTCTGCCTTTGCACCCCCTTCCTCAGTTTTCTGCTCACTGACGGTCTTTTCACAGGGGAAGGAATGCAGGAATGTCATTGTTTATCTTTCGTGTGCACCTGGCAGCGCCATGAGCACGCAGCAAGCTTATCTCTTTGCTCTATAACTCTTACACTGTGGCGGCTTCAATGGAAAGGCACTCGTTTCAGACAGTTCATACAGATTAACTCTTTCTTGCACTGCTCTTGTCTAGCAACTCAGAAAAACTCTCATATCTGAAGCATCATTTCACTAAACAGAAGTGCAGTATTCTGCTTTTGTCTGCCTTCCTTTCGCGCACCTCGCCCAAGACAGCTTCAAGGCACAAGCTCTGCACACACAGCAAGACTCTTATTTTCAAAAGAGGCACTTTTCTTGTCATCAGATTCTACTCCATGTAATTTTGCAAAATGTCAAAGCGTCTTTAGCCTGTTTTAAACTGATTAATGTCTCATTTAAAAGCATACGTTTTTTTTTTTCTCTTCTTCTTCCTCGCAGTTTTGTCATTTGGCTTCACAAGCTCAATCCAATGTAATGTGCGCCTTTCAAGAGAACCCGTAACCTACTAAATCTTTGTGCTATCTTATCACACACAGATTTTTCATTCTGTTGTACCATTGCCAGAATATAACCACTTATTTCAGTGCATTTAAAAATAAAAATGCCATGTTTAGTGCAGCTCCCTGCACGGTTTTTTCCTGCAAGAACAACCCACACTATGTATTGCTTGTGGGCTGTTAAATGTGTCAACAACATTTTTCACCATGTACCACAGTCAACAGGTCACTATTTCCAAACATGCATCACTTATAAGGCAACAGTACAAATCCATGGCATAGCGTGGGAACAGTCAAAAATACTCCAGGGGCAATTTAGAGGAAATTTAGAAAAATATAAATTGTTTTTCTCCCCCCAAACCATTGCAAACTGATTCTGCAATTTCAAATCAATACACAAAAATCGAAAATCCAAATAACATCACTCACTTTCTTTTTTTTTTTAAGTGAGTCTCTCACCCATTATAAGCATGGCACAGCTTAAAATGCAATATAACCATTTTAGTGTGTTTCCTTTAAACAGAATTCGCCACCACCAGCACATGGAATTTACAGTTGCCAAAAGAAAAACAAACCCTTTAGGCTCTCAGCACAGATGTTACTCATTCTCCTAAGCACGGCTCATTCCCCACGTTATTTTTCAGGAATGCCAACACTTCAAAAGCATACATCAAAAAAGCGAACCTTCGCCTCCGAACATTACAGCCCCCCACTCGCTAGCACACTGGGGCTGAGTCAATGGTTAGATTACTATTCACAATTTGCATGTCAAATCCTTGCAATTATTTTTCCCTGCCCTCATGACAGAATAGAGATGAGAACACTGTCTCACTTTGCATTTCAAATTACAACTTTAAACTGGGGAAACCGCATGATAAAATTCTTTTCTAATTGAGCATACATCTTTCTTGACCATTCATCGGAGCGCTTTAAACAAAGCCAATTCCCGCTTGTTTATCGCCTTGTACTCCCTTGGCTCCATTCCCAAGCAATAAGTCAGTCAGACTGATTTACTGAAGGGAGTCTTAACCACACAAGCTATCGGCCACGGCAAGCCGACACAACGCTGCTGTCTTTTTGAAGTCTCAGAGCTGCAGTGAGACCCCCAAGGAAATGCGACAGCCTGCTCTTCACTCTACACTGTGTTCTCTCACACAATTTGTCATTTCACAGCAAGGCACTGCTCTGCACAAATCCCCAAGCTGCCACCAAATGTCGTGATCTGGGCAAAATCTTCCTCGGGGCCAGCCCTTTGAGAGCAAAAAATACCCAATTCAGCCCAAAATACAGGTTCTATTGTGCTGAGCAGTGATCTCATGCTAGTGACAAATGACACCTTCAAATAAGTTTTAGCATATTTATTCTAAGCAGTGAATTTCATATACATTTGGGATTCAAGTTAGAGAATATTACAATGCATAAAACTTAGAGAAATGCAAAATATAGTGAAACATGGAACTTAGATAAACATAGGGAAACATAGAGAAATATAGAGAAACATAGAGAAACACAGTCTTACGTCCCTTTAATCAGCACTGGGAGACCCTGGCCCTCATAAGCTAGCTGTAAACAAGCCCCGCTCAGAGAACAGTGCTGAAGGACGCCGTCAGAGCCAATTCCGGGCACTTGACCTTGCACGAACCAAGTCCACAGGACGATCTCCCCCCGAGTCATGGGAGCATGGATATTTTATAATCTCGTGCTGCCCGTCCATGACGCACAGTTCCAGAACTTTCCCTGTGCAAAATATAGGCTGGCTCATGGAAAAAAAACCCAACTCTGTTAATTTCCACTGCTCCGTCTGAGCCCCACCCTGGCTCCCATCTGCGAAAGCTCAGGAATGTCTTATCAGTGCCTTCCCAGAGAAAAGGAAGATTATCTTGGGGCCAGGGCTACCGTTAGTGAGGCTGAATATTCTAAGGGAAGCAGGGATGTATTAACCCCATCTGCAAGCTCTAAAAGGCATGCACTCATAGCTTAGTGTTTATAGCGCTTAAGACTGGCTATCTAAGCGCTATATAGGTGCCATAATGTTCCAAACACTCCAAAAATACCTATTAGCTACAGAGCTAGGGCCCTCTCCCTGCCTGTCTATCAACAATGCATAATGTGACCTATCACTCATACTAGGCCTGCATATTCCTTGTAGCTCACTACTGCATAATGGAAGTGCTACAACAGACTACTGTCAGCATTTTTAGCACATACTTTGAATACACTATTGGCTTTCAGCGGCTAATGCTGTCATCTAAAGCCCTGATTGGCAAGGTTGCAATTTCGTGTATCACTACATTCCACCCCTATTCAACGTGTGTGCGACAAATGCTGACTAATACCTATCAATATAGTATTTAGTGCAGTGATAAAGACCTTGGGGCTTTGCAAGAGGTTTAAGCAAACTACCTTCTAGCGGTTAGTTAGCGTGGCATGCAAGGTAAAACACTACCTAAACAAAAATGTACACAAAGTGAACAGTGACATATACCCTTGCCAAAACCTGGCCTACACAAAAATACCTACACAAAGTGAACATGGACATTTACTCTAGCCAAAACCTGGCCTACACAAAAATACCTAAATAATTATTGTATAACTGATTGTCAGTTAAAAAGCAGCATGCAGTTAAAATGTCAAGGCAATCCAGTGTAGTCTAATCTACAATGCACTATTGCATTTATGTATGGTTACCAATTCTAAAACCTGGCAGCCTTTCACTCTAAGGGCCTACCCTCCCCCTGATCCCAGGGCATTCAAACGTGACTATGGGCTGTGTGACTAGACACTTCCCCCATGTATGTGGAACCCAACCGGAAACCATCTAATTTCGTGAACAAGGTGAACCCATGGGCACCAGGTTGTCTAAATAAAAACAATTCTACTAATTTACATCAAGCATGGCATGTGTTATTCATGCAATCAAAAGCAAGCATTTTGATCCATATGTATGCCGATAACTGTAGCTCTGCGTGCCAGTGTGTGGAGGATGGTCGCCCCCACTCAGTAAAAAGCCAACACCTGCTGATTAAACAATGTTTGCCATACAATGCATCGTGTGTATTTAGCAGTCTTGTTGACCTGCCCTATGGCAGAAAAAATGTCTTCATACCTGAAATTCTGCCATCTTCAGTGGTTGCCAATACTTGTAGCAGTGTTGGGCGGTATCAATGAACCCCACTAGGCTAGAAGTTCTATAGCAGAGCTGGCATCAGAACCCATAGTGGCTAGCTTATTTTGCACAGTTTCTATGTCACAAGCATATAAAGCTCCTGCAATTAATGAATCCAGCTCCCTAGCTACGCGCACTCTAGTGATGGGCCATAGAAATGGACTCCATTTGTAGCAGCTTGGTAGTACTAAGGAAACATTGCCTCATGATAAATCTATGTCTAAGTGTATCACTGTAATAATGGAGGTGTGCATTACCAGCCTCCAATTTACATGTTGCTTACTACTAGAAAATCTAACACGTTCACAGTGTCGACCTATTGTGACTTGGAGAATACCCTTCTTCAAGTGGGATATCTACCATATACAATATTAGTTTTAGCCACAAACACCATACTACCATCCGGCAGTGGCTGTTTCATCACACCATTGTGTAAAATGCATTTAGTCAAGTTATAGTCCATAAAATCTTGGCGAGAGCACTCGCTGCAGTTCTTGGTCAGAAAAACATCACATTAAACAAATTTAAACAAATCGTTGTATCCATTCACTGAAACATTTGGGCCTATGACTTCATAGACACCAGTCATATGAGTCAGTTTCAAAAGATGTCTGACAATGTGCCAGGCCAGTACGCTAGCAATTCCATGTGGATACTCATTTGTAGCGCTTTTCCAAAGAATTATTCCAAATGTCTACAATCAAAAGGTGACTCTTTGCATTAGTGTGCTGGAGACAGCTGTCCCCACAAAAACATGAAACTGGTTGGTTTAACAAAAAAACCGTGTCACACTATGTGTCATAAAATCAAACATCAAGTCAGTCATGGTTTCATTTACCTGCCTTAAGCTGGCTGTAAAAGTATCCAGTGTTTCAAAGGTTAGCATCTCAAATTAGAGCTCACACACTTGGCAGCATTACTTCAATTAAGAATCTTAACCTACGCACAGGACTTTGATGTGCGCACTCATTTTATCACAAAATAAATTACGCTCCTGCTTGCATAATCCTGCTGCCCCAACAATTCATAAATCATTTTCCTGCCTACGTGCAACGTAGAAGTTTTTTTTTTTTCAAAAAGCAAAACATCTCTGGTTAAAGCAATTCAGTTGGAAGAGCAAAACCATTTCGTTTTTTCAGATTCATCCCAAAAAGTGCATTTAAAAACCATTTTTCAATGTGTTTGCATTCGAGTGCTGTGTCACACAGCTATTTGTGGTGCATGATGTCACACTCCACAACTCATTGTCCATAGTCCTTTAAACAAGAAAGGCAAGACATGTCAATTAATTTATTTCCAGCAACTGAATCATTTGAATGTGTAGCATCAAATATTTGATAATTAGCCAAGTCTGCACTGTGCCAGTTCAGCAAAAGTTATTACTCTGTTGGACACCTTTCGCAGGTTGCAGAACAAATAGCAGCATGGAGTGCGGTGCAGGACACGTTTAAAGTTGACTCGCATCTCGCAGTAACTCGCATATTCTCTGAGATCAGTGTCACCCACATACTGCACACATTTACGCCAATAAGGACACGCTATTGTCTTGCTTTTTTGCATAGGCAAAATACAAACAGAAATGTTAGGATTTCATCAAAACTTCAATATCATTATTCTTCAATATCGGCGTTATCCACCCCTTCCCTGAACACCACCCCATCTTCAGAAAGTCTCATCAGGTAACTACACACTTTGTCATTGCTACTGCAATTATTTATCACCCTTCTGCATGTTTCTGGGGGCTTATTTACACTCAACCATACGGGGTGTAACTGCCTAATCACAAACTCATTTGTGCAAAGCAATCATAGTTGGTCAATGGTACCTCAGACTGATCTGTGCTTTTACAAAAGCCATATAATAAGTACCCAGGTCGCACAATGCTTTTCTTTTTCACCAAAGTGATCACGAATGCCAGGCGCCAACTTGCTTCCAGTGTCTCATGATCTTGATTTAGTTTGCCCTGCTGGCATCACTCCATATTTCAAAGGTAAAGTCTTTCAGTCCAATACCGCCTGCAGTTGCACAAGCAGCTTTGTTTATTTTTCTCCATACAGCTAGTGTCTTTCAAGCCTCTGGTTTTTCACTTGTCATTTTCTCAAAGGGTGTTTGCTGTTTCTTGGACCACCCCTTTGAGCGCAATAGTCTAAGTCAGTTTCTTTTGTTGCTTCAACAAATCATTCATTCTTGCACTAAGCCGTGAGGCTTCTGGATCATGGCTAATGTGCAGTGTTCATGTTGTACTCCAAAGCCCCGCTCTGCATGTTGCCTCTTGCAAAACGGCTAAGCACTTTTTGTCAGTTTTGCTTCCATCTGGAATGCAATAATGTCTTTGTCAGTTACTCCATCCCTGGCAATGTATCTTGCAGTTTGCCAGATGTGTATTTTCTCTTCTCAAAGCGCCTAGAGGTTTCTTCTCCAGTGCACAGCGCTTTACTTCAGTTCACATCACATGGAGCATGGGAATGCAGCTTGCACAGCAATAGCTTTTCATTTCACATCACATCACATGGTGCATGGGAATGCGGTTTGCACAGTAATGTCTGTTGGAATGGGCAGCTGTCTTTTCTTAGCCCATTCACAGATGCACAGGTTCCCCAAATGTTCAGATGTGATGTGCCCGTCTGCCATCCTGCATGCAGCGTTTGTTTTCCTTCCAGTGTTACTGGGCAAATTCTTTACTTCTGATCAGTTCTGTTATTGCATGCCGTTAGAAAGTCTCTTTTCTGCCTTTGCACCCCCTTCCTCAGTTTTCTGCTCACTGACGGTCTTTTCACAGGGGAAGGAATGCAGGAATGTCATTGTTTATCTTTCGTGTGCACCTGGCAGCGCCATGAGCACTCAGCAAGCTTATCTCTTTGCTCTATAACTCTTACACTGTGGCGGCTTCAATGGAAAGGCACTCGTTTCAGACAGTTCATACAGATTAACTCTTTCTTGCACTGCTCTTGTCTAGCAACTCAGAAAAACTCTCATATCTGAAGCATCATTTCACTAAACAGAAGTGCAGTATTCTGCTTTTGTCTGCCTCCCTTTCGCGCACCTCGCCCAAGACAGCTTCAAGGCACAAGCTCTGCACACACAGCAAGACTCTTATTTTCAAAAGAGGCACTTTTCTTGTCATCAGATTCTACTCCATGTAATTTTGCAAAATGTCAAAGCGTCTTTAGCCTGTTTTAAACTGATTAATGTCTCATTTAAAAGCATACGTTTTTTTTTCTCTTCTTCTTCCTCGTAGTTTTGTCATTTGGCTTCACAAGCTCAATCCAATGTAATGTGCGCCTTTCAAGAGAACCCGTAACCTACTAAATCTTTGTGCTATCTTATCACACACAGATTTTTCATTCTGTTGTACCATTGCCAGAATATAACCACTTATTTCAGTGCATTTAAAAATAAAAATGCCATGTTTAGTGCAGCTCCCTGCACGGTTTTTTCCTGCAAGAACAACCCACACTCTGTATTGCTTGTGGGCTGTTAAATGTGTCAACAACATTTTTCACCATGTACCACAGTCAACAGGTCACTATTTCCAAACATGCATCACTTATAAGGCAACAGTACAAATCCATGGCATAGCGTGGGAACAGTCAAAAATACTCCAGGGGCAATTTAGAGGCAATTTAGAAAAATATAAATTGTTTTTTCTCCCCCCAAACCATTGCAAACTGATTCTGCAATTTCAAATCAATACACAAAAATCGAAAATCCAAATAACATCACTCACTTTCTTTTTTTTTTTTAAGTGAGTCTCTCACCCATTATAAGCATGGCACAGCTTAAAATGCAATATAACCATTTTAGTGTGTTTCCTTTAAACAGAATTCGCCACCACTAGCACATGGAATTTACAGTTGCCAAAAGAAAAACAAACCCTTTAGGCTCTCAGCACAGATGTTACTCATTCTCCTAAGCATGGCTCATTCCCCACGTTATTTTTCAGGAATGCCAACACTTCAAAAGCATACATCAAAAAAGCGAACCTTCGCCTCCGAACATTACAGCCCCCCACTCGCTAGCACACTGGGGCTGAGTCAATGGTTAGATTACTATTCACAATTTGCATGTCAAATCCTTGCAATTATTTTTCCCTGCCCTCATGACAGAATAGAGATGAGAACACTGTCTCACTTTGCATTTCAAATTACAACTTTAAACTGGGGAAACCGCATGATAAAATTCTTTTCTAATTGAGCATACATCTTTCTTGACCATTCATCGGAGCGCTTTAAACAAAGCCAATTCCCGCTTGTTTATCGCCTTGTACTCCCTTGGCTCCATTCCCAAGCAATAAGTCAGTCACGACTGATTTACTGAAGGGAGTCTTAACCACACAAGCTATCGGCCACGGCAAGCCGACACAACGCTGCTGTCTTTTTGAAGTCTCAGAGCTGCAGTGAGACCCCCAAGGAAATGCGACAGCCTGCTCTTCACTCTACACTGTGTTCTCTCACACAATTTGTCATTTCACAGCAAGGCACTGCTCTGCACAAATCCCCAAGCTGCCACCAAATGTCGTGATCTGGGCAAAATCTTCCTCGGGGCCAGCCCTTTGAGAGCAAAAAATACCCAATTCAGCCCAAAATACAGGTTCTATTGTGCTGAGCAGTGATCTCATGCTAGTGACAAATGACACCTTCAAATAAGTTTTAGCATATTTATTCTAAGCAGTGAATTTCATATACATTTGGGATTCAAGTTAGAGAATATTACAATGCATAAAACTTAGAGAAATGCAAAATATAGTGAAACATGGAACTTAGATAAACATAGGGAAACATAGAGAAATATAGAGAAACATAGAGAAACACAGTCTTACGTCCCTTTAATCAGCACTGGGAGACCCTGGCCCTCATAAGCTAGCTGTAAACAAGCCCCGCTCAGAGAACAGTGCTGAAGGACGCCGTCAGAGCCAATTCCGGGCACTTGACCTTGCACGAACCAAGTCCACAGGACGATCTCCCCCCGAGTCATGGGAGCATGGATATTTTATAATCTCGTGCTGCCCGTCCATGACGCACAGTTCCAGAACTTTCCTTGTGCAAAATATAGGCTGGCTCATGGAAAAAAAAACCAAATCTGTTAATTTCCACTGCTCCGTCTGAGCCCCACCCTGGCTCCCATCTGCGAAAGCTCAGGAATGTCTTATCAGTGCCTTCCCAGAGAAAAGGAAGATTAGCTTGGGGCCAGGGCTACCGTTAGTGAGGCTGAATATTCTAAGGGAAGCAGGGATGTATTAACCCCATCTGCAAGCTCTAAAAGCATGCACTCATAGCTTAGTGTTTATAGCGCTTAAGACTGGCTATCTAAGCGCTATATAGGTGCCATAATGTTCCAAACACTCCAAAAATACCTATTAGCTACAGAGCTAGGGCCCTCTCCCTGCCTGTCTATCAACAATGCATAATGTGACCTATCACTCATACTAGGCCTGCATATTCCTTGTAGCTCACTACTGCATAATGGAAGTGCTACAACAGACTACTGTCAGCATTTTTAGCACATACTTTGAATACACTATTGGCTTTCAGCGGCTAATGCTGTCATCTAAAGCCCTGATTGGCAAGGTTGCAATTTCGTGTATCACTACATTCCACCCCTATTCAACGTGTGTGCGACAAATGCTGACTAATACCTATCAATATAGTATTTAGTGCAGTGATAAAGACCTTGGGGCTTTGCAAGAGGTTTAAGCAAACTACCTTCTAGCGGTTAGTTAGCGTGGCATGCAAGGTAAAACACTACCTAAACAAAAATGTACACAAAGTGAACAGTGACATATACCCTTGCCAAAACCTGGCCTACACAAAAATACCTACACAAAGTGAACATGGACATTTACTCCAGCCAAAACCTGGCCTACACAAAAATACCTAAATAATTATTGTATAACTGATTGTCAGTTAAAAAGCAGCATGCAGTTAAAATGTCAAGGCAATCCGTGTAGTCTAATCTACAATGCACTATTGCATTTATGTATGGTTACCAATTCTAAAACCTGGCAGCCTTTCACTCTAAGGGCCTATCCTCCCCCTGATCCCAGGGCATTCAAACGTGACTATGGACTGTGTGACTAGACACTTCCCCCATGTATGTGGAACCCAACCGGAAACCATCTAATTTCGTGAACAAGGTGAACCCATGGGCACCAGGTTGTCTAAATAAAAACAATTCTACTAATTTACATCAAGCATGGCATGTGTTATTCATGCAATCAAAAGCAAGCATTTTGATCCATATGTATGCCGGTAACTGTAGCTCTGCGTGCCAGTGTGTGGAGGATGGTCGCCCCCACTCAGTAAAAAGCCAACACCTGCTGATTAAACAATGTTTGCCATACAATGCATCGTGTGTATTTAGCAGTCTTGTTGACCTGCCCTATGGCAGAAAAAATGTCTTCATACCTAAAATTCTGCCATCTTCAGTGGTTGCCAATACTTGTAGCAGTGTTGGGCGGTATCAATGAACCCCACTAGGCTAGAAGTTCTATAGCAGAGCTGGCATCAGAACCCATAGTGGCTAGCTTATTGTGCACAGTTTCTATGTCACAAGCATATAAAGCTCCTGCAATTAATGAATCCAGCTCCCTAGCTACGCGCACTCTAGTGATGGGCCATAGAAATGGACTCCATTTGTAGCAGCTTGGTAGTACTAAGGAAACATTGCCTCATGATAAATCTATGTCTAAGTGTATCACTGTAATAATGGAGGTGTGCATTACCAGCCTACAATTTACATGTTGCTTACTACTGGAAAATCTAACACGTTCACAGTGTCGACCTATTGTGACTTGGAGAATACCCTTCTTCAAGTGGGATATCTACCATATACAATATTAGTTTTAGCCACAAACACCATACTACCATCCGGCAGTGGCTGTTTCATCACACCATTGTGTAAAATGCATTTAGTCAAGTTATAGTCCATAAAATCTTGGCGAGAGCACTCGCTGCAGTTCTTGGTCAGAAAAACATCACATTAAACAAATTTAAACAAATCGTTGTATCCATTCACTGAAACATTTGGGCCTATGACTTCATAGACACCAGTCATATGAGTCAGTGACAAAAGAGGTCTGACAATGTGCCAGGCCAGTACGCTAGCAATTCCATGTGGATACTCATTTGTAGCGCTTTTCCAAAGAATTATTCCAAATGTCTACAATCAAAAGGTGACTCTTTGCATTAGTGTGCTGGAGACAGCTGTCCCCACAAAAACATGAAACTGGTTGGTTTAACAAAAAAACCGTGTCACACTATGTGTCATAAAATCAAACATCAAGTCAGTCATGGTTTCATTTACCTGCCTTAAGCTGGCTGTAAAAGTATCCAGTGTTTCAAAGGTTAGCATCTCAAATTAGAGCTCACACACTTGGCAGCATTACTTCAATTAAGAATCTTAACCTACGCACAGGACTTTGATGTGCGCACTCATTTTATCACAAAATAAATTACGCTCCTGCTTGCATAATCCTGCTGCCCCAACAATTCATAAATCATTTTCCTGCCTACGTGCAACATAGAAGTTTTTTTTTTTCAAAAAGCAAAACATCTCTGGTTAAAGCAATTCAGTTGGAAGAGCAAAACCATTTTGTTTTTTCAGATTCATCTCAAAAAGTGCATTTAAAAACCATTTTTCAATGTGTTTGCATTCGAGTGCTGTGTCACACAGCTGTTTGTGGTGCATGATGTCACAGTCCACAACTCATTGTCCATAGTCCTTTAAACAAGAAAGGCAAGACATGTCAATTAAGTTATTTCCAGCAACTGAATCATTTGAATGTGTAGCATCAAATATTTGATAATTAGCCAAGTCTGCACCGTGCCAGTTCAGCAAAAGTTATTACTCTGTTGGACACCTTTCGCAGGTTGCAGAACAAATAGCAGCATGGAGTGCGGTGCAGGACACGTTTAAAGTTGACTCGCATCTCGCAGTAACTCGCATATTCTCTGAGATCAGTGTCACCCACATACTGCACACATTTACGCCAATAAGGACACGCTATTGTCTTGCTTTTTTGCCTAGGCAAAATACAAACAGAAATGTTAGGATTTCATCAAAACTTCAATATCATTATTCTTCAATATCGGCGTTATCCACCCCTTCCCTGAACACCACCCCCATCTTCAGAAAGTCTCATCAGGTAACTACACACTTTGTCATTGCTACTGCAATTATTTATCACCCTTCTGCATGTTTCTGGGGGCTTATTTACACTCAACCATACGGGGTGTAACTGCCTAATCACAAACTCATTTGTGCAATGCAATCATAGTTGGTCAATGGTACCTCAGACTGATCTGTGCTTTTACAAAAGCCATATAATAAGTACCCAGGTCGCACAATGCTTTTCTTTTTCACCAAAGTGATCACGAATGCCAGGCGCCAACTTGCTTCCAGTGTCTCATGATCTTGATTTAGTTTGCCCTGCTGGCATCACTCCATATTTCAAAGGTAAAGTCTTTCAGTCCAATACCGCCTGCAGTTGCACAAGCAGCTTTGTTTATTTTTCTCCATACAGCTAGTGTCTTTCAAGCCTCTGGTTTTTCACTTGTCATTTTCTCAAAGGGTGTTTGCTGTTTCTTGGGCCACCCCTTTGAGCACAATAGTCTAAGTCAGTTTCTTTTGTTGCTTCAACAAATCATTCATTCTTGCACTAAGCTGTGAGGCTTCTGGATCATGGCTAATGTGCAGTGTTCATGTTGTACTCCAAAGCCCCGCTCTGCATGTTGTCTCTTGCAAAACGGCTAAGCACTTTTTGTCAGTTTTGCTTCCATCTGGAATGCCATAATGTCTTTGTCAGTTACTCCATCCCTGGCAATGTAGCTTGCAGTTTGCCAGATGTGTATTTTCTCTTCTCAAAGCGCCTAGAGGTTTCTTCTCCAGTGCACAGCGCTTTACTTCAGTTCACATCACATGGAGCATGGGAATGCAGCTTGCACAGCAATAGTGTTTCATTTCACATCACATCACATGGTGCATGGGAATGCGGTTTGCACAGTAATGTCTGTTGGAATGGGCAGCTGTCTTTTCTTAGCCCATTCACAGATGCACAGGTTCCCCAAATGTTCAGATGTGATGTGCCCGTCTGCCATCCTGCATGCAGCGTTTGTTTTCCTTCCAGTGTTACTGGGCAAATTCTTTACTTCTGATCAGTTCTGTTATTGCATGCCGTTAGAAAGTCTCTTTTCTGCCTTTGCACCCCCTTCCTCAGTTTTCTGCTCACTGACGGTCTTTTCACAGGGGAAGGAATGCAGGAATGTCATTGTTTATCTTTCGTGTGCACCTGGCAGCGCCATGAGCACGCAGCAAGCTTATCTCTTTGCTCTATAACTCTTACACTGTGGCGGCTTCAATGGAAAGGCACTCGTTTCAGACAGTTCATACAGATTAACTCTTTCTTGCACTGCTCTTGTCTAGCAACTCAGAAAAACTCTCATATCTGAAGCATCATTTCACTAAACAGAAGTGCAGTATTCTGCTTTTGTCTGCCTTCCTTTCGCGCACCTCGCCCAAGACAGCTTCAAGGCACAAGCTCTGCACACACAGCAAGACTCTTATTTTCAAAAGAGGCACTTTTCTTGTCATCAGATTCTACTCCATGTAATTTTGCAAAAAATGTCAAAGCGTCTTTAGCCTGTTTTAAACTGATTAATGTCTCATTTAAAAGCATACGTTTTTTTTTTTTTCTCTTCTTCTTCCTCGTAGTTTTGTCATTTGGCTTCACAAGCTCAATCCAATGTAATGTGCGCCTTTCAAGAGAACCCGTAACCTACTAAATCTTTGTGCTATCTTATCACACACAGATTTTTCATTCTGTTGTACCATTGTCAGAATATAACCACTTATTTCAGTGCATTTAAAAATAAAAATGCCATGTTTAGTGCAGCCCCTGCACGGTTTTTTCCTGCAAGAACAACCCACACTCTGTATTGCTTGTGGGCTGTTAAATGTGTCAACAACATTTTTCACCATGTACCACAGTCAACAGGTCACTATTTCCAAATATGCATCACTTATAAGGCAACAGTACAAATCCATGGCATAGCGTGGGAACAGTCAAAAATACTCCAGGGGCAATTTAGAGGCAATTTAGAAAAATATAAATTGTTTTTTCTCCCCCCAAACCATTGCAAACTGATTCTGCAATATCAAATCAATACACAAAAATCGAAAATCCAAATAACATCACTCACTTTCTTTTTTTTTTTTAAGTGAGTCTCACCCATTATAAGCATGGCACAGCTTAAAATGCAATATAACCATTTTAGTGTGTTTCCTTTAAACAGAATTCGCCACCACTAGCACATGGAATTTACAGTTGCCAAAAGAAAAACAAACCCTTTAGGCTCTCAGCACAGATGTTACTCATTCTCCTAAGCACGGCTCATTCCCCACGTTATTTTTCAGGAATGCCAACACTTCAAAAGCATACATCAAAAAAGCGAACCTTCGCCTCCGAACATTACATCCCCCCACTCGCTAGCACACTGGGGCTGAGTCAATGGTTAGATTACTATTCACAATTTGCATGTCAAATCCTTGCAATTATTTTTCCCTGCCCTCATGACAGAATAGAGATGAGAACACCGTCTCACTTTGCATTTCAAATTACAACTTTAAACTGGGGAAACCGCATGATAAAATTCATTTCTAATTGAGCATACATCTTTCTTGACCATTCATCGGAGCGCTTTAAACAAAGCCAATTCCCACTTGTTTATCGCCTTGTACTCCCTTGGCTCCATTCCCAAGCAATAAGTCAGTCACGACTGATTTACTGAAGGGAGTCTTAACCACACAAGCTATCGGCCACGGCAAGCCGACACAACGCTGCTGTCTTTTTGAAGTCTCAGAGCTGCAGTGAGACCCCCAAGGAAATGCGACAGTCTGCTCTTCACTCTACACTGTGTTCTCTCACACAATTTGTCATTTCACAGCAAGGCACTGCTCTGCACAAATCCCCAAGCTGCCACCAAATGTCGTGATCTGGGCAAAATCTTCCTCGGGGCCAGCCCTTTGAGAGCAAAAAATACCCAATTCAGCCCAAAATACAGGTTCTATTGTGCTGAGCAGTGATCTCATGCTAGTGACAAATGACACCTTCAAATAAGTTTTAGCATATTTATTCTAAGCAGTGAATTTCATATACATTTGGGATTCAAGTTAGAGAATATTACAAAGCATAAAACTTAGAGAAATGCAAAATATAGTGAAACATGGAACTTAGATAAACATAGAGAAACATAGAGAAATATAGAGAAACATAGAGAAACACAGTCTTACGTCCCTTTAATCAGCACTGGGAGACCCTGGCCCTCATAAGCTAGCTGTAAACAAGCCCCGCTCAGAGAACAGTGCTGAAGGACGCCGTCAGAGCCAATTCCGGGCACTTGACCTTGCACGAACCAAGTCCACAGGACGATCTCCCCCCGAGTCATGGGAGCATGGATATTTTATAATCTCGTGCTGCCCGTCCATGACGCACAGTTCCAGAACTTTCCCTGTGCAAAATATAGGCTGGCTCATGGAAAAAAAACCCAACTCTGTTAATTTCCACTGCTCCGTCTGAGCCCCACCCTGGCTCCCATCTGTGAAAGCTCAGGAATGTCTTATCTGTGCCTTCCCAGAGAAAAGGAAGATTAGCTTGGGGCCAGGGCTACCGTTAGTTAGGCTGAATATTCTATGGGAAGCAGGGATGTATTAACACCATCTGCAAGCTCTAAAAGGCATGCACTCATAGCTTAGCGTTTATAGCGCTTAAGACTGGCTATCTAAGCGCTATATAGGTGCCATAATGTTCCAAACACTCCAAAAATACCTATTAGCTACAGAGCTAGGACCCTCTCCCTGCCTGTCTATCGACAATGCATAATGTGACCTATCACTCATACTAGGCCTGCATATTCCTTGTAGCTCACTACTGCATAATGGAAGTGCTACAACAGACTACTGTCAGCATTTTTAGCACATACTTTGAATACACTATTGGCTTTCAGCGGCTAATGCTGTCATCTAAAGCCCTGATTGGCAAGGTTGCAATTTCGTGTATCACTACAGTCTCTCCTTTTTTGCCATCACTCCACAGGTGCTACCTTTCAAGTAGGTCTGGCAGCCGATGCAGCCGGGGTGCCTTCTACTGTGCTCCTCCAATTGCTGTAGCAGGTCTTCACTGTGGATTTCTTTATTTCTTTATTTCTTTATTTTTTTTCCAGCATTTGTTGTGCGCTGCACGGCCACGCCGCTCTTCATGCACTTGTTAATGGCCAGCAGGGCTCGGAATTGCAAACCTGCATCTCACTGTAGTCCCCCACCGCAGACGGCCCAGAATGCTGCTCCTCCCCCTCCGCGGTGGATGCCACTTCGCATCCTCTTTGCGGGGGGGGGCCGCACCTCCTCCCCATTGCGGGCTCCGACACCCGCTCTTCTTACTGTGGCAGGGGGGAAATGCTTGCGCAGCCGATGCCGCTTTTCCATCCCCGCACGGCTGATGCTGCGTGCACCGAGCCGCCTGATGTTGTGCGGCCTCGGGTGGGGAGGGGCTGCTCACCCTCCTTCCCACACGGCGGATGCCGCCTTCAACGGTGGGCGGGCAACTTCCCTCCCTCCGACGGGAGGGGAACACCAGCTCCTCAACGTGGCGGCCGACGCCGCGGGCAATCTCACTCCACGTGGGGTGGGGGCGCAGACCCACACCCCCCCAGCACACATCTGAGACCGCTCGCCGAGGCAAGCGAGGGAGGGGCAGCTCCTCACCACGCTACGGGGCACACGGTGCCCTTACTCCTCGTCGCCATTGTTGGGGGTCGCCTGCCATGGCCATCTGGCAGGCGCCCCCGGGGTGCTGTTTCCTCGCAGCACGCCACAGGCCCAGTGTCTGTGGGAGTTTGGGGCCTGCCATGTCCATCCGGCAGGCCCCGTGGCACTAGGGGACGTCAGCGCCATCGGGGTGGGGGACACAGCCTGCCAGGCTCCTGACCATGCGGGCCTCTGCCACCGTCCAACCTTCCACGGAGTCTGCAGCCGTTCTGCTTCACGTGCCTGCAGGGGCTCCCTTTATTAACTTGGGCCATGACACAGTCATGGCCCATCTTAAAGGGGCAATACACGTGGGAGGGACACATCCCCTTAAAGGGGCAACACACATGGGAGGGTCCCACGTAACATTGGGGGTATATAATTTTAGCTGCGTCGTTTTGTATGCGCCTCATTTTTGCACCAGGCTGGTAGGTGTGTCTTTGGTTATGATCATGACCTGGCCAAGGCGCCGCGTGACATTGCACTGCCGCAGGGCAATGGCTTATGTATGTTCATGGTGGCCTGGCCACCATGCACTTTCAGGGTACGGCCTCAGGGTTTTGTCTGATGTTGCTGGTTTGTAAAGCGAGTGGTTTTGAGAGGTGCCGAATGCTTCCACGGTCGTGTCCGTTTTGCTGTGTCTGTTTTGGGGATTGCGCAACAGGCCGGTCTTTGTGGCACAATACGTGTGGTGACTTGTACCTGAAAGGTTTAGGGTTTCGATTATAGAATGCCTTGTCAAGACGTTCTACCGTATTTACCGTGTGGTCTGCCGGTTTTGCTGATAATGCAGCATCCGCCCGTGTGGCTCATATTGGGGTTTTCACTTCGGTTGCAAGGGTTATACATTTTGGGATGCATGGTGCGATGCCTAATGTTGTTTGCCGACCACAGGGAGAGTCTTCAGTTACGTGCAGCAGGTATTTCAAGCGTGTGCCTTTGGTATCCCTGGCCGCCGCGCCAATTGTATTGTCATTTAATGGCAACACTGTTAGTCTAGGGTGGCCATTTGGATACGTACATTGTGGGGAATCTTCTTTTGGGTATGCCCCAATTAAAACTACAACCCTAGCACAATTATGTCTTTTTGAAATCACTGACTGCGTCTGTAGAACCCCTCTAAGCTTCCAGTTCCTACAATTTAGGGATGGGTGCATAATGTGTAGTTTGTGAGATTTTGCGATCAGGATAAAATACCCTGGCAAGCACTTTTAAGAACGCAATGTAGTGTCAGAGCAGATAGTCTCATGCTGTGTCGCGCAAAGTCGAGGCACACAAGCGTAACACTAAAATGCATCGGAGTTTCCGGTTGGCTACCGCTGCTTTGCGTGTTTGTGGCCTAGCAAACATTGTTTACAAACATTGTTTACACTGTGACCTTGCGCGGATGGCTTTCACATGCGACGGCGCCATGTGGGTCTGAACGTGTTGGGCTTGTAATTACAAGCCTCGCTAGGTTATCATTCTTAAAGAATTGCATTTGTTTCCAGTGATGCAAAACAGGGTAGGGGGTGCAAACTGTTCTTACATAATGGTGGCAAGCTGTTAAGGCAGCTCAGTGGGTTGAGTGCCCGCGGATGCGATCAGGATGTGATCCGGCAAGTCCAAGGCTGCCTTTCAGCCTTCAGAGGTGGACGAATACGTACCACCTTCGGTTGGGGGATGTTTAACCAATGCCTCACGCCTCGTGTTTTCACTTTCGTTTACGGTTGCACAAAGCACACGTTTTGTTATGTGTGGCTTTATGCAGGCATTAATTCATATTTCTGCAAACTTTCCCTTCTCAGTTCGCGATTACTTTTGCCCTGCGGTTTCCCACGTGCGCTTGTACATAGGGGGGAATTCACACATGGGTGGCGGTGTACTACTAGTTTTAGTTTCTATAACCTTCCCAGCAAAACAGTACAGGCAGTAGCTTGCTGTTGCCACAAAGGAGACGAATTCGTGTATTCTTGGGGGAGGAACCGTGTTACTTGGGGCTGGACATGTTTTTCGGAACGGTGTAAAACCCACAGGCCGGAACGGGCCGGAACGGTACCCTAATATATAAAATGGCAGCAAAAAGCACCTGAAAATGATGCAAACACACATGAAGAACATTTTGAAATGGCAAAGGATGAACAATGTGCTGTCATTAACCCATTACTGCCCAAAATCTACATTTTAACACGAAAAAGTACCCGGAACGGGCCGGAACGCTACCCTAATATATAAAACGGCAGCAAAACTCACCTGAAAATGATGCAAACACACATGAAGAACATGTTGAAATGAGAAAGGTGCACCAATATGCTGTCATTAACCCATTACTGCCCAAAATCTACATTTTAACACGAAAAAGTACCCGGAACGGGCCGGAACGCTACCCTAATATATAAAACGGCAGAAAAACTCACCTGAAAATGATGCAAACACACATGAAGAACATGTTGAAATGAGAAAGGTGCACCAATATGCTGTCATTAACCCATTATTGTCCAAAATTTACATTTTATCACGAAAAAGTACCCGGAACGGGCCGGAACGGTACCCTAACATATAAAATGGCAGCAAAAATCACCTGAAAATTATGCAAACACACATGAAGTACATTTTGAAATGAGAAAGGTGCACCAATATGCTGTCATTAACCCATTACTGCCCAAAATCTACATTTTCACACGAAAAAGTACCCGGAACGGGCCGGAACGGTACCCTAACATATAAAAAGGCAGCAAAAATCACCTGAAAATTATGCAAACACACATGAAGAACATTTTTAAATGAGAAAGGTGCACCAATATGTTGTCATTAACCCATTACTGCCCAAAATCTACATTTTATCACAAAAAAGTACCCGGAACGGGCCGGAACGGTACCCTAACATACAAAAAAGGCAGCCAAAATCACCTCAAAATGATGCAAACACACATGAAGAACATTTTGAAATGAGAAAGGTGAACCAATATGCTGTCATTAACCCATTACTGCCCAAAATCTACATTTTATCACGAAAAAGTACCCGGAACGGGCCGGAACGCTACCCTAATATATAAAACAGCAGCGAAACTCACCTGAAAATGATGCAAGCACACATGAAGAACATTTTGAAATGAGAAAGGTGCACCAATATGCTGACATTAACCCATTACTGCCCAAAATCTACATTTTATCACAAAAAAGTTCACGGAACGGGCCGGAACGCTACCCTAATATATAAAACGGCAGCGAAACTCCCCTGAAAATGATTCAAGCACACATGAAGAACATTTGGAAATGAGAAAGGTGCACCAATATGCTGTCATTAACCCATTACTGCCCAAAATCTACATTTTATCACGAAAAAGTACCTGCAACGGGCCGGAACGCTGCCCTAAAATATAAAATGGCAGTGAAACTCACCTGAAAATGATGCAAACACACATGAAGAACATTTTGAAATGAGAAAGGTGCACCAATAAGCTGTCATTAGCCCATTACTGCCCAAAATCTACATTTTATCACGAAAAAGTACCCGGAACGGGCCGGAACGCTACCCTAATATATAAAATGGCAGCGAAACTCACCTGAAAATGATGCAAACACACATGGAGAACATTTTGAAAAGAGAAAGGTGCACCAATATGCTGTCATTAACCCATTGCTGCCCAAAATCTACATTTTATCACGAAAAAAAGTACCCGGAACGGGCCGGAACGCTACCCTAAAATATAAAATGGCAGCGAAACTCACCTGAAAATGATGCAAACACACATGAAGAACATTTTGAAATGAGAAAGGTGCACCAATATGCTGTCATTAACCCATTACTGCCCAAAATCTACATTTTATCACAAAAAAGTACCCGGAACGGGCTGGAACGCTACCCTAATATATAAAACGGCAGCGAAACTCACCTGAAAAGGATGCAAGCACACATGAAGAACATTTTGAAATGAGAAAGGTGCACCAATATGCTGTCATTAACCCAATACTGCCCAAAATCTACATTTTATCACGAAAAAGTACCCGCAACGGGCCGGAACGCTGCCCTAAAATATAAAATGGCAGCGAAACTCACCTGAAAATGATGCAAACACACATGAAGAACATTTTGAAATGAGAAAGGTGCACCAATATGCTGTCATTAACCCATTACTGCCCAAAATCTACATTTTATCACGAAAAAGTACCCGGAACGGGCCGGAACGCTACCCTAAAATATAAAATGGCAGCGAAACTCACCTGAAAATGATGCAAACACACATGGAGAACATTTTGAAATGAGAAAGGTGCACCAATATGCTGTCATTAACCCATTACTGTCCAAAACCTACATTTTATCACGAAAAAGTACCCGGAACGGGTTGGAACGCTACCCTAATATATAAAACGGCAGCGAAACTCACCTGAAAAGGATGCAAGCACACATGAAGAACATTTTGAAATGAGAAATGTGGACAAATATGCTGTCATTAACCCATTACTGCCCAAAATCTATATTTTCACACGAAAAAAAATCTGGAACGGGCCGGAACGGTACCCTATCACATAAAATGGCAGCAAAAAGCACCTGAAAATGATGCAAACACACATGAAGAACATTTTGAAATGGCAAAGGATGAACAATGTGCTGTCATTAACCCATTATTGCCCAAAATTTACATTTTATCACGAAAAAGTACCTGGAACGGGACGGAACGGTACCCTAACATATAAAATGGCAGCAAAAATCACCTGAAAATTATGCAAACACACATGAAGTACATTTTGAAATGAGAAAGGTGCACCAATATGCTGTCATTAACCCATTACTGCCCAAAATCTACATTTAAACACGAAAAAGTACCCGGAACGGGCCGGAACGGTACCCTAACATATAAAAAGGCAGCAAAAATCACCTGAAAATTATGCAAACACACATGAAGAACATTTTGAAATGAGAAAGGTGCACCAATATGCTGTCATTAACCCATTACTGCCCAAAATCTACATTTTATCACGAAAAAGTACCCGGAACGGGCCGGAACGCTACCCTAATATATAAAACGGCAGCGAAACTCACCTGAAAATGATGCAAACACACATGGAGAACATTTTGAAATGAGAAAGGTGCACCAATATGCTGTCATTAACCCATTACTGCCCAAACCCTACATTTTATCACGAAAAAGTACCCGGAACGGGTCGGAATGCTACCCTAATATATAAAACGGCAGCGAAACTCACCTGAAAAGGATGCAAGCACACATGAAGAACATTTTGAAATGAGAAATGTGGACGAATATGCTGTCATTAACCCATTACTGCCCAAAATCTATATTTTCACACGAAAAAAAACCCGGAACGGGCCGGAACGGTACCCTAATATATAAAACGGCAGCGAAACTCACCTGAAAAGGATGCAGGCACACATGAAGAACATTTTGAAATGAGAAAGGTGCACCAATATGCTGTCATTTACCCATTACTCACAAACATGGTCTATAGTGATTTGTCTGCCAGTACCTGGATATATGGAGTAGAACTTGTCAGTTAAAAGTATGAGGGTATGCTGTATGGTAGAAGAGCACAGTCATATCACAGAAGCATTAGCCGATGGCTGTTCAGGCAAGGCTGCCCTGGAGTTCTTCAGGATGAGGGACACGTGATTCGCTCATGGCCCAATCCAGGAGTTGCAGGCGGACCAGGGTGTGCAGGGGTGAAGGTCAGGGAGGGACTGGGAAAGGACCAAACAAGCAAAAAAACACTAAGACGAAATGAAAGTGGAGGGATGGGGGACAGTAAGAGGAAACACAAGAGCAGGGGCACTCACCAGCAGTGTCTGGTAGGGCTGCGCAAGTGGAATCAAGTGGGTGAGGGGAGCACATGCAAAGGAGAAGACTCTCCGCTCTTCGCTACCTGTTGGGACAAGTGACTCGCTCAGTATAACTTGGCTAGTGCTGTGGATATGCTTATGTTTATATACATTCCACTGCACAAGTGGAAGGCACAGGCAGAGGAGTGCAACTTTGTGTGACAAGTTTGTAAAATGGGGCATTGGGTGTGACTGCAATGAATACCCAAATTCAGCAATGGCACTAAGTACAATTCACCAGTGTCACTTACCACCCTCAGTGTAATAAATCAGCAAAGGCGAGAGACATTAGTACTTGTATGTTAGCATAGATTTTATAACATTTAACCAAATGTAAATACATGAAATAACATTGTAAATAAGATACTATAACATGGTTTCAAGCTACCAATAAGACATGTATGGATGAGCTCTCTTTCACAATATATGCCATCCCTTTCTTCAAACTCTTGACCAAGCCACCTGAGAACCTTGGGAGATCATCTCACTTGTAGGATGTCAGTAAAACCTGCCTTCTATTCCTGTTAATCTAGCACACGAGACAAGCAGATTGTGTTGCCTGAACCAGCTGCATCTGGCAAATGTTGTGCTAACAAGTCACATAAAACTTAACATAAAATGTCTTTCAAAGGTTGTCCATAAACTTTGATGCAGTGTGAGTGTCATATTTTATTGGTCTTTTGGTAGACATCTGTGTGTATTTGAAGAGATTTATTCTGTTTTTTTAAATACATAGTGCTTCCCAAAATGCACTTTGGACATTTGTACAGACCACTAGGGAAATGAGCTAGGTCAAGGCAAGACAAATGATACCAGTCCTGGCATAGTCCCTGGCAGAGTATCATTTTTGATTTTGTTGGTTTTTTACAGAGTTTACCCATGAAACAGAGGAACCAAGTTGCTGTGTAATAGTCATCTAATGCTGTAGATAAGAATTCAACAGTGGATGTTGCCTCTTTTGGAGGATTCCTTGAAAAAGGTGTATTAAAATCTTTCTTAATATTCTGCTTAATCTCTTTTTTTGCTCTGCAATATTTTTGTTTCTTCAACTGTGATTTTGGGAGAAAGGATTTTCCACTAATTAATTCCATAGCTATCCACTGCCGCACAGCAGTCATGTCTGCAGGAAATGGTACAAGTGACCCACTACACAATGTATGTGCAAATAAGCAGAGAAATAGTCCACAACTGGATGAATCATGCTGAGCTGGTACATCATGAGGAGCATGGATTGTCCACTTAGACCAGTCAATTGTGGATGCCACCTGCATGTCCATGAATGTTTGTAGTATGTTTATGTACTTTGTGTAGAGGGTTTTATTGGAGTCTAAATATAGAATAATCTTCCACTTCATGAACACCAGCATAAGTACCCAGTCAGTATTTTGCACATTTGTGGGGATGATCCAGATGTCCTTTGCCATAATATCTGATTTGATGCCAAACTCGTGAACACTTGAAGAGTATCCACGTAAGTCAATGGAATGAATTATGAATGGACTGAAAACACTCACACGTACATCACATTCAGTGACATGTTTTAGAGAAGCTCTAGTAAACAAGAAGCCTTCAATGACTGTGTCAACCAGCCAGTTATCACCTAAGAGAGATTTCATGTCTTCAACATTGATGTAAATATTTTGAACTAGGACACTCTGCATGCGTGGATAATCTGGTGTTAAGTCCCATGGAAGGGGCACCGTTTTATTTGTAGGTGAGCTTGACCGCTGCGGTACACCCAAATCATACTCGTCTACCAGAAAAGAGGTAAAATGTTCTTTCTTGGGAACATTCTCATATGGGTTCAATTGTTTAGTATGTTTATTTTTTGCTTTAATGTCTTCCAGAGTGTCATCAAATTTAGTTTCACTCATCAGAATAGAATCCATTGCGGCTACAGTCTGCAGCTCATCTTTCTGTCTAATTCTTTTCCTTCCAGATTTGCCTTTTCTGACATTCATCCTGAGCTTTTTCAGAGAATACACTATTCTTTTCTTACTTGAACTCTTACCAATTGACTTCTGTGCAGCCAGAATGTGGTAGCATGTTCGTCAACTGTTGCAAGAGCATGTTTCAACTGGGAATAACTTTACCACATACTTTTTGTCTCGTAATCCGGTAACTATGAAACATCCAGACTGTGCCTGAAGAAATACTCGGTTTTGCTTAACTATCAAGTCTGCTAGGCCTTCCATTGCATTTGATTTGCGCTCATCACCTTTTGATATTGTTACAGGTTCTTCATCATAGTGACCCTTCTTTATAAAGTCCACTATCTTTTCCACAGGTATGTAATCAAATGGGGATTCAATATCACCAGAATTAAGTTTTTTGCCAGCATGCCTGTTTGACAGGTGATAATTCCCCATACCACACTGTCCTCTCAACACTTCCTTTAGATAAAATGTTTGCAAAAAGTAGATTGCCAATACCATTTCATCCATGTGAACCTCTTTGTGCTTAGTCAGTCTTTTCATCACTGCATTCATGCTTTCTGACACATTAGTCGTAACTCCACTGGTTTTCCTATAAATGCCAACTGTTTCCAAGACCCATCTGCCTGCCTTTGTCAAGATGTCTTTGCTCAGTTTTTCCTCAAAATATTTCACAAAAGAAGCACTCCATGTGGCCCTTAGTTTTTCCAACAATGTTAGAAAGTCTTCTTCAGTGTTGCAGTCTAAGAGCTGTAGAATATTATTGGTGTACACTTTTCTGTCTGCTTTTCCTCCTTCATGACCTGAAACCCAGAATTCCACGTCTTTCAGTATGTGGTTCCAACAAACCACATGCTTGCATCTTAGAATAATATTCTCTACAGATTTCACAATAGCAGCTTCTCTGTCTGTTACTATAGTAATGGAACTCTGGTTAATTTGAGGCATACGCTTTGCTACAAAAGAAAAAAATGTTTCATGAGCAATCGTTGTGCGTTTATCATGAATCAGTACAAAGGCAAGGATTGCAGGATTTTCCTCAAACAATGAACATTGAAATATTAGTGGAGAGAGGTAAAAATCACCTAATTGAAATGTTGTGTCATATGAAATTAGGGTTCTTGAATTCAACTTCATCACTTCCTCAAAAATATTGATAATGTCTGGAAGAGCCAAAGTTACAATAAGTTCGGGAACCAGAGAGTAATGGCATACAAACCCTTCCAGTGCATAGTGAAGCTCGAAGATGTTATATAAATCATCATGACTGATACTACATTTCTGTTTCCCATACTTAAGTTTATTTTTTATTTGCTCTGTATTTTTCGGCACTGTAACTCTCATGTGGGTAGGGGAAGCATCGCATTCTGCAATTATTTTCTGGTAAATTGAAGTTGGACCTAAATCTTTATTTTCAGCAATTTCTATCAGCCCAGGTGGCATTGTGCGAACATGAGCTCTTAAGGGGTATTTTCTCATATTTCCATGAGTCATGCATGGCTCAGGTGTTTTGTCTTCACCTAGATAATGGACAATCACTTTTTCAACACTTCCATCAAGAACTTCATAGCCATATCTGTAAAATGTAATTTCCTCTCTACCAATTAATCTTTGGAAGTAGGTCTTCCACACCAGAGGACTGGCCCTCGGCAGAGCATGCCTTCCTTTCTGAATCCATTTATACTGATCACATCTCCAATCATCTTTTCTATGCTTTTGTCCTTCATAACTGTATAGGAACACCTGACCATTTTCTGGATTAGTTGCCGGAAGTGTGGAAATATTGCCTTTTAGGTGATGCCTTAAAATGTTGAATACTTCTTGTGGTGAAAGCGGCGTTTGTTTGTTCATATAAACTATGCTGCACATTCTGGAGGATAAAGTAAATATATGAATTCAATTAAAAATGAACACTGTTTCCCTCACACCCTAAGATCATTACAAATACGCAGGCAGTGGGTTTGTTACTCAAGAAGGGACACAGTGATAAGGGATGATGTCGGGACATAGTGATAAAGGAAGCATGTCTGGACTTAGTGGCCTATTCTGATGGAGGTGTAATTATGCTAGAGGTGTAATTCATGGGTGAATTCCCAATTCGGAATGTACACCTGTTTTTTACACCTGTTTCCTATCTTTATAATGGGCGTATTCTGCTAGAGGTGTGATATCCCCATGGGGTTGTTCCACCTCTAGCAGAATAGGTCCCATTATAAAGATAGAAAACTGGTGTAAAAAGCAAATGTACATTCCGAATCAGGAATTCACTCATGAATTACAACCCAGGCAGAATATGGCCCTAAGGACCATGGATGTGTTATACCTCTAGCAGAATTGGGCCCTAAATTCCACACTATATCATAAAATGGGCCTCTATGTGCTGATAACCAGTAACCTGTGTGTATCAATGGGGTAAACACCATGGGCCTCATTACGACCTAGGCGGAGGACCATGGTGCTATTAGCACCATGGTCCATGCCGGTGTCCGCCATGGCGGAATGGGGAATTACCACCCCATTCCGAGGTTGGTGGGGCGGTAATTCCCCATGCTGCCATGGCCCTTCCCCATTCCCATTTTTGACCCATAGGGCTCAATGGGAATGGGGAAGGCGCTAATTACAGTACCGCAAATTGTGGTACCGTAATTAGCACCACGGTCCCTTTGCGGGTGCCTACTTTAACGGCTGGAAAAACCAGCCGTTAAGGTCGGGTCCCGCAAAGGGACCTCGTAATTAGGCACTAAGTGTTTAACGGCGCCGCAGCCTTTTACGGCGCCGTTAAACACTTAGCGCCAGGGTCGCAATGAGGCCCCATATCTTCATCAGCCTCACTAGAAGCCCTTCACACTGATTCCTCTAACTTTCCCTACTCTTACTGATTATCCTAAAAGGATGGCAGAATGGGTAGCAGGATGGCAGGATGGGAGGTCTTATGATCAGTAAAGACACGCCATCCACCTCTCTCCCCAATTACTTAATCTCATTTTCTTTTGAGTATGTTTGTATTCAGCTCCTTGCTCTACCTCCTCTTGCATAATTCTCATCTATTGACCTCTTTGAGTCTTCAATCTCTCTTTTCCAATGACTTAGACCTCTTAATCAAATCTCTGACACTGAACACCTGTCAATGCAACCTGCCGTAAACATGACTACAGCCACTGTCTTCACCTTGACTCCTCATACTCTGACCATTTTCTGGTCACCCTCCACAATCAGTCGGCCCAATTTTTCTGAAACTCACTGGACTAAATAACTCCTCATCTGAATAAAGTCAGGCCCTTCCTTTAGGTGCTCTTTCCATCTGTTACCAACTCCAGTGAGAAGGCCTTCCCAGATTTTAACCTAGCACTAGTGCTCTCGTTGAGTACCATTATCCCTCTTGCCTGTGCATTGAACCTTGGATTTCCCCAACCATCCAGCATCTCAGAACCTATTGTGAGGGGTAAGAAATGTGAGGCCGACAACTTTGTAAAGAGTTTTCAACTTTAGCATTTTATTAAATAAAAAGGTAGGATAAACGCCACTCTATCCCTACCCTGACAAGAATTTTCCTGCCTAGAATAAACTAAAGAAAATACTCTTACAAAAAGATATCTGTCCCTCACACTTGTATACTCAATAAATCAATAAGGAAATGAATGGCAGTTTAATCCAACAATTATATATAACATAAAACCACATCACAATGTGGCCACTGCCTCTTCTCATAACCTGGGTTAATTCTCCTTCCCCAGGTTTGAGCAAGGATTTGCTCCACAGTTCAAAAGAAATCAGGAAATTCTGTTTTGCCACAAAGTTCCAACACAGTTCTTTCGGATTCAAAACTTGATAATAAAAAGTTCAGTTGTATCAACAATGTACGAAAAGAAGTGATAGGTTCCAACTTCTCCTGGAGTAAGAACAGGATTTAAATTCATCTCCTTCAAGTAAACAAACACTGTCTTTGTCAGGATGATATGCCATTGTGTCGGGAGGATAGCTCTGGGGCAACGTGCTCGCCTTGGTAGCAAGACGACGCGAAGCAACACAGGTTCGATGCCCGGGCCCGCGCTTAGAAATCTCTGGGTATTAAGCATGTTATAAATAAACAATTACAATTGTGGGTGACTTTAATCTTAAGGTCAATGAGGTGGAGAACTTTAAGATTCAAAGCTTTCTGTCCTCTATGTAAGAACTCTCCCTCCCCCAGCAGGTTCATGAACAGACCCATTCCTTAGGTAACACCTTGGACCTGATTTTCTCAGCAGATGCTGAGATCACTCTTTTTGTGGCCTTTCAAATCCTGTGGTCTGATCATTTCTTTGTTCCCTTCCCCTGGGGCATTAAGGGCCCGCCATCTGCTCCACCAGCCAAATTAGTCCAGCGGCGTGGATGGCGCTCAGTATCTAAATCTGATATGACCTCTTTGATACTTGTCCGACTTTCAGGGCTGTCCCCTGTGGACATGAATTCTTTAACTAGTACTCTGACCGCAGTTGCAGGCAGCCTTGCTCAGCTCAAGACATCTAGGCTATCTTCACGCCCCTCTCAGCGGTGGTTCATGGACAAGCTGCGTGCCCTTCGCCTACAATGCAGGCAGATGGAGCAAAAGTGGAGGCACTCTTATACCCCCAGGAAAAAGTTTGCCTTGTCTCTGGTCACCTCCCAGTATCACCTAGCCATTTCATGTGCCAAACGTGTCTACGTTGCATCTATTATTGAAACTTCTGTGAATCACCCCAGGGAGTTGTTCAAAGTGGTTCGTAATCTCTCTACTAGCTTACCGGTTCCTCTTCCCTCCTCTCAGGCCCTCTGTAATTCCTTGTCCACATGTTTTATGGATGAAATCATTTCTATTCAATCGAATATTGCTGTTACTCACCTTCCTTCTGAGGCTGATATTTACATGATATGATATTTTATTTGTATTGCGCCAATACACAATTGTTTCAGAGCGCAACGAGGCAAGGGAGGGGAAACAAGGGAGGACAGAACAACAATCTTACTAGGCCCAGTGACATTAAGAATGTGCAAGTGCAGGGGAGAGGGAAGGGGGAAGTGCGAGGGGCATGGGAAGAGTGGAAAGTGCTGAACACGTGATAGAACAACAGGTAGTGTGCCAAGTAGGTGGTAAGTGCGAAAATAAGGTGTAAACAACGGGTGTATTATAAGTGCTCGAAGGGGACTGTAGGGTAGCAGATACAGACCCAAGTGCAAGGGTTGTCAGGCGGCAGTGCGGGTGTGTGGCTGGGAGGGCAGGGATCTGGGCCCGATATCAGAGGGTAACCAGGTGCCCGGTGCCAAAGCAGACAGTTTAGCAGGGGAGAGGAAGAGCGAAGGCAGAAGCAAAGAGGAAGGTCTTGAGGTGCTTCCGGAACCGGAGATAGTTCTCCTCAAGTTTCAGAGAGGCAGGGAGGCTGTTCCAGATGTATGCCCCAGCAGAGGAAAGGGATCTACCCCCAACTTGTTGCTTGGAGAAGCGACTGATCCTGAGGGAGTTGGAGGTGAAGGAGCGAAGAGCTCAAGTAGGAAGGTATTTACAGAGGGAGAGTTCAAGGTATTGCGGAACCAGGCACCAGAAAGCCTTGGGGACAATGCAAAGGGTCTTGAATTTAATCCTTGCAGACGCTGGGAGCCAATGAAGGGCTGGAGAGATACGATCGCAGGGCTTGAGGCCAAGGACAAGTCTCACAGTCCTGTTCTGGATGAGCTGCAGAGGGCGGAGAGTGGTTGCAGGCAGATTGACAAAGAGGCTGTTGCAATAGTCCAGCCTAGAGAGAACCAGAGCTCTGGAAACAGTGAGCTAATGGGGGAAGGAGAGGCAAAGAAGAATACCTCTGAGGAGGTGCAGTTGGTAGTTAGACTTTTTTTGAGATGTCAGAGATGTGTGGAGAAAAGGAAAGCGTGGAGTCGAAGATGACCCAGAGGTTCTTAGCCTCGCAAATGGGAGCAGGGAGAGGGCCAAGGGAGGCCGGCCAGGGAGTGACAGGAAAGGAAGGTGCAGGTGTGCCGATGAGGAGGATCTCTGTCTTACTGGCATTAAGGAAGAGGTTGTTGGCGGCGCACCACTCCTGGATTGCAGACACACAGTCAGAGATGAGAGAGGGAGAAGAGGTGGCAGAGGGGAGCCTGAAAACAAGTTGGTTGTCATCCACATAGCACTGAAAGTTTCAGCAGAGAGCAGAAATGCAGTGGGCTAGCGGTGCCAGGTATTGGTTGAAAAGCCAAGGAGAGAGGTTAGACCCCTGGGGAACGCCACAGGTAGAAAGTGAGATAGAGGAAAGGAAGGACCCAAGTTGGACCTAGGAGGGTCGGTTGGAGAGAAAGGGTGTCAGCCAGGCCAGGGCCTGATCAGTGATACCAAGCTTATCACGGAGGCGATTGAGCAGGATGACATGGTTGACCATGTGAAAGGCAGAAGAAAGATCGAGTAGGATGAGGACAGATGGGATATTAGAATGAAGGGTGGAGAGCAGGTCTTCACGGATGTTCAGGAGAGCACTTTCCATGCTTCTGGCAGCTCTGAAGCCAGACTGATGGTCATGGAGACAACCAACAGAATCGGAGTGAAGATTAAGCTGGGAGATGGCTAGCTTTTCCAGGAGTTTGCCCAGGAAAGGAGTGATAGAGATCGGGTGATAGTTAGCCGGGTAATAGGGGTCGGCTATGGGTTTCTTGAGAAGAGGGTGCACAAGAGAGTGCTTCAGAGGGGAAGGCTACAGAGGCGAAGGAGTGGTTGCAGAAGTCGGCCAGAGCAGGAGCAAGGGTGTCGATGTGGTCCTTGATGGTTTTGGATGAACAGGAAATAACCTGTTTTGACGATACTTTCATAGATTGGACTTTCTGGAAATCTCTTCAAGGGAGAACAGAGGAAAAAATGAGAAAGAAGAAGGAGAGGCGGCTGCAGGGGGGCCAAAGGTAGCAGAGAGAGAAGCGGGAGGAGGAGGAGAGGACGAGAGGGTGGACAGGATGTCCTGGGTTTTGAGATGAAATGAAAGGCAAAGGCCATGCAGATGGCCTCGGAGGCGACAGGAGAGGTAAAGACTGCAGCAGGGTTGGCCAGCTCCTTGCAGATTTTAAAGAGTACGGCCAAGTTGTTAGATGCCACAAAGATGCAGGCTTGGATGTGGGCTCGCTTCTTAGTGCGGACAAGGAGCTGGTATTGCCTTTGTAGCAGGCGCAGGCCAGTTTGTCAGAGGATGCACAAGAAGCCCGCCATTTCCTCTAAGCCACCCTACACTTGCGTTTAAGGGTAACTAGGTCAGAGTCATACCAAGAGTTGCACTTGGTTTTGGGCTTCAAGCGGATGTTCATGACAGGGGCAAGAACATCAAGAGTATCAGAGATAGAAGAGTAGAGCATGGAAAGGGCTGTGTCAGGATGTGAGTCAGCCAGAGGAGGAGGAGGGGGAGAGAAAGTGGAAGTGGAAGCCTCAACTGACACGCTTCATGGGTCGGATGACCGAGAAGGTACATGGCAGTGTTGGAGTTGGCTTGGCCTGATGGGTAGAGAGGGAGAGATGGGAGGAAACGAGAGAGTGATCACTCCAGGAGAGAGGAGTGGTCAGAGGGATAGAGAGGGGGAGGTCTGAAGAGATCAGAGCATCCAGAGTGGGCCCAGCAGAGTGAGTTGGGCCAGAGGGGACAATAGAAAGAGAGAGAGAGTCACAGAGGTCGCGAAAGCATCCAGATGGATGTTGAAGTCTCCAAGAACGAGGAGTTGAGTAGTTGAGGCCAGGAGGGAGGAAGTGAGGTCCGCCCACTCAGAGAGGAAGGAGGTGATTTGACCAGGTGGCTGATAGATAGTAGCCATGGTAAGTGAGTGGCAAGGAGAGAGAGAAAGCCTCAGACAAGGCATTTGAAAGAGGAGTAGGCCTGCATAGGAATGACAGAGGCAGGAATCCACTCTGGGAAGATCAAGGCTACACCCCCTCCAGAACGGTTGGATCTGGGCACGGAGAGGATCTTACAGTCATCGGGAGGAGAGTGTCAAAGCTTGTGACAATTGACAATGTGACAATTATGACAAACCTGTGGTGCTCCATGTCGTCTTGCTTGTAAGGCGAGCACGTTGCCCCTGAGCTATCCTCCCGAAATCTTGAGCAATGGTTGTTATATTGGTATTGCCGGGTTTTTAAATACTCTTTTGCTTGGTATTGTTTGTATGCTTTTGTTTGGACTAAAACTTCACCACAGGGATTTTGGCCCTTCCACCAACTCACATGCTTGCTTGCACAGTCACTTTGGTTTAATAAGTAAAACATTTGTTGGTTTTGTACGGTTCAGTATTCAGAATTGTAATCACTGCTTCTCTCACTCACACGCGAGTGAAACTGCCTGCCGTGGATAGTGTCAGAGCGATCCGGAGTCACTTGCAAGCTGTGAACTCACAAGGTAAGTCGCTCAATCTAGCTCCGCTTGGTGTTCGCAGGTCTTCTGTCATTGTGGCTCCTCACGGTCAGGCAAACAGCCTCGTCTGGTCCACCTCTGCTCACGCCACTCGAAATTGGAGCTTCCTCCACTCGGCAGAGGCTCAGGTGCAACCCAGCCACCTAAAGCCTTTAACGAGGGTACACTTCCCTTGCTACTTCCTCTTCCTGCTGCGCAACCTCTACACAACAAGCCTTCAATGGGCAAGCGTCCCGTTCTTACGCTTCCCACTGCGCAACCTCTGCAACAGGAATAGCTTGAGGCAAAGACCCTCACAGGACTTGACGCCGCTCTTGGATGCACAATGGTCCCGGTGTCTTCTCTCGTGCCAGCTTCACTTTCCTCTGCAGCCTGCACTGCTTTCTCCTCTCCTGCTGCTCCTGCTGTTCATGTTCTCCCTCTTCCTGCACCTGAGGGGGCTTTTTATGCCTCTCAGTCTCCCTCAGGTGTAGGTCGTTTACACTAATTAGCTGATTGCTCCCACAGCAATATTCCTCTGCATCCCTTTTCCTCGTCCCAGTACTGAAGAATTATGGGACTTGAAGTCCCTGCCAACCAAGTTAGTTTTACTAACTTCTTCTACCTTCCAATAAGCCATTCCAAGATTGGGGGTTCAGAGAAAATTAAACAAGGGAGTTTCTCCTTCCTCCTGGCCTGTTCCCACCCCATGTGATCCTCCCGCAGAACACCACCCCCAGGGTTGGGATCAGGAAGCATCTGCCTTCCCCTGGCCACACGAGAAGGGTCCCAGGTCAAGATTCTGGGGGGAATCACTACTGATTCATCATACTATATGGACATCCATCGCTGCTGTAAAATCCTTTCCCAGGTTCTTTTTGTCGCCTACAAGGAATCACTCCCCATACTCTGTTACATCCTGCACTCTGTCACATCACACTGCTACACCAACCTCATCTCTTCTCTCCATTTTTACCGTCAAAAACTATCCAGGACCATCAGTTTTTACCCTTCTTCCCCCGACCTCTCTTCATTCTTTCGTCTCTCACTGCAAAAGGCTTAAAAATCTGTGATCTCACTAGCCTCCTTTCCCTCCCACCCCTCAGTACCTTCTCTCCACTATCCCCCATTCACTCAGATTTTTTCTACACTTCCCATCCTCTGCTCTGCCAACACTTCCTGTGCGCCCACAGACCCCTTCATACCCCAGACCTGGAGCCCCAATCAATGCCTGCGGGCCTTCGCCACCATATTTAAATAAATAAATAAACTTTAAATACATAAAATCCCCTCAACCGTCCTACCAATGAAATGCTAGAAAAACATCACAACTGAAAACACGTCACCATCCACACCGTTGACCAAACAGCAGGAATTCACACAAGGGACCGGCCTCAAACCCCACGGAACAACTGCTGACTACCCATCTCAACCAAACAAAACCACTTTATCACCTAACCAAACCAACACTGAGGCTGCTCGACAGACAAGCAACATTACACCACCGCAAATAGATGGCGCATGAAAATGCACCACCAGTGCCCCAACAAGGAGCACCCCAACCACAAGAACAACACATAGGTTGAGACCACCACATTCAAGGTGTGGGAGCGACACCCCCACAAAGGGTACTGGGGTCCCCCCAACACACAATGGCAAAGCACACTTGACCAAATGGCAAAAAAACATGTGAGTGCGGGGTCCACCTCCACAGAAACAAACTAATGAGGTAAACTACACTCAACAACATTTCTCCAGCCACAACCATGAATGCAAATGGCACAGGCACATAATACCTCCCCAAAGTGCTGTGGTGTGCCATGTGCTGGCAGCTAGCAGCCCAGGTGGCTGGCACTAGCCTGCCACACAAAACACAAACAAAACTGTCCAACCCCACAAGGTGGTTTGCCAGGCCACCCAGTGAGCACAACACACACCACATACACAAGTAACCCCCAGTAAGTCCATGCCCTATTCTCACGTCCATATTCTGACAGACCTGTGGAGGAAAAAGTTAAATCAACATGCAAGAACAAACCAAATTTCAACTTCCTTTAACTAACAGAGGACATGTCTTTACTAAAATACACCAGACACGTCCCAGATCCACCACAATCCACAACGTACCAATGGACAACTTACACCCAAACAGGCTTCACTTCATATAACACTGTTGATCAATATTCACGGTTCAGCATGGACAGCTCCCTGAAAAATGACAAAGCCCTGATCTAGCTTGTGGAAAACTGACATATATTGACTTCTTGAATCACCCAGGTCAGCCCCACAACCAAGGCAAAAACCCCAGAGCTCTTCCCAGCGAACAGTCAATTCCTGCTTCCCAGAGACGCAGTCAGGTTACAGCATAGTTCCATCCACACCATACCCGGAGCAGCTGTCAAGCTGGTACCTGTGACCCCGACCCCAACACACATTGGGCCCAACCTCCATCACTGCCAACTTGACTGTTTCAGGTACCAGCTGTTCACTGAGCTGACTGCGCCCACATGGGTCTCCAAACCCAGCACCCAGCTGTTCACTATGCTGACAGCACACACACGGCTCTCCTGAAACAACTCCCAGCTCCGGCTCGGATAGCATTCCATGCTGGGCGCCGCACTAGATGTTACCTGCCGCTTTTTCTTTTCAGCAGCATTACCATCAGGACACATCTCCTCCTCTGAGACTCAGTTCAAACCCTTAGAGGCGTGCAGCGGCAAACCGTTGTACAGTGTGTGATGCTGTCCATCCCCTTCAATGGCACATCATTCGACATCCTCAGCCATTAGCCACGTCACAACATCCTCTCTGATTGGCCGCTGAAGCCTCAATGCCATCATTCAAGCCCCAGCCTCCAAACTGCAAGGAGCTCTCAAACACTCTCTCAACATTCCAGAGGCAGGCATTCTACAAGCATTCCACAGCACCCAGGCTCACAACACAGGAACAGGGGAGAAAGCAAGACATAACACATTACACAGAGAAAACAATGAAACAGCTTTCTTCATGATGCACATCTAGGTTTCTCCTAGGAAGAGATGATGTGTCTGATTTTTAAGGGCCCCTTCTTAGGGATTCAAGCTTCCTTGTTTGCATGAAATGTGTTTATAAGCTGCTGAGCCACCTTGAAGACCTTTTATGATCCTTGCTGTGTCAGATACGAGGCTGGGCCCTGTCCACTTGAAGACCTCTTTCCAACCAAGTAGTGAAAAGGCAGGGTGGTCCTACATTTGTCAAAGTTGCTGCAGCAGAGCTTTTCTATAAGAAATGATCTGGTCAGCATGAAGCAATCCATTGTTGCACTCTTATGCTCAAGGCTTGCAGAGAGAAAAAAAAACATAAATCTGACCTGTATCTAAACTCAAGGTTATCAGCACAGACAAGATGAAGCTGCAACATTTAAGTGAAGAAGAAACATGTGAAATGTTACCACTTCCTGAAACAAGGATATGGAAGTGATAAAGGAAAACCTGACTATGAACACAACTAAACAGTTACTGCTCCCTCTAGTGTTCAGTAAGGTGTAGTCACCCTCCAGTAATATTTTGAATTATATAATTTCCCTTCATGTCAATCAAATCAAAAGTGTTACAATTCTACCTTTATGTGACTAGAGTATATTTAGGTAGATGAGGATTTTCTAGTACAGTATAGATGTCATCACAAAGTCCCTCTTTGAGTTTACTTATTAGCTCCCTTTTTACTGAATTTTGGGCAGTAATGGGTTAATGAAAGCACATTGTTCAACCTTCCCCATTTCCAAAATGTTCTTCACGTGTGTTTGCATCATTTTCAGGTGAGTTTTGCTGCTGTTTTATATATTAGGGTACCGTTCCGGCCCGTTCCGGGTACTTTTTCATGTGAAAATGTAGATTTTGGGCTGTAATGGGTTAATGACAGCATATTGGTGCACCTTTCTCATTTCAAAATGTTCTTCATGTGTGTTTGCATAATTTTCAGGTGATTTTTGCTGCCTTTTTATATGTTAGGGTACCGTTCCGGCCCGTTCTGGGTACTTTTTCGTGTGAAAATATAGATTTTGGGCAGTAATGGGTTAATGACAGCATATTGGAGCACCTTTCTCATTTCAAAATGTACTTCATGTGTGTTTGCATAATTTTCAGGTGATTTTTGCTGCCATTTTATATGTTAGGGTACCGTTCCGGCCCGTTCCGGGTACTTTTTCGTGATAAAATGTAAATTTTGGGCAATAATGGGTTAATGACAGCATATTGGTGCACCTTTCTCATTTCAACATGTTCTTCATGTGTGTTTGCATCATTTTCAGGTGAGTTTTGCTGCCGTTTTATATATTAGGGTAGCGTTCCGGCCCGTTCCGGGTACTTTTTCGTGTTAAAATGTAGATTTTGGGCAGTAATGGGTTAATGACAGCACATTCTTCATCCTTTGCCATTTCAAAATGTTCTTCATGTGTGTTTGCATCATTTTCAGGTGCTTTTTGCTGCCATTTTATATGTTAGGGTACCGTTCCGGCCCGTTCCGGGTTGTTTTTCGTGTGAAAAGATAGATTTTGGGCAGTAATGGGTTAACGACAGCACATTGTTCAACCTATCCCATTTCCAAAATGTTCTTCGTGTGTTTGCATCATTTTCAGGTGAGTTTTGCTGCCATTTCATAGGTTAGGGTACCGTTCTGGACCATCCGGCGCGTTCCGGGTTTTACACACCCCCATGTTTTTCTTTTATAGAACCGTTCATTGGCCAGCAAGGGCCTGGTTTGCGTGGGGAATGCTTCCAGGGTCACCCGGGGCCACATATAAGAGGGTGGGCATTATTTAGTAACAGCCAGCAATGGCCCAGGTGGCAAGTGCCTGGTCTGCGAACGCTGGAGATTTGAGTTCGGAGCCAATGTCCGGAATCTCCCAGGCAGGGTAACACTTACATCCTTTCGGCAAGCGTGGAGGCATTCTTGGGGAATGCAATTTAGTGGCACAAGTTTAGGAACTGACCCAGGTCAGCACGCAGGCCAAGGTTTTTTCTGCTAAGGTATACGCACCACACGTTTTGCTACGTGTGGCTGTATGCAGGCAATGGTTGCCACTTCAGCAAACTGTCCCTTCTTAGTTCACGGTCACTTCGTCCAGATGTTTCCCTGTCTGCCAGGTAAGGCTGCATTAGTCTGTGGGGCCCAAATGGGTAATACAGTAGGTTGGCGACTTAAAGGTGGCGGGACTGAAGCCCAGCCGGGAAGGTTTGAAAAATGCAATGAACAAGGCCGATTTATTAATAATAATAATAATAATAATTTAGCATTTATATAGCGCTACGAACCCTCGGTATCTGAGCGCTAATAGGAGGTGTCATAGCGGCTCAGTGCAGACACATTGCCCCAGGTGCCGCACAAGGCAGTGCAAAGTCAGGTGCAGAATTTCTCAAACTTGCAACCTCCTTGTCAGTCTCCTACATGTAATTACTCGGGGTTGCGTGTTTTGTAGGGTTGAAGTTTAAAACCGTCCCAGTAAAACAGTACATATTGTTGTCAACGTGTTTATCCACGGGTCTATTATTTACATCCCGCTTTGTTCAACTTTGCATGTCTCTCACACGAGGGCTGCTTTCTTTCAAGGCATGTCTAGGTTTACTATATCATGGAAGGGATTGTATTTCCGTTAGCATTTTGGAGCGATCTTTTGCTACTGATTTCTTGCTCTTGCTCCAAATAACCGTAAGTTTCACATCCTACATGCGGCAGTACCGAGTTCCACAACCTTTTCCTGCAGTCATTGTCGCTTTGTTTCTGTTTATGTCTAATAAGCGGTTGGTCTGCTAAGTAGAAAGGGACCTGTCAGCAGCTCTGTCGCCTAGGACGTCATTTTATGTGCTGCTAAGCTGTATAGCTGAGCATTTAGTTTATGCAGGCTGGTCGCCTCCTGGCCAGCAGGTGTGATTAAACAAAGTTGGCATGATGGGCTCTAAAGGGAGTTGCATACCGTATTTTTGGGGAGAAAAAATTGATTGCTTTGAAAGGTATACAGGGGTTTATCGCAACTACGAAGGGCATACTTGTATGGTGCGCCGCCGGAAACATTGGGTGGCAGTTACTTGTAAACTAATGGGGAAAACGGCACCCAGTACGTCACCTGGAATTAAACATGCTATGTGTCTTTTGGTCACTGCAAAGCAGTGGTAAATTGTGCACTGCTTTGAATCAGGCAGCCCGGTGCGCTGGCAGGCTATATCTCCTTACAGGGACACAGTAGTCACTCCATCCCAGGGGTCAGCGAGGTTAAGGTTTAGTACTAGTTTAGCCGTAAATGTGGGCATGGTTCATGCACCACAGGTGCACAGCATCCTTGGGGAAGTGTTATGTCCTTCGGGCGGTAGCAGTGGCGCAAGTGGCCAATATGGACCCAGCTTCCTATGCGTTCAGCTAACTTTTATAAAGCTTTGCTGCCAAGTAGGATCACAAAGTTTTTATGGGGCGCGGTATGAATTTTGTCGGTGAGTAATCATTGACTATGCCTTCTTTGAGGTGTGCTCAACATGGCTTACAACCATTTGGTGGCCCTGCAATCATTAGATGCCACGTGCCTGTTACCAGGGGCTGTTCTCGGCCGTGGGTTTCTTAAAAGGCAGGAGGGGCACGCAATTTGCACCACTCTTCAGGAGATGGCTGTGGAAAGCTAAGGAGGGACACCCGCTAGCAGGGGCCACTTCGCATTGTGCACAACACTAGTTTATGGCCCTACCAGAACCCGTGCGCAGGATAACACTGCGCGGTCAAAGTCTGAAGGTAGAACCCAAGGATGGGTAGGTATAATTTGGCTGCCTAATTATCCGGTTAGAACCCATGCAGGGCAGTCCTTTGCCAGTGCGTTTCTACAAAACGTTGGTTTTTCAACTGTGGTTTTGCAGAGGTCTCTGAGCCACAGCAGTTATGAGCCACAGCAGTTAAAGTAGGTTGTTGTAACATTTGACCTTCATGTATCATGCAAAGACAATGCTGTCCGTAGTCTGCAGATGCCACTCTTGCCCGGCGGAGCACAGCGAAGATCCACCACAGTGCTCTGCTGTGCAATCACACATTGGTATGATTCCAAGATGGCGGACGGATTTTAAAGGGTCTCAGTCCACTTCACCCTACATAGTCGCCAAGGAAAGCTAAACTCACCTGATTCAGACACATCATTATAGCTGCAGCAACCAGTGAATCCGATTAGGCAAGGGGCAGCCCTGGTGTGCGGACAGGAACACTGTACAGTCTGCCACGATTTAGAGCTGGGTGTGGGCAAAACATGCTAAAGAGGAGTGGGGAAAGTGAGAGGAGTAGAGAGGAAGACAGAGTGTGCAATGGAGAATGGAAACACTGGAGAAGGACAGAAGTACACTGGAGAGATTAAGGGGGGAGGTGGAGAGAGCTTAGAAGGATACGGGAAGAAGAGAACGGAGGGTGCTGGAAGAAATCACAAAGGAAATTTTACAGAGAATAAGGAGGAGGCTGAAATGCATCAGATAGAAGAGGGAGAAGGGAAGAAGATTGGACAGAGAGGGTAAGAAAGGAGAGTGGAGGATAGGAGGCAGCAGGAGGAATGAAAATGAAGTTGGATAAAGTCAGTAGGAAGGTGGGAGAGATAAATAGGAGTGTAGGAATATTACTAAGAAGGAATGCCAGTAAGGAGGAGGAAGGTTTGAACAGAGAGGTGGTGGAACGGATGCATGTGGTTTAGAAGGAAGATAGAGCAACAAGGACGGCGAACATCAGGGTGGGATCCTAGGAACGAGGTTTGTAAAGTATTCAGGAGGAAGTAGAGAAAAAAAGAGTGTCATTAGAGTGAGGAGGAACAGAGCTGGGTGAGGCAGGACAACCAGATTGTCCCTTTGGGAATGAGCACATTGTAGGCCATGAAGGAGCTGGATAGTGCAGGCGAGATGGAAGAGAACACTAGTTCCCTCAGAGAGGGAGTTGGCAAGAGAATTCAGTAGAGAAGACCAAGCTTGTGGCGATCCCAGCTGCCTTGGTGGAGGATCTGGAGTGCCAGCAGTCTAGGTCCATCTTTTGAACCAGTATGCATGAACTGCAGTGCTACGTCTGGGCACTACCTTACCATGAAAAGATGGGGTCTATCAAATAGAGTATGAAAAGCAGATGAAGTAGGTCCTGGCTATCAACTGCTAAAAAAGAGTTTCAGGGACACCTAAAACACTAAGGGGCCGATTCATGGAACAAACGTGGGCCGAAAATCTTGGCGCAAGCGTGAAAAAACAGGCGCACATGCACGCGTGCGATTCATGGAAGTCCCTGCTCGTTTTTCCCTCGGGATGTGCGCCAAACCCGTGTGTGGCGCACACGAGTGCACACATCATTGCAACATCCCAAACGTTGTGCGCAACGCGCACAGGGAAAGCGCACAACGTGGGCGCACACACCAAAAAGTGGGTGGAACACGGGGCGTAACGTGAGGAATGGGGAACAACGTGTGAAAAAGAAGGCATTACTGGGGAAGTACTGCAGGGATATACACGGAACGCCCATGCGCACACGAACAACACGTATTCATAGAATTGAAAACGGGAAACCCGCGCACGGCAAAATACACGCCCAGGCCTAAACACATCCGCCACACGAAGGCAGGCGGTAGCATCCGTGCGCATTGGAAAAGTGTGCGCAAACAACAAACACATATATACAGCTACGATGAATGTCCCATTCTGTGGCCCCTTAGTAGAAATGATGTGTCACGCAACGCACAGGTGTCCCATAAAAGCAAATAAAAGAGATAAGCGACCCCTGTAGCCCAAGTGTGTGTAAAAAAACACATGCAGAACGCTATGGAAGCCAGGATCCAGGAAAACCAGATATGTTTGCATTCACAGAAATGTGACTGCATTATACAGCTCAAATATCTGCTAGTAATGCCACACCTATGGGCTATAACATTTTTGGGGCAGACCGATTAGGAAGAATTGGTGGGGTTGTGGCGTTAATTGTAAAGGATCACTTGGACTGCCACTCCACCCCTGTTCCCTCTATAGAAGTATGTGTGAATATTGTTATTAAACAGAAAATAGATCATAATTTTTCCACTTCCATTCTTCTATTGTATAGACCTCCCCAGCCCCTTCCTCAGTTTGAAGAACAGATCTTAACACTCGTGAATACTTTCCCGAAAGTGAACTTACAGAATACTTTCCCGAAAGTGAATTTACACACCATAGTTGGTGATTGTAATTTATGTACTGACGAGGAAAAGGACTCTAATGCCCAGTCATTGTTATCTTCCTTTGAAGCTATAGGATTTGTTCAACCTGTGAAGCAAAAAACCCATCAAGGTGGCCACATACTGGACTGGATCCTAGTTCAAAATATCTCAGACCCGAGCATCCATATTCAGACCTGCCCATGGACAGATCACTCATTAATTATATTTAGGTTTGGTCTACCGGCTACACCTCTTAAATTGGACTATAACCCTCGGGTTGAAATAAAATACAGAAAATTTAAGAATAACTCTATCATCAATTTCTTGGCACTTGTTTCCAAGCTGGTTGAGATAGCCATGTATAACGACCCATCTAATTTGGCTCACCATCTAGTCAAATCTCTTCAGGGCACTATTGACACTCTAGCCCCAGACAAAATCATGATCAAGAAGACCGAAACTCTTAAAAAGACCTGGTTTAGTGAACCCTTCATTGAGGCTAGAAAAGCTAAGAGAGCTATGGGACGCGAATGGCGGAAGAAGCCATGCTCTCATACCATAGTAATTATAAGAATGCAGTACGTAACTATAAAAGTAGCATTAACGAGGCTAAGGCACAAAACCTCAACTCTTGCATTGATGAAGCTAAATCTTCATCGAACAAATTTTTCAAAATTCTCAGAGTGTGAAAATAAAACCTCACCTTTCACCCTATTACGAAAGATATTGCTTGGTGCCAATCTATTCAGTATGAATTTTTAAGTAACATTTCTGGCCATCAAGCCAAGATTGCTAAACAGTTGGCTAACATTGCTCTGGTGCAGTACTCGATCCCTGTTAAAACATCCCTTAAAATTAACTCTCCTACACTTCTCCCTTCCATCAATGTACAGAACAGGAGATTCATGATTCCATTACGAACTTGAAATCCACCTCATGTGCTGGTGACCCACGTCCCTACAATTTAATCAAGGGATCTGCCGATGTGTTGAACCCTTGGACAACGAAGATGATAAACGCGTTCTTTTGTGATGGAACTGTTCCTGCCTCGCTGAAAAGTGCCTGGATTACACCGCTTTTGAAGATCACCATGATGTTCTACCATCCCATTACATCTGTACCATTTCTTCTCAAGATGATTGATAGGGTTGCCAATGTGCAGTTACAAAAACATACAGAGATAAACAGCATTCCAGGCTTACAGCAGTCTGGTTTCAGACCCCAACACAGGACTGAAACTGCGCTTCTGGATCTAAAGTCTGGTATATCGAGTATTGTAGAGAAGAGCCATCCTGCCCTCTTAATGCGTTTGGGCCTCTCTGTGGCATTCAATCTTATAGATAATGGAGGTTTCTCCATGAGAGGATGATGAATGTTGCCAACTGCTCTGAGAAGGCCGCTTTATGGCTTTAATCCTTCTTAGGACCTAAATCGTCTAGAGTAGCTGTGGTCAATGCTGAATACACCCCGGTTACTTCATTATGTGGAGTACCACAGGGATCCTAAGACCCTTTCTTGAATTACTAGATAACCTGGGTGTCGTCTACGCGAATTACGCAGACGGTGCCCGGGTGCTCCTTGAGCTCACTAGCATTTATGGTATCGATATGGAGCACATATATAATGTAAACAATGAAATTAAAAACTGGATGGCTTTGAACACTCGTTGGCATTAAATAATGATAGGATGGGGCGCTGTTGCACGGACAACCATGATGTAGCCTGAGATACTCTGGTGACGGCAAATATATCCTTCTGAATATCCTGGGGCCTGCCGCTTTGTTTCTGCCTGGGGAGCAGTTGAATGCATACATGAAGCATCTGTGCAAGTGGTGAAGCAATAACAACTTGCGGGGCACCCCAGGCGAAGAGCTACGAGGAGTGATTTGTGGCGCGGGGCCCCACCAAGGAGCCGAGTGTGTGGGGGAAGGGCTGGCCGCAGCACATGAATTTACGACAGAAGAGGAATGCAGCTAAGAATTTGGACCATGGGCGACAACAGAGAACAACATATGCCCCCAATGCCGGTCTACTGAGAAGGGGCCGGTGCACTGAAGGGGAGCCCACGGGATCCGTGGTCCCACGCTCCGGGAGAGAGCACAGACGACCCGCTGTTGGACCTGCTCCGAACAATCAAGTGGAGGGGTCGAGGGGCTGCGGTCGGCAGGACCAAGGGATGCTGAGAGAGGGACCTCCAACCCTGGCTATGGCTGGCGCAGCTTCACGGATCAGTCATGCTGCTTGGCAGTACGGAGCCCCCGGGCAGACACAGCTCCGACAGCGCATACACGACACTGAGTGATGGAGCATGGCTGCCCCATGTGACCGACCCCGGGGAGCGGCTGCAGAACCTGGCTGCTGCCGGGTCATGGGCACCTCATTAGACTCTGTGGTGGATGCGCGGGGGTTCATACATCTGCCGCATCCACACTGGCCACCACGCTGGAGCCTCCCCTGAATGGAGTAAAAGAGCACCTGCGGGCATAGGCGACAGTGGAGGGTGCGTAATCCTACCCAGGCGCGACGGACTGCAGCTGTGACCTGTTCCACGGACCCCCATGTGGAGGATAAAAAAGCAACCCGCATCTGGCCCAGCGACACAAGGTAGGGGAGGCCAAAATAGCTGTGAATAGGCCCCACCGCACCTCCTTGGACCATAACGCCCCAAGCAGGGAATCCTGGCTGGAGAACAGGAAGGACTACTCAGCGGCGTGGGGCCAGATTGCTGCCTATAAGGTCCAGGGAATGGGGGTGCAGGGGATTCACCCCTGCTAGCATGCACAATAACCAGCACACACAGAGCTTAAATGAAGAGGTTCAAGCTCTCACCCTCGCACCGCCCAACCTCTGTGGCAGGCTTGAATAGACTCCCTCACCTACTGCTGCTCTACCCGTGAAGTGGGCAGTGGGCGGACCTGCCCTCAACCTCATGGGTCTCAACTGAGAAGTATACTGGACCGAATGCCCCTATCGTGTCACTAGCAAAGCATCCCAATGCCCCTCCAGATACCCCGTGTCACGGACAGAGTTGGGCTGTGGGCCATCAAAGGAGGCGGAGAGGCGGGAAACTTGACCACTGGACAAAGGAGCACGAAGGGGTGTCAAGCACCACATGGGTTCAAAAAGCCCCACAACTGGCAGGACATCACGGAGGTGACCCTACACACAGGTCAGACTATGACCCTGCACACAGGCTGGCATACTCATACTCAGGCTACTCAGACCAGTAGATAAAATGCATGGGAATACCCCTAAACGATCTGGTGGCTTCGAATTTCAACATACTGTTTGGCACGAGACCCTCCCGCCCGGCTTATAGCTAAGTGGTTGAGGCCACTTTCCTGCTTGGAAGCAATAGGAGGATTGCAAATAGGCCCCAATAGCCCAAAATCCGCTTTGAAGGGGAAGACAGCCAGGCAGAGCTGACAGGGAGCTGGAGAATAGTAGATAACAGTATACCTGCTGAGCACCTGGACACGGTCAAGAACAGAGGCACCCGGGGTACAATGTGTCATTAAAACAACCCAGCATTCATCACCAAGCCAAGGATCCAATTCTACGATGGTCAACTCTAAAAAACAAGTGATAATGGATCTATTTGCCCGAGCTGAGCAGTTGCGGCCGGCCTCTCCCTCTTCGCATGAACAGACGATTTTGCAGGTGGACCTGGCGGCTTTAAATCAAACCCTTCTAGCACTGAAAGGCAGCACAGACAGCCCGGGGGATAAAATAGATGCTTTGACATGCAAAGTAGATGTCTCTGCAATACAGATAGACAAACGCTGCAGGCAAATGACCAAAGCTGAACAGCGAATCGGGGAGAGCGAAGATAAAGTAACTACACTACAACGTGAGGTAGCGGACCTGCAACAAACAGTCAAGAAGGTCCTTGCCAAGAACGAGGACGTTGAAGGTTTTTCCAGACGGAACAGCAAGGATAGACAACATGGAGAAATTCGTGGAACAACTACTAATCAACGTCCTCGATAATCCCCCCTTATCCAGTGTGTATATGGTAGAACGTGCCCACAGGTCTCTGGTGGCGCAGCCCAACACTGGAGCTCGCAGGCGACCCATCATAGCCAGAATATTCTGCTACAGAGACAGGGACACCATACTACGCGTAGCAAGAGAAAAGATAGAACTGAAATGGGGGCTCTCCACGATCAGGCTGTTCCCAGACTTCAGTCCCATGGTACAAGAACAAAGTTAGACATTCCAAGCCGTGAAAAACACCCTAAGAAAAAATAACGTTAAGTACTCGATGATGTGCCCGGCCAAACTGCGGATTCAGGACAACGGCACGACAATGTTCCTCATTTCCTCAGAATCTGCCGAATGGTTTGCAGTAGATATTCCTGACCCTGCGGGGTCACCAGGACATGCACCTTGATACCACCACCATATCATTTTACTTCAACTGTTAATCAGTAAATAACTACTGAGCTCCATAGAGGGCTTCCCCTGGCACTGTCGAGGGGCAGTGGCCTCCCGACAATGGCGGTCACCACACGGAGTGTATAGGCCGCCCTCAATGCCCCAATTTCCACGTTAATAGCGGAGTGTTACATTATGTTATCTTCAGGGAGTTATAAGGGGGGAGGGGAAGAAGCTGGTAGGTTGCTGTTGCTGGCGTGGTTGGAGGGGAAGGCGGTGGGATACAGGGTAATTTTCAAAGATCAATTGACAAAAGTTCTAAGAGTCCCCACCTGATGACACAAGCACTCATGAACCGATACAAAGCCGTCCATAGATGCAATGAGGTTACGCTAGCAGTAACTCAGTATAAAATTAGAAGGTGATACCATATTGAGCGTGAGAGGAGTTAACCCGCTATCAGTATTGTCCTGGAATGTAAGAGGTCTTACTGGTCAGAAAAAAATCAAATTAATTGCAAAATACTGCAAAAATCATAACATCAACATCCTATGTATACAGGAGACACATCTAGCCTACGACACACTTGTCACTCACATGCCGGGGTGGGGTATCCATAGATATGGATCTTCACACACTACCCACTTGAGAAGAGTTGCAATCTTTATCCACAGTTCCTTGGACTTCAGATTACTTAAACAGATAGGCAACGAGGAAGGGAGGTATATAATTCTAAACTACTGTTGATTCATGTTTATGCACCTAACACTGACTCCCCAGATTTCTTTCATAAATGTGCAAAGCTTATACAATCCTTTCAGGGGCATGGCATAATCTTGGTTGGAGATTTCAATATGACCCTTAGGTTGGAGTATAACAGATCCTCCACAATGCAACTCACAATAGCCTGTGCAGCACAGGCATGGTCAATCATAGCACAACACCACCATCTACATGACATTTGGAGAGAAGTGCATACACATAAGAGGGAATACACCTACTTCTCCAGCGTCCAGGGGAGCTGAATGGATTATATAATGGGCACTTCCAACCTGGCAAGGAGTGTAACAGAAGCAACAATACTACCTTGCACGCTATCAGATCACTTCCACATCCTAGTACGGATGCCTGGCACAATAGGACCCCCCCCCCCAGACGGACACGGTGGAGGTTTATAGCTACCGGCCTTGACAAAGTGGCATTCCAAGAGGAAATACTACAGGATATCCGGACATACTTTGAGGCAAATATAGGCTCTGGCCCAGATCCAGGCATTGTCTGGGAGGCCTTCAAAGTATACGTGAGGGGCTGCTGCATCCCAAAAGAAGGAGGAGTACTGAAAGCCTTAAGGGGATCCATGCATAAACTGGAGGGGTCAATAAGGAATCTAGAGAATCAACAAGGTACCAAGGACTCGGAGGAACTTAGAGATTCCTTGAGGAAACAGAGAGACAAACTCTGCCAATTGACGTACAGGGAAGACAAGTTCAGAGGGGACCCGATAACAGTCATCAGGTGTGGGGAGTGTGACCGGCCAAGTAGGACACTTGCATGGGCCATCAAACAAGAAAGACCATTAACTCCCATCATGGCCTTAGAGGACCCCACGGGTCAACTATTCAGAGACCTAGCAGGAATCAATTCAGTATTCAGAGGGTATTACAAAGAGCTATACTCTTCCTACATCACGGCCAGACACAATGCCCTGATGAGATATCTAGATGAAGTGGCCCTGCGGTGGCTAGATCCAGAGGTGGGGGGGAATTTAATAGACCGATAATTGAAGAAGAGATCTGTAAGGTGATACTGTCCCTCCCAAATGGTAAGGTGCAAAGAAACAACAGCTTAACTGACGAATTCTACAAGGCTTATGTTGACATTCTACTCCCCAGCCTTCGGGACATGTATGAAAACACATTTGCATCTGGGACCCTCCTAGAATCCACAAGAACAGCATTGATAACGGTTCTACTTAAAGCTGGGAAAGACCCCCAAAAATGTTCATTGTATAGACCGTTGTCATTGGTTAACATAGATAATAAAATCCTTTTGATAATTTTGGCAGAGAAACTACTCCCACATATGGAGGCACTGGTCCCCCCTAACCAAGAAAGCTTCATCCCCAATAGGTCCACACAACACAACCTGCACAGGGTATTTTAACCGATGATGATCCGCTGGTCCCCATAGCAATGGCTGACCTAGACGCTGAAAAGGCCTTTCGCTCCGTGGAATGGCCATTTCTCTTTGAAGTCCTGCGGCGCACGGGCCTTGGGTTGATATTTATACAATGGATAAAACTGTTGTACACTGCCCCGAGAGCGGCGCTATACACAAATGGGGTGGAATCAGAGTACATCTGCCCGTCGAGGGGGGCCTGCCAATGCTGCCCCTTTTCCCCCATGTTATTCGCCCTGGTGATGGAGCCACTGGCCTGCCACATCAGAGAAATGCATGCCCACTGGGGTGTGAGACTACAGAAACAGCTTAATATCATATCCTATACGCGGATGATATCCTGTTATATGTGAAACATCCAAAACTGAACCTCCACCCCCTGATGTTGGAACTTGGTAAATTTGGGGAGCTATCGGGGCTTTGGATTAACTGGAGTAAATCTGAAATACTACCACTGACCCCATCCCTGTACCAGGCAATGTGGGCCAGGAATTTCGATGATGTCCCCAGGGAATTCGTTACTTGGGAGTGAGGGTGACCATTGATACGGGACGCCTCTATTCCGACCATTAGAAAAAGACACTAGAAGTACTGGAACATAAAGTAGAATCATGGATACATCTCCCCATGTCTCAAGCAGCACGCATCTCTCTAGCCAAAATGGTTATACTTCCTAAATTACTTTATATTTTCAACAATGTGCCCATCTGACCTCCCCTTCGGGGCTTCTTGGCATGGACAAAGAGCCTAATGATCAAGTTAGCTTAGGTGGGGAAACATGCAAGGATGTCCTATGATACCTATGATACCATGGTAATTTCATTTGAGCAGGGGGGATTAGAATATCCGGACATATACCTATACTATTTCTTTTTTTTTTAAACTTATTTTTTATTGTTTTCATAATATAACCAATCACAAATTACCAACATTCCCACCGAACTTCCCTCCTCCCCCCTCCCCTGCCCGCCCCCTTCCGGAAGAGGTTTCAATGTTTACATGTCCTCGGGTTTCACTATGAGGTGAATATGTCCGTTATTCTAATATTATGTGGGCACCATTGTTCCATGTAGTCCGATTGTAGGTATTCTAGTACTCCCCCCATTCTTTCATGAAGGGGTCTTGTGTTCCTTGAAGGTTATGCGTGATTTTTTCCATGGTCATTTGCAACCAGACCTTTTGTAGCCATGTGTATATCAGTGGTGGGTCTTGCTTCTTCCAGTTCTATGCAATTGTGGCCTATGCTGCTATGACCAGGCCCATGAAACTTCTCTGTTGCGCCTTGGTGTATTTTTGGGTTTGTTGGTGTTTCAGTCCGCATAGCCAAACTTTCCCCCCCACTTGATCCGCCTCTGGGAAAATCTTTTTCATTTCTGAGATCATTTCTGTCCAGAAGCCTTGGACGCTTTGACAGTCCCACCAGATGTGTCTCCAAGTGCCTGATTCTGTGCAGCCTCTCCAGCATCGTTTTGACGTATTTGGATACATGCTGTTGAGCCTCTCTGGTGTTTAGTGCCATTGTGTGACTATTTTTATCCACATTTCCCTGGTCTGGGCTGCTTGTGTTAGTTTGGGGATGTCAGCCCAAAGCGCCTGCCATTGGTGGTTCGTGATTTCTTCCCCCAGCGTACTTTCCCATTTTTTCATGTAGGCCCATTTTAAATCTTCTTCCTGTTTGTTTATGAAGTTGTAAAGAGTGGAGACTAGCTTCTTGTCCCCTGAGTTGGTTAGGAGGTATTTTTCAAAAGTGGTCAATTCCCTTGTCACCGCCTGGGCTATCTCGGGCATTGTTAGCCAGTGTCTGAGCTGTTCATATTTGTACCTGTCCGCATTCGTTAGGTTCCACATGGTCTTGCATTCTGCGAATGATCTTATTTCATTGTCCTGGAACATTTCCCCTATTTTTCTGCACCCTGCCTCTTCCTAATTTCCGAAGGCCCCGTGCTCTAGACCCGGTGGAAACTTTGGGTTCCTGCATATCGGTGTGAATGGGGCGGTTGCCGTGGTTAAATTTCCTTCCCGCGTTTGCTTGTCCCAGGCATTCATTGTGGCTTTCATGATCTCACTAATTCGAAAGTTTGGGTGTCTATGTTGCTTGAGTTTCCATAGGAGGTCTTCTAGGGGGGTTATTGCGACTGCCCTATCCTGGGTCACCCAGATCGTTCTTTGGTTGTCCCCCAGCCTTTCTTTCAGGACCCAGAGTTGCACCACATGGCAATAGTTTCTGAAGTGTGGGAGTGTGAGTCCCCCTTCCCTGACGTGGGTCATGAGGACTGCTCTGGCAACTCTTGGGGGTTTCCTATTCCATACGAACCGTGAGACTGTCCTTGCCAGTTCTTTAAAGAATGAGTTCGGGATTACTATCGGGAGGGCATGGAAATAGTATAACAGCTTAGGGAGTGTGTTCATTTTCACCGATTGTATCCTCCCCCACCATGAGATATTTAGCGGGCACCAACGTTCCAGGTCTTTTTTCACTCTGGTTATTAGAGGGGGGTAATTCCATTTGTAAAGCGCGTCTACCTTATGCGTAAGTGTTATGCCCAGGTATTTTATGCCTTCCCCCGCTATTTTTAGGCCTGTTGCTCCCGCCTCCCTATCCAGAAGCTCTCTGCTAAGTGTAGCATCTCTGATTTTTTTCTTATTTATTTTCAGGCCCGAGATGTCCACAAATGCCTCTAGTACCTGTACCGCACAAGGGAGTGTGTTCGCTGTGTCCTCTAGCGCTAATAGCATATTGTCTGTGTAGGCAATCACTTTATGTTGTCTGCCTGCCATCTTTATTCCCTTAATTTGGGTAGATTCCCTTATTTTGATTAATAATGGCTCCAGGAATATAGCGTACAGGAGGGGGGGAAAGTGGGCAGCCCTGTTTCGTCCCCCTTGTGATCATTACCCTTTCCGTGACTACCCCATTGATCGCTATTCTTATCGATGGGGAAGTGTAGTTGGCTTTGACCATGTGTATAAAGTGGTTCCCAAATCCCATGTGTTCCAGGGTTTTAAAGAATATGGACCATTCCACCCGGTCAAATGCCTTTTCGGCGTCAAGTGATAGTAGTATTGCTGGGGTGTGGGTAATTTTAATTTTTTCTAATAGGTGTATTAATCTACTGAGATTGTTGCGAGTTTGCCTCCCCGGGAGAAAACCAGATTGATAGAGAGGGCAGTAACGGGGAATGCCTGGCAGCCATAATTCTCGTGTAGATCTTAGAGTCCAGATTTATCAGTGCTATGGGTCGGTACGAGGCAGGGAGGGAGGGGTCTTTCCCTTGTTTATGAAATACCAGAACCTTTGCCTCGTTCATGGATGGGGTTACATTCCCGTTGTCTTTGAAGGAGTTTAGCAATCTTGTGAGAAATGGGTTAGGATGTCGGCGTATTTTTTGTAGAAGGGGGCCGTGAACCCATCAGGGCCAGGTGCTTTGTTGAGCGGGAGATCTTTTATTGCCTTTCTTATTTCACTTTCTGTAATCTGGGTATCTAGTGCTATTTTGGGTTCTCTTAGAATTTTTGGGATGGGGAGTGACTGCAGGGAACTGTTTTGGTCTTCCTCATCTAGGTGTTCTGTTGCGTATACTTCCTGATAGAATGCCTTAAATGTTTCCCCAATATCTATGGTGGTGTGCGTTAGTGTATCTCCTTGTACGTTTTTGATGTTTAGGATGGTCATGGATTTTTGCTTTGCGGAGAGTTGTCTTGCTAGATATCGATCTGCTTTGTTGGCTTTGAAGTAGTATCTTTGCTTGAGGTAGAGGAGTGATCTCTCAGCCTTTTTGTTACGGAGGAGTTCCAGTTGCCCCTGTGTGTGTTTTAGTGCCCTCTTTAGGTTTCTGGTGGGGTGGGTCAAGAGTTCTTCTCGGGTCTCAGTTATTTTCTTTTCCAGTTCTCGTTACCATCCTTGCCTTTGTTTGTCCCTTGAGGCTTTCAGGGCAATCAAGTGTCCCCTGGTTACCATCTTAAAGGCCTCCCATACAGTGCCCAATGGGACGTCACCCGTGTCATTGTGCTCGAAGAATTCTGAGATTTTATCTCTAATGGTCTCACCCATCACCAGGTCAGAGAGCAATTCTTGAGGAAGTTTCCATCGCCATAGGCCTCCCTCGTTCCCTGGGGTCGATAAATCTAGCCAGAGTGGTGCATGGTCTGACAGAGCTGTAGGGCCCAGTTCCATTCCTTGGACCTTTCCCAGAATCCCTGCCAAAACCCAAAAATAATCTATTCTCGACATCGTATTGTGTACGTGCGAGTAGTATGTGAATCCCTTGTTTAGACCTTTAAGTTCCCTCCATGCATCACATAGTGCCATGCATTCAATCCTCTTTTTGAGATGTTCGGATGGGGCGCCCTGGTTGTGAGGTCCCCCCGTGCTCCTGTCTATCTTTGGGTGCCATGCCATGTTAAAATTACCCCCAATTATTAGCTCTCCTTTTGCGAACCCCTCCAGTCTCCCCATTTTATCCCGCAAGAAGCCATCTTGGCCCGTGTTAGGAGCATAGATGGATGCCAGCGTAAACATGGAGTTATGAATTTTAATATTGGCAAATGCGTATCTTCCTTCCTTGTCTGTCTGCTTATCTATCATGGCTGCTTCCATTCCCCCCTTTATTGCTATCATTACCCCTGCTCTTTTCCCTGGTGCATTTGATTGTGTTAGTACATCGTATCCTCTAAGGCGTACTTTCCCCCTATCCAGGGCTCTAATGTGTGTTTCCTGTAGTAGAAGCACTTCAGCCTTTTCCCTCTTGAGCATATTCTCTACTTTTCTCCTTTTCACTGGGGAGTTCAGGCTCCTAACATTTAGGGTTAATATTCTTATCTTCCCCATGTCAGCCGGCCCTTCTTGGGTTTCCACTTAGCCCGGGAGTTATGGTCCCCACTTTGTTCCGGAAGATCCACCCACCACACCCCCAAAACGCCTTAAATGTCCCCCAACCATTAACCGCATAACAAATTTGCTCCCGAGGAGGGCCCGGGTACCAATGGTAGCTTTGGCGTTCCGCCTATCGCTCCCTGCCCTCTGAAGGCTCGAGACTACTTTTGCAGGGGGTCCTAAACCCTGCATCTTCCTCAGACCTTGATGCGAGTCGTTCCTGATCCGCACCAGGCCTTTAGAGTCTGATGAGTTTGATTCCCATCATTGGGTACCTCTCCGCGTACCTTGGAAGTGTATCAGTCTCATTCATGTTCCTGCAGAGTTACAGCATTTAATCTGTTAAAGCTGGCATGTTATTTCCCCTTCCATTCTGTTTTTTCTTTTGCCGAACCATATCCCAGCCTCTCAGCCTCTTTTGCTGGTCCCCCTTTACCTTTTCAGCCCTGCTAGGTGCCTCCTCTGTCGGTATGTCCATAATGTGGAGTCCCTCTTCCCAGGTGGTCACTCTCCTTTGCTTTCCTTTCCACTCAAACAGTAGACCAAAAGGGAATGTCCATTTATATGTTATCTCTTTCGAGACCAGTTCCCTGATCAGTGGGCCCATTTCTCTTCTCTTTAGGAGTGTTACGGCTGACAGATCTTGGTAAAGCTGAATGTCCACACCGTTCATCCTAATTTGATCCATCTGCCTCGCTCTCCTGAGGATACGTTCTTTTTGCGGGTATGATGAGAGAGCTGCCAGCACGTCTCTTGGTCTTTCCCCTGGTGCCCCTGTGCGTTTCGGGCCCACTCTGTGGATACGGTCTATCCCGATGTTGTCCGGTTCTTGTGCGTCAATGATGTCCCTGAACACTTCCTGCGCCGCTTTCTTTAGGTCTTTGTCTAGGACTGATTTTGGCATGTTTTTAATGCAAATGTTCGATCTGCGGGACCTGTTTTCTAGGTCTTCGCACTGTATTTCCAGGTTGTGGGTTAATTACACCAGGTGCTCTTGTGTTTCGCTGTTCTGTGTTGCCTCATCTTCCACATTTTGCACTATTTTTTCTAGGGTGTCTGTCCTTTCTTCGAGGTTGGCAATATCATGTTTACAGTCCTGGACTGCCTGTTTCATTTCATTCTTTATTGAGGTGAATTGGTCTTGCACCGTCGACATGAGCTTGTCTTGTAGTTCAACGAACTAGGCGTGCATATCATCATTTGATGGGGGCTGACTGCCACAGGTAGTGTGGGTGGGGTCTGCTGTTGGCATTATCGGGTCTTCCTGTGATCTTCCCCTGGTGGTCACTGGGGTATGTGATGCCCACATCTGAAGCAGACTCGACTTGTTTGGGGGGTATTTGGTTCAGTTGGGACCCTCCCCCCTTTTCCTTTCGCTTTGGACATGGCCCCTTGCAGTTGCTGAGCCTCCGCTGTGCCAAGGGGCTTCAAGTCTCTTATGGGACGCCTGAGATGCGCACTTGTTAGTGGTGCCTGTGTTTACCTGGATGTGGGTAATGAGGCTCTGTTTGTCCTGTCCCTCCCCTCCGCTCCCCATTGCCCCTTCTTTGTTTAGTTATCAATATGCACGATGTTGGGGGAGGAGGGAGTCTTCGCCCCCGCTGAAACTGGGGATGCCGATCCTCCTTTATCCGCAGTGTGGGGTGTATATATGTCACCCCCCAGCATGTGGCTCAGTGAGTCCCGTAGTCTCTATGCGGGGGCTGGATGGAGGAGCGGGGGGAGTCTCTCATCTGTCTGTCTGCCGCTCCTGATTCTGCCGCCGGTGTCTCCTACCTCAGGGCCGGAGCATACGTCTGCTTCGAGTGCACCTCTTTGCCTCTTCCCCAAGCCCTTCCGCATAGTCGGACGGAGTGGGGGCCGTGTCCCTCTGTCCTCATTGCTTCTGAAGTCCTCTGTGCCTTCCGGGCTCTGCGGTGATGGGATCCCCTCTCCCCTCCTCGCGCCGCCGACTCCCGCCTTCTCCCGCTCCTTCCTCGGTGCGGGCTTCGTTGATCTCCGTGGGGGGGAAGGAGGGGCAGTCCTGCTGCTGCATGATCGCAGCGTTTCTCCTGGTCAAAGCTGGCCCCTTGTGCCTTCCACTGCTGTGGCTCCGAGACGCCAACGGAGTCTATCCTCTCTGTTTCCAGGTATCCCAGCCGCGGCTTCCCTCTGTTTCTGGGCCGCATGGGAGTTGGTGTTGCCGGGCTGGGGGAGGGGCGTTCCACTCCCGCTACGTCACCTTTGTTTGTTCGGCTGGGAATTCACTTCCCGATCACTCCCGTGGTCTCTGGGCACGTAGAGCCGCTTGTTGCTGGAGCGGTACCCTCAGGGTTGTTGCTAAATGTGGTGCTGATGTGAGGCCCGGCCAGAGCGAGACTCACACACGTCTCCCTGCGCCGGCGGCCATCTTGGAATCATACCTATACTATTTAACGGCACAATTGCAATATGTGGCAGGATGAGGTGCCTCCACCCAGGATCACCCACACACCAACCTGGCTAGGGAGGCAACATTTCTGGATGATGTATTGGGGACACTGTGGGGCACACGTTTACAGACACCACAGAAAGAGGTCCAACCCACACTGGTGACTAGTAGAACCTGGGATCGAATATCGCAATTGACAGGTGCAGGGACGACCTACTCCACAGACCTCCCGGTGTACAATATACACGGCATACCACTCAGATTTAAGAGTTCATTCCGAGTCCACTTTCAAGGGCTGGGGTGCATAAACTAGGAGATCTGGTGCAGGACGGGAACTTTATACCATGGGAATCGCTGAAGGCCAGAGGAGACTGGACAGCAGTACTATAGGATCAGGGAAACACTCCGATCTAAATGGCCTGAATTCCCCAAAGTGCCCGATGACCACCCAGTTTTGCAATATGCGATTAAACCTTTATCATCCCAGAAACTGGTGTCCTCCATCTACAAACTGGCTAGGAGCGGGAGGATGACCCCAGATCCGAGGTTCATGACCACTTGGGAGGGAGACCTAGAGGAGGTTATGAGCGACAATCAGTGGAAATTTATATGCTTTCAAACGTGCAAATTGTCCATAAATAATAGATACATACTAACACTCTACAAATTACTTCACCAGGTCTACTGCTCCCCAGATAAACTACCTGAAATTTACCATGACAGAACTTCCAAATGTAAGAGATGCAAAACTGACAACGCCAATTTTTATTACGTAGCCTGCACCTGCCCGCGATTACGACCCTTTTGGGAAAGAGTGGAGGGGGAAATGTCCGAAATTCTGATAACCAAATGGGAATACACTCTAGCAGTCTGGCTCCTAGCACTGATTGAGGGAGGCTCCTGAGGGGAAAGGAAACTGCTGTGAATGGCCTTAATAATAGCCCAGCACCTTATAGCCACCACTTGGGGGAAGGGCACTGCCCCAGCATTTACAAGATGGGTAGAACACATGCACATGGCATGGGTAAACTGATGGAAACGTGTTATGCGCCAACACTTCCAGAAAGTTGCCAGCCGGTTGACTACTGGCCACTCTTCCGTAAATTCTACTCAGACTGGAAGGGTAACACACCACCAAGAGAGATTAGCCCACCATGAGCCAGATCTGGATCGATCATAGGTACGATACTTGTGGATTGAGAAACGGATGTTGATGCAGCTCAAGGGTCTGTCTGGATTCGAGCACCTTGGACTCATACAGACCCGGACCAAAAGAACTGTATCCAAGTCGCAATGTATCTTTCGTCCATGATGCTATGGGCCTTGTGTAATAGACAGTAATCTGACAAACTATGTGTCGATTGGGGTGGGGTAGGAGGGGGAGAGTGGAACCAGTGAAGGGTATGCAGTTGGTGTTTAGGCAAGTTCTTTATCGATTTTGAATAAGAAAATGACAATAAAGAAAGTTTTTAAAAAAAATAATGATAAGGACAGAGCTCTTAGTGGTTGCATCAGGCCGACATTTTAAAAAACGCTATCCTAGATGCTCCCATTTTAATAACTTGGGCAGTGTAATTCCAGTCACCACCAAGGTGAAAACCTTATGGGTCATGCTGGACTCAGAACTTACTAAGAAGCAACATGTTGCCTCTGTTCGGTCCTCTTGTGGATACATTACTAGGCTTCTCCATCAGATCAGAACTTTTATTTCTGTAAACAGTAGATGTTTCCGCGCCACTGCATTAATTAACTCATGGCTTGACAATTGTGATGATTGTCCACGCATCCAGTCATAACGGCAGTAGTATCTCATCTCAAGCACACTCCATCATGGCCATATGGGCTGCTCGCAGTGACAGTCTAGTGTTTCCCTCTTCGTGGATTACGCTGGTAGCCTGTTTACGGGTTCCTTACAGTCCAATCTAGATCACCTCCAGACTACCAAGAATGGCGCAGTCAGAGCTGTTTTTTGTCTGCCCAGAATGGGACCTGTGTCTGAATTTAGGAGAAACCTAAATTGGCTGCTGATAAAATAACGAATCAGGCACAAGATTGTCACCTTGACTTTTAAATGCTTGAACTCTGTCGCTCCTTAATGCCTGATTGAGAGGATATCTCATCAGGAAAAACTTAGAACACTTTGTTCTAATAACCCCCATACTTTTCATCAGCCCTGTTTCAAGTTGAAAACCTTTAAGGGTTCTAGCTTTGATGTACGAGCTCCTCAAGAATGGAATGGAATTCCTGTTGCTTTAAGATCTTGGACCACCTTAGTAAAGTTCAAGTAAGCCATTAAAACTTTGCTGTTCAATCTCCCACTTTTACCAATTAACAAACACTTTTGTATTCTGCCTTGAAATAACCATGTTGGCCCGGTGTCATTTGTTTGTCTTGTCTTGTCTAATTTGTGCGCTCTGTGGCCCCAGGGCAAGTAGCGCTTTACAAAAATGTGTAGAAAAATGAGTAATAAATAAGTCAAGCTTCGAGAACACTTTTGTCCCGTTCAGCAGGCTGTTCATGTCATCCAGGTGCATTCCAGGATGCCTTTCATGCCCCGTGACCTTGTTCGCTTGTCGCATGTCCACACATATACGTATCTTGTTGGAGGATCCTCCCTTGGGTATGGCAAGCATACAGCAACCACTGTATTTCTTCTTCAATGAGGGTTGAAAGTGAACTGGTGTTCTCGGGTGCTGAGCCTTGGCGCTATGGATTCATCAATGTGAAGTATCACAGGGTCTCCCTTGAGGCATCCGATGCTCTTGAATAAAGACAGGAAAGCCTGCGTGACTGACAGTCCATGTTGCATGGTGTAGGACACACCTCAATTTTCATCTCAAGAGCAGTGGTGCACCCTAGTAGGTTTCTTCCAGGGACTTCCCCTTGCAGTACATGAAATTCAGCTCTTGCATACTTGTCCTTGTAACAGATTGTTGTGGAGAACTTCCTGTGGTTCTGCACAGGACCTATCGCGGCCTACTCAAAAACTCTAAGATCCGATGACCGTAACTAGGGTGGGGACGATATTCCGATATACACGTCCTGGGAAGATAGCTCAGCGGCAACGTGCTGGCCTTGAAAGCAAGACGACACGAAGCAACACAGGTTTACCTATTTATATAAAACAAGTGTTTCTCGAGGCCAGAAGACAAGGGAGGGAAGACAGAGGGAAGACAAGACAAACAATCCTATTAAGCCTTGTGTCATTCAGATCGCACAAGTGCGACAACGAGAAGTGCAAGGGGAAGGGAGAGGGGGAGGTGCATGGTCGAGGGCAATGGGAATTGCGAACAGGGCAGCTGGCTCTGAGTAAGTGCAGCCAGGGCAGTGCGGCTCTACATAGGTGTTAGCAGGCAGGGGGCTTAAGGGGTTACAGCTCACAGCCCCTACGTGCACATTAGGCCAAGCGGCAGTGCAAGGAAGATTGGTCAAGGAGGAGCCTGGTATCCAGTGAGACTCTGAGGGTACGAGGCAGCCAGTCGGCGCGGCTGACAGGCAAAATAGCAGGAAAGTGAGAGCGAAAAGGCAAAGGCAAAAAGGAAGGTCTTGAGCTGATTCTGGAACTTCAGGTGATCCGGCTCATGTCTGAGAGGGGCAGGGAGGCCATTCCAGAGAGAGGCTCCTGTAGAGGAGAGAGATCTACGACCCACTCTCAGTCTAGAGGAGCATCTGACCCTAGGTAGCAGAGCAAAGGGCTGCATAAGGAAGGTATTTCAGCAGAGAGAGTTGTATTCAGTGCAGGCTCTGGCCCCAGAAAACTTTGTGTATGATGCAGAGGGTCTTGAACTTGATCTTTGCAGCCACGGGGAGCCAGTGGAGAGATTGCAGTTCTGGAGAGATACGTACCCTGGGCATGAGGCCAAGGATAAGTCTTGCAGTCCTGTTCAGGATTAGGTGTAGAGGGCGGAGAGGAGAGGTAGGTAGATTGAGAAAGAGGCTGTTGCAGTAGGCCAGCCTGGAGAGAACCAGGGCTCTGGAGATAGTGAGCTTCTGGGGGTAGTGAGAAAAGGTAGACTACTTCTGAGGAGCTGCAGCTGGAAGAAGGCCTTTTTGGCAAGGTCCGTGATGTGAGGAAAGAAGGAGAGAGTGGAGTTGAAAATGACACCAAGGTTTTTTTCCTCAAAGGAAGGTGAGGGTAGCGGACCCAAGGAGGGGGGCCAGAGTGAGAGAGGGAAAGGGGGAGCAGGGGTCTCAATGAGCAGGATTTCCGTCTTACTGGCATTAAGGCAGAGATCATTGGAGGAACACAAATCCAGGATCATGAATAGTCAGGAATGAGCGAGGAAGATGAGGCTGCATAACACTGAAAGTTAGAAGAGAAGATGGAGATCAAGTGGGTCAAAGGGGCCAGATAGACATTCAAAAGCCAGGGTGAGAGGATGGAGCCCTGTGGGGCACCACATATGGAGAGAGAGGTGATGGAGAAAAAGGACCCAAGTTGAACCTGGGAGGGTCGGCCTGATCCGTGATGCCCAGGTTCTCACAGAGTCGATTTATTGACTGTGCTGAAAGCAGAAGAAATGTCAAGGAGGGTACCCCTCGCACTGCAGGGGAATCGATATGGATTTACCAGTCCCATCAACCCGCTGAGCAGGGGATCCAGGAGCACGCCCTCCTGGAGCGATTTCAACACCCCGCTGGAGGAGCCATGCAGGGTGCATACAACATTGCTCTCCAGTGCCCCACACTGGAAAGAATTTGATTCCTGGCCCAAGGCCAGCACATTTTTTTTTACTGACGGATTGTGGGTATTATACTTCCAGAAGGGGAAAAAAATAAGTTTACTGAAGATAAATAATGGGACGAGGAAGCGGGGCATGGAGGTAATGCTTTAAACTGCTGTTTTAAACAAATAAATAAGAGTAAAGTTTAAGAACATTCTTTTACACTTATTTCTTACACAGACACATTGGGCTTCATTACAACTCTTAAAAACGGCACGGCTGCCACCAGAGTTGCATTTTTTCCGGCACCCGTGAATGGGCAAGAACCGGGTCATGCCGAGTTAGGCGGACCCAGTAATTGCCCATTTTCGGGTGCCAGAATCAAGGGCCTCCCCATCCCCATAGGGCTGAATGGAGATGGGGACTTCGGATGCACAGGCACATGCAGAGTTGTGCTGGTGCATCCGACGTGCTCTGCTCGCGGGTGCAGTTACAACTGCCAGGAAAAACCTGGCGGGTGAAACGGTTCTCGCGAGAAGAGCCTGTGGTATGGCGGTCCGGGAAGTACGGTACCGGCATGCTTACCGGTACCGTACTTCCCAGAACGCCATGCTCGTAATGAGGGCCATTATCTTGAATTATCTTTGCAAAGATAATTGGAAACAATGAGTTCAGGGGATAAACTAACGTCAGTGACTTCAAAAACTGAGCAGCCTCCACCTTTACCCCTTTAACCCCTTGCTGCTGCCCTCTTCCATCCCCACCGGCACCCCCAGAATGTTAGCGTCTACTGCTCCCAAACAACAGTGGATGCGTGAAGTGGAGCAAGAAAACACATCTGGAGGATGTGCTACACATTTAGTTATAATGACCGTGCAGCAATTTCACCATCAACAACAATCCGTGAAGAACTCGAAAGTGAGTGGCGGCCCCAATAAAAGCCCGTGGATCAGGTTCATGGCTCCGCTGGACTTGTTCATTATGAAAACGTATCGTTAAACGCACCCGGAGCGTTCTAAGTCTATCATTAACTTAAACACAGGACTCAAAAAGTCCTCCAAAAATTCGTTTTCAAGGTTTTCACTGCCACATAGTGCCGTGATCACCAAAAAGACGGAGCAAGTAGAGCACAGTACGAGCATTAATAAATAATGATAAGCCTCTTTGCTTCAAAATTCGTCTCCTAAGAATGTTAGAGGTTCAAAATTGCAGTGTACGAATGCAGGGAATTTATCGTATGCGCTCTTAATATGTGTTTCTTTGAAAGAAAAAGATACATATTTATGTACAAAATACAACAATAGTGCAATATTATGATGATTTTAAGCATACGTATATTTCACATTGAATTGTGGGTATACGGATATCCTGCCGAGTCCGCAGACTGTGTTTCGCAAAACCTTTTGTCATTCACCAAAAAAGTTAAATGTACAAGTTATAGTTGGCAACAAAGCAATACCTATCTCCATGAACTGCTCATGACGTCACACATGGTATCATAGATGAGATCGCAATAAACGTTAAAGAATAGTAAACATTCCTTTAGGAGCGTCCTATTTGCAACGCGAATTGGCTCAACTGCCAAGGTTACTCTGTTAAATTGAAATTATGCGGCAACAACAAAGGGACCTTATAGACTAGATATGAGCCTTTTGTAAAGCGTAATTTAGCTACAGGGTGGAGCTAGATCCTTATAAATCAGATGACCCTAGTTCCACGGGGACCTCTACGGCCTGCGGTACTGCACCCTAGTAAATCAGATCAGCCGAGTTCAGCAGGGACCTCTAGTTACAGCCTGAGGTACTGCAGCCTTGTTAATCAGGGGAGCCTTGTTTCAAAGAGACCTCTAGTTACAGCCAGCGGTACTGCACCATTATACATAGCGGGGAGATCCCCATTGGACACCCCCACCTCCTTTGGTCCGTAACATCACACAATGAAATGAATACAAAGACAACTTTTTAAAGTTAGGAAAACACAGGGTCACAGGTTTATTAGGAGCAAGACAACTTGGGACGGTCCCAGCCACATTACAAAACAGTCAGATACGGGTGAACCCTGTCACCTCTTTATCCACTGGCCAAACTGACAAACCGCTGGTTATTTCCAGCTACACTGGTACACCAGTGGGACACTCGGGCACTGACCAGGAGATTGTTGACCTATCGCCCTAAGGAAGGGAGTCAGTGCTCGTCAAGGGATCGGCTGGAGCCCGGCCAATCCCGAGCGCTGCAGCTGCAGCGTGAAGTCCCTCATTGGCTAGGACCGCCCCGATACTCCACCACGCTTTGATGGTGGCTCCCGCTGCCATCGATGTCCCCAAACCTTAGGCCCTTATTTCTCTCTTAGCATCCCATACTCACCATTAGTTCACCTGCAGCCAGACCTCCTTAGCTCGCCCAATATAGCCGTCAGGAAAACATTGTTGCCCTTGTCAGATAAGTGTACCCCATTTGCATCAAAATGAGAAGGCAAGGAGCTCAGGCAGCAATGCCCTATAAACCCCAGGCCCTCTGCCTTTGTGAATTTTGCCACACTTTTGTTGAGGCGCTCCCTGGACTTTTCCATGCCAGGCAGAGAGATGGCGTCTCTCCACACCCGTCTTTGCACCATCTCTGACCAGAGTATTTCCGTGCCTGGTAACTCATGTGCTGTAATGCGCAAAGTCACCTGAATTTGGGCGAGCATGCGACCGCGGCCCAATTTAGCCAGATCGTTGCCCCCCAAATGAATCACTAACCACCTTGGTGCATACCTCCACTGTAATCGCCAGTGAATGGCCGGCAGCAAGGAATGCCACCTCATCCCAGGAGTGCCCAACCACACACATTTGGTACTCTTGAATCCCAAGTTTTGTCCGATCGTCCATTGCCTAGCCCTTTTTTCTGCCCATGTCACAAATGAATGGCCGATCAGCCACACCGCATCGTCTATAGGGAAAAAACAAAACATTCCATCAGTTTCTTGATTCGCCTGTAACCACACCGACCCCATTCCCTGCCCCGACCCCTCAGTGCCCTTGCTATCTAGTCTTCTTCTGGGCATGCACTGTGCTGGGGGCGGACATACAGTCGATAACGGCTAGCCTCCCACCTCCCCACTTTCATGATCGCCCGAGGGGACATGCCTTGTTGAAACGCTGTGGTGGCTGCACCTATCCTAAAACTATGCGTGGACCAGCCTTCCTCCTGGATGCCCACAGCCTTCAATGCCATTGCCAACACTTTGCGGAATTGGAATACAGAAAGGGGGGAAGTGTCAGCGTGAATCAGCAGGGGGCTGGCACTCGTGGCTCGTAACTGTCCAAAGAGCTTAAAAAGGAGTACCGGGCAACATTCCAAAAGGGGTGCCGCGTGTAATACTATGTTATAACCTTTTCCTTGCTGGTCCGTTTTGCTTTTCTTCAATAATATACTGACCCCTTCTCCTGTTTCCTTGTGAAACAGAGATACATCACCCAAAGCAATGGCCCTCCCAGATGTTACTTTTTTAGACGCAGCAACTAGCTCACTAATCCTAAATGCCCCAAAAAAGCCCATGCGAATGCCAACCTGAATAGCGCCCCTTCGTATTCGCTGAAGCATATGCTAGGTAACGTGGCCAACAACTTCCCCAATAGCTCAAAGTCAATTGGTTTTCGCAGATCCTTAGACCTTCGCTCCAAACGGGCCCAGCCTTTCAATGCAGAATGCACCAAAAACCATTTTGTGGGATTGCCCTTCCCTTCCAATTTGAAGTGGAATGCAACTGCTGCTAAATGCGATGGCTGCCCAACTCTTTGACATGCCCTCCGTGTGTCCCCAGACCACAAAGGGCAGTCAGTTTCTCACCTTGCAGATGAGAGATATGGCCAGCAGCTTCCGCCCTTATAAGTGTCCCCGGGAGACCCGGCCGGAAGCCAGGTCCCCGGGGACGCCTCTTCCGCCTCGCTGAAGGGGGGAGGAAGAGGAGAGGCATGACCAGCAACCGGAAGGGGGCGGCCAGAGGGGACAGCCCGCTATGTAGGCTGTCCCTCTAGCGCCCACTGCGGGGGCCGGTCAGCCTCTTTGAGTGAACGTCCATGCAGGATGTAGAGTTAACTGGTTTTACATCAGATGAAGAGTCTTTGGCACAGAACTCTTGTTATCAGAAGAGCCTGGTTCCACAGGGACCTCTAATTGCAGCTGTGGTACTGCAGCCCTGTAAATCAGATAAGCAGAGTTTCACAGTGATCTCTCGTGACAGTCTGCAGTACTGCAATCTAGTAAATCAGAATAGCATAGTTCCACTGAGAGGAGTCCGAGCCTGTTATACTGCAACCTGGTAAATCAGATCAGTTCAATTTGATAGGGACCACTAGTTGCAGCGTGAGGTACTGCACCCTTTTAAATCAGATGAGCTTTCTTTCCCAAAGACCTCTATTTACAGCATCCAAATACCTTACCCGTATAATTAAAACAGGGACTTCCAGTTGCAGCTTGTGGAGTTGCAATCTTTTAAATCAACAAGCTGTATAGAGGCCCTTGTCATTATTTATAAGGGTGCAGTAACTAAAGGTCCCATTGAAACAAAGCTCACCTGATTTACAAACATCCCGTTTCAGCCTTTGGAGTTGCACTCTTATAAATCAGATACACATAATTTCAAAGGTACATCTAGTGGTGCTGTGCGGTACTACGTCCTTAGAAACGAAACGTTTCATACATAGGGTTCTCTAAGTTAGAACTATTGGCACAGCAGCTTGTTATCAGGCGAGCATAGTTGTAGCTGTGGTTCTGCATCCTTGTGAATCACACGGGCAGATTGCCATAACGACATCTAGCTGCAGCAAGTTATACTGCATCCTTGTCAATCAGATGAGCAGAGTTTTAATGGGTCCTCTAGTGAAGGTCTATGGCACTGTACCCTTATAAATAAGATGGGCATTTGTCCACAGGAACCTCTTTTTACAGTCTGTGGCACTGCATCCAAGGATATTAGATGAGCTTTGTTCCACATGAACAATTATTATTAACTGTGCTACTGGTTGAAAACTGAGTTGGCAGAACATGATTTCAAAGTTAATGTAGTTCATCATATGTGCAGAGTAGGTATCCAAAGGAAAGCTATTTGAGCCACAGACAAATGAAGACAGAGGGCCTGTTTCAGGGAATTATTTCTGCAGGAAATAGGGAATTTGTGCGCCAAACTGAGTGCAAAATCCTGTTAGTCGATTCATGGAATCGAATGTGCAGTACTCTTCCAGGACTTGTGTAGTGTCCACGCAGGTTCTGAACATCTCTGCGAGCCATCGAGTGCCTTGCGAGAGACACCACGCAGAGTGTGGGCGTGGCTTGCGCAGAGGACTGGGCTGGCGGTGTTAGACAGAAAATGGGGAAGAACATGTGAAAAAGTGGTATTACAAGGGATGACCTGCAGTCCCTTGCACGCCCACAATTGCGCCAAACTGAAACGCAAGTCCCTCGGAACGCCCACTTCTACGCAAGTTATTCCTATTTCCGGTGCTTTGCCCCCTTCCCAGCCATTTGCACAGGTCACGCCCACCCTTTGCTCGGTGTCTCGTGCAAGGGCCTTGATGGCTCCTTTCTGGGCCCTCGCATGGTTAGTGTTTGTGTAGGGAGTCAGCACTCCACTTCTATCTCTCAAACCTGTGGTGTCCCACAAGGCTCCTGCCTGTCACCACTGCTTTTTAATTTGTACATTCGCCCTCTCCTGGACCTCTTAAACAAACTTGGTGTTCAGTATACCAACTACGCAGATGACACACAGGTGGTCATACAGGTTAGTGGTCAGTACAGAAATTATGTTGAGGCCATCAAAAACATCTACAAAGCTATCCAGGACTGGATGGCTTGTAAATCTCTAGCCTTAAACAACAATAAAACCAAACTAATGATAGTATCCTCCAAGAACCCCCGAAGCAAACTATATACTGATTACTCCAACTTCTTTATTGCAGGCAACATCATCACAGTCCAGAGGAAGGTAAAAACTCTGGGAGTTGTCTTAGACGACGAATTAACCATGAAGCCGCATGTCTCTTACATCAGGTCTAGCTGCGGACTGATAAATAAGCGAATCAATTACATCCGCCCATTTCTAACAGCCGAAAACTGTGCTCTCCTATCCACGGCATTGATAAACTCCAGACTGGACTATTGCAATAGCCTATTAGCTGGTACTACTGCCGCAAATATCCAATCCTTACAAGTGGCCCAGAACAATGCCGTGCGGATCATCTTCACTCAATCTTGTTGCTCCCATATCTCCATCTTCAGGAAGAAGCTTCATTGGCTACCAGTCAAACATCGCATTACACATAAAATGCTCACCATGACACATAAATGCCTCTCTTTTAGCAGTCTCATCTACTTGTCTGAACGCATTAACATCAAGAGCAATGGAAGAAATCTTCGTTCTTCCTCTGCCACAGTCCTTGCTTCCCCTAGATTAATAACCACAAAATTTGGAGCCAACACGCTTGACGTTCAGGGCCCTCTACTTTGGAATGCTCTGTCGGCAGGGCTACGACAAATCAAAAACGACCTCCTATTTAAAAAAAGCCATAGAAAACTACCTTTTTAACATGGAGTAAACCTTACGACCCCTTTCTCATCCTTTCTCATCCTGCTTGCTCTCTTTTGTTGTCCTGTCTATGTCTGTGTTTTTTGTGCGCCCTGAGGCCTATGGGCATGCGGCGCATTATAAGAATTAAAATATATAAATAAATAAAATAGGCGTGCCATGCCAGCACGAAATCCACGCAAGTCCAGGAAAAGAGCTGCGCATTCGATTCTATGAATCGACTAACAGAGTTGTGCACTCAGATTGGGCACAAGTAGCCTATTTTCTGCACTAAAAATGCATGAATCGGTCCCAAAAAAATGTATAAGAACAACCTGGGTCATTGGGCCAAGATTTTTACTCATTTATTGTACATCTCATATCATGATAAGCTTTTATTACTGGATCAGCAAAATGTACACTTTTATGATCAGGTACTGGAAGATTATAAAAACCTTTCAAGAGGATCATGACTAACTTCTTGTTTATGACATTGTGGACACTCATGGTTCCACTCATAAAATATTCCTATCAAATCATCTACACTTACTATCTCCTTCACTAACAGGTCAAAAATAATAAGTGAACATGTGTGAACATCTTGTTGAGTATTTTCAGAAACATTGGGGCTGATTCATGGAATTTGTGTGCCGAAAAATGGGGATTTGTGCACCATTCTGCCCGCAAATCCCTGTTTAACAAATGGGGATTTGCGGGCAGAATGGCGCACAAATCCCTGTTTTTTTCGGCGCACAAATTTCATGAATCAGCACCATTATCTTTTCCAGTTTCAACAGCTTCTACATGTCGAATTGACATTGCAGAATGAAGGTCTTTTGGCCTTTCATTTACCAACAGTTTATCACTTGAAAGTACCACACATAGGTTTTTGTCTACTGTTGAGGCTACTTTTTGCATGAGTGGTGTCATTTGAAGCAACATACACCAAGCTGCATTTGAGTAGCATCCAACTCCTGTTTCAGTAGTAAATCTACAGTGGGAGTGTTACAAATCTATTTTATTTTCCAACACTCTTAGATTGCCTTATTTTACAGAATTTACAGGAAACATTGTCTTTGAATGTACCTTTACCTGTTGCGCACAGGAGTTGGTAATAAGCCAAGATGAGAAGCATTTAGTATACGTATCCTATTGTAGTCTTCAATACATGAAATGTCAGCTGTCACTTTTCTCTCACCAAAGTTTAATAAAAACAATCCTTCTTTTCTTTTACTCATGACAGTGCCATGCATGACATTGCTTCTTTCAACACTGTGTGACCTATGTCTATCAGTGCAGCTTCTAAAGTCAATCCTTGATAATGTATGCCCAATTATTGCAGTTATTGCATATGCCGAGTACAATAGCAATTGTGCTCTTTTAACTAACAAGTCTTTAAAAATCATGAAGTGTGCAGAAGTATGACAAATCAAGTGAGTTTCCTCTACACAATCAAACATAACCAAAATATATTCTATATCCTATATTTGTACTGTGAGGAAATTTGACAAAATCATCCACTCTCCCAATTGCTCCATTCACCGGACCAATTTCAACATTTAGGTTCCGCGTTAACATTACCCATGCATTCATGCACATTTTTCAAACTGACTCTAGATTTGTTTTTTCTTAAATTGATGTTTCTAATTGAGTTAATCATCACACCATTTTATCTCTATCATTGGTTGTTTCGCAGACACCTCATTATAGAGTTGAATGTGTCACACTGTTCAGGTGTGCCCATCAAAGCAACACAAGAAATGTTATTTTCTTGGAGATTCAACATGACATCAGGTCCAGTGCAACCATGAAACATGTTAGAAATCAGTATACCTTTTAAGACTGTTTTCTTAACGTCCTCACTACAACCTATATGAATGTTTTTTTTTTAACAGTCCAGCATACTCTACATCTGAAGACTACCTCATATTGATGGTAATTTCCTTATATTGAAAATAATTCCAAAAGGTTCACATTGCCAATGCTAGCCATCTTTTTTTGACTACCCTTTGATTGAAGAATCTTGAAGACTGGTTCAACTTTCAAAGGAATTAACTGTAGCAAATCTCCAAAAACAAGGACATGATTCCCTTCAAACAAAACATCATAGCCAGTCCTCAAGACCACTTGCATTTTTTTAAAACACATGTTTTATTGTTTCAGCTGATGTTACTCAACTTTTCAATCAGAGAACTTACATAAGAAAATAAAATAATTCAGAATTCATTGTTAACATATTAGCCTTCTTACAATGACACATTTGTCACAAAGAATAATACAAATTAATAAAAATAATCACTATTACAATACATTGCAAAAAAAGGTTACTTTGTACAGATGAAATGCACCAATTTAAATTCAGTTTCACTCCCTGTATCTGTGAACATGTTACACTTCCATTGGCTTTCCACCATGTTACCAATTGTTTTTGTTTGCTACACTGCTCTCTCATACAGCAAGGGGTACTAAGCTGATAAACCATGCATGATGTTTAGTCGTGACTTAGCAATTAGAACACTTTCTGTTAATTGACTTCTACAATAACAGAAAGTGTATATTATGTCTTGCAGGCATTAAACATTCATTACCTTACTGTCGTCAATCAGATTCAAGGCTTCAGAAAATTTGATGTAGCAATTCAAATACTGATATTTGGGGAGGCTACTAATATAGCCCATCTATGTTCCGGGATTGCATTTCCAATTTGATACATGTGTTTATCAAAATACTTCTTTTTCAGGTCCATGAGTGCCATGCAATCTACAATCAAGTGTTCCAAAGTTTCTTTGACCAACACATTTGAGCAGTAGCGACAAAAGTTGTCTTCAGGTTTGATTTGTTTCCGCTGTGCCATAACATCTCATGTAGGCCACAAATTTACCCGTAGTCGCAAAATGGCACTTCTAATCTTTGGTGATGGAGCTTTGCACAAGTATGGCTCGATGTCTACAATTCATTTTTCGCCAAACCAAAGATTGTCTAAATGTTTATATTTAAGACATGTTGCTCTTGTATCAATCCAGTCCTGCAGGTATATCTTAGTTTGGGCTCTATCTGGATTCATTATAAGAGTGTCCACTGTTACATCTGCTTTGGCCAGGATTTAGAAAATATATTTGATCCACATCTGAACAATATCATGTGTAGAAAATAGCATGTATTTTTCGACAAAGTTGCAAAGACAGTATCATCCTTCATGTAAAGTAAGCATTTGCGGAACAGCGCACATAACTGCCAATGATATTTTGCTACCAACGATGTGAGTCCCAGCTCATACCGCAGCCAAGGTACTGGAGTACATTGCGGAAGGTTTAGGGCTTGCCTCCAAAATTTGACCTTCAATTTATTGAAATATTGGGCCTGGATGATTTTCCTGGTTTCTAGGCCATATAATAATGTTGGAGTAATTTTTTGCCGCCAGAACATGATGGCCGCATTAATTGAAAATTTGCCAAATTTATGGAGGATTAGCCTTGCCTGAGATATGGCTGAGGTCACTTTGCTTTCAATTACTTTTAGTTGTGATTCCATTGCTGGCATTCCATCAAACAGTAAACCCAAATACACATAGTTTGGCACAATCTCTAAGTTAACACTCTTGATATTCCACTCCATTCTATTTCTATGAGTGGCTTTAGGAGCATACATTACAATGGGCCTCATTACAACCCAGGCGGTAAGGGGTTTACGGCGGCGTAAACAGCGCCGACCCTTACCGCCTGATTCCGAGGTCCCTAAGCGCCATGGAGGATTTAACACCTGCTTTTAGCGACAACTGGGAGTGGTGAACGACTGGCTTCATGGTGATACTGGGCTGCCACATATAGGGGGAGCCCGCTACCAGTGGCCGATCACGAGTGCGCGAGCACGCGCGTCTCCCCATGCCGGTAGTGGAAAAACCGCCATCCTGGTAACGTCCTACCAACCCCCCTATACCGGCATTGTGGCTTGCGTCCACTCTGTAACCGTCTTCAATGAACCACTAAACACAGGCATGGTAACTCCGGCACGGAATATGCGTGTTTGCAAAACCGGACCCAGAAATTACATCATCGCGCTGGAACGGGAAATGGGCCGGCGGTCATCTTTAAAAACACAATCCATTGCAATCCTCCACAACCAACACTCCTCCCGTGTCGTAGTGTGTCAGAGGAGCATCATCATGTCCAAGGCCAGCAGGAAATCCACACAGAGGAAGAGAAAGCAGTGTTTCTCGGACGCTGAGCTCGCCATGCTCGCCAACACCCTGGAAGAGCATGCGGATGTAATACGCAGCACAGACCTAAAGCATGCGGCCCAAACCTGCAAAAAAGAGGTCTGGCTTGAGGTAGCTCAGAGGGTGACAGCAGTGGGGTGCGCCCCAAGGAGTGTGCGCGACTGCCGGAAGCGGTGGGATGACCTCCGCCTCCGTGTCCGGAGGATCATGTCTGAGAACCGGAGAGCCGCAATGGCGACAGGCGGTGGCCCACACTCCCCAGTCCAATTGATGCCATGGGAGGACACGGCAAGTGGCTTCATTGACCCCGAAACCATTCAGGGGATCGGAGATCAGGAGGTCGGCGCAGCAATCACCACAGAGGAAGGTGAGTGTACCATCACAACCACGTATCACGACACATGACGTGGCCCAACTGGGGAAGTTAGAGTGGGCAAGGTGATGCATCAACATATCCATAGAATAATCATTGTCACTCCCTGCACCACATGGACGCTGAGTGACGACCCCAATCCCAACAGAGGTTCCACATGACCCAACCATGCCCATGCACCCACCACACAGAGACCAAACTAATGCTACCCCACCAGCCATGCATTGATTCCCCACATATCCCCTCAGTACACCTAAAGCAACAAACCAGAAATGAAATGATGGCTGAATGCATGAACATATCCCACCGCAATTCAACATAGCTGCCATTTGACAACATCACTGATGACCTGCATCTCTTCTATCCCCCAGGCACCGATGATGAAGGTGGACCACTGGACAGGGGTGCGAGCACGTCCAGTGCACGCAAGGAGACCAGGGATACCCCAACACAACCAGCCAAGGAAAAGACACCTGCCAAAGCCAGTGTGCCACGCAAGGCACCAACCCTGCAGGGGACACCTGCCCCCACTGCCGAACAACAAAGAACCACAACAGTGGTAGCCCTGCCGCCAGCCAACAGGGACGTTGTGCCCACAGAGGTGGAAGAAGAATCAGACATGATGCCTGGCACACCCACCCCAAGCCACATTGTCAGCCCCAAACCTCTAGCGGAGTCTGAGTGCCTCGATGATCCATGTCTACATGATTCCGACCTCGGGGAATCAGACAATGCTCTGTTTGAGGACAGTGCCCTGGAGGATGGCTCTGCACAGGCCCCTTCCTCCACTCTGCCTTCCTCCACTCTGCCTTCCTCCACTCTGCCTTCCTCCACCCTGCCAGCAACCTGCAGACCTGCGGACGACACCTCATTTGATGCCCGCCTGACAAGGGTCGAGGCCCGGCAGGAGTACATGCTCCAGATCATGCGCCAGCAGGTGGAAGCAGGCAATGAGGCCATGAGTGCCATTGAAAGGGCAATAGCAGCCAATACTGCAGCAGTGGAGGCATCCACGCGTGCCTTCCGGGAGTGCATGGGGACACTCACGGAGGCCATCCTTGCAGGTAACACTCCCATGCAGCGGCCACACCTTCACACAGACAGTCGATTGACAATAGACTCCTCCGCAACTACTAGCCCTACCACCTCAGCGCAATCCAGTCCGGTGCGACACATAAGGAGGAGCGCACGACAGTCGGCCTTGGCACCACCCGACACTAAAGTCCGAAAGAAGTGAATGCACGGACAATGACATTGTGGCAAAACACATTGTGGAAGGGAGCACTGTCCGTTGCACACATGGGGACACTTTGCATCTGTGGGGTGGGAGAGGGAGTTAACAGGGGTGTTTTGAGGGTTTGTGGGGTGGGAGAGGGAGTTAACAGGGGTGTTTTAAGGGTTTGTGGGGTGGGAGAGGGAGTTTGTTGGGGGATTGTGGGAGGGGGGAGTGGGCACAGTTTTGCACTTTCATATAATACACAAGTTTTCTGGAGAACAATCCATGGCTGGACATTGTTATTTTTGGTGTGCATCCATTTAATGTGTTACGGTGTTCAATGTCCAAATTACAACATTCCCTTTGTGCATGTTCACATTGGCCCAGTGGCTGACTGACAAAAGTCATTCATGGTCCCTGTATCTTAAAAGTATTCGTCAATTAGTGCTTGGCGTACAGCATGGCCGTCCCGTGCATCACGTACTGGCAGGGGGGCTCCTTCACCTCCGTCTCCATCCCCTTCATCCTCACCCGGGCCATGCATGTCAATGTCAGGTGGCAGTGGTACATTCCTTCGGACGCACATGTTGTGCAGCATGACACAGGCCATGGTGATCTTTGCCACCTTCTCAGGCCTATATAGGAGTGCCCCATCAGACCTGCTTAGGCAGCGGAACCGCGCCTTCAACAGGCCAAAGGCCTGCTCAATCACAACACGGGTACGAGTGTGCACACGATTGTACTCCTCTTCATGGCTGTTCTGCGGGATCCGCACAGGGGTAAGTCGCCATGGCCTCAAGGGATATCCTCCATCACCTGCAAGCAGATACAAATAGGTGTGTGTCACTCTGAACTGACACCTTCAGGGAGCACGGCCATGGCAGCAGCTATTAGGTGTGAGCATGCACATGTCCCTGTACGTGTACCAAATAGTCACCAATATGGAATGTATACTGTAAAGAGGTGTGGAACACTGGATGGGGTTGAATAGATGATGCAGGGTTTAATCATGCATGCTGAGGCAGATGTGCTGTGGCAGTGCGACAATGTTTAGCCTCCAATTCATGCTGTATACTCTTTACTATGCTTGGTCACACAGGCTGCATTGGCACAGTTGCCATCCTATTCAGTCATGCATTGCTTGCCATCACCATGGTGCCCCGATTGTGCCTCTTACTTGTTGTCTTCCATTTGCATTATTTGTGATATGTGGCCCAGTGATGTGTCATTTTCCGTTTGGCTGTGTCAGGTGAGGAGTGTTTAGCTCTGCATTCGTTCTCCACTCACTGGCTATTGCCACCCAGGTAAACTCCCCCCCCCCTTTCCCACCCAGGTGTACTATCCCCCCCCTTCTGCATCCGCACACATGAATACCCCACAGCATGGCCATGAGCCTGTTGTGCAACTCACCGAGCAGCCAGGCACATGGTCCAGCATGTCGCTCCATGTGACGGGGTAGCGTGGAGTTGCGCAGTACCATAGCATCATGTGTGGATCCAGGAAATCGGGCGCAGCAATCGGTGATGATCTTGCTGGAGTCACATACCATTTGCACATTGATGGAGTGGTATTGCTTGCGATTGTGGTACACCGCCTCTATGGCATGGGGGACTACCAATTCCACATGGGTGCAGTCGATGGCACCGACACAATTGGGCATGCCTGCCAGTGCATGGAAGCCTACTTTGGTTTCGGCTATCTCCTGGGCAGTCCGTGGTAGGGATTTGTGGGTGCTTGCGTGCTTCAGGAGGACATCCAGCACTTGGTTCAGCATGCGTGAGAATAGTGGTTGTGAAATGCCATGCAGCTGGCCCACTGTGTGTTGGTAGGTGCCTGTGGCCAGGAAGTGTAGCACAGACACCACCTTCAGTAGTGGGGGGATGGCAGTGCGTATTTGTATGTGGCTGGCAATGTCGTTGTGTATCATGTCCACTATGGTGGTGATGGTGTCACGGTCCAAACGGTACAGGGTGTGGATCTGCTCAGGGGTTAGGTTGAATGGGCTGGGTCTGGTGCCAGGGATTGGTGGCTGCCTACGAGGCACTGGTGGCTGGGCTGGTGGTAATTGCTGGGCCTGTCTCACCCTCCTTCTCCTCCTGCGTCTCCTCTGTGCTGCCTGTTCTTGCAGCTGTAGTTGTTGTTGTTGTTGCTGTTGTTGCTGTAGTTGTAGCAGTATAGGCATGTCCTCCAGCGCCATGATTGCAAATGCTAGTGGTAGCATTTTGGTGTAGGAAGGGGTGTGGTGTGTGGGTGTGCTCCTTTTGTACTGGGCCACTCTGCATTGCCTACACCTGTGGGGGGGGTGTGGTGTGTGGGTGTGCTCAGTTCATACTGGCACAGCCTCCTTTGACTCCACCTGTGGGGATTGTGTGCACCTGTGTTAGCTGCCTTGTATCTTGGCTGCTGTTTGCGGGTGGTCCGCGATGCCTCTTTTTCCGGCATCATGCAGCCCGTTATTTCCGTGTTCGCGATGCTGGTATTTGCATGTTTGCGTGGGTTGTGATTGCCCCCTATTACCGGCATTCCAGTATTTAAGACCCGAAGAGGCGCGTGTACGCACCTATGCCGCTATTAACGGCACCGTAGATAACGGTGCCGTTAATGCCGGGTTTGCGGGTCAGAATGCTACGGGACGTTAAATGATGCCGGTATTAACATACCGGCATCATTTTTCCCTTACCAGCATGACTCGTAATGAGGCCCTTTGAGTCCATCGATTAAAGTCTCTCAAGACTAGTTGCGAGAAGATTTTTCCAGGTGCATCGAGCAAGGCGATGGGACGATAGTTTGTAGGCATTCTGCAATCTCCCTTTTTAAAAATAGGGATGATCACGGACGAGCACCATGAATCAGGAAGTTTTTGTATTTGTAAAATATGCTGAAAGCTGTTATTAAGAATAATGGCCCACTGCCTAGGATGTTGCTTGAGCATAAAATGAGTTAGACCATCAGGTCCTGCTGCCCGTGAGGATGAGGACTTGCATATTAGTTCCTCCACTATTTCCTCCGAGCATTCAAGCTTCCAAGATGTTTTGGTTTGCATTTTATATTTATATTGCTCAAAGTTCTCCTCAGCGTATAATTGTGAGAAATGTGTTAGCCATTGGCCCTCTGTTACACCGTTCAGTTGCACATCTGTTTGTTTCTGACTTGACACTTCATTTAGGGGCTGATTCATGGAATTATGTGCGCCGAGAACGGGGATTTGTGCGCCATTCTGCCCACAAATCCCCATTTGTTAAACAGGGATTTGCGGGCAGAATGGCGCACAAATCCCCATTTTTCGGCGCAAATAATTCCATGAATCAGCCCCTTAATAATATCCATATTTGCTCTACATTTTTTTTATGCAATGAAAGCATGAATGTTTCGCTGTCTTTTTGGAAGAGTTTGGCTTTGCGCGCACGTGTCCAGTTACGATATCTGCACTTAATAGTCCTGCGGGCTTCATCTCTTTCATGCATGAAGGGGAAGTTTATTAATGGATCTTAAATCTCTTCTATAGGCGGCTTTTGTCTGCTGAAGAAGGGCATCGAAAGTATGGCTGTGTTGTTTCACTCGGGAGTCATTGATGATGTGTGTGTTCCTAAAGTAGGATAGGGTTCCCACATATGATTCAAATTGTTGCCATGATTGTTGGACATTGCATGTTTCATTCAATGAGGCAAGGTTGTCCGGATTCCATCTGAATCGAGATTTTGCATTATTAATGGAAAGCCTCTGGTTCATCCATATCCATTGCTGTTTATTTGGCGCCATATGCTCAGTCCACGGCCAATATAATATGAGCAAGTGATGGTCACTGGCTGTCTGTTGGATAATTTCAAATTTAGTTGCTTTCATGAACACTTCCTCACTAAGATACACATAACCAATGACACTCTTCGATGATCCTCTCTGCCATGTAGGTTGAGAAGGTATATCACCGGGTAAAAAGCCGGTAGCCATCCCTAGATTACTATCTCTCATGAAATTAGTCCATTCCAAAACTTCACATATTTTATTCCGTTTGTTCAGTTCTATGCAGTTGAGATACAAGTCTCCAACCAGAATGATGGCCATAATGTCATTTGTCTTAGCTATGATTTCTAGTAAATTAGATAAGTCTTTATAAAATGTTTTATCTGCGATCACTGCTGGATTGCGATATAAATTAATGAATGCAAAAGACTGTTTGCTATTTGAGATGCGTACTAACTGTGTGAAATTATTCGGGGATGCCCATGAGTGAATTCTCAGGCCCCTACTAGTTTTAACAGCCACTATCAACACTGCTATTGGTCCCCCTTTTAGAGCAGGAATTGCCGGGAGCAAAATAACGTCATGATCGTGCCATATAGGTGTAGTAGTCATCCACGTTTCTTGCAGGGCCACAATATCAATCTCGTTTATGCCTTCATTGTGTCCCCATTGCAAGTGTGAGTTGCCCCGCGAATTCCAACTTGCTAGTGATATGAGTTTTAAGCTTTCATCATTTAATGGTTATGCATGTCTATATTCAGGCTTTTCAAGATATATTTTTGGGATGGGACCACAAAATAACCATTGGCATTCCATAGGATTTAAATTATTAATATGTGATTGTTCAATTGTCATATTTTGGGGGTTGTTCTCTCGCTCTACTCTCTCAGGATCCTGTGCTAGAAGAAAACCCATCTTAAATAAATCAATTTTTGCTTGCCAAAGAGTTTTCCGGATGAGTCCTGACTTGATCCAGAGCCGTACAATGGATAAGGTCTGATCACAGAGAAATTCTACCAGGTCAATGTCGCCCGATGTGATATCCTCTAGGGCGTGTACGTCGCTAAAGATGTTTAATATACTTGTCCGACATAGGTCATACCTTTCAAACGGGGCATCACAACATATTATTATTGATGTGCAATGGCTCTGAAATGCATTTTTTTTTGCACCGTGCTCGTTGATTTCTGTGATTATTTTCCCTATGTGATTTAGTACTCATCATCAAATGACTTGAGTCAGTTCATACTTTCTAAGTGTCAGGCATACTCAGACTTTCATTTGTACTTTGGGTTAACATCTGTTTCTTATTGTTATTCATGCACACATGCGGTTCATCTCTCTCAGTCAACTGGGTCAGTTTTTTTATTGGACCCACTGGTAGTGCGGGGAGTGTGACTTCTGTAATTCGGTGAAGAAGATATGCATCGACTGCTGCTTTTATGGCCGAAGTGCATTCATCGAAATTCTGTGTTTGTGCTGTTTCTCTTACATTTGGTGTTTTAGGGTTCACCACTAATGGTTGTACAACATTTTCAAGAGTAGACTGTACTGTAGCTGTTCTAACTACTCTTTGTCTCTCTAGGGTGTCTCCTTCTATAAGTGATACCAACTCATTTAATGGAGGGTGGTTGGCTGGCTGACATTCTGGCTTTTGAGTCCTATCTATTATAACCACCATCTGTTTTGGCTCTATATGGGTGTCTGATCCTTGTTCATTGGTTTACTGTCATGACTTTTGGTGCTGGAGCAGAGTGCTGCTGATCTTTGTAACCTTTCGTGGTGTCTGCAGCATGTAGTCGGAATTGGGAATTGGTAGATTTGTTGGCCTTACGAGTTGTTTGATAAGGTTTGGTTAGAAGATGTCTGGCCCGCCCTTTAGTGCAAGGTTGTTGATTAAAAAGGTCATAAGATTCTCTTCTGTCTTTCTGCAATTGTTGGCCAGGTTGTGTATCAACACTAATCCATGAGGAATGCAAGTCTGCAGTTGTCCCCTCCCCACAGTCTATAGGTCGAATTATCTGCGTGAACGTAGGCAATGTCGATGTTACAGGGTTTTCCGGTACCATATGCACCGTTCCATTATGTACCTCTATAATCTGGTTTGTGGGGTTTGTGTGGGTGGCGGCCATGACATGTGTATGTGGTTTGGCTTGTGATTCGCTAATGGATTTAGTGGGTGTGGATTACCTTGGATTTTGGGAGGAGTGCTGGAGCAGTGGGTTGGTCTCCTGTGCTTCTTCAGCATTGGCGTGCTTATTCTGTTGCAGGGGGTTTGGGTTTGTTTCTTTTTTGTTTTGGTTTGAGTTTTTTGCTTTTAGTTTTTATAGACCTCTTGAATTTTCTGTCATGCCTGCTGCTGGGAACTCTCAGTTTATGATTTCCTCCTGGAATGTTAATGGGCTGAATAATCCTGTCAAAAGGCAGAAGATTATGAACAGTTTAAGGGATATGCTATGTGATGTTTATTTTTTACAGGAAACCCATCTTTTGTTGGAGGACATTGGGGTGCTGCGTAAAAGATGGTTGGCTGATGTTGTTGCTTCCTGTTATTCCTCTAAGTCCAGGAGGATGGCAATCCTTTTTCGGAAGGATTCTCCTGTTAAAATTCTGAAAACTAGCTGTGATCGTGAGGGGCGGGCTGTAGCTGTTCTGGTGGGAATACAGGGTGTCCAACATGTTCTATGTAATGTTTATGCTCCCTCGGTAGACAATGGCTCTTTTTTTGGGGGAGTGTCACAGATGGTATTTGATTTGAACTCAGCTAATATCGTTCTGGGTGGGGACTTCAATTTGGTTGATAACCCGTCCATGGATAGCGCTGGCCGTTCTGCTATACAAAGGAGGGATGGACTTTTTTGCTCTTTTACGATGCTGCTTGGTGATTTTGATTTGAAGGATTGCTGGAGGCTACATCACCCGGATTCCAAAGAATATATGTTCTATTCTGGGGCTCATAACACTTATTCAAGGATTGATATGTTCTTTACTGCTGGGGGTGCGACCACGAATCTTTTAACTAGTCGTATTGGCTGTATAGCGCTTACTGACCATGCGCCTATTTTTTTGGGCCTATCTTTGAATTTTGCACGCTGTTGGACTTTTCAAAGGAAGATGAATACTTCTATTTTGCAGGATGAGACTATTTTAGAGAAAATCAAAACTGAGGCTGAATGCTTTGTGATTGAGTATTCTTCAGAGGTTCTTAGTAAGAAGGTAATTTGGGAAGCTTTCAAATGTACTATGAGGGGCATTGCTTTGGGCTTATCCTGTGGAAGGAGGAAAAGAATGGCAAAGGCGCAGGGTGAGACTGAGGCCCGCATTGCTGCAGTGATGAGTGATTTGATCCGTGATCCAAAAGATGTTGATAAGAGAGTGGAACTGAGGAGTTTGAAGAAAAATCTGAATGATATTTTGGACACTAGGGCTGAAAATGACTTATACAGAATCAGGTGTGCTTATTTTGAGAAAGGTGAGAAGTGTTACAGGTGGCTCGCCTACAGGTTGAGACAACTGATTTCGGAGGGTGCCATTACTTTTGTAAAAGGCCTGGATGGTACGATAAATTTCAATCCATCTGAGATTAACACTGTTTTCAAGGATTATTATACGAACTTGTACCAAGATGAGGTTGGTATTGGTGGTGGTGGTGTTTCCTTCTTGGCTAATTTGGATATTCCGAGAATCTCTGATGATGAATTGGTGGGTTTGAGTCGGTTGGTGACTGTCGATAAAATTAGGGTGGCTATAGCGAGTCTGAATTCTGGGAAAACACCTGGGCCTGATGGTCTACCGGCAGAATTTTATAAGGTTCTTCCTGAATCGGCATTAGGTCTTTTGAAGGACATGTATGTTGCGTCCTGGGAGGTGGGATCCCTTCCAGAATCTACCATGCATGCTACCATCTCTGTGTTTCTGAAGAATGGTAAGGATAGTGTCTTGCCATCCAGCTTCCGGCCAATCAGTTTAATTAATACTGATAACAAAATTCTGGCTAAGGTGCTTGCTTTACGCATTGAAAAAGTCATTCAAAGACTTGTTCACACGGATCATTCAGGTTTTGTTAAACTTCGTAGGGCGTCCAGCAACATTCGGAATCTCTTGTTGACCATGAGCCAGGCCCAGAGTTTGGAGGATGATGTGGCCGTGCTTTCTTTGGATGCTGAAAAAGCTTTTGATCGCGTTAATTGGCAATATCTGTTCACGGTACTGCGGGCGATGAATCTGGGTGAGGAATGCATATCTTGGGTCTTACTTTTGTATGCTCATCCTACGGCTAATGTTAAGACAAATGGTTTGTTATCAGAAACCTTTAATCTTTGGAGGGGCACTAGACAAGGGTGTCCGCTTTCGCCCTTATTGTTTGTGTTAGCTGTTGAACCACTTGCGATTGCTCTGCGGACTGATCTAACCTTGGAAGGTGTGTCTTTCAATGGGGTTGAGCAGAAAACTTGGTTTTATGCGGACGACCTTTTATTGGTTTTGAAGAATTTGGAAGTTTCTTTACGCTCTTGGATGAATATTTTGGACCGGTTCTATGTGGTGGCGGGATATAAAATAAAATGGTCGAAGTCGTAGGCTTTACCTATCTCGAGGAGTTGTGTTAGATCATTGGTGACTGGTTTTGGTTTTCAATGGTGCACACACAAAATGAAATATTTGGGGATCTGGCTGACTCCGGTTGTGAATGATATGGTGGAAGCGAATCTAGGAGAGGCCTGCCGTGATCTGAAGTCCTCCACGCAGAGATGGTCGGTTTTGCGTTTATCTTTATGGGGCAAGGTGAACGCTTTGAAGATGGTTGCGGCCCCCAAAATCAACTGTTTTGAGTATGCTCCCTTTGAGGATCAGTGCATGTTACTGGAAAATGATTGATGTTGTGATGCAGGCCTTCCTTTGGGACGATGAGCCTCCTGTGCTTAAATTATGAAAGTTACAACTTCCCGTTGACAGAGGGGGGCTTGGTGTCCCAAATTTTAGAATATACCATCTGGCCTTCTCTTGTCAGTTTTTACTTCCTTTTCTAGATGAATCTCCAGGAGCTTGGGCTGTGGCGGAAGATAGTGTTTTGGGTCCTCTGGCCCCACAGGCGATACTTACTTCTGTTGGCAGGCGTGGCAGGACACTTCCTTTGACTGGTTTTTTGCGGGATGTATGGAGGGGCGTCCATGATATGTGTGGTTCATCTGCTCAGACTCAATTTGGTTTAATAAATCCATTACTGAGGCTGGCAAGCCTATTTTTTGGCCGGAATGGTTTCTTAGCGGTGTTCAATGGATTGGGGATATTTACAGAGATAGCAAATGGATTGATTTTGATGTGTTATGTGCTGATTTTAATATTGAGAATGTGTCTGTTGTGGATTACAGGAAATATTGAAACAGTGTATTGGTGATGTTGGTGTGAGTGGACTTGAGGTTCTGGAAAATCTGTTGGTGGGTTGTCGATCTGTTGCGGGCATATTGTATCGTCGGATGGTTGCAGGTTACAAAGATAACACGGGATTGAGGAAGGAGTGGAGCAGACGATTGGATTGTGTGATTAGCGTTGATATGTGGAATGAGATATGTGCGAATGTGCAGCTCTGCTTGGTTAATTTGTGTGACCGATCTAGGCAAATTAAAATTCTAAACAGAGTGTTTTGGTGCCCGGAGGGCTCAAGAATAGAGGCATGTCTGACTCTGATGTGTGTTGGTGTTGTGGTTTGGAGGTTGGAACTCTTAAACATATGCTCTGGGATTGTGTCAGGGTGAGAGGCTTCGGGCAAGAGGTTTGCACAATGTGCTTACGGGTCCTGGATTGTAACATTGATTTGGATTTTAAGACAATGGTTCTGGGCTGTGGTGAATTACTGGACGATCTTTCTGTATCTGAGAAAAGGTTTTTGTTCAGGGGCGCGTCAGTGAAAATGATCTTGAGGGGTTGGAAATCCCGGATCCCACCAACAGTGGAAGGTTGGACGGGTGAGATGATTTCCTTGGCGAATATTGAGAGGGTGATGTACAGACGGCTGAGGAAATTACAAGTGCATGCTAAGATGTGGAATGTATTTTTAGATCTGTATTAACTGGAAAGATGTTTATGATTTTGTATCAGCAGAAGAAATGTATTTTTATTTATTTATTTATTTAATTTTTATTTATTTATTTATTTTTTCTCTCTCTTCTTCTCTCTCTTTCCGTATTTATATGTGGTTTACTTTGTTGCTCATGCTGTAATGTATTGATTTCATGATTCAATGTATTCTTGTATTGGTAAAATGAAAAATAAACAATATATAAAAAAAAAGTACATCTATCATCTCAATTGTTTCTATTGATTTAGAATGCATCTCTATTGCAGGTGTTGTGTGTGAGAATGTTGCAATCCGAACACCTATTTGTTGGATTTGCAACGATTGTTGAGAAATCTTTGTGTCAAGGAATTCAAACAATTTGCCTAGGCTCTCTATTGTGGTGTTAACGGCCACTAATGTAATTACGATGAAGCCGCTATTGATTTAGTAGGTTCAACAGAGGAAAGGCGCCGCCTGGGGGTCGGCTGCATAAATGAATCTGTCATGAAGGGGCTGGGAGAGGCCATAGAACACTGTGCGTGATAATCAGGTGACGCAGTATGTGTTGATATGGAGTCTCCTTTGATACTCGCATGATTTGATATGTCAGAAAATACTTCCTCACTTTCTCTGGTTTCTTCAACCGTCGTCATGTGAGGTCCAATTTCCATTTCCTGGTTTGGCGACTTAGTTAGTTTTAAAATTGTGTTGTCAGACACTGCTTGGGGAGCAAGCTCTTGGGCATCTTTTGTGCATAATTTATCTCCCGCGCTCGCTTTAGTACTACATGCAAGTGTGGAGGATGTTACCATTATGTCCTTGTGTGTGGCACAGAACAAGCAAATATCCTTATAAAGGATTGGAGAGCGTGTGACTGGCGCCAACGTGATGGCTTTCCGCGACGTGCACGACAAACGTTTAAGCTTTTCTGCTGTTTTAGGTAGAATTTTCATGGGCGATAAAGGGCAGGTCAGGCATATCCGGAATATTGGATTTCAAGGAATATAGACGCATATAGCTCTGGTCTTATTTAAGAGGTAATGCGAGTTATTACGCTACTTTAAATCTGCCCAGTGTCACTTGAAATTACAATTAGTACTCTCACACAGTCACTGTAATCAAATATTCACCATATGCAATACTGTTCAGACAAAGCAAACGGGAGAGGGATACTCTTAGCTTATACGTGTCCTCCGTACCGCAGCAACACGGCTAAGCGGCCAAGCGGTACTTACAGGTACTTGCTTAGGTGCGCACGCGCAGTGTTCAAGATTTTATAGTCACACCCCCAACAGGGCGTGACAAGCACCATGGACTTGCTGATTAAGCCTAAAAAGATAGATAGAACAGATATGAGAAAGCTGTAGTCCAGCACAATAGTGCTTTAATCAAAGTTCAGAAGCAGGGTTCACCTTCTGGGTAATGAAGTCCAGAGTCCAAAGTAAATGTTCCAGGCAATCCTTGGTAACAGATCCAGGAAGGCAGAGGAAAGTAACCTAAGCGGTACTTACAGGTACTTGCTTAGGTGCGCGCGCGTTCAAGATTTTATAGTCACACCCCCAATGAGCACCGTGGACTTGCTGATTAAGCCTTCTGGGTAATGAAGTCCAGAGTCCAAAGTAAATGTTCCAGGCAATCCTTGGTAACAGATCCAGGAAGGCAGAGGAAAGTAACACGGCCAAGTGGTACTTACAGGTACTTGCATTTAAAAATGAATGAAAGCTAGCATGAAGCTAAACACCATACTCACCTCCTCCACAATCAAGACATACACAGGCCGATTCATGGAATAAATGTGCGCTGAAAATATCGGCGCAAGCGTGCGAAAACGTGCGATTCGCAGTGAAAGAGCGAAAATCGCAGTGCAAGTGCGAATATCGCAGGGAAACCAGCGCACATCTATTCATGGAAGTCCGTGCGCGAGTAAAATCTGGGATGTGCGCTGAAAAAGTGCGCAGCGCACGCCGGCGCACAGGTCATCTAACAGCGTGTGCTAAGGCCACAGCGAAAGCGCACATAGCGCGGCGCACATAACAAAAGTAGGCGGAACACGAGGCGTGAGAGGCGGAATGGGAACAACTCGTGAAAATGTGGGCATCACGGGGGAAGTACAGGAGGCAAGTGCACGGAACGCCCACACGCTCGCCTACAACACGTATTCATGGAATCGAATAGGGAAAAACAGTGCACGGGCAAAAACTCGCACAGGCCTAATCACGTCCGCCACACGAAGGCAGGCGGTTGCGTCCCTGGGCATGAAAAAAATGTGCGCCAAAATGTGCGCCCACAAAAAGCAGGTATATACAGCTATATAGAATGTCCCATACTGTGGGCCTCTAGGACAAATGACGTGCAAAGGGGTACGCGGTACGCGACAAACACCCGCTGTGTGAAAAATAGCATGTGTGTGTATTTCAGGGGTGCGTGGGAAGTTTCACACGCGATAGGCCTTGGTCGAGCAGGGTACGTGTAAATCTGGGGTTCGCGGGAAGTTTCACACGCGATAGGCCTGGGTACGTGTATTTCAGGGGTGCGTGTGAAGTTTCACACGCGATTGGCCTGGGTACGTGTATTTCAGGGGTGCGCGTGAAGTTTCACACGCGATTGGCCTGGGTACGTGTATTTCAGGGGTGCGCGTGAAGTTTCACCCGCGATTGGCCTGGGTACGTGTATTTCAGGGGTGCGCGTGAAGTTTCACACGCGATTGGCCTGGGTACGTGTATTTCAGGGGTGCGCGTGAAGTTTCACCCGCGATTGGCCTGGGTACGTGTATTTCAGGGGTGCGCGTGAAGTTTCACCCGCGATTGGCCTGGGTACGTGTATTTCAGGGGTGCGCGTGAAGTTTCACACACGATTGGCCTGGGTACGTGTATTTCAGGGGCGCGCGTGAAGTTTCACACGCGATTGGGCCTGGGCAAGCGGGGTACCACTCACCGTCTGCCTTGCGTGTAGAAGAACGCGTAACCAACACCCACCCGCTGTGAAGTAATAGCGTGTGAGCCTCAACGCCTGGAAAATACACGCACCGTACCTCACGAAAAGCACATACAGGCCCGTGCGCGATACGTCACAGACGCGCTTACGCGCTGAGGGCCTTTGGTCCAATGGAATCGCGTACGTGTGCTGACGTGCTAAGGGCCTTTCCTCGAATTACACGCTGACGTGCAAGATTTTCACGTGCCAAATCACTCCATATCAAGCTGGCCACACGTAAGCACACGGAAGTCCACGCTCCTTCCCAGAAGGCCGAATTACTGCCCCCCAGAGCCCCGAGCACGCTCCCACCTGCCATCTGCTGCTGCCTGACTGCCTGCTGCCCACGTGCCCTGCTATTTGCTGCCTACACATCAGCCAGGGGTGCAGTTGCTGTGACCACCCCTGCTGGAACCGAAGACTCCCGACTGGGATTACATCGCTCCACAGCCCAGCCCCAGGACCCAGTTGCCCACCCACTCCTGCCTCTGGGGTTGCCATGTCGGGCACCACACCATCTGGCAGCACTGGCAACCCCCAGCCAGAGAGGCAGAGGGCCACCAGCTTCAGTGCCACCGAAGCTGGTATCCTGGTGGAGCAAGTCCTGGGGCATTATGATGCCCTCTACGGAAGTTTGCGCGTCGACAAGGAAGGACGGACCAGGATCTGGACGGGCATCATGACTGCCATCAACGCAGAGAGGGGGTGGCAGTCCGCGACTTCCAACATGTCAAGAAGCGCTGAGAGGACTTCAGGTCCAGGACCCTCAACAAGGCCCGGCGCCTCGTGAAGCCAGCGGATGGTAAGGGGCGCCGGGGCCACCTGTCAGAACATCAGATGAGGGTCCTGGAACGCATATCCCCAGCGCTCCATGTCCAGGTCCTTGAGAGGCAGTCCCGTCTGGAGTCGAGCGGTAAGTGTACATGCATACTGATTGTAAGCTGTGCATGTGGTGGTGTGCCTGTAGTGTGCAGGTTGCACATGTGTGTTTGGAGGGCCATGTATGGATGTGTATGTACAGGGCCGTGGGGCTAACACATGTGAGTCCTCTCTTGTGTGAGACACATGGATGGTGCATGTGTGTGTAAGCTTGCATGCCAAATGCAGATGTCTGAGCACACATGTTTGAATGACTGTGTATGTAAGTTGTCATGGTTGTGGTGTCACACATGGATGTTGGTTCCAGCTGCATGTATCTGCACCGTGTACATGTGCATGTGTGTGTATTTGACATGGGTGCAACAGTGATGCAACATGGATGCATGTGTGACTGATATGTAGAAGACTGATTGCCAGATGTGACATGGATGCCAATCTCATCACTGCGACTGTTGGCAGAGGTGTACACATGCATGTAATTGTGGTGGCGTGTCTGCATATCTAGTGCACTCCCTGTGTTTCATGTGATGTCTGGCTCACCTTTGGCTGCTCATGTTGTTATATGTGTATGGATGGTGCTGGCTGTTGCAATATGACTGTGGAATAGCTCATGTGTGTGAGTTGCAATGACATGTGTGTTGGGGATTGTGATTCCATGTCTGAAGTTTGACAATGCCACTCATGTACAACTGTCATGTGTGTATGAGTCCATTGTACAGTGCCCTGATGCCTGTCTCCTATCTGTCCCTGTCTGCAGCGTCAACTGATGAAGAGGGCGGAGAAGGTGCTGTGGAGCACAGCGGCAGGGATCACACCACCAGCCGGAGACGCAAGGCCCGGCTCCCCTCCCAGGTTGCCATCTCGTCGGGGAGTGAGGAGTCCGGTGCCGCGTCCCAGGTCGCAGCTGCCGAGGGGAGGTCCAAGAGGCAGAGGTTGGAGTTGGACTCCAGGTTGGTGGGGGGTTTGGTGGAGGAGGAGGCCGTGCAAGGGACAGAGACGGGGTCTGGAGGTGGGGATTCCACTGGTGCTAGTGGTGCAGTGCAGGGGCAGGGACAGGAGGTAGCACAGGCCGCCGTGGAGCTGCCTGTGTGTAATCCTGTCTCCGATCCTGTGACTGCATCATCTTGCACCAGCAGGGATACCTACGTCCAGACCCGTTCTCAGGGAGGGGTTTGGCTTACACCAACTGACCATCCTCTCCCTGCGGATGTGGCTATCCGGCACCGGGTTGAGCCTGTCCTGGGTGGGGTGGCGTTGACCCACTGGGACAGCTCACCAGGGCCGGATTCCTCCATTTCCTGGACCTTGTCCCGACCCCCTCATCAACTGAACCCCCAATGCGCCAGTCGTCCTCCGTGCCATCTTCCCACCCATGTGTCACCTGGGTGCCCTGTGGAGCTGCCTCTGACCCTGCGGCCAGGCTGGTGGAGGACACATCCCTGCCACAGTCGGGAGTCGGACGTCCAGCAGGGGTGGCCACCTCAACAACTGCACCCCAGCTGGGGGAGGATGTGCAGGCAGCAGGAGCCAGGGCACAGGCAGCGGCATAGCAGCAGCAGCAACAAGGTGGGAGCCATGATGGCTCGGGGCCTTCATCATCGGAGGGGCAGGCATCGGCCGCAGGGCAGGAAGACCCTGGACAGGAAGTGTCTTCCGTGTGGCAGCGGTTGGGCCATGCGATAGATGCGGAGCGGCAGCGGGCGGAAGAGGCACGGCTCACGATGGTGAGGGCGGAGAACTCCATGCGTAGGGCTCTGAGGCGGGCCGAGTGCCTCGAGGCCATTCGCAGGGACTGTCATGATCACTGCTTCCAAGGAGCCAGGACCAGCCCAACGTCCTTGGAAGCAGGCCCCTAACCCTAAACCTAAGCACAAGCCGGTCCCCAATGGGACCTTTTGGACCTTGTCCTGGCGCCGGTGGCACCAGGCTCATCAAAACCATTGGTCCCGGCACTGGAAGCGCCGGGCTCATAATAGGTGTGAAGATGCTTGGGTGGACTTACCTGCAGCAGACCATGCTGCTTACTTACCAGCTACTTAGAAGCCATCTGAGAACAGGAACTACTTTCTTACCTGGGTGGAGCAGCTCCACTCCCTGGATACAGCACTGGAACTCTTCTGGAAACTGGAACTCTTTTCTTACCTAGGCGGGGCCGTGGAAGACGACGCCTCATCACTCCAAGGCTATTTAAACCACACCCGACAGATGAAGCGTGCTTCGCGTTATTCTGCATCTGCAGTAGAACGCTCACTGAGTCTGCTCCGGCCTTTCTTCTTCCGATCCTGGACCTGCAAGAATCCTACTTACCATTTCAGTATCCAGACATCATCAGCACCTGCAAAGAACAGAAACAACAGGTTAGCAACTGTTGGGTGTCCTGACCCACGTTTGAGCTATCATGATGCAACATTTGGTGCTGTGGGCTTAGAAAATCCAAGATGGCCAAAAAACCCACAAGTGCGCCAGAATCCAGGAGAACCACGCAGTTTGTGCGCGCACCAAAATGGTTACCTAACTTGCCACCCACCAGTGTAAAGAAAGATCTTTGATAACAAAATCCACTGTTACTGATGTCAAAAAGTTGCTGAAATCGTGACTCATTGGACCACTTTAAAGATTCAACCCTTTTGTGGGGTTCCACATAACCATTTTACTGTAAGTAGCCCCATCAAAACAATCTTAAGCAAGGATTTACTACCATGTAAGAACCATTCCTGTTTAGAATGCATTAATCCAAGAAAGATCCCAAAATTGCATACAGTACCAACAAAATCCTCAAGGCGGCGCTAGCGGTCTAAACTCTGACAGGAGAACTGAGTGCAGTTGCTGACAAAGGGATTTGACTCAGCTGACTTCAAAGGCTGCATTTTAATTAAAAATTAGCCACATGCTGTTCCCAGAGGCCTGAAGCCTGGGAAACCCTCTCACCTCCAGAGCTTCACACCAGGAGTTAGAATCTCACATGACCTCTTGATTGATAGAAGGCAGAATGGCTGGGAGCCTCCAGGAGACCACACAATAGGCTCTTGCAATTGAATAGATATGTTGATTTTGACTGTTTCCTGTCAACAAAGGCCTGTCTGCCAGAAGACACATGTGACTGACCCACCTAAGTCTTGGAGGCGGACTCCAACACTCTGAGAACTGAATTGAAAGCAAAATATATATTTTACAGAAACACTGATAACTCTTTGTAATCAAATGACAGAAATGTATAACTTTGAGAGCCTTAATTTAAAAAATGTACCTTCAATTCAAGCCCAAACTCCAATTTGTCTGATATTCTGGGGGCAAACTAGCAGTTAAGAGGGTATTACTTAAAATGTATGCATGTTAAAAATCTGACACTTCATCACTTAATGTCCATACTCCTTGCGCACATGTGTGTAAATTTGGGTTAATGTCCGATATTACGAAACCAGTTAAAAAGTGAAATATGTTGCCATTTCTGAATGCAAGCTCCCAGGAAGAGCAGAGTTGGAACAGGGGATACCTCCTGTGATATGTGATGGGTGCATGTAATTTTAAACAAAGGTGTACCTGTGCAAATATGTCATTTGGGTCAAAATATAGATTGTGTGTAATTTGACAGGGGTGGGTTCTCTGTACCATAAACAGACCTCATCATGATGACACTTCATTTCATTCCCCCAATCAAGGGGAAGCGGATGAAGTGGCCAATGACAAGTGGAGAGGGGTAGAGCCTAGTGATGCTGCACACACACCCATTTTCAAAACACATAAAAGCAGACAGACAGGACAGATAGGGACCTTCAAATCCATTTGCTGCGGGACGCTCTGCCGGGGAAATCCATACTTTACCTCCATCAATCTCTAGAGAAAGCTGTGCAGAGAGATCCAGACTTCAAATCCATCAATCTCCAGAACCCAGAGAGGCTAGAGAGAGAGCTGACCCAGATCACTGTGAAGTGCAGAGACCAGACCAGAGTCCAGTCTAAAACCTGACCAGATCCGTGGCGAGGCCCATTCTAATTCAAGAATATAGTGTGAGTACCTAGTAGAACTGTGCAGAACCAATCTCTTAGTTAAAATAATATAATTCAATCTATTTTAATCTAAGTAGAACTGCCTCCTAACTGTCACCTGTCATTTGTAAAGCTGTCACCTGTCATTTGTAAAGCTGTCACCTGTCATTTTCTAGTTGCAAGCTGCACTTGTCTTTTTGAACTTTAAAATTTCAAATCTGAAAAACGACCTTTATTTAATCGCTCATATCTCCGTGACCGTTTGTCCTAGAGACTTGCAGTAACTTTCATCTGGAAGCTGAGATCCTAGGCTGTCCTAGGACCCCAAAACGATAGTGCCAGTCCTTGTAGTTCCTCCGCAATCGCGGAAAACGCACTCGCGAATTTGCCGCGATTTGCAAAATTTCTTCACGTGTGAAAACAGCAGTTTTCTTGCTTTCATTTGCCAAAAATTCGTTTAACCTGCTAGTTACTCCTAGATCCTTGCTAAAGTGAGCCTGAACTCATCCCAAGTATATTTCACTCACCCTTAACCTCCTAGAGGGAATTAAAAGCATTTTAGCATATTTTTCACTTCATTGCCAGCACATGTAAAAGCATTTTGGGCCTGTGTTTAAAACTCCGATCTGTACTCTAAGCTTGCTGGGGTGTACTGAATTACATTTGATTGCATTTCTGAGAACTGTGTGCTTTCCTTCCATTTCCTTGCATTGCATAAAGGGGGCAGGGGATTGCCAGAGAAAAGTGATTACATTGTTTTGTTGAACGCATATTGAGTATTTTCTGTACTGCATTTTCATTCCACCTTGCTTCCATTTGAAACCATAAAGTATTGTTGCTATCTTATCCATCCTATAACCACTCATCATTGATTATAAAGAAGTGTGCTAGTGCCAGACTATCCATTATTGATTACTGCTCAGATTCAGTGTGATATTCAATTATTAATTTATTATAAAGTGTGATATATAGATCTATTGTTTAAATGATCAAATAAACCTTTTAAACTTGCAAAACAGAACTACTTCTTGGCTCAGTGGGGTCAGGAGGATTCCAAGAGAGGGGTGTTATATAGGGGTAGTCATCCAGAACGCATGAACTGGACATAAAGATATATCAATAAGGGTTTCCATTCAGTATCCCAGACTAGGCATTCACTTAGCTGTAGTGTTGAATTGAATCCTCTTACAAATTGGGGGCTCGTGCCGGACGTTTGGATTAGATTTATCACTTGTGCAGATTAATACAGCGTGCCAGCTGACCAGATACACATATCCGGTCGGATCACACGCTGTGTTACGCTGTAAAGCACTCCTCAAAGGAACGCTCTAAGGAAAAGGTCTGTTTTGCAAAAATAAAATACAAACTTCTGTAAGTCAGGAAGGAACTCAAATTCCAGAATGACGACCTTAGTAGACATGAAAATAGCCAGAGAGCACTTCTTACATAAGTTATTTGGGAGAGGTGAGTGGATTCACCAGGACCAGACGGTCTGGTTGCAGGCCATCACGCAACAGGTCACGGAAACAGGGTCAGATAAATGGAGAGATCAGGGTCTCTTACATGTGGCCCTGAGTGAACTATACATGGCTCCTAATGCTAAGGATGAACAAGACAGGATGGTTAGGATAGCGGCATACCTGTACCTATATATGGGAGACATGCAGGATAAATGTACTGAAAGCCAAGATCTGGCGAATAAGCGACAGATGGCGTTAGAGAAGGTCCAATCTGACCTGGTCTCATCTGAGCAGAGGCTGCAGGGGAGCCAGGAGTCAGAAAATGAGAGTAGACAGCACATCATTAAAATAAAGAGGGATATGGACATCCTGCAACAGGAAAAGGCTGACCAGGATACCAGATTTCTGGCCTTGCAGAAGGAGTACCAAGAAGGTTTGGACTCCCTGCTGCAGAGCCAGAAAAAGCTGGAGCAACAATTAGACTTTAACAGGGCATGCACGGAGCAGGTAGCCACCCTGCAAAGTCATCTAGATAGAGTGAAGGCAGAGAGCAATAAACTGATTCTGAAAGACCTGGATACCCAGGCAGAGTTTGATGAGGAGCGCCAGAAAGCTGGTGCCTTCCAAAGGCAAAGGGACGACCTGGCGTCACAAATTCAAGCTCTTGGTCAGGAAAGGGACACCTTAGGCCAGGAAGTCTGCCACTTAAGGAGAAAAATGGAAGAAAATCACCTGGCCCACCAGGGACTGGGTGACCTCCAAAAAGAACACCAGGACTTGCTAGAGCACACCAGGAGGGTGGAGGATGCTCTGGCAAGAAAGGAGCAGGCCAATAGGGACACAGCTCAGGAGGTAACCCTCCTGCAGCAAAGACTGGCCCAGTGCTCCAGGACCAATCAGGAAATGCAGAGAGGGAATGAGGCTCTCTGCCAGCACAATGATAGGCTCCAACAACAGGTAGCGATGCAGGAGAGACTGATAGAGTCTAGTAAGGCCTTAACTGAGGAACTGAAGGCGCAGGCTCTTGCATTGCAACAGGGAGCAGGGGCGGATAGAGATGAGGTTCGCTGGGAAAGAGAAACTCCTGAGCATAACCCCAGGAGCCCTAGTACCAGAGGCCTTTATTTCTCTCAGTCCCTGGACTCTGCCACCCCCATGTCCCCTGGCGCACATGAGCACAGGGCCACAGGGATGGCAGATTACTATCCAGCCAGAAGCATGGGGCTCATAGGCCAGTACCACCCAGGAATGGAGGGGCGGGCATCCGGGTATGGGCACCCAAGCACAGTGCAATTTGATGGGGAACCCCAGGAGAGTAGGCCCATTAAGGGCATCATGAAAACCTCTGCCCAGTTAGGTCAGTGGGGGGGTACCCATCAAATCCTGGCAGCAAGGAGGGATCTGAAGACTCCTCTGAGCGGTACAGGACACAGGAGACCAGGACCCCACATTCTGCCAGCCATTCCCAGGCTCGCAGAATCCGGGAAAACCTGGAAGAACAGACGGGAACCTCTGGGAGCAGTGCCTCTGAGTCAGAAGATGAATGGACCAGGGTTACCCGAACCAAAAAGGCCAATAAGGCAAAAAGGGCCTTGATTAAGGACCCCTTAAAGCAGATTAAGGCAATCAGGAGCGTCATCACGCCGTATCATAAGAACGCCAAGTACTCTGTTTGGGAGCACTTAGAGTTGTTTGAGCAAATGATGGAGACTTTTCATTTGAAGGACAGCCAAAGCTGTATCCAATATGTAAAGTGGACATCCTCCCCAGAGTACTCCAGTTTCTTTGCAGGGCTGGAGGACCAAAATCATTCCAGGTGGTCCACCTATAGGGCGGCCATATTAAAACATTTTTCTGTTCACAGTAATCCCCAAGAGGCTCGCAAGGCAGCCTACAATTTACAATGTGGGGAGGACCAGGCCCCGCAAGAATTTGTGCAGGAGTTAAAGCGTGCTTTTGCACAGACCACAAGAAGGGTGCGCACGGATAGCAGAGAATTTATTAATAGGTTTTTCCATGCCTTGCCCAAATACATAATGACCCAGCTCGTGAGGGATTTTCACGAGAAAAGATATTTAGACTGAGTCATTGAACAGGCGACCCGGATCTATGAGGTGCAGAAGTCCATAGAAAATAAAAGCAATACCCAGAAAAATCCCAAAACCAACAGCACCCCTGGTGCTGCCAAGGTGGCAGAGGTAAAGGTCACCCCCGTTTTGGATTTGGAGATGGGGGGGCCTAAAAACCTACCTGCACCTAATAATGCTAGGCCCAGAAGGTCCTCGGGCCAGTCACAGACAGGGAGCCAGGGAGGCAGCCCCACAAATGGGGTCCCACGCTCTCCTGATTATGTAAGCCCCCGTTACAAGGGAAACAGACCCATCCTGGGTTATGTGTGGACTCCTCCAGCCCAAGGGGGGGGATCCAGCCAAGCACCTAACCCAGGGAACTTCCCTCCCAACTTCCCACAGGAGGGCACACATTCTCCAAATCCTGGGCAGAACTTTTTCCCCAGGTATCCACCCAATTTCCAACCCCAAAATCATCCATCCTTCTTCCCCCTATTCCCTGAGCCCAGACAACCGAATCCGGGAGAGGGGAGGCCAAGGGTGGAGGGGTATCCAAATCTTCCCAACCAGGGGTACTACCAAAGAAGGGATAGCTACCCTTCACGGGATCAGCTCAGGGGAGAAAACAGGGCCCCGTATCAGCCTGAGCGGGTTTCCCAGTTAGAGCGCCAGGTTCAAAACATGGCGCGGGATCTGGGTCACATACTGAGGGCTCAGCAGAACCCTCAGATCGGCATGCCGGCGCAGAATGCACCCAACTCTGGACCTGGTGCTCCAGAACAATGACGGGGCAGCACCCCGATAACTCACCGGTTCCCAGGGAGGAGGCACAAAGGGAAGGGGTGTGTAAAGCCTTGGAGGAAGCTTCCTTCCTCACTTGTAAACAGCCCCCGGAAACCCAGGAACCGGAAACAAAATCTCTTGCCCCTGAAAGTCTGCCTCCTAAGGAGCAGAGGGGGGTTAGGAGAAACAAAAGACCCAAACAGACTCAGTTTGAGGAGGAGGTACAGATCTTCCAATTTGAGGGAGAGGGATCCTCAGAAGATCCTGGGAAAAGGATCTTCTCCTTCAGAGAGGGGGGAACTCCTCCCAAAGAAAAATGGGTCCCTAGGGATGCAAGTCCAGACTGGGGAGATGTGGAGACTGAGCTACCGCCGGCCACCATCTCATCCCAGAACCAACAGCAAGAAAATCCCCTGGTTCAAACCCATCCTGGTGACTGCCTCCAAAAAGGGGGGGCGGCCCAGAACTGGAACTAGGGGAACCCACAACGGCTCTGATCTCCAGTTGCCAACTTTTTCTTTCAGTTTCCCAAGGCTCTCCACAGAATTCTGCTCAAATCTCTTCGCTAGCGATGTCCAAAACCAGAAGGTTAGCCCACCAGTTGTCCAAAAATGTGCATTATCTGTGCCCCCTTGAGGAGAAGGAGGGAAGATACTATGCCCCGGTACAAGTACAGGGGCAGGGTACAATTTTGGCACTGGTGGACACTGGATCTCAAGCTACCCTTCTGTCCAGAAGGGCCTTCGACGAACTGAATGCAGGAAGGGGAGAGAATTACCAAATTCCTCTCACCTCTCTTCCTGGACAACTGCAGAACTTTGACGGGAAGGAAATTCCCGTTGAGGGGACTGCAGACTTGGACATAAAAATTGGGCGACACAAGTTGAAACACCCAGCCATAGTTGTGACTCCAGAGGGCACCCCTTGTTTACTAGGGAATGACCTCCTGAGAAGGTTGTCACCCCTAATAGATTGCGTAAACAAGGTCCTCTGGACCCAGACTAGCCGACCAATAAAATTAAAACAGAGTGTCAACCATGTTAGTTTAAACGGCACCTGCCACATGGTTGAACAAAAACCTGACCAAGTAGAATTTCACTTCCAGAATAGCCAAATTCCAGACGTGACAGTAATAGCAGTAGGACAACAGACTGGTGATGGAGGGTCCTCTCTATTTCTGAAAATCAACCTTCCTTCCAGTCTAAAGTGGTACTCCACGCTGGAAGGAAACACTCTGAGATTCTATACTAATCCACAATCAGAAACTCCCACTCCTACAGTCCAGAAAGATGTGAAATCAGCTCAGAGCCTGGCTGATATTCAGCAAATTGGAGAGCAGTTGTTCATCCCTGTCCAGTTAAATGATGGGAAGGACTCTGTTCTCGCTCGAGTGTGTGTGAACAACGGTAAGAGCTTCATCAGCGAAGCCATGTTCCGCCAACTCCCAAAAGATCCAGCCATTCCCACATTCAAACTGATAGGCAAATGGGAAATGGACCTGGAAGCGCCTAATTCCAAACATCTCCTGCCAAGGTGTATGCTCAAAATCTCCATTGGCAACAAGAGCATAGTCCATAATTGTTGGGTCGTGCGAGACGTTACAGCCGCCTTTTACTTAGGCAGTGACATTCTCAATCGCTTTGCCATTAGTTTGGACCTAATAAACTTCAAAGCTTGGTCCCAATTAGCGGATAATCCCATGGGCTTTGATGATCCAGAAAAAGCATTTAGGTCAGCTCAATTGCTACCTTATGCAGTTGAAATTCAGATCAAAGAGGAAGTCACCATCCCAGAAAGGACCCGACAATTCTCCCTGGAAGTGAAAGTTAAAAGAGGACAATATTTGCAAAACCCTGATGCTTACATACATCTAAATGCATCTCACCAACAGCAAGGGTTGGGGGTAAACCCAACACCATTAGTCAACATAGAACATGACACCATTCTAATAGAGGTGGATAACAGCGACTTAAAGAGTATTACTCTAGCCGCAGGCACCATTATTGGAATGGCGGTTGATGACCGACATTTTTCCATCGATTTAGGTAATGAACTGTTAGGGCCAATCCCCAAGGACTGCTTTGACAGTGACAGTGATGACAATACAACACCGGACAGGATTTTTACCCGGCATGGGGGGAACTTCCTGGTGTACACTTCTTGCCCTTATGGTAAGGAAGATGTGACTTGTGACTTCAGGAGGGATGAGGTGATTTTCCAGGTCCATGAGGGCTGCCTTTCCCACCTGAAGCCTCCAGTCCAAATCAGCACTCTGACCAGGGACTTCTCCACCCAGCTGGAGGAGGCCGCTGAAATAGCCAAACCAGAAGTTTTTCCAGGCTTCAGGCAGATGGTGGAAGAGAGAGTCAACCTAGCTGATGCCTGTGTGACTCTGGAACAAAAGCAAAAGTTGAAACAAGTTTTCTTGGATTTCCAAGATCTCTTTGCGGTAGACTCATATGACTGTGGTCGCACTGACATCCACACGACAACAATCCCCACGGACCCTGGCATGACTCCAGTGTTTGTGAAGCAATATCGCTTGCCTCTCGCATCAATGGAGTCCCTTACTGAAATAATTAAGAACCTTGAGTCCCGGGGAATAATCCGTCCATCCACAGCACCTTCAATTATCCGCTGCTGGGAATATTGAAGCCAAACGGCCAGTGGAGACTCTGCGCTGACCTTAGGGAGCTCAACAAACAGGTCCATACTTCCCGATGGCCTCTGCCCTACATTGAGCAAGGGCTGGCCCAGATCCAGGGGTCACAGGTATTCACTGCAATAGACCTGACCAATGGATACTGGACCGTGCCTGTCAGCAGGGAGGACCAATACAAACTGGCTTTTACCTTTGGGGGCCAGCAGTATACATGGACCCGGACTCCCTTCGGATACCTTAACTCCGGTAATGAGTTCAATATTTTCCTACATAAGGCCATGCCCGACCTGGGTGCGAGGGGTAACCTGGCTTATGTAGATGATGTCCTCATCAAAAGTTCGTCTGTGGAGGAACACATAGCGGAGATCCGTTATGTTCTGACGCAGTTGAGGGCCGCCGGAGCAAAACTTTCCTTTCAGAAAGCACAGTGGTGTAGAACCTGTGTTAATTTCTTGGAGCATGAGATTACTCCTCAGGGTCTCTGTCCCCAGGAAAAGAAAGTGGATGCACTTCAAAAACTGAAAGACCCCACAACTCTGCGGGAACTAAGGAGCCTCCTTGGACTGACTAATTACAGCAGAAAGTTCATTGAGGGCTACGCAGAGATCACCAGACCCCTGATTCATCTCCTGAAGGGAGGGGTCAAGTGGGAATGGGGTCCAGAACAAGCTGAGGCAGTAAAACAACTCAAAAGAAGCCTCTCACAAGCGCCTTGCCTAGCTTACCCTGTCAGAAACAAGGAGTTCTTCCTATAGACGGGGTTCTCTAATACGTGCTTGACGGCGGTATTATACCAAAAGCATGACAAGGTCAATAAAGTAATCTCCTATGCGAGCAAAAATTTTTCCTCTGTGGAGGAAAAATTCAACGATTGTGAGAAGGCACTCCTGGCGACGGTGTGGGCATTGAAGAATTACCGCCCGTTTATCCAGGGGGAACACATCATAGTGGAGACTCCACACCAGCCTCTGCAATATCTCCAAAGTGACAGAATCCGGGCCGGAAATGTGAGTAATTCCCGAATGACTTCCTGGATTCTGTCAATACAAGGCTTTCCTGTGGAGGTCAGATATGGCCAAAACAAGAAGAGTCCCCTCGCGCAAGGTCTGGCTGACTTGCATGATTGTGCCAGAGAAAACTGTCTCGAGGACGAAAGTCTAAAAATAAAGGACAACATGGAGGCATACCTTAATTCCCCCCACAAAGTCTTTGAAGAGGACAAGTGTGGGGGAATGCCCACTGTGTATGTGGATGGATGCTCTTACCATGTTGACAACGACGGGGAGAAAGAACTGGTGGCCGGCGTAGGGAATGCATGGGTGAATGAGTCCCCAGAACCCTCCGCTGGATACAAAATTGGTCCCCGAAGTAGTCAGGTGGCAGAATTGATGGCTGTGCATCAGGCCATCCTCACTGCTGTCCAGCATCAACTCCACGAACTGGTCATAATCACAGATTCGGATTATGTACGGAACGGGTTCGTGGAGCACCTGGTTAATTGGAAAACCAGAGGCATGTTATGTGCTAACAACAAACCCTTGAAACATGGGAAGTTGATCCAAAACATTGATGATCTGGTCACCTCGAATGAGATGACCATCTATTGGAAAAAGATCAAGGGTCATTCCAAAGTAGAGGGACCAGGCAAAACTGGAAATGACTTAGCTGATCAGCTGGCCAAAACCGGGGCCATCCAAGGGGATCTAATTGAGATTGAGTCCCTGTTGGGGGGAATCCAGGTCACTGCTATCACTAGGTCCCAGACAAATGCTCACAACGACCTTTCAATTGCACAATGGAGTAAGGAGACCCCTGATGCTGATTTGATTACCGCTCAGAAGGGAGATCCAATTATTGGTAAGTTTTACCAACACCTTGAGGACCCTGAGAACTTTCCCCTGACGGATACCGATTACATTGGGAAAGAGGACCTAAGAGTGTTGATGAAATGTCCAAAAATGTTCCGAATCCAAGACGGTTTGCTGGTAAGGAAATCCAAAGCTGGCCACGATCAGTGGGTGGTTCCTACCTCATTCCGAAGCCTGATGTTAAGTCACGCCCATGATGCGGCCACCGCCGGTCATAGGGGGTTTCACACAACACTGGAAATCTTAAGAGAGGTTGCATACTGGCCGCACATGGGGCAGGACCTCGACCAATACTTGAAGGGGTGTCTTGTGTGTGCACAATTTCAGCCATCATCCCTCACACACCGTGCGCCTCTCCAAAAGAGGGGGATGACACTGCCATGGTCAGATTTACAAATCGACTTTGTAGGCCCCGTGATTCGCTCTGCTAGGGGGAATAAGTACATGTTGACTGTGACATGCTTGTTTACCAAGTGGGTGGAATGTCTCCCAGCCCCAAATTGCAAGGCAGAAACTGCAGCTGCCCTGATGATTAACCACATCTTTTCACGTTTTGGTCTACCTCAAAGGATTGAGTCAGACAGAGGTAGCCACTTCACCAGTGAAGTAATGACAAAGATGTGGGAGATACTGGGGGTCAAAAGGAAGTTACATATTGCTTACAGGCCAGCTTCTTCTGGAGCAGTAGAACGCTACAACCGGACAATTGTGAGCATCTTAAAAAAGTTTGTGGCAGATTCTGGGCCAAGTTGGGATATCCGATTACCTCTGGTCCTAATGGCCATCAGATCTACCCCTTCATCTGTAACCAAAATGTCACCATTTGAGTTGATGACTGGGCCCAAGATGGAGCTTCCGCAGCATTTGCTCTACAGGACCCAAGAGCAGACACTGATAAATGCCTCCACAACTCATGAGTATGTGGAGAATTTAAGGAAACACCTTCAACATGCTTTTGCTTATGCTCAGCGGAATCTAGAAAGATCGGCTGATAGCATGAAGACCCATTATGACCTGAAAACTTCCAGGAAGGAATATCAGGTGGGAGACCGGGTCTATCTATACAACTTCCAAAGGAACCAGGCCAAGCAGCGCAAATTTTTGCCTACATGGAAGGGACCCTTTGAGATCATCGACAAGATCTCCCCTGTGGCCTACAAAATCCACATCCCCAAAGGTCATTTGGCAGAGGGGGAAGACAAGTGGGTCCACATAAACCAGTTGAAATGTTGCCATCCCAGGCACACTCTGCAACAACTGGGGGAATCCTCTGGAATCCTAGCGGGTACTGTCTCAGATTAATTCAGTTCCAACCATAAAACATACCACATCTAGTCTCTAAAATATTGTGATTTGCATGAAACTGTCTCTTAGTTATCCTTTCTTTTTTAAAATAAGAATGTAATGTTTCGTAATGATGAAATGCATATGCTGCCCCACTATCTCAACAGTGGTGGAAAAATGTTTATGAATAGGTATTGCTGCTCTTCCTTTGTCGTCCTAGGAGAAAGAAAACCGGGAGACGGGCCAAGGAGGACGATCCGGAGACCGGGAGCAGAGACGCAAGGGGCCCAGTGTACCGCCCAATACTCCCATCAGGACCGGAGAGGAGAACCGATCGATCCGACCGGATGGAGGAAAAGATGTTGAACTGTGCCATTTGCAGAATTGGAAGAAGATTATGCGGACATACCAGTGCGTGGGTCAAAACCCTTGTGCACCCGACTCCCCATTGACTCAAATTCAAAGGGCAGTCACGTGGGGGGATCTGTTGGGTGTCCTGACCCACGTTTGAGCTATCATGCTGCAACATTTGGTGCTGTGGGCTTAGAAAATCCAAGATGGCCAAAAAACCCACAAGTGCGCCAGAATCCAGGAGAACCACGCAGTTTGTGCGCGCACCAAAATGGTTACCTAACTTGCCACCCACCAGTGTAAAGAAAGATCTTTGTTAACAAAATCCACTGTTACTGATGTCAAAAAGTTGCTGAAATCGTGACTCATTGGACCACAAGGATTTACTACCATGTAAGAACCATTCCTGTTTAGAATGCATTAATCCAAGAAAGATCCCAAAATTACATAAAGTACCAACAAAATCCTCAAGGCGGCGCTAGCGGTCTAAACTCTGACAGGAGAACTGAGTGCAGTTGCTGACAAAGGGATTTGACTCAGCTGACTTCAACGGCTGCATTTTAATTAAAAATTAGCCATATGCTGTTCCCAGAGGCCTGAAGCCTGGGAAACCCTCTCACCTCCAGAGCTTCACACCAGGAGTTAGAATCTCACATGACCTCTTGATTGATAGAAGGCAGACTGGCTGGGAGCCTCCTGGAGACCACACAATAGGCTCTTGCAATTGAATAGGATATGTTGATTTTGACTGTTTCCTGTCAACAAAGGCCTGCCTGCCAGAAGACACATGTGACTGACCCACCCAAGTCTTGGAGGCGGACTCCAACACTCTGAGAACTGAATTGAAAGCAAAATATATATTTTACAGAAACACTGATAACTCTTTGTAATCAAATGACAGAAATGTATAACTTTGAGAGACTTAATTTAAAAAAATGTACCTTCAATTCAATCCCAAACTCCAATTTGTGTGATGTTCTGGGGGCAAACTAGCAGTTAAGAGGGTATTACTTAAAATGTATGCATGTTAAAAATCTGACACTTCATCACTTAATGTCCATACTCCTTGCGCACATGTGTGTAAATTTGGGTTAATGTCCGATATTACGAAACCAGTTAAAAAGTGAAATATATTGCCATTTCTGAATGCAAGCTGCCAGGAAGAGCAGAGTTGGAACAGGGGATACCTCCTGTGATATGTGATGGGTGCATGCAATTTTAAACAAAGGTGTACCTGTGCAAATATGTCTTTTGAGTCAAAATATAGATTGTGTGTAATTTGACAGGGGTGGGTTCTCTGTACCATAAACAGACCTCATCATGATGACACTTCATTTCATTCCCCCAATCAAGGGGAAGCGGATGAAGTGGCCAATGACAAGTGGAGAGGGGTAGAGCCTAGTGATGCTGCACACACACCCATTTTCAAAACACATAAAAGCAGACAGACAGGACAGATAGGGACCTTCAAATCCATTTGCTGCGGGACGCTCTGCCGGGGAAATCCATACTTTACCTCCATCAATCTCTAGAGAAAGCTGTGCAGAGAGATCCAGACTTCAAATCCATCAATCTCCAGAACCCAGAGAGGCTAGAGAGAGAGCTGACCCAGATCACTGTGAAGTGCAGAGACCAGACCAGAGTCCAGTCTAAAACCTGACCAGATCCGTGGCGAGGCCCATTCTAATTCAAGAATATAGTGTGAGTACCTAGTAGAACTGTGCAGAAACAATCTCTTAGTTAAAATAATATAATTCAATCTATTTTAATCTAAGTAGAACTGCCTCCTAACTGTCACCTGTCATTTGTAAAGCTGTCACCTGTCATTTGTAAAGCTGTCACCTGTCATTTTCTAGTTGCAAGCTGCACTTGTCTTTTTGAACTTTAAAATTTCAAATCTGAAAAACGACCTTTATTTAATCGCTCATATCTCCGTGACCGTTTGTCCTAGAGACTTGCAGTAACTTTCATCTGGAAGCTGAGATCCTAGGCTGTCCTAGGACCCCAAAACGATAGTGTCATTCCTTGTAGTTCCTCCGCAATCGCGGAAAACGCACTCGCGAATTTGCCGCGATTTGCAAAATTTCTTCACGTGTGAAAACAGCAGTTTTCTTGCTTTCATTTGCCAAAAATTTGTTTAACCTGCTAATTACTCCTAGATCCTTGCTAAAGTGAGCCTGAACTCATCCCAAGTATATTTCACTCACCCTTAACCTCCTAGAGGGAATTAAAAGCATTTTAGCGTATTTTTCACTTCATTGCCAGCACATGTAAAAGCATTTTGGGCCTGTGTTTAAAACTCCGATCTGTACTCTAAGCTTGCTGGGGTGTACTGAATTACATTTGATTGCATTTCTGAGAACTGTGTGCTTACCTTCCATTTCCTTGCATTGCATAAAGGGGGCAGGGGATTGCCAGAGAAAAGTGATTACATTGTTTTGTTGAACGCATATTGAGTATTTTCTGTACTGCATTTTCATTCCACCTTGCTTCCATTTGAAACCATAAAGTATTGTTGCTATCTTATCCATCCTATAACCACTCATCATTGATTATAAAGAAGTGTGCTAGTGCCAGACTATCCATTATTGATTACTGCTCAGATTCAGTGTGATATTCAATTATTAATTTATTATAAAGTGTGATATATAGATCTATTGTTTAAATGATCAAATAAACCTTTTAAACTTGCAAAACAGAACTACTTCTTGGCTCAGTGGGGTCAGGAGGATTCCAAGAGAGGGGTGTTATATAGGGGTAGTCATCCAGAACGCATGAACTGGACATAAAGATATATCAATAAGGGTTCGGGTGCAGAGTCCAGTCTGCCTCCAGTCCTTGCTGTGTTGTGCTACATTGAGGAGCTGCACTACGTGTTCAGTCCTCTTTCTTTCTTCACTGGGCTAACTGTTTAAAAACCCCTCCAGCGCGCGGAGCGCGGCGCGGAGTCCGGTGCAGAGTCCAGTCTGCCTCCAGTCCTTGCTGTGTTGTGCTACATTGAGGAGCTGCACTACGTGTTCAGTCCTCTTTCTTTCTTCACTGGGCTAACTGTTTAAAAACCCCTCCAGCGCGCGGAGCGCGGCGCGGAGTCCGGTGCAGAGTCCAGTCTGCCTCCAGTCCTTGCTGTGTTGTGCTACATTGAGGAGCTGCACTACGTGTTCAGTCCTCTTTCTTTCTTCACTGGGCTAACTGTTTAAAAACCCCTCCAGCGCGCGGAGCGCGGCGCGGAGTCCGGTGCAGAGTCCAGTCTGCCTCCAGTCCGCCCACATCGCTGAGGACGTGCCAAGTTGCAACTCGAGTCTGACAACCACCGGTAAGAGATACCATGGTAACTGACATTCGTCCGCAGACGCGCCAATCAACATTAAATGCTCGGAATCGTGGTGCGTTTTCTTACTCAACCGAACCTGTGCTGCCAGCTGTGGGTGTCGGTGCTTCTACAAATGCGTCCGCACCTCTCCCTTTCCCTCCCTCTTCCCTACCCACCCCGTCTTCCTCTTCCCTCCCCCCATTACAGCTTGTGCTCCTCTTCCACCCCCTTCGCCCCCCCCTTACCTAGATCAAGCTGGGGTTGAAAGCCTTCCACACAGTTCCACACAACTTCACGCTGCCAGCACTAGCGACCTTGAAGTAAACTTTGAAACAAAAACATCCCTCGTTTCTATCAACCAAGCTGTGTCTGTGGTCGACGTGATAGCTGTACATACTCACATAGTGCAAGCTCAACCTACCTTCACGTCCAACGACGAGACCTTAATTCTTGAAAGTGCCGCGGTAAACACAGCGAGTCCGCGGTCTGAAAATACTGCGCCACTTGTTGTTGTTTCCGACATGGAATCTCACCTGCCGCCTGAAGCAGACGGTGATGAAACTAATAAAATCAATCAAGTCGTGTTGGCCGACAACTCGACACAAGTTCTTCACTCTAATGAGCTAGACAACGTGTGCCAAAACATCATGAAATCCCACCCAGTTTTGGCCGAACCAAACTCACTCACAATGACAAACATGGTAAATGAGCATCATCTTCCAAAGTCAAACGTGATGATCGAAATCGATACTGCTTCCTTTCTTTCGCCGTTTGACGTAACGGACACAGAACTATTGGCCCTGAAGATACCAAATCGACCCGAAATTCAAACAAATTTTTCTTTCATTCCGCCTATAAATAATGATATCTCATGTGACTCTATAGTCAGTAGAACTGCCACTGCTCCGACGGCTCCTGCATTCGAATCGGATTTACAAAGACGTGAAATCTCACGTCCATCAGAAACCACAGTATCTCCACCCCTTTTACCTCCCCTGCTTATGCCTACTCATAAAAAAAGTCAAGGAGTGGACTTAGCGGGACGAGAAGCGCGGCTGACGGAGCGGCTGACAGCGGACTATCAGGCCGTAAAAAACAAACTAATTCATAGCTTTTCGATGGCTCCGCAAATCACACCAACAACTAAAGTAAAGTCGCCAATTCACAGTGAGAAAGACGCGAAGATCACTCAAAAGTCAAATAGCATGTTTAAATGTAGCACAAGCACACCTCAGCAAAAAGACGTTCCAAGTATTCGTAACTACGACAAGAAAATCACAACCGTGTTCCTCAAAGGACCCGATGGAAAACCTGCGTTTTCACCATAGTTCTAAAGCAGCCTCTGATTCTCCAAGAAATGAAAGGAGCTCTAGCAAAAATGATGAACCTTCAATTTCCGAATCTGAGTCAATTCCTTACAACAAAGAAAATCTATCCGTTGCAGCCGGGATCCAGATACACAATAATGTTTTGGCGGCCTCATCTTTAGCCTTGATTCCATTCATCAAACTTTTTGAAACATTAAACGAGTCTGTAAAAGATCAAAATGCTTTATTGCATAATCTATTAAACAAAGTTTCATCATTGGAAGAAAATAACACTCATCTAATGACTAGAGTGGAACGTGAAGCGGAGATCTCCTTTCAATGGCAAAACCGACTAGGAGACCTCGCAATGAAGGACCACACAAATAAAAATGATCAAATGGATGCGATCCTAGAGATAATGAAGTGGTGTCAGCACTCTCGCCCCCTGAACAATATCGAATTTGAAGGTCCATTGAAAGAGAGACCTCCTCACCGCGCAGAGAGATCAAACACCATCTCAAGAAGAAAAGAAGAGCAAAGCGGTCCAAATAACATTCCTAATTCCAGTACCGTCTTGGACAAGAGTCCTGGTACATCGCAACTCGACAACGTGAACACCGAAATTGTTGTGTCGTTGGAACCACAAGTAGCACCACCTTTGGGTGACCAGCTTGACCGTATTCATTCGAATAAAGTACAATCAAAACCAGACGCATTACCACAAAATTCCAACTTGTCTGCGGTTGTTGTGGATGAAGTTCAAACTACACAAAACCCTCCTGTACCACTCTCAAAAGGACCTGTAAACACCTTCGACATTTTCAGTGGAGCTGCAAAACTCTTTGTTCCTTTGTTTCCATCCAAACCCTGTGCAAAATCCACAAAAACCCCTGCCAACAAACTGATAGTAAACAAGCGGCAAACTAAGATGAGCAATGCTCGAATAAAAACGAAACAGTTTGTGAGAAATCTTTCGACACCACAAAAGCTGGGACTTTTCTCTCGCAATCCATTAAATGTTCATCAGGGTGAGCGAGATGATGTTCTCTCAAGAAATCTTGTGTCGAAAGAAACCTCTAAAATAAAAGCAGCCGAACCATCAAATCCAAATAAAAGACGAAGATGCGAATCTGATTCTGGTTCAAAGAATTCCGATCTAAGTGTCACTGATTTATGCGATCTTTCGATATACTCAGACAAATCGGTCGAATTGATGCAATCAGAACAGGCAGTTGAAACCCCTCGCCCTGTTCTAATACCTACCCAAGGTCCGGGAAAAATTCACCAGGTGTTCAGATCTAAAAATGTTGAAACAAAGAAGACCCCCACGTGTGCAAATGCCAGCACCTCTGGTGCAGCCTCACAATCCCAAAATCGAGAACGCGAAAAGGCTGCTGCACAACATCAAAAAAAACTATTCACTACAAAGCTAAATCCCAGGATGACAGCTGCACAATGGGAAAAGCAAAAGCAACGTCATCCAATAGCAACTGCACCTGTGAAATCTGTACAGGAACAAAATCTCTGGAGATTAAGACTCGAGAATATTTTCTCAGACTCAAACGAGGTCAACCTAAACCGTAGAAATGTGATGCGATTACTACATAATTTTCCATCCCTAAGAACGATAACGTCCAACGATATAACCATTGTGGAATACATCAATGAAGACTCTCTGGATATGGTCTATCTGCATATCACCTCTCAGGCAGTTGAAAATGCCTTGCTTGCAGCAAAAGACGAGCTACTGTCGTATGGCTTCGATTTGACATTAGAAACCAACCCACAAAGAGAAAGAAGAGGCAACGATGTGCCTCACGATCGAGAGCAAACTCACGAACAACGCCGTGAAGTTTTACGACAACAATTTAATATCAGACAGAGATCAGTCGGACATCAAAATGCCGTCTTCAATCGTACCTCACAGATTCATTCGAACAGGACTTAGCTATCGCAAAACATTAAGGACGACGTGAATGTCCTTTTATCATGGAACACCAGAGGATTTCGGCATCTGTTCGAAAATTTTGAACCATCTTTAGAAAATTGTTTTGCACTATGCCTCCAGGAAACATGGTTGAGGGAGTCGCCGCACAGAGACGGGTATTCCATCGTTCTAAATCCAGCTGGGAAAAACCAGTTTGGTCGACCATTCTCTGGGCTCCTGACCATGATAAATAACGCCTCCGGATGGGAGATTTTGCATTCTTTTTCTCCAAATTTGTTTGTTCAGGGAACAATTCTCAAAAACAGTTGTAGACCGAGCTCAACATTCAAGCATCTTCTGCTCATTAACATCTATTGGAACACAGCAATGATTTCCTCACGTCATTTTATCCAATCGATAACAAAACTGATTGATGATTCCATGGAATTGCTGTCCGACCTACAAGTACTTGTATGCGGTGACTTGAACTTTTCGTGGTTTGATGATACCCTGAAAACGATTAAATTTAAGCAGAAACCACAAACCTCGTGTAGAGGTTATCAATTTCAGTCAGCAATGAATGCTAGGAACTGTTATATGCTCAATGGTCATACAAAAGGAGATTGTCCCCCAAACTTTACATGGCAGCGTGGTGGAAATGGAACTATTATTGTCTATGTTTGGGCATCAAAAACTATGTCTCATGACATCGTCCAGTTGACGGTTCTGAAGTCAAAATTGAGCGATCACTATCCGCTCGAATTAACTCTAAGGGCATTTTCGCCACAAAATGAAGAGCTTTTCAACCAGCCGATCGAAGTAAATCAAGGAGGAAATAGACTAAAAATAAACACTAAGCAATTGAGAAATCTAAACGAATTGATGTCCTCTGAAGAAATAGCTCCACATGACAAATTAAATTACACTGCCTTGCTGGTAGACTTTCAAATAAAATCTAATCATTCAAACAGATGTTCATATTTAAAAAAATATGAATTTAGTCCATTGGTATCTCTAAAAAAAAAACAACTGCAACGTGAATTAAGGAAATTAAAGAAAACCTTAGACCCCAATGCTATGGTGCAAATGAAACATCTGAAGGTGAAGTACCGAAATTGGTTGAAATGTTTCAAAACAATGAGAGATCAAGAACGAGGAGAACGTATTCTGAAGATCATCATTTGTCATCAGACAAAGGACCTATGGAATATCATAAACCACAAAGCAATTTTCCATCAAGCAAAGATGCATCATGGTATTTCCAAGGCCAGTTGGGAATCATACTTTGCCAAGGTCTTGGGAACTGCGGTAAATCGGGCAACATACGAAAGGTGTGAAGTTGACCAGTATTGGGATGTAATTGAAACAAGAGAGGACATATCATCTGCAATTAAAAGGTTAAAAAACTCTCGAGCAGCTGGCCCTGACGGCCTCTCCAATGTCACTCTAAAAGCCAACATTGAGCATTGGACAACTTTTATCTACCATCTATTCCAAGCGATAGCTATCACAAAGCTAATTCCTGGAACCTGGCACTCGGCTATCATAGTTCCTATTTTTAAAAAGGGTTGCCGAGACGATCCGGCGAATTATCGCCCAATTGCTCTGTTAGACATCTTGGGTAAGATATTTGCGTCCTTCTTACAACAGAAGCTGGCAAAGTGGGCTATCAGCTCAGGACACTCTGATATAAGACAGTCAGGTTTTACAAAGGGCGTGGGAACTGAGGTAAATCTAACCATTCTGAACCTATTGAAATTAAAAGCATTTCATCAAGGCAAAAACCTGTATATCGCATTCATTGACATGAAACAAGCGTTCGATTCTCTGGACCGCACAAAATTGTGGAAAAAACTGATTACCTGGTCGTGTCCGCTTGAATTATTGTGCCCCATTATGGCCCTCCACAATAAGACATCAATCCGAGTGCGAATTAATGAGGCTGGTGAACTCACTGAGAGAATAAGTACGAACAAGGGAGTAAAACAGGGATGCCCCATTGCCGCCTTATTATTTAAACTATTCATAGCTGATATATCTGAAGCATTCTCTCAGACTCGATGCTTCCCCCCAAACATCGACAGTAACAGTATCAGTTGGACAATTTATGCAGACGATATTGTCCTAATGGACGCAACCACAATTGGTCTTCAGAGACTCTTCTTAGCCCTTGAAAATTAATTGAGTGACAACTCGCTACAAATTAATGTGGAGAAAACCAAGATCATGGCGATTGGAAATTCCTCCAAAAGACAAATTAAAAACTTCAGATGGAAACTCGACGCATTACAGCTACAACTTGTACCATCTGTTCGGTATCTAGGCATCATTTTTAATACCTCAATCAGAGAACATGATTGGATGTCTGATCTCAAACAACGTATGTTGACCTTCGTGCTACAAGGGGCTAAGCTTCATGCTGAATACGGGAAATTTACCCTAAAACCAGTACTAACCTTCTATATTCAAAAGGTGATCCCTTCAATCAACTTTGGAGCCGAGGCCGGCTGGAATCTTGACTATCATCTGTGGCCGACCCTCGAAGGCTTATTTTGGAGACGCATCCTTAAGCTTCCAAAGGGCACCTCAATGATTTCTATAAGACATGAACTTGGAATCAAATCAATGTACAACATAGTTGTCTGGAATTCGCTGGCCTTATTACGGAAAATGTCAATGACAGACAAGGCTCCGGCTTATCAAATCTTTGCAAATGCAACCAAACAGCAATCTTGCGGTATCATGTTATCGTGGTGCAGCGGTTTAAAAAAGATTCTAGACTCTGCAGATATAAAGTGGGAAACATTAATAGCAACCCCCCAACTTGCGAAACAGAAACTAAGGAAGTGGAACTGGATCCAAAACTTAGAACATAGAAATCTTCTGTCTTCATCGATCGACTTAGGGCCCTTAACAAACCGTCTAGATCAATTACCTAGATATCTCCAAAAATTTCCATCAAGAAAACATCGTAATCAATTTATAAGACTTCGGTTGAACGTTATGACAACTAAGGAGATCCAATGGCGACGAAGAAATAATACTACTAAGATCGAGAATAACCTCTGTAGGTTCTGTGGAAACTCAATTGAATCAGTAAAACACCTGATCATTGAGTGCTCCAACATATCACAGCAACGAACTCGCTACCTTGGGCCTTTTGCCCCAGCTGATGAAGATATGGACAGATGGTGGTTTTGTATCCTATCTGGTTCAAACGTTTCGCTTACATGTGCAGTATGTGAGTTTGTGGAAAACATTTTGACTGAGGACATGCTCTAACCGGAGATATGTTGGCAATATGTGGGCAATATGTTGGCAATATTCATTTATTCATTTATTCTTTTACTCTTTTACTCTCCTTCCTGCGAATTCATAGAATGTGTTGTTTCGCCTTGGTTGTATTGTTGTTTTTCGTCTTGCTTTGTTGTATATGTGAAAATTGGATTCTTCTTATTGTAATTGAAGTTTATTTATAAACTAATTGTTACAATTAAAATAAAAAAAAAATAAAAAAAAAAAAATAAGGGTTTCCATTCAGTATCCCAGACTAGGCATTGACTTAGCTGTAGTGTTGAATTGAATCCTCTTACACAACGCAAACTTTACACGCAGTGCTTACTTACCTGATCCATCGGCTGCGGCCGTTTCTTCACGCTGCATCTCCACCTGCAAAAACAAAAGCATTGCCATACTTACCGGCACGCTGTGAATTCCGGATTTCTTCGTTCTGCATCGCCGCCTGTGAAGACAAAGTATCGTTAACAACTTACTGGCATTCCGCGGACTCCGGCCCTGCAACCCAACATCTGAAAGGCAAAAGAAAAGACATTAAGCAGGTATTTACTTACGTCCATCACGCTCGTCGCAATGAAACGCCTGCGAATACTCCGGCGTCTCTTTAACACGAACTAAGCTGCAAGGAAAGAGACAGTTAGACCGCTTGCCATACTTACGAACTTCCAGGCGCTTCACTTCATCTTTCATCTCAAGAGCTCTGCAATACATAAGGGAAAAGCATATACAGAGTCTGCATATAAACGTGCCACGCATGTAAAGACTATAAAGACAAAAGGTGTCCAGAAACTCACCGCTCGTGCAAATAACGACGGTAACCATCCTCTGAATTCAAGAGGCCTGTGTTTCACCAGTGAAGGAACTGGCAACGGCACCCTGCACCAGACGCAGATGGAGAGCCCAGCATTCACCTATATAAGAAACCTCACTCTTCGAGTCCGACAAACAGTGCGAAGAGGTTCGACCCCAGAAGCCAATCGAGTCCTGCACATCACTTTTCGAGTCACAGACAGCTTCCTGCCAAGACCCGCGCCTCCGTGGGAATCAGGTGAGCGTTACAGAACGCGAAGCCACCACCACAAAACTCCTACCCAGGCGCAATGGAAACCTCAGACACTGATCAACTAGCCCAGTTGCTCGGGGAATTAAGAGCAGAAGTACATGCAGCTCGTCAGGAAACAAACTCTCTAAGAAGAGAACTGATAATTTCCAAGGAGCGAACAGAGGACCTTGCTAGGCAGTTGTTACAAACGCAGGCAGGACAGACAACTTTGCCTGTTCCAGGAGGAAGTTATCCTTCTGCATCATCTTCAAATCCAGTGCAAATCAATCTGCCCGGTAATGTTCCCTTGGCTCCACCCGAACGCTTTTCTGGTGATCCAAAGAAATTCGCAGTGTTCATCAATCAGTGCCGCCTACACTTCTTATGTCGACCAGCTGCATTCCCAACAGACCAGACCAAGGTGGCTTTCGTGCTTTCTTATCTCAGTGGCAGCGCCGCAGATTGGTCGATCCCTTTAGTCACCCAGGATGATCCGGTTTTACATGATTTTCAGGCCTTCCAGTCCAGCATGGAGAAACTGTTCGCAAGACATGCACAAGGGCAGGCCTTGGACAATGAACTTCTCTCATTACGACAGGGTAATCAAGACCTCTTGACTTATATAGCCTCCTTCAATGGACTCATAGTGGAAACACAATGGCCCGAGGACAAGAGAATAACGCTTTTCTACAGAGGCCTGGTGGAGAGCTCAAAGATATGTTAGCGCAAGTTGTGAATCCTCCACAAAATGTTCTGACTATATTGACTTAGTTGTCCAATTGGACCATAGACTACGGAACATGAAGGCAGAACGTTCCAGATTTGATACCTGAGTGTTTTCTAAACCACAGACCTCGAATAAGGGAGCTGACACTGTGGAACCCATGCAAATAGGGGGCATGAAAGGACCTTTAACCCAGAAAGAGCGGGAAAGAAGAAGGCAGCTGCAATTATGCCTCTATTGCGGAAACTCAGGACACTTTCTTCGGGACTGTCCAGTGAAACCAGCTAAGAAGACTGTAGGAGCCGCGGATACCTGTACCACAAATTCTGAGCAGGGAAACAACCTCGCCCGACAAGAGTAGAGGTCTTCTTGCCGAGCGTTAAGATCTGTCCCGTGACCTCGCATTTCGTGATACCCATGGTCCTCATTAGTCCTGAACGTCCGGATCGTTTGCATGCAATTGAAGCTTACATTGACAGCGGAGCAATCGGTAACTATGTGGACCGTGAAATGGTATCAAGGATGAATCTACCCCTTGTCCCTAAGGCAGTGAAAGACGTCATCACTACTGTGGATGGCACGGAGATAGCCTCCGGATCAGTAACGCATGCCACCCAAGAAGTGACGCTAGTGAGTCAAGATGGACACCTGGAGAGAATTGTGTTCGATGTAATCAAGGCCCCTCAGTTCCAGATCATTCTGGGAATCCCTTGGTTAGAGAAGCACAATCCTCAGATCGATTGGCGAGCAAAGACGGTTCAGTTTCCAGAGTGTTTTACCACTTGTTATCCTCGGCCTGATGTTTCACTGGCGGCAATCTCTTCTGAGGAGGTGCCCAAATTACCTCCCGAATACCAGGAATTTCAAGACGTCTCCCGGAAGGATCAAGCCAACACCCTGCCTCCTCATAGGTCTTACGACTGTCAAATAGATCTGATACCTGGAACAACTCCTCCTTGCAGCAGGATTTATGCCCTCACCGAGCCAGAGAACCTTCACCTCAGACAATACCTAGACCAATACCTAGCTAACGGGTTTATCCGTCCTTCAAAATCTCCAGCTTCATCGGCTTTGTTCTTCGTTCCGAAAAAGGAAGGAGACCTTAGGACTTGCATAGATTACCGCGCCCTGAATCAGATCAACGTTAAAAACAGATACCCGTTACCTTTGATCCCTGAACTCCTGGATCAAGTCAAAGATGCATGTATATACACAAAGTTGGATCTCAGAGGAGCCTACCACTTGGTACGGATAAAAGAGGGCGATGAATGGAAAACGGCCTTCCGCACCAAGTACGGGCTATTCGAATATCAAGTGATGCCCTTTGGACTGTGTAATGCTCCTGCTGCTTTCCAGTATTTTATGAACGATGTCCTTAGAGAACTCATAGACGTGTGTGTTTTTGTCTACATTAATGACATCCTCGTCTATTCATCATCTGAAGAGGAACATCAGAGACACGTTAAAAAGGTTCTCGAGAGATTGCGTCAACATAATCTTTTTGCTAAGCTTGAGAAATGCGTTTTCAACGTAACGGAAGTCGAGTTCCTGGGATTCATATTGTCACCTAACGGAGTCCATATGGATTCAAAGAAAGTTGATGCAATCATCAAGTGGCCATCACCAACCTCTGTAAAAGGAGTTCAAAGCATGTTAGGGTTCACTAACTTTTACCGCAGATTCATTCCTGAATTTTCTCGGATAGTCCAGCCCATTACCGCTCTGTTGAAAAAGAACAAACGTTTTGAGTGGTCTTCTGAAGCAGAACAAGCTTTTCAGGACTTAAAAGCTAAATTCATTTCTGCACCTGTTTTAAAACATCCTCTCCCAGAACTCCCCTACATCGTAGAAACGGATGCTTCTAGTCTTGCTATGGGGGCAGTTTTATCACATAGAGATCCGGTCACACACCAACTACATCCTGTTGCCTTTTGGTCCCGCAGGTTTTCGCCTCCCGAGATCAACTATTCAATTACAGACAAGGAACATTTGGCCATCAGATCGGCCTTTAAAGCCTGGCGGCATTATCTTCTCGGAGCCAGACACACAGTCACCGTAATGACTGATCACCGCAATTTACAATATCTAAAGACAGCCAAAGCTCAGTCTTCCAGACAGCTTCGCTGGGCTCTGTTTCTAGCAGAATTTGACTTTATAATTACTTATCGACCAGGCAGTAAGAACGGAAAAGCAGATGCTCTCTCCCGGATGGGAGTAGATGAACAATTGACCAATCCAGAACCAATACCCATAATCCCAGAACAAAGAATTTTGGGTTTGGTCAGTGCTCAATCTTTTGAAGACATCAAGACCATGGTTAAATCACTCCTAACTCCGGGCAATTTGCAACATTGGCAATTAAAGGGGAAATAATTCTCAGTGGATCAAGACCTACCATATTTCCGAGGACAATTGCATTTACCCTGTGAGAAAATACAAAAACAAGTAATCTCCTGTTATCACGACTCTCTAATGGAGGGTCACCCTGGCATTACCAAAACCATGGAAAAGATTAAAAGACATTTCTGGTGGCCGTCATGGAAAAAGGATATTAGAGACTTTGTAATCTCCTGTGGTGTGTGTGCCCAGAATAAAAGTCAGAAGGAGAAACCAGCCGGCCTATTACAGCCACTAGACACCCCTCCCTGTCCATGGCATACCCTGTCCATGGATTTCATCACGGACTTACCTCCATGCTCGGGGTATACTACCATTTAGTAGTCGTGGATCTATTCTCCAAGATGGCTCACTTCATTCCCCTGAAGGGTCTACCATCAGCCTCAGTATTGGCCCGAGAATTCTTAGAAAACATTGTTCGGCTACACGGTTTTCCCTCGGTTTTAGTCTCCGATAGGGGAAGTCAATTCATCTCTCACTTCTGGCTCAGTTGCTGTCGTCTAGCCCAAATTGATGTAAGACTTTCAACTAGTCACCATCCCCAAACTGACGGACAAACCGAAAGGACAAATCAAACTCTAGAGCAATATCTACGTTGCATGCTCCAACAAACTGAAAACCCCTGGAAGGATATTCTTTGGATCGCTGAATACGCTTACATTAATTCGATTCATTCTGGAACAGGGAAGACTCCCTTCTTCCTACTATACGGACACCATCCTAGAACCTCTAACCTGGATCCTCCCCAAGAATTCGAAGCACCTGCTGTGGATCACTTGCACTCAGAGATCACCCGTGCTTTTAAGGAAGCCTCGACCCATCTGCAAAGAGCTAAAGCTCAATTCAAAAGAGGTGCAGATCGACACCGTAAATAGGCTCCTCACTACGCTGTAGGAGATCAGGTCTGGCTATCCACTAAGCACCTGCCTCTAAAGGGACCCCGCACCTTCATCCCGAGATACCTTGGACCCTATCTCATATCTGCCATAATTAATCCGGTGGCTGTCAAATTGGAGTTACCTACACATATGAAAATACACCCAGTATTCCATCTCTCCTTATTAAAACCAGTACAACCAGAAACCCGATTGACTGAATTCCCTGAACCGGTTTTAGTAGATGGAGAACTTGAATTCGAAGTTAAGAACATCCTAGACTCCAAGATCTCCAAATCTAAGTTATATTATCTGGTTGATTGGAAAGGTTACGGCCCCCAGGAAAGGTCTTGGGAACCTTCAGAATATGTCCACGCACCTCGTCTGGTCAAGAAATTCCATCTGAATCACCCCGACAAGCCAAAACCCCCGGAGAAGACACGCTTACGAGGGGCCTTGAGGGGGGGTACTGTCATGATCACTGCTTCCAAGGAGCCAGGACCAGCCCAACGTCCTTGGAAGCAGGCCCCTAACCCTAATCCTAAGCACCAGCCGGTCCACACTGGGACCTTTTGGACCTTGTCCTGGCGCCGGATGCACCAGGCTCATCAAAACCATTGGTCCCGGCACTGGAAGCGCCGGGCTCATAATAGGTGTGAAGATGCTTGGGTGGACTTACCTGCAGCAGACCATGCTGCTTACTTACCAGCTACTTAGAAGCCATCTGAGAACAGGAACTACTTTCTTACCTGGGTGGGGCAGCTCCACTCCCTGGATACAGCACTGGAACTCTACTGGAAACTGGAACTCTTTTCTTACCTAGGCGGGGCCGTGGAATAAGACGCCTCATCACTCCAAGGCTATTTAAACCATACCCGATAGATGAAGCGTGCTTCGCGTTATTCTGCATCTGCAGCAGAACGCTCACCGAGTCTGCTCCGGCCTTTCTTCTTCCGATCCTGGACCTGCAAGAATCCTACTTACCATTTCAGTATCCAGACATCATCAGCACCTGCAAAGAACAGAAACAACAGGTTAGCAACGCAAACTTTACACGCAGTGCATACTTACCTGATCCATCGGCTGCGGCCATTTCTTCACGCTGCATCTCCACCTGCAAAAACAAAAGCATTGCCATACTTACCGGCACGCTGTGAATTCCGGATTTCTTCGTTCTGCATCGCCGCCTGTGAAGACAAAGTATCGTTAACAACTTACTGGCATTCCGCGGACTCCGGCCCTGCAACCCAACATCTGAAAGGCAAAAGAAAAGACATTAAGCAGGTATTTACTTACGTCCATCACGCTCGTCGCAATAAAACGCCTGCGAATACTCCGGCGTCTCTTTAACACAAACTAAGCTGCAAGGAAAGAGACAGTTAGAGCGCTTGCCATACTTACGAACTTCCAGGCGCTTCACTTCATCTTTCATCTCAAGAGCCCTGCAATACATAAGGGAAAAGCATTATACAGAGTCTGCATATAAACGTGCCACGCATGTAAAGACTATAAAGACAAAAGGTGTCCAGAAACTCACCGCTCGTGCAGATAACGACGGTAACCATCCTCTGAATTCAAGAGGCCTGTGTTTCACCAGTGAAGGAACTGGCAACGGCACCCTGCACCAGACGCAGATGGAGAGCCCAGCATTCACCTATATAAGAAACCTCACTCATCGAGTCCGACACACAGTGCGAAGAGGTTCGACCCCAGAAGCCAATCGAGTCCTGCACATCACTTTTCGAGTCACAGACAGCTTCCTGCCAAGACCTGCGCCTCCGTGGGAATCAGGTGAGCGTTACAGGACCTGGAGTTCCAGATGTCATCGTCCCTGCGAACCCTCGGGCCATGGAAGAGGACCGCCTCCGGGACATCGAGCAGGAGTTCGATGATGACCTGGCCCGGAACATCAACATGTGAGCCGTTGGACTTGCCTGCTGCACTTGTAAATAGTTAGTTAGTTAGTATTAGGTTTCCTTTGGTTTTTTTCTTTATTTTGGACCGCTTGGACAATGGACCACATTTCTTTATATATTTTTTTAATTAGGTAGTAGTTTTTGGTAGGTTTCATTTCTTAAGTTGGGCTCACGGACCCTGGATTCTTCAATTGTACATAGTTTTACATTGGATTCATCTTTTTTAATATTTTTTTTGTGTTCACCATGGAGCAATGGTTTTTATTTTCCCTTGGATTTGATTTTTTGAACAGTGACTTTGGACGACATTTCTTTTTGGATTTCTTTTGCTTATGTTTTCTTGATTTTCATAATTTATCGGACATGGACCATTTCTTTTGTTATTCCCATTGTTGTGTGTTTAATTTGATTTACGTTCATGTTATCTTTAATATATTTTTTTTATACTTCCATTTGTGGTATCATCTCATTGGTTTCATGCATGTCATGATATGGGTTTTAACATTCACTTGCACCCATTGTGTGTGTGATGGACATGTGTTCATTTACATACTTGCCATTGGGGTTGTATCATGTAATTGGCATTTCTATGTGGGTGGATGCAATACTTGGGTGGGTCTTTGGCATGTGGAGGCTGGCCATAAGGGCCAGAGATCTAGATTGTGATGACGTGTTGGCTGGGGGACATGTGTCGGGGCCTGCTGGCAGGTGCCCCGCACTGCTGGAGTGTGGGGGTGCAGGGGACATGTGTGGGGGCCTGTTAGCAGGTGCTCCTGTGTCCACTACAAGCCTTCATTGATGTATGTTAGTGGTCAGGCTGCTTCAGGAAGATCATTTCTAATTCGTGCATTTAGAGCAATGATACAACACGTGACCAATTGCTCTGTATAATCTTTCGTGACTGCTCCCACAGGGTTAGCAACATTCAATATAGGTGGTGCTACTTTACATCGGTTTTCTTTTACTACCAGTAGAGCATGACAATGAACTGGAATATCGGAAATTGCATCAAATGCAGCACAAGATGTAGGGAGAGTTCTGAGAAAATGAACAGGGTAATTTATAGAAATTCGCACAAAAGTGGCGCACGCGGCTGGTGCACAGTGTTCCCGTGCGAATGTCTGCGCCAGCTGCGTGCGCTAAAATCGATTTCCACGCACAGCGTATTCATGGATTTTAGCCTCCAAAAGCAGCCGTGGCGCAGAGTGGCGCAGCGACCCTGCAGCAGCGCCAGATACGCCCCCAAGAACGCCCTTGCGCAAGGAAAAGCCATCAAAATCCCCAATCCAGCGCAAAGGGCTGGGCCAACCCTGGACCAGTTTACCGGACTGCCAAACAGCAAACGCCAAGCGGGGAACATGTAGTATGGCTTTTGAGGTAACTTCCACACGCGAAAGGGCCTGTGCGAGCGGGGTGCGTGTATAACTGTTGTTTGCGTGAATTTTCACATGCGATTGGCCTGGGAACGTGTATTCCAGGGGTGCGCAGGAAGTTTCACACGCGATCGGGCCTGGGGGAGCGGGGTACGTGTATTTCAGGGGAGCGCAGCAAGTTTCACACGCGATTGGCCTGGGGACGTGTATTCTAGGGGTGCGCGGGAAGTTTCACACGCCATTGGCCTGGGTACATGTATTTCAGGGGCTTGCGGGTAGTTTCCCATGCGATTGGGCCTGGGGGAGTGGGGTACGTGTATTTCAGGGGCTCGCGGGTAGTTTCACACGCGATTGGCCTGGGTACGGTATTTCAGGGGTGCACGGGAAGGTTCACACGCGATTGGGCCTGGGGGAGCGGGGTATGTGTATTTCAGGGGCTCGTGGGTAGTTTCACACGCAATTGGCCTGGGTACATGTATTTTTGGGGTGCGCGGGAAGTTTCACATGCGATTGCACTGGGTACGTCTATTTCAGGGGTGCGCGGGAAGTTTCACATGCAATTGGGCCTGGGGGAGCGGGGTACGTGTATTTCAAGGGCTCGCGGGTAGTTTCACACGTGATTGGCCTGGGTACGTGTATTTCAGGGGTGCGCGGGATGTTTCACACGCGATTGGGCCCAGGGGAGAGGGGTACGTGTATTTCATGGGCTCGTGGGTAGTTTCACACGCGATTGGCCTGGGTGCGTGTATTTCAGGGGTGCACGGGAAGTTTCACACGCGATTGGGCCTGGGGGAGCAGGGTACGTGTATTTCAGGGGTGCGCGGGAAGTTTCACACGCGATTTCAGCAGGGCACATGTATTTCAGGGGTGCGCAGGAAGTTTTACACGCAATTTCAGCAGGGTACGTGTATTTCTGGGGTGCGGGCAAGTTTAACACGCGATTTCAGCAGGGTACATGTATTTCTGGGGTGCGGGGAAGTTTCACACACGATTTCAGCAGGGTACGTGTATTACTGGGGTCCGGGCAAGTTACACACGCGATAGGCCCTGTGCGAGTGGGGTACGTGTATTTCGGGGGTGCAGGGGAGTCCTACACGTGAATTGGCAGTGTGGGTTCTCCAAGGTGTTCCCTCTACACCCTCCATGGCCCCTGCAGGCAGACCACACCACAGGGGACTACCCTGCACCCCTGGTCATGTCCCACAGGCAGCCCTTCCACCATGGGCATGCCCCCCCAGCCAAGCCACATGTCACCTTGCACTAGTGATCACCAACGCATTACCCCCTTCCACCCCCACCCCACAGCAGTACAGGGCACCTGTCAGCAGGCCCCCACTCATGTCCCCCAGCACCCCCACCCCCCAAGCAGTGCAGGGCACCTGCCAGCAGGCCCCCATTCATGTCCCACTCATGTCCCCTTGCACCTCCACCCCCCAGCACTGAGGGGCACCTACCAACAGGCCCCCACACATGTCCCCTGCAACCCGACCCCCCAGCAGTGCAGGGCACCTGCCAGCAGGCCCCCACTCATGTCCCACTCATGTCCCCTTGCACACCCACCCCCCAGCACTGAGGGGCACCTGCCAACAGGCCCCCACACATGTCCCCTGCCCCCCCCACCTCCCAGTAGTGCGGGGCACCTGCCAGCAGGCCCCCACTCATGTCCCCTTGCAACCCCACCCCCCGGCAGCGCAGGTTCTGCTTATCATGTTTAAGACCATGCAACCTGTCTATGATTTTGTCATGAATGTTCTTTTGATCTTCACTAAGCTTACTTAAGAACATCTGAACATTTTTATGTGAACGTTTTATTTGCTCCATTGTGCTCTCCACTTCTTCCCTGCAAATAGCACTCCTTCCTTTTGTCGCGTATCACCCATGTCTTTGAAGGCATTCCTACTCTTACTGCAGAATAAAAACTATAATTAATATTTAAACTCCAATGCCAAATATACATACATATATAACATTCAAATAGTGTAATATATGCAGTCAAAAACAAAAATTACTGAACCCAATAAAGGTATTCTGGGTGCTACTTATTAGCTAAAGTGTAGGAGGTCGTAGCTGTTAGATATAGTCACTAGAAAACAGAGACTTCTCACTTGAAGATGAAAAAGTGATGAAGAAAGCATTAAAATGCTGTTTTTAGCCTAGTCGCATCAATTATTCCATAGAGAAAAAGTGCAGTTTTTGATCAGCTGTAGCGTGAAATCCGCTAGTCAGATTTGGACCAAATAACACGTACATTAAGGAACTGGATCAAGCATGCACCCCATACCAATTCATTCTCCAAGCTCCATGCCATACATGCATAACTCGAAATGTACATACTTATAATACATCCTCTGTAAGGTTTCCATGTTCCACATGCATAACATCATGTAGGGACATGTATTGATAATTCCTTCCTGTTAGTGCTAGATCACTTTCATTAGTACACTGTATGATATGAGTAGAGTAAGTGGGGTTAGTATGTGCTGGCCCTTGTAATGTAACATGGAGTTGACTTCAAGTGTACGCAATAGTAATATATTACAGACATCTAATGAAGGTGTACAGTGTTGTACTAGTATTGTTTCTGTGAGAGGCTTTGGTTTACAATTTCTAACAGCTTGAAATTGTAGAGTGAATGGTGAAGGAGTGTGGGTGTTGTAATTCCAAACATATAGAAAGCTTCAGGTTGGAGTGTCTTTACGTTGTGAGCAATAATTCTATAAGATTTTAGCTGCTGGCTCATTTGTGTTCCACAGACAAATTGAGCAGTGAAACTCAAACTAGTGTCTTAAATCTTCTCTTAGCCATAGACATGCTTAATAGGTTGGTGTGCCATATATGGAATGCATTGAATCATTGGCCGTGCATTTGATTACAGTAAATATGAGATTAAGGTCTTGATATGTTCATAGTAAGGATTTATAAAGGCCTTGTAGCCACATGTTTGTTTTTGCAATGTGGTGATCCAACATCTGTGCTAAAATGCATTTGCATTCTTACCCACAAGTTAACAACACATTAACATGCAGCTTTCCATATGTTCAACAGTAGTACACCCATGACCACTCACCATACTTGATCATTTGTGTGGCACAGACAAAGGAAGCCGTGTAAATGGTGTGCAATGGGCAGGGAGCCTTGAAGCCCCTGTGTTGCCAATTATTTTTGCGTGCATATTCACCCAAAGAGCTCTATAAATTGTTTACATTGTAAGTACTAGAGGTATGCATCTGATTCCAAACCAAGGGTGTTTTTTTCCTGTGTCGGGAGCGGTGGATCATGGACTTGACTAAATGTTAAAGGCTGCACAGCACGTTTTCTACACATACAACGACATTTCCCTGCAGATTTCACCACCAAAGTTCCAAAAAGCGTGGCTACAATGCCTTCTGAAAAACTCACTTTTAACATATCAAGTCCCCAAAACTAATATTCACAATAAAAGAAGACATAAATAACACTTCAATGCAGCCCTTGTGTGCCACACCTGATACCTGAAAGACACTGAAAACCTATTCATATATTCTAAAACACAACACCCATAAGCCCTCACCATTCACTATACCAGCAGAAGCTGTTAAACATTTGATACCAAAACTTCTCTCGAAAATTATTTCACAACTTTAAACACCTTCGTTAGACTGTTGTAATGCATTCCTGTTACACACACGTGAAGTAACCTGCACCTTATGTCATTTCACATGATTACTGACCATACGCATTGCTACAGAAAGACTCTCTGTAGAAGCACACGTGCTGCACAGTGTACCCTTTCTTTTATGTTTATGTTTCATTTCACTTTTATTTGGCGCACAGCCATCAAATGTTTCCAATACACAATCCATAACAAAACCAGTTACATAGGCAAGTAGATAAAACGTAATCATAAGAGAAAATTGTACATTGCCGTTGACAACTCATTCATTATTTGCCCATTTCCAATAATACAATTACTATGAGAGTTACTACTACACCGGAAGAATTATTAAAATGGTAAGCATTCCATTAAAATCAATAATAAAATCAAGCAATAAGTAGGCATAGAAGATTCCAAACATTAAAATAAAATCAACTATGAAATCAAAAAATAAGTAGACATAGAAGATTGCAAGGTGGGTGGTCTTTTTCAAGGTGTGCCGATGTTGTAAGACCTCAAGGAAGGCTCTGCCCGGTCATCTCAATCTCATGTACGTAGCTTCTTAGGAATGATTTCAATGCTCACTTTACCGATTTGAGCATTGACCAAAAAACACTGTGTGGCAATGGGGTGTCACTAGGAAGTGACCTTTCAGGTTACTGAGCAAGCACTCACTGTGTATTACACAATGGCATTTTTAACACTAACAGCTATCCGATGCTTATAGTGAATGCTAGTCCACTGGCGATGGGGGTAGTGCTGTTACATTTTAATAAAGTGTAAGCACTCTGTCACCCCAGGCACCCCACAAACTGGAAAGGTTAATTGTTTGTATTGAACCTTTAGTAACCTTTAGTGCTGATATAAGTACACAAATGAATGTGGTGTTAACAAAACAAAGTTTGCATAAAAGAACTGAAATTGTGACTTTCAATGGATGAATCACTTTCACATGTGTGAGCCCAGCCGACACGTGTTTCGAGCATATGCTCTTCCTCAGGGATGAATTGTAGATTGTATTCCTCGACTGAAAAAATTGTTGTGGCAATGGTATACGTTGGTGCCTGTTAAGCAACCGGCAAAATAACTGCTGACTGGATCCGTAGTTTTGTGATTTGGGTGGTCATTGGCTGATAGGCTGACCCTCAGAGTGTTCTGTGCGACCAAAGTGACACGATGTTCACTGGATATACTCGTAAGGGATTCTGACCCCACACAGGAGTGTGCAGTAGTGGCTGCAGGACGCAGTGTATTGAACCTATCAGAAGCTTGTCATAGGTGACTGGACCCTTTTACTGTTGCCTTGCCCAGAGTCTTGGCTGCTTTGCTGGAGTCTGTTTGCCCTTCAGGATCTTCTACAGTCTCGGTCACTCCCTTTGCTCGGCTCTTAGACCCTCTTAGACAATCCCCATTCATATTAGCCTTTCTCCTGCTGGGTCCTTGGTTATTAGTTTCTTTATGTTTTATTTGAAAGGGTACAAAAACACCAAAAGGCACAACTAAAAGTAAAGTATGTGACTGTTACTTTTTTCCCATTAAGGGCAACAGTTTACATCACAAAAGAACCGGTGCGGGAGTATGTATCACTGGTGAGCAAAAAACCTCACCTATCTACTGACTCTGGAACACACAAGTGGTAACTGTCCCTAGTCGGAAGCACACCCTGACCCTGTCAAGGCAAGATCTCCCTAGGAAGAATGGTGGTGTACCGCCTATCTAAACAGGAGAGTGAGAGATCTGTCCCTCATCTGCACATCAACTTGACTTATATCAAGAGTACTTAAAAAACCAGTACAGGTATGCTCAGAGAGTGTATGCATTAGATCATTAATCTTGTCTGTCATATCTATAGGGGGTAGCACCACGTTGGAATTTCTCTGTCAGGTTTTAATCACCAAATCCGTGGAGTCCTCCTAGACTGACAAACCTATTTACTGGATAGTTAAACAAATAAACTGTCCTACACATGCATAGCATGTGGGACCTCCTAGTTTCAAAGTGCCCACATTCAGATTGTGTTCACATAAATAAGAACAGCAGACTGGTCATGAGTGGTCTCATGAACCTAAAGTCGACCGGTTTCAATGACTGTTCTTGTTGAAGTCATCTTCTTCAGGACCAAATGTTTTGTATACAGTGTCATTCCGTGTAGGGTCCGCTGGTGCGAATCTGGCGCACACTCCGTCCTCTAAGGAAAGAGGGAAAAACAATAGGGGATCTCAAAATCTAATCCCGGTTTTTTGTTGCTCACTCTCAGTGTGTAAGGTTATTATGATATGGTATGATATGGAATTTATAACGCTACACAAGTGCTTCAAGGCGCGACGAGGCAAGGGAGGGGAAACAGAGGGATGACAGAGACAATGGTTTTACTAGGCCAGGTGTCATATAGATTGCGCAAGTGCAGAGGAAGTGGGAAGGGGAATAGTGTGCGGGGGAAGGAGGCGGGAAGAGTGCAGTACATGGGATTGACAGTAAAAAGAAATAAATAGAATAAATAAAAGCAATAAGTAAAAGTGCGGACAGCTGGTGGCAAGTGCAAGGGTAAGTGCAGACAGCAGGTGTCAGGTGCTGGTAGAGAACTGTAGGGATGCAGAAAACAGCCCCCTAGTGCAGGGGTAGTGAGACATGCAGTGCATGTGTGCAACTGGTTGGGGAGGGGACCTGGGCCCAAGATCAGAGGGTGGCCAGGTAACCAGTGTAGTTTCAGCCAGGTGTTCAGCAGGGGAGAGGAGGAGAGAAAGCAGAAGCAAAGAGGAAGATTTTGAGGTGCTTCCGGAACCAGAGATGGTTCTCCTCAAGTTTCAGGGACACAGGGTTTCTGTTCCAGAGAGAGGCCCAGTAGAAGAAAGAGATCTACCACCAACTCGTTGCTTGGAGAAGCGACTGACCCTAAGGGAGTTGGAGGCGGATGAGCGAAGAGCTTGAGAAGGAAGATATTTAGGAAGCGAGAGTTGAAGGTATTGAGGCCCCAGGTCCCAGAAGACCTTGTGGGCAATGCAGAGGGTTTTGAACTTAATCCTTGCAGCCACTGGGAGCCAGTGCAGAGATTTCAGTCCTGGAGAGATATGATCCCTGGGCTTGAGGGCAAGGACAAGTCTCGCAGTGCAGTCTAGATGAGTTGCCGAAGGCGGAGAGTAGAAGCAGGCAGATTTAGAAAGAGGCTGTTGCAGTAGTCCAGCCTAGAGAGAACCAGAGCTCTGCAGACAGTGAAGTTCTGGTGGAAGGAGAGAAAAGGAAGAATACCCCTGGGGAGGTGCAGCTGGTAGTGTGACTTCTTCGAGACGTCAGAGATGTGATGAGAGAAGGAGAGTGTGGAGTCAAAGATGACCCCGAGGTTTTTAGCCTCACATGTGGGAGCTAGAAGAGAGCCAAGAGAGGCCGGCCAGAGAGTGACAGGAAAGGAGGGAGTGGATGTGCCAATGAGGAGAATCTCAGTATTACTGGCATTAAGGCAGAGATCATTGGCGGCACACCATTCCTGGATAGCAGACAGACAGAGATGAGAGAAGGAGGAGAGGTGGCTGAAGGTAGCCTGAGAATTAGCTGAGTGTCATCCGCATAGCACCACAGGAAGAGATAGAGATAGAGGAGGGGTAGGACCCAAGTTGGACCTGGGACGGTCGATTGGAGAGGAAAGAAGTCAGCCAAGCCAGGGCCAGATCGGTGATACCCAGGTTACCATAGAGACGGTTGAGCAGGATGGCATGGTTGACCGTGTCCAAGGCAGAAGAGAGATCAAGTAAGATGAGGATACAGTGGGTGTTGGAATCAAGGTTGGAGAGCTTTGTTGTTCACGGATGTTTAGGAGAGCAGTTTCCGTGCTTCTGGCAGTTCTGATGCCAGACTGATGGTCAGGGAGACAACCAACAGATTCAGTGCGAAGATTAAGCTGGGAAATGGCCAGCTTTTCCAGGAGTTGCCAGGAGTTTGCCCAGGAAAGGAGTGATAGAGACGAGCAGTAGTTAACCGGGAAGGACGGGTCGGCAGAGGGTTTCTTATGAAGAGAGTGCACAAGGGAGTGCTTCAGGGGCAAGGGAAGACTCCAGAGGTGAAGGAGTGGTTGCAGAAGTCAGCCAGAACAGGAGCCAGGGTGTTAATGTGGTCCTTGGTGGTTTTGGAGGAACAGTGGTGAACCTGGTTTGACGAGACTTTCATAGATCAGACTTGTCTGGAAACCTTGTCTGGGGATAACAGGGGAAAGGCAGGGAAGAAGAGAGTAGAGGTGGCCGAAGAAAGGCCAGAGGAAGAACAGGGAGTAGAGGGAGGAGTGGGAGAGGAAGAGAGAGAGGACAGGATGTCCTGAGTTGTCGAGATGAAATGAGATGCCAGGGTGGCGCAAAGGGCCTGGGAAGGGACAGGAGAGGTAGAGACTGCAGCAGGATTGGCCAGTTCCTTGCAGATTTTAAAGAGTTCAGTGAAGTTGTTAGATGCCACAGAGACGCTCTCTTCTTGGTGCGGACAGAGAGACAATATTGCCTTTGGAGCCAGCGGCAGGCCAGTTTGTCAGAGGATGTACCAGAATCGCGCCATTTCCGATCAGCCACCCTGCACTTGCGTTTGAGGGAGACGAGGTCTGAGTCGTACCAGGAGTTGCACTTGGCTTTGGGCTTCAGGCAAATCGTCGTGATAGGGGCAATAACATAAAGAGTATCAGATATAGCAGAGTAGAACATAGAATGTGCTGTGTCAGGGTTTGAGTCAGCCAAAGGGCGAGGGGGGGGGGAAAGTGACAGCAAAAAGCTTAAACTGACACACGCTTCATGGGTCAAATAACCGAGAAGGTGGGGGCAGTGCTGGAAGTGGCTTGGCCTAAGGGGTGGAGAACGTGAGCTGGGAGGAAAGGATTAAGTGATCAATCCAGGAGAGAGGAGAAAGGAGTGGTGAGAACGATAGAAACGGGAAGGTTGGAAGAGATCAGAACACCCAGAGTGTGCCCTACACAGTGAGTCGGGCCAGAGGAGAGAATACAAAGTGAGAGAGAGTCGCAGAGGTCGCGAAAGAGTCCAGAGGAAGGACAGGAAGCATCCAGATGGATGTTACAGTCTCCCAGAAGGAGGAGTTGAGTGGTTGAGACCAGGAGGGAAGAGGAGAGGTCAGCCCACTCAGAGAGCCAGGTGGCCGACAGATGGTAGCCACAGTAAGGGAATGGCTAGGAGAGAGAGAGAGAGCCTGCAGACGAGGCATTCGAAAGAGGAGTAGGCCTGTGTAGGAATGACAGAGGCAGGAATCCACTCGGGGAAGGTCATGGTTCCCCCGCCAGAACGGTTGGAACTAGTCGTGGAGAGGATCTTGTAGCCATCGGGGAGGAGAGTGTTAAAGCTTGTTACAGAGCTGGCCGCGAACCATGAGACCGAGGACATCAAGGACAAGTTCTTCCAAGAGGCGGCAGATGTCAGAGGAGTGTTTGACAGCTGAGCGAGAGTTAAGAGTGGCAATATGGAGACGGTTGCCATCCTTGAAAGACTTCAGGGGAGGGGTACAAACCAGAGGTACGCCCTGAAGTGGTGTAGTAGAAGCCCGAGGGGGGGTAGAAGAGGAAGGAGGAGAGGGCAAGGTAGCCAAGGAGGAGACAGCAGGGGGAGGCAAGGAAGCCGTGGAGGGAAGAGAGGGAACAGCAGGAGAAGGAAGGAAGTTGATGAGGCGCAGGAAGCGTCTATCAAAGAGGAAGAGATTGGCCTGGGGGCCTTAGACCTAGACGGTACCATTCAGGTAAACATCTATGATGACCTTAGAGGAGTCGGAGAAGGCCAGGAGGGCCTCCCATCGGGTGCCACCATTAATGGGAGAAGAAGAGAGAGGAGAAAGCACAGAGACCATATGAAGAGTCCATAGGTCTGGCGAGGGAACGACAAAGATGATGTCGGTGAGGGTTTGCCTAGAGGAGGCACAGGTATAGGTGTCAGCGATAGGGAGGCCTGGGTTGGAGACCAGAATGTCCTTTTTAAACTTCTTCCTACCAGATTCCGTGAGGAGAGCGGGAGGATAGTCGATAGAAAAGCAGTTGGAAAAGATAGGAGAGACAGAGAGCACCATAGAGTAGGTGGGGAGAGGAGAGAAGAGTAAAGGGTGGAGTGAAAGGAGGGAGGGTAGGGGCAGGGAGAACACTAGGGAAGGAAACAGGGAGGGGCGCAAGCAGACTAGACAGAGATGAGACAATAGTAGACAATTGGACAGGACGATAGGCACTCAGACTGTGGTAGAAAGATTCCTAGATGAATGCTTTGCTAAGAGTCAGAACTGCAGAGTGGCACTACTTTCACAATGTAGTTTAGATACTGGAGAAAAAAAACACACCTAAGTCTGAGAGTTCTGTACAGGGGGAAAAAGGCCTAGGTTTCACAATGCAATTTTAAATACTTTCCCAATGCATTTTTTTTAAACTGGGGAAAAACACAGCTAAGTCTGAGAGTCTGGTATGTGGCCAGGTTGTCAGAGCGTAGAGTGCGGGCTCTACTCTTAACCCGGGCCACTCCTACCGTACTTGTCACTGGTGGTTGACAGCTGGCTGCTGGCTTCTCCTGCTGACACGACAGGGCCCAGGAAGGTTCAAAAAACAAAATCACCTCACCTGCGGCTCCAGGAATGGTAAATGAGCGCACGATGCAGAGTGAGTCAAACACACAAGACAAGACACATGGAAGGGGCAATTAGGTGGGGGTGGGCGGACTTGGGAGGTGGGAGGAAGGAGGGAGAGGGAGGTAACACAAGCCGGGAACAGAGTGCGTGAGCAGGGGGCCTAAACAACAGAGGCACAGTAACACAGGGCCCAGGAGGGTCTAAAAAACAAAATCACCTCACTTGCGGCTCCAGGAATGGTAAAATTATGAGGACAGTCTCTGTACGTGAGAAGTTAATAGGTTTTAAAGCCACTTTATGTTGGCAGTGTCCACAACTATGGGCTGTGTAGTTGCCCAGTAGTGGAAGTGAGGGCAGAGGAGAAGAAATGGAAGGGGGATAGGTGGTGAACCCAGAGAGCCCAGGGCTGTGCTCAACATAATATGCACTTTAGTGGCCACCTCAATGTTGTAAGAGTTAAATCGCATGCAGCACAAATTGTTAGGTAATCACAACGTGCCGGGCTAGACCCAGAGACCCCAGGGCTGTGCTCAGCCTAATATGCACTAAAGTAGACACCTCAATGTAGTCAGAGGTAAATCGCATGCAGGACAATTCATTAATTGTAATCACAGCATACGGGGCTAATGCTTCTGAAATACTCCGGTCGTCGGAAATCACAGTAGTGGCATGGTGTGCAGATCAGGGATCTTGCAGCACGTGGTTTCTAAACAGTCAATGCAAACAATCAGAGAGGTTGTAATACGTTCTTGTGTACTAAGTCACACTACCTTTCGAGCACATTGTAGAGGCATAGGATGCACTAGTGAAAAGCTTGCTGTTTTGCTTTCGTGTCTGCAAGAAAGCAGATAACAACAGAAGTGGTAGGGGGTTTAATAAAACTGCAAAACTGATCCATAGAGGAGAGGGCGAGTGTCTCAGACCCTGCTTACCTTCCGCAAACACAGGCAGTGGTGAGTATGGCTTCCTCAGCGATCTGCAATTAGTCTGTGGCTGGGAGCCGACTTGTCGCTCCGTGCTGGTAATAACCGGTTGGAGCCCGCACATGTCATCATGTGGGCGTATGATTCATCCACCCACTGAGAGTGTACTGAGTCCAGCAAACATATTTGAACGGGGAAGCCCTCGGGTGTGTGTAACTATATGTAATGCCATGGAACAGGGAAAATAGCATTGTGTTTTAGCCCCGTGATCGTGTCCATAATACTTTTAATGGGCACAGACTTCTTCAGCTTCTTATAGTTAGTCTGTGGCTGAGAGCTGTCTAAATGCTCCATGCTAACGTAAACACAAGTCAGCGCATGTCACGGAGTGAGCGTGTGGATACCTCCCCCCACTAGGTGTGTTCTCAATGTGGCAGACATTGTGGAACGAGGAACCTTCGGATGCATATTATTGTGTCTAGTGTCATTGATCAGGGAAATAAGCATCATGTGTGGGCCCCAGAGGAGCCTGATTGTGCCGAGTGATACATTTTACTGAGCACTGCAATCTTTTCTATCTGCTCTATGTGCTTTATTATATGCATTTTATTCGATGTTGTGATTCGGGAATGTCTTCATAGGTTTTCCATTCTCATTTATGCATATGCAGCATAGCAATGCAGAGGTATCTTTTCTACTGAAAGATTAAAAGAATATCGAGGCTTAATACCACATAATAGGAATATGCCAGTCACGAGTACTAATGTACAAGCACACTTTATTTAACTGAACAGCTGTCTGGCCCTCAACACCCCACAATGTGTGCAAGCAGACACCGTGCGATGAGAGAGTGCTGGACATTTCAAAAACATGAGTATATACATTTTTCTTACACATCGTCCAGCCCCTCTTTGTGTAACAAATTTACCTAGGGTACATAGCCTTTCCACATAACTAATACATGTTCGAACATTCTTTGAATAGTTTGTTGTTTTCTGTTAAACACTTCATATGTTTTTCAAACATTGGACACAAAGGTAACAGTCCTCATTTCATTTACTTATATTTGTCCACCATTTGTTCTTAAGTTTAAAGTCAGCATAGTTTCAAGGAGCGAAAACAAAGATTTATGCATAAGAACGTGTTCAGCTATTCATCATTCTGTTTCGCTATTTGAACGGGGAAGACTTTGTTGGTACATATAGCATCTAAATTACTGATTAGCACGGTTCATGTTTAACTCTAAGGTTTCCTTGGACAAACAATGCACCTTAGGAGCTTCAGCATGCTTATCTATGTTGAAACAGTACAAAGTTAATTTTGCTCTGCTGGAGCCAAAAACACAAATTCTAACATGCAACAGAAAGAAGTTGTTAATCAAAATGGCGGATAACTTAAAATGGCGGCGCACTCAGCCCATTTCAGGTTCATTTAAATGCACTTTACAGTGCGATGCGAATGTGCTTAGGCCAATGTTTACTATCAGGCAATATTCATACAAAATATACTTTTACAAACCCTCCTTTTGGCTTAGGCCAAGAGCATTACTCAAACATTACCATCATCTGAAAAGCATGTATCGTCGTCAGAACATCCTGAATTGCTATCTTCCAAAACATTAACTCCTTTATAGCGATGTCCTGCCTTACCAAGGCATTAGTAATCTTTCTGGTGCATATGTGTCTTAGGTTCTAGTTTACCAACCGCTTGTGCACAATTTCCCCCTATCATAGAACAAATGACAGGAAGACACTGTATGCAGCAGCAGCAAAACAGTACAATGCCAAGGATCACCATTATAACTGCAAAGATTTTCCATCCCCAAGATCGCAACAAGTCCCAGAACCATGTGCCAATATCCCAGTTTCCCTCTGGAACATGTACTTCAGTACTTAAGGTGTGCAATTTCTTAATTGCCTTAAATATGGTGGGGGAGGTATCGTGTATAAAAACACAAAACGCAGATCCCACCATTTTTCACACCCCAACACTCTCAGCTAGAATGATGTCTAGCACCATCCTATTTTGAAGAGCCAATAATCTAATAGCCTTTTGCTCTAGTGTCTTGTTGTATAGGATGTCAGTGGTTTCATTGATGGTTTTCTCTAAAACCCTTGCCAATTTTCTAATATCTTGGGAGTTTATTATCTGTCCCCAAAATGGCATAAAGGATTTAGCAATGTCACTCAGAATCTGTGAGGGAGTGTCACCATCCTCGTCCCGCCTGGGATGAGTTCTAGCAACTTCAGAAGTGGTGGCAACATACGCCTGGTAATAGTATACCTAAATAACAAGTACCCTCCCAATCTCTTGGCAACCAAGGATATGCCTCATTACTGCAAACAAAGTAAATGGGATCTCCTACATATAGAGGTCTATCTTCACTAGTTAGCACAGCATCTTTTGTACACCCCTCAAATGTACCCATTGGTTGGGAACCCTCTCTTCGTATGCAAAATGGAACAGAGTTTGGACTATGGTTAACAGTATCGGAAGGAGGCATGGCATCCCTATTACCTATGGGAGCCATTTTAATGGTAATCGTTGATTGGAAAGGTCTGGAAAGTCTATCAGAAGGCCTAATAGAAGCAACATTTAGCTTGCTCCTATTCGCAAACAGAGAACATCCTAAAGGTGCTAAAACTTGTTTTCAAACGTATTGAGGTTAGTCCCATCAAAATTCCCAGTGACACTATCGTTCCAATGGCCAAAGAATAATGCCCTAAGTGAAGCATAACAAGCAGTAGTTATAGGGAGTGGATGTATATACCAGCCCAATCCCTTTTCCCTATGTTGTGGCAGATGTGAACATATCCAACAATTGATCTTATTCAGAATGGCATGGGTTGCGTTTGTGATCATCAAGAGAGTGTTGTTATGATAACCCCCTCTATGTTGGAGGTCTCGAGGATGAAGAGTGTACGAATGCACGTATGGTGGAGACACAATGAAGACACTTGCAGTTGGCAATAAACCATCAAGCGGATGTGTACTTTCCAGATACCAAAACCCGAATGTCAATGCAATTATAATACAAGCTGTTATTGTGATCAGAATCCATTTGGTCCTCGGGGACCATGACCCTTGATGGGCAGACTCATTATCAGCAAAACGATCAGTATCCTTATTAGTACGAGTGGCCTCTAAAATAGGCATAGTTTCTCAGCGTCCGTTAAGAAGCCTCACTGTTAGGCTCTTTTAGTTCATCCGTGGGTGGCACTTGACCACGTGGTGTATCTTGATTGAAGGTAACTTTTCCGGTTCCTGCCTCTTATTGTATGAAGCAGAGGAATGACAAGGGACTGGCTCAACAGTGGTTTCTTGTGGGTTTCTTGTGGGCACAGAATCCTTGCTGTACTTTCCTATTCTATTTACATTAATGTCATGTTAGCAGGCCCTAAATCTAAATCCTGTTCCGTGGTCGCAGATCGTACCTTGACACACCAGGGTCAGAAAGATCGGTGAACAAAGCATCCTGAAGAAGCATAAACAAGATCGATCGACGGTGAAGAAGAAAATGAAGAAGCAGCAATCTCCCCAAGCCCCACAGGCTCAGGAAGGACTTTCGAAGAAGAAGCAACAATCTCCCCAGGCCCCACAGGCTCAGGAAGAACTTTCGTGACACCCTTGGTGTCGATCAAAGCAGCCCTCGCGTTGTGAGCATCGGGATCAACAATTCCCTTCTCTACCCTTTCGTCATAGGGCAGAGGAAAAGGAATCCTCTTCACATGTGTCACGTGGATCCAGTGTTTCTTTCCAGTCACTCGTACTGCAGTTTGCGTAGCCAAAAGGATCTGATGTGGTCCTTTCCAACAATGTGTAAGGCAGGTTCCCCTCTCGAAATTCTTCACCAGGATCCACTGACCAGGTCTGATCGATGACTTGGACCCTCATATTTTACAGGGAGGGCTGCTCGTACCTGTTGGTGAATCAAACGCATGTTTTGAGTCAACTGATCACAATAGTCAGATAAAAGCAGGTACTCAATTACTTTGAACAGGCTTAAGCCTCGGTGCATTCCATACATTGGCTGGTCTCCCTATGACAATCTCATAGGGGGAGAGCCCTGTCTTTGATTATGCAGTCATCCGCATTGATAGTAAGACTATTGGCAAAGCGTCTGGCCATTTCAGATTGCTGTGCGCACACACCTTGGCAATTTTGTTCTTTAGAATTCCAGTATGGTGTTCCTCAACGCCGGCACTCTGAGCATGTCTGGTCGAGTGGAACCGTTTATCAATCTGTAATCCTGCACATACTTTCAGGATGACAGCAGCGTTAAAATGTGGACCATTATCAGACCAAATTAATCTCGGCAAGCCAAACCTAGGAAAATATTCCTTAAGCATGGTTTATGCCATTGACATTGCTCTAGCATCTTTCAGTGGGAAAGCCTCAACCCATTTGCTAAAGGCACAGATCACAACTAGGACGTATTTATAGTTTTGATAACGTTCTATCTCAATGAAATCAAAATGGATCAACTCAAAAGGCATGGAGGGGGACCATAACTGTCCTTCGGTGTCGGTGTTCCCTTCCCAATGTAATGTTGCAAGCATATCATGCAACTCTAGACCAGACGTTCAGCAGTTTTCTGGATATTTGTGTTATACCAGACGGGATCTAACTGTTGCCAAATCTTTTTGGCACATATGTGGGTTGGGTCATGAGCCATGGTGACCATGGCAGTGACATAGGCATTGGGTAGCATCCATCTTTGCTTTTCATTATCCACCCAACAACCCTCATCATCTAGACCTGCTGGACCCTGAGCCCACTGTTTGATTTGTTCTGGGATAGCTTCAGCCTGATTTTCTTTTATTCAGCTAATCTCTTCGTCCATCATACAAGTGTCAGTAACCCATCTTGTTGGTTCGAGTACGTACATCTTTGGGTGCAAATCAATAGCAGTCTGTTTGGCTATTCTGTCAGCAAAAGCGTTCCCTTTTCCTACATCGCCAGTCACTTTCTGGTGTGCGGCACACTTCATTATTGCTAGTTGCGTAGGAAGCGCAAGTGCTGACAGCAACCGGACTATCAGAGTGCCATATTGAATTTTTGTTCCATGTGAGGTCAAGAATCTTCTCTCAGCCCGTAGTCGACCAAAATTATTAACCACCCCAAATGCATACTGACTATCTGTATATATATTTACACTAAGCCCTTCAGAAATTTCACAAGCTCTGGCTAGCGCAATAATATCTGCGGCTTGCGCAGAATTATGCGGAAATTGTTTAGTCTCCACAATAGTGCTTAACGTGGTGATTGCATAATAAGCAGCAGTGGATGTACCATCTGGAAGTTTAAAACAGCAGCCATCACAGAATAGCTCCCTTTGCGGATTCTTTAAGGATGTATCAATTAAATCAATTATGCCCTTCGTTTCTTTGTTCTGTAATAAAGAGGCAATCATGTGACATTTCGTCACTGCAACCCTTCTCTTGTGGAGAAGGCAATAGTTCAGCACGATTCAATGAACAACATCTCTTAATTTGGATATGCGGAGCAAATAGAATCATATCTTGTTAATCTCGCTGATGTGAGATGTTGCGTCTGAGTTCTGTTTAATAGAACGTCTACGGAGTGGGGTACCATCACAGTTAAAGAATGGCCTAAACTCATACCCTCACTTTGTTTCACGGATGCAGCAGCAGCAGCTACAGCTCTCAAACATCTTGGCAAAGCGCATGCAACAGAGTCTAACGTGGAGGAAAAATAGCCTCACTGCCTATTCTTGCCCCTATGTTCCTGTGTGAAAACAGCCAAAGCACATCCATCACGTTCATTCACATACAAAACAAAGCCTTTCTCGTAATTTGGTGTGTCCAAAACTGGTGCTGAACACATCGCAGCCTTAAGCAGATCAAAAGCGTTCTGGTAATCCATCTTCCACGGTAAAGGCAAAGAAATGTCATACTTCGTCAGTGCCAACATAGGTTTTATCAACAAAGAAAAATCTGGGATCCCCTGTCTACAATATGAGGCAATGCCTATTAAAGCTCTTGACCTCTTTCTGTTTATTTGGATCAGACATATCAGAGATGCTTGTATCCGTGCAGGTGTCAGTCTTCTTCCCTCCTTTGACAGGAGATAGCCCAAATAGGCGACCTCCTGTCGACAATACTGAAACTTCTTCAACAAAGCCTTATGCCCATGCTCTGCTAAATGAATAAGCAGCAACACGGTGCCCTCTTTGCAAGCAACTTCAGAATCAGCAGCAGAAGTAGATCATCAACATATTCCAACAATGTACAAGTGGAAGGTAACTCAAGTGTATAAAGCTGTTCTTTCAACGCTCTACTATAGATGCTTGGACTCTCAGTGTACCCTTGCGGCACATGAGTGAATGCGAATGTGCATCCCCCTAGGGTGAGCGCAAACACATATCTGCTATCAACATGCACAGGGATACTAAAGAAAGCGTTTTTCAAATCCACAACACTAAAATGTGTAGCCATGGCTGGAATCATAATCAGAATTGTGGCAACATCAGGCACAATCAGAAACTGTGGATCATCAACCTTATTAATTGCGCGCAAATCAATAATAAAATGAAAAGGAATCTCATTATCCCCTTTTTTGTAAACTGGTAAAATCGGAATATTACACACACTTCCTGCAATTTCCTCAATTACATCTCGGTGTATGAAATCAGAAATAATACTCTTCAATGCCTGTTCACCTTCAACCAAATTCTTATACTGGGGAATACGTTGCAATTTAACACCTGGCTTCAACCCAATTTTAACTGGTTCAATTTGTAAAATTCCAACGTCATTATCATTAACTGTCCATAAACATGTCGGAACCTTATTCAGCTCAATTGGTAAAGGCATAGACAGAAATTGTGGAACGGAAGTTTGTTGGGGCAAAACCGTTAAGTACAGTCCATCTGGAGAACAGTAAATCACAGCATTCAATTCCTTTAATAAATTCAATCCCAACACATTTTTGCCACATTTTGTCGTCAATAGAAATGGACAAGAATCAGTGAATGGTCCCAGTGAAATTGGTACCGGCAGAGAGACCGGACTTTCCACTGGCGTACCAGAGAACCCTACAGAAATGTTGTTCTGCCCTGACAGTGGAATATCTGGAACCTGTAAATGATCAATAGAACACTTCTGTGCTCCTGTCTTTATCAAAAATAGATGCTCCCTATACCCCACCTTAATTTCAACGTAGGGCCCTTTCTGATCGATGGGAATAGGTACCGGTTCCAGACCCTGCTTTGGGCTGTCCTAACAGAACAGTATATTGTCAAATCCAAAATCTCAGAAAAATAGACATTCGAACGATTATCAAAAATATTCCCAGTAGTAACACTCTGTTGCTGATTATCTTGTGATGGTGTCTGTTGATTCTGTGCAAACTGACTTCTACCAGGACCCCCTATCCCAGGACAGCCTCTGAATCGTCTACCCATTGCAACATATGTACTGTTTGATCTCTGCTGAAGGATCGGACATTGTGCTCGCCAATGACCCTCATGCACACTGGTTCATATGTACAGGACCCATCAACAAAACATCAACAAGATGCAAGTTATCCAAAACAACGCCCTACGAGCAGCTCTGAACATATCCAAACATGAACACACCTCTGACACTAGAAGATCCTGCCACTGGCTATCCATATCTCAGAGAATTGAATATAAAACGCTTTGGCTCACGCACAAGTGCCTAACCAACCAAGCACCCAGATACCTATCAGACAACTTCACACTCCACATCCCACCGCGTCCAACCAAATCAGCACAAACGCACTGTCTAACCATCCCCAGAAACAAACTCCAAAAAGCAGGTGGCTCAAGCTTCACGTGCTTGCCTCTAAACTTTGGAACTCACTGCCTCTGGATCTCAGATCTGAACCCTCCTTTCACAGATTCAGACACAGCGCCAAATCCTGGTTACTAACCAAAGAAACCATGAACTACTAACACTATACTGCTAACATACCTATTACCTGCAACCTTGTACATTATGTATTATTACATGACCTATGTCTGCCATACCCTGTACCCATCTGTATTTGCCTGATAATGTACCAAATCTCTATACTGACCTACTACGGACCTTTTTGCATTGTATTGTATTACTCTGATATGCTGTTTTTCAATTTAAGCGCCTGGATGCCCCAAGGCCAGGCGCCGCTATACAAATAATAAACTAAACTAAACTAAAGTTGTGCGCCACCCTGTGGTGTACATTGGCCTTTGAACTGTGAATTCCCACCTCTGGCTCCTCTAGCTATTTGCTGCAATAACACTCTAGTTTTCAGGTCTCCCTTCTTCTTTTCCACCTTCTCCTTCTCTGTATAAAGCCTAATTTCATAGTACTGAGCCATGTGTAACACTTCAGATTGTGATTTCACTTGCCATGCACTCTCAGAAGACATGATCTGTGATTGGATTTCAGGCAATAATCCACACACAAGCATATCAACAAACGGCCTCTTTCCTGGCTATGTAATTAAGTCTTGACCACTAAAAGCCAAAAATACTTGCTAAAATCTGTTAAAATACTTTATTGCACCCTCTGACTTCAATTGCATGCAAGCCGTTAGCTTATCTCATATGATTATTTTTTCAGGAACCAGAGTTTTCTATTTAGTCACTGTTCTATCTGGCAACATCAGTATCACCTGTGGCGGTTTCTCACCGGCATTCCTTTCCCCATCTACTCGTACTAAGACATCCCATGTGTCACCCATCCTTGCCTGATCGTCTACAGTTCTAATCTGCTTCCACAAATCAACAGGAAGGATCACGGGAAACAACAAATCTATGTCACCCAGCGTGAAAACTGACGAATGCAAGACAGATTTAATTTCTTTATAAAATCCTGTTGGAATCTTCCTAATATCTGGAATTGATTGCCTAATGGTATTCACTTCCGGTCTAGAAAACGGAACAATGGCAAACTGTGAGACATTATGTGCTTCAATAGTAGTGGCAGGTGTTCCTGCTGCAGCATTGGCTGGAATCTATACTTTTGGAAAAAATGTCGTAGGAACCTCCCTCATCGGCAATTGTAAAGTAGGCAAATCTGAACGTCTATTAAGCAACAAAGCTAAATCAAGTGACAAAGTAGTCAAAGCGGTATCGGGGGAAAATGCTCTCTTATAAATAACCATCAAATCTGTGGGACAGCATTCCTTTCTCTTCATAAATTCATCTTATAGATACTCTACCATCACATCATCTATAACACTTGCCTTTGTATTGCCGGAGCATACTGACTAAACATGTCATGCACTTCAATGGGAGAAATTGAAACATCGGAAATCCATCTAAGAGCGTCTCTTGTGCAAATGTGCATTTCTTCACTCATTGGTTTCAATGGAGGAAGAAATCGCTTCTGCACATATGAAGCTTGCCGTTCATTACCATCCATTTCATCTTCCTGTAATCGATCTAGCTCCCTTTTAAACTCAAATACCTTCTCTACATGCTCATATACTTTCTCCGCAGTGTCCCTTGAGTGGGCAAGGACATCATTCAAATCCCTCAACCCCTGTGGGACATTCATGTCCGTAAAATCACTCCATATATCAACTAAATACGTTCCCATCCGTTCTATCAAAATATTCTGTTCAGGAATACCCCTTTGGTCAGAAATCGCAACTAAAACAAATGATTCATCACCCTCTTCTACGTACTTATTAGCCCACGTACACAATTCTTTCTTTCTGCCTTTAGATACTGTGCCACGTGTCACTTTTCTTGGATCAGCTCCCGCCCCTTCAACCACTACAGGTGGAGCAGAACCACCTGGCAAAGAGTCAATAGATAGAGGAGGCAATACCGCCGGCGATGCAGACAGAGCTATGGGGACGGCAACTGTTGGCAAGGGTGCAGGTGCAGGAGAGGGAACAACAACGGGAGGACGAGGAACAACAATGGGAAGCGGAGGAACAACAACGGGAGGAGGCACATAAGGAGGTGGTGGAGTTGAAACAGCTCTACGTCCATTCAATAATTTATTAATTAACTCATCTGATGTATGAAAATCCTGAGAGGGACATATCTTTTCCACATCTAGTTGAAAAGCCCTATCCATACTTCTAATGGATTCTGACTGTACCTGCTGATCATGCAACAATGCTTTCTCAGCATTCGTCATGTGTCTACGTGCATGCTTTTCTCTACTTCTAAGTTGCTGCATAGCTTCCTTTCTCCAATCTCTAACGGCATCAAATACTGCAGGCCTAGCCTTTATTCTCAACAATACAGATTCTAAATGCTCTAGGCGGGCAATGTCAAAACTACCATAGACTGGCCACTGAATTTCGGAAACATGTCTGGTCTGTCTGTGCCAAATTTCATTAAATACTATAGTTCCTACGCCATACTTAAAATACATTAAATAAGCCGGAGACCCATCGGGTGGCTCCGGTTGGCCTTATTTCAAAGATTGTCTCTCTCTGCGGAATAACACCCTGAAACATGATGACAATTTCGCAGGCATTTCAAATCACTGTCGTCACCTGGCATCATTTATATTTGCAAAAACAAAACTGCAACCAATATCACGACTTTTAAGAATCGGGGCACAACTCACCTGATTTCAAATTTCAAAGGGGTACAATCGGATTACAAATCGTCGTGTCTACCGTTTTCATAAAACAGGCCTCGATACGGGGACCCTCGTCATGATGTCCTACTAAATGCTGCTCAACATCCAGGAATCGGGTGTGAAGTACTGCTTGTCTCACTTTGCAGGGGCCCCTGTCACTCTCCGATCCCGGTCTGGTAGCCTCGTCTTCGTCTAGCGATGTGACATCAATCCTGAGGGTCCCTATTCGGGCGCCATCTGAAAGACTAAAAGAATATCGAGGCTTAATACCACATAATAGGAATATGCCAGTCACGAGTACTAATGTACAAGCACACTTTATTTAACTGAACAGCTGTCTGGCCCTCAACACCCCACAATGTGTGCAAGCAGACACTGTGCGATGAGATAGTGCTGGACATTTCAAAAACATGAGTATATATATTTTTCTTACACATCGTCCAGCCCCTCTTTGTGTAACAAATTTACCTAGGGTACATAGCCTTTCCACATAACTAATACATGTTCGGACATTCTTTGAATAGTTTGTTGTTTTCTGTTAAACACTTCATATGTTTTTCAAACATTGGACACAAAGGTAACAGTCCTCATTTCATTTAGTCATATTTGTCTACCATTTGTTCTTAAGTTTAAAGACAGCTTAGTTTCAAGGAGCGAAAACAAAGATTTCTGCAAAAGCACATGTTCAGCTATTCATCATTCTGTTTTGCTATTTGAACGGGGAAGACATTGTTGGTACAGATGGCATCTGAATTACTGATTAGCACGGCTCTTGTTTAACTCCAAGGTTTCCATTGTGCAGTGCAGGACAAACAATCCACGTTAGCAGCTTTAGCATACTTATCTACGTTGACACAGTACTAAATTCATTTTGCTTTGCTGGAGCCGATAACACAAATTCTAACATGGGACAGAAAGCAGGAGTTAATCAAAATGGCTGATAACTTAAAATGGTGGCATATTCAGCCCATTTCAGATTCATTCAAATGTGATTTACAGTGCGATGCGAATGTGCTTAGGCCAATGTTTACTATCATGTGGTATTCATGCAAAATATACTTTTGCACTACAACCTGCCTCATGGCTTTCTATTGGCACTAGATCGCAAATATGTCTATGAGGGGATGCTGTGGGATGTAAACCACCTATTCAATCAATCTCATAATCTAGCATCCCCACTGGGGCCCAGTCAAGCTTGTTGCTCCTTGCATCAACATGTCCGTCATACAGGGGTCCTGGTGATGGTGGATGAGAAGCCACATTCCAACTATGTCCCAAAATACATGGTTATGATGGGTTGCAGTGTGTGGTCGCAAACAGACTTGTGCATCTCTTAATAAACCGATGTTCAGGGTGGCCAATTCCTGCCATTGCATTGCCTCGTTGAGGCCTGTCTCATGGGTGTGGAGTCTAAAGATCCATTGTTGTTCTCTACGTAACAGCAAGTCATGGTAATTCCCTCTCCTTCTGGGTGGGCATATTCATTCGATTATGATCCAAGTAAATTGTTCGGGGCTATGTCCTGATGACATGAAATGTTGCACAAGCGGAGCTGTCAATTTATTAGTCCTGAGACAGGATTTGTGCTTAATCATTATTTTCTTTACAGCTCTTGTCATTCCAACATACTTCAAATTACAGGGGCATGTGATGAGATAGATGACACCTGAGCTATTGCAATTTGTGAATGTTTTATGTATCCACTGTGTCTTCCAGCTGATATCTATCGCTACACTCCATCTGGTTTGAGTGCACATGGAGCACTGGCCACAGGGAGAATGTCCCATGGGGTGTGTGCTCGTCCAAAGTGTTGTTTGGGGAATATGGATGTGTGTAGCTGATACAGGTAATGTTTTCACCAATCTATCTTTAAGGTTTTGTCTGCGTTTCAGGGCAAACACTGGTGCCTGTATAGGATGTTCTCTTGCATCTAAGATGGGCCAAAGTCTCTTGATTTCCTTTTTGATTTTGTTCACTAGAGGAGAGTAGCTGAACACAGCTGTGATATTCCCTCTGCGTGGAGCTTTTGGGTGTTTCTGGAGCGTGCTTTACCTGGGAATATGTCTTGCCCGCTAGTATGTGAAATTAACAATATGTTTCAGATAACCCCAGTTAGTCAATTGGGTTTTCAACAATGGTGTTTGTACACAATCGACAATATCGTAGAAATTTCCCAAAGAGGAGATTATCTTTGTGGGCCTGTGGATGATAGCAGAGCTGGAAAAAGCCAGCAGTGAATTCCAGTCTGTTTGCTTCTTGTAGACTTTGGAGCACAATTTTCAAACGTTTTCAGTAATATTCAGATCCTGAAAGTATATATTCTCTAAGGTGTGGATTACAATTAAGAATCCACTGATGAAAGTTCTGTAGTTCTTGTTGAGTGCCAAATCATGAATACATTGTTTATATATCTGCGCCAGGTTCTTATCTGATCCAAGAATGGATTGCTGATATGGTAAATGTGATTTTGTTCAGAGATCTACATAGAGGTTGGCCAGGCTTGGTGCTAAAGGAGCCCTCATCACTTCCCAATATTTGTTGGAAGTAAGTATTGTTACATAGGAAGTAGTTCTTTGTTAAAGCTATTTCTGCTAGTTGAATGATGAAGCTGGAAGGTACATTGTGATGTTCCATCCCAGACTCTAGAAGGTGTTGTATCATGGACAAGGTCGCTTGCTGAGGAATATTGGTGTATAGGGACTCTATGTCTATGGTCACTAACCATTCTGTATCTTCATCAAACTGCAGCGTATTGAACAACATTTCTTCAAGGGGCATTGTACCTGCTAAAATACTCTTAAATGGACAAGTTATAGTTGGCAACAAAGGAATAACTATCTCCATAAACTTCCCATGACGTCACATATGGCATTATAGATGAGATCACGATAAACGTTAAAGAACAGACCATTTTCTTTTTTGAGGGAACCGGGGAGGGGGGTGTAATAAAGTCTCTTATTAGTCACAAGGGACACACAGACCAGCTGTGGAGACTTATGTTGTTCCAGGTATGCTTTATTGGTACAATATGTACAGTTCCAGTTACTCTCAGGTATTTACAGTAGTCTGGATGACAGGACAAGGACAGGGATAGGTAGTACAGTACACATGAAGGAGAAGACCCACCGGCCATCCACTCACTCCAGCTCAGGCCCCCAACTGACTCACTCAGAACATTCATACACTGATGCACTCAACATTCTCCTGGCTGCATCATACATTACATTCTATTGGCAATCACTCCAGGCCAGTGACAAAGTACAAGACTATATATAACATCTCCCTTTCTTACCAGATTCAACCACAACATAACATCTCCCTTTCATGCCGGAAGTACCCACGCGTGACATCTCCCTTTCATATCAGGTTCATACACACAAACATCATCCTTTCATTCGGGTGGAGGGAGGTCAGCCAAATACACATCACTCGCCCACTCATAAATCTAAACACAACCAGAATCTCACACAGATGAACTACATGTAGCAGATGAGGTGCTCCTGGCAGCACCGGAGGTCTTAAGCTTAAAACTATTACTAAAGGAACAATGGTAAATACTTAACAGTAACTAATGCAAAAGTGCGCACTATGTATATACAGAATGTACATTTGCCGGCAATAAGAAAAAAAATTTCTTTTTTTTAGGCGCAACCCTTGTTCAGTCAGCTGGCCAAACTCTTTCATGACGCAACCCTTATGCAGTCGGTTGGCCACTTAAGCATTTCACATTAGAGCGTACGCATATGACATATACCTCAAAAAAGAGTATACATACCGCCACATTTTTCTTTGTGGCTCTGGTGGAAATTTTAAATTCTCACCTGGCTTCAAATATCTCCAAAACTATTTGATTAGTACACATTAACAGGACTACCCTGCACCGCGACCATGAACTACAACACGTGTGTCATGGCAGGGATGGAACACATAACAGTGGGCCACAACATCACACAAACTGAGCAAGACAATGGCCCAAAGTCAATTGCAGGGTATCCAATGTAACTAATGTTTTGTTCAACAACTCTCCAAAGGGTAAATCAGACCCTTAACACCATAACCATAACATACATTATTCAGTATATAAACATTTCTTGATGATGGTGGAAATTTGAGAAAATTAAAAAAAAATATATTATTATTACTTTGTGCTTAAAAAAAAATTAAATTCGTTTTTTCATTTATATTGATAAGTGTTGCATAAGTCCATGGTGGCTTTTCCAGATTCATTAGGAAAAAAAAAATCAACATAAAGAAAAAAATGTAAATTGTCACGTTTGCATTATTGCCAAACATAATTCAATCCAAAATAATGATGCCAAGGGAAGGGGTTTCTCGTAGCTTATTTCACAAGTATGCTGCTTGCTCACGTTGTGCCTTTAGTTCCATTGATGTATATAATGATAAAGAAAATGTCGTGCAAAATGTTCCTTTCAGTGCCCCAAACTAAACCTTCCTTAAAGTACGCACACGGCAGCAAGTGTTTTCTCCATCAATCCATTTAACATGAAGAAACGAAACTGACACGTATCACTTCCTTTCATTGTTCGTTCCGCATTCCATGGATCACCATCACCCACTGAATGTTGACACACGTCATCATTCATTAGAAGGGCTGGAGAAGGACAGACCTCGCTGGTCCTCTGATGTAACTGTATTACACGGATCATTTTTTGAAATTCAGGCAGGATCTTTGATAAAATCAAACTCCAAACTTTATCCATGTTCATTCCACATGGGAGACATTGTTTAATACACAAAAAAAACTTGGCACAACAAAAATGTCTTTCATTACGGGTTGCACACTGCCTTTATGTATTCATTTTCACAGTTAATATTCTGAGAGCATGGAGCTCTGGCGCCACCCGGTTGTTTGCAGAATGTACAGGGTGGTCAATGAAACTGTAAAATGCTCCCATGAAGTTATTGCATTTCATTGACACACTCACTGCCCCTAGCTCCTACGCTGAGAGTTATCTTTTTACTTATTAATTTGAACGGGGCTCAAAAAGTTCAGGGAAGACCTGATTGAATGTTCAGTTGTGATGTCACAATGGACCAAGATAGTGAGTGATTAGTCCCGGAAAGTCAGAGTAGCCATTGAGAGAATGAAGACTGCTAATGCTGTGTGTGTGTTGCTGGGCAACAGCTAGCAGCTTTTGAAAATGATGCAGGGTTCTGCTCAGGGCAGCAGTGAGGGTTTTACACAAAATAAATGCCAATAAAAGGAAAGCGTACGTTTCATTTTGTCCCTTTTACACATTGGCGCCACCCGGTGGTTTGCAGAATGTACAGAGTGGTCAATGAAACTGTAAAATGCTCCCATGAAGTTATTGCATTTCATTGACACACACTGCCCCCAACTCCTACGTTGAGAGTTATCTTTTTGCTTATTAATTTGGACAAGGACAGGGATAGGTAGTACAGTACACATGAAGGAGAAGACCCACCGGCCATCCACTCACTCCAGCTCAGGCCCCCAACTGACTCACTCAGAACATTCATACACTGATGCACTCAACATTCTCCTGGCTGCATCATACATCACATTCTATTGGCAATCACTCCAGGCCAGTGACAAAGTACAAGACTATATATAACAGGGGAGCAGGGGGATTCTTCCTTTATAGACTAGATATGAGCCTTTTGTAAAGCACCCTTTAGATACAGTGTGGTGCTAGATCCTTATAAACCAGATAACCTTAGTTCCACTGCGACCTCTAGTAACGACCTGTGGTACTGCACCCTGGTAAATCAGATCTGTCGAGTTCAGCAGGGACCACTAATGGCAGCCTTTGGTACTGCAAGCTTTTAATCAGGGGAGGCTGTGGAGTTCAAAGGTTTGACATCAGATCAAGAGCCTTTGGCACAGAACTCTTGTTCTCAAATGAGCCTGGTTCCAAGAGACTTCGAGTTACAGCTGTGGTACAGCAGCCTTGTAAATTAGATCCACAGAGACCTCTAGTTACAGCCCGTAGTAGAAGAGAATAGTTCCACTGAGAGGAGCCAGAGCCTGTTGTACTGCACCCTGGTATATCAGATGAACACAATTTGATAGTGACCACTAGTTGCAGCTGTGGTACTGCACCTTTGTAAATTACATGAGCTTTCTTTCACAAAACCTCTGCTTACAGCCTACAAATACCTAAACCGGGGCTTCCAGTGGCAGCCTGTGGAGTTGCAACCTTTTAAATCCACAGGCTGTGTAGAGGCCCTTGTCATTATTTATAATGGTGAAGTACCGGAGGCTGTAACAAAGCTCACCGGATTTACAAACCTCCTGTTTGAGCCTTTGGAGTTCCACCCTTATGAATCAGATACACCTAATTTCACAGGGACCTCTAGTTGTGGTGTGCGGGACTGCGTCCTTAGAAACTAAATGAGAATTGTTCCATACATACGGACCTCTAGTTAGAACCTTTGGCACGGCATGCTTGCAATCAGACAAGACAAGCCTAGTTGTAGCTGTGGTTCTTCATCCTTGTAAATCACACAAGCAGAGTGTCATAGTGACCTCTAGCTACAGCAAGTGGTACTGCATCCTCGTCAATCAGATGAGCCGAGTTTCACACGAACCTCTAGTGACGGCCTATGGCACTGCATCCTTATAAATAAGATGAGAATTGGTTCACAGGAACGTCTAGTTACAGCCTGTGGCTCTGCATCCAAGGATATTAAATGAGTTTTGGAACATGATTTCAAAGTTAATATAGTTCATTATATGTGCAGAGCAGGCATCCAAAGGAAAGCTATTTGAGCCATAGACAAAAGAAGACAGAGGGTCAGTTTCAGGGAATTATTTGTGTAGGAAATAGGGAATTTGTGTGCCAACCTGTGTGCCAAATCCTGTTTGTCGATTCATGGCCTCCACGCAGGATTTGCATGGAGGCCGCACAGGCTCGGCACGTCACTGTGAGCCATTGAGCGCCTTACATGATACACCACGCAGAGCATGGGCGTGGCTTGCGCAGAGGACTAGGCAGGGGCGGAACACAGTAAATGGGGAAGAACATGTGAAAAAGTGGGCATTACGACGGCGAAAACGAAGCCACCTGCACACCCACAATTGCGCCATACAACAGGTATTCATGGAACCCGCGCAGCCTCTAGGCACAGAAATGGCCACGCAAATCCCTCGATCACCTGAAGGCAGGCATAAAGAATAGGCATTGCATCGCAGAGGTGGGTTTGCATGTTGGATTTAGGGGTGCATGTACACAACTGGGGTTCTAATCTTATTTAGGGGTGAGCAAACGCAGTGTAGCATGGTGCAGGAATGGTTTAGGGGGGTTTGCACGCTGGTTTTCCGAGTTCTCCCATTTCGAAGTATCATACGCATGTTGTCGGGGTGCCAGCAATTGTTACAGAGGACCCCAAACATTACTTGAAAGGTGTGAGTATTCATGTACAGAGGTAGCTTTTCTGGCTGTTTATGCTTTGCGTGGGGGCATGCCGGGGACGTTTCATGCGCGCCTTGCAAATACGGTTAATTTGCGCAGTAAATTCCATGAATACGAAGGGCGCACATTTTTTATTCCGCATGCTGGCTCGCCCAGTGTCATTCTCGCCGCGTGGCAATTGCGGGAGAAATGTGCACTTTTCCAGGAATTGGGTCCAAAATTCACTTGTACGTTGTGTAACAGGAGTTCTTAATACACAGGTGAGAACCCATAGAGTGTCCATCAAGAGCTCTCTCAAAAGACAACATTACGACCCTGGCGGAGAACCATGGTGCAATTTGCACCATGGTCCATGGCGCTAAGCTGCCAACTCCGCCATGGTGGTTGGCGGACTTACCGCCCCATTCCGACCTTGGCGGGGCGGTAAGTCCCCAATCCCCATTTACCCTTCCCCATTCCCATTTTTGCCCCATAGGGTATAATGGGAGTGGGGAAGGTGTTAATTACGCCACCGTAAATTACGGTGGCGTAATTAACAACAAGTCCCGTAGTGCCATGGATTTTTCCGCATGCAAAAAGCAGGCGTAAAAATCACCATGGCGCTACGGGAACTCGTAGTCAGGCGGAAAGGTACGCCATGCTTTACGCCGGCGTAAACCCCTTTCCGCCAGGCTCGTAATGAGGGCCAATAAATTTACTAGAGCAGGTGACTAACCTTCACATGTATGATTTAAGGCTGTTCTCCCTACCATTGTGTCAAAAAAAAGTCCAGCCTGTCTGTAACTCTATGCTTTTCATCACAAACTACGGGGGTAATTCATAGAATTTAGCGCACCAGTGGCGCACGCGGCTGGCGCACAGTGTGCGCGTGCAAATCTCTGCGCCAGCCGCGTTTGCTAAAATCCATTTCCGCGCACAGCGTATTCATGGATTTCAGCTACCAAAACCAGCCATGGCGCACAGTGGCGCAGCGACCCTGCAGCAGCGCCAGTTATGCCCCCAAGAACGCCTCTCGCGCAGGGAAAAGCCATCAAAATCCCCAATCCAGCGCAAAGGGCTGCACTAACCCTGTACCAGCACGGCAAGCAGGGAACGTGTATTACTGGGGTTTGCGGGAAGTTTCACACGCGATTGGCCCTGTGCGAGCGGGGTACGTGTATTACTGAGGTGCGCGGGAAGTTTCACATGCAATTTCAGCAGGGTACGTGTATTTCAGGGGTGCGCGGGAAGTTTCACACGCGATTTCAGCAGGGTACGTGTATTACTGGGGATCGCAGGAAATTTCACACGCGATTGGCCCTGTGCGAGTGGGGTACGTGTATTACTGGGGAGCGCGGGAAGTTTCACATGCAATTTCAGCAGGGTACGTGTATTTCAGGGGTGCGCAGGAAGTTTCACACGCGATTCCAGCAGGGTACGTGTATTACTGGGGATCGCGGGAAGTTTCACACGCGATTGGCCCTGTGCGAGCGGGGTACGTGTATTACTGGGGTGCGCAGGAAGTTTCACACGTGATTTCAGCAGGGTACGTGTATTTCAGGGGTGCGTGGGAAGTTTCACACGCGATTTCAGCAGAGTACGTGTATTCCTGGGGATCGCAGGAAGTTTCACACGCGATTGGCCCTGTGCGAGTGGGGTACGTGTATTACTGGGGAGCGCAGGAAGTTTCACATGCGATTTCAGCAGAGTACGTGTATTTCAGGGGTGCGCAGGAAGTTTCACACGCGATTCCAGCAGGGTACGTGTATTACTGGGGATTGCAGGAAGTTTGACACGCGATTGGTCATGTGCGAGCGGGGTACATGTATTACTGGGGTGCGCTGGAAGTTTCACACGCGATTGGCCCTGTGCGAGCGGGGTACGTGTATTACTGGGGTGCGCAGGAAGTTTCACACGTGATTTCAGCAGGGTACGTGTATTTCAGGGGTGCGTGGGAAGTTTCACACGCGATTTCAGCAGAGTACGTGTATTACTGGGGATCGCAGGAAGTTTCACACGCGATTGGCCCTGTGCGAGTGGGGTACGTGTATTACTGGGGAGCGCGGGAAGTTTCACATGCGATTTCAGCAGAGTACGTGTATTTCAGGGGTGCGCAGGAAGTTTCACACGCGATTCCAGCAGGGTACGTGTATTACTGGGGATTGCAGGAAGTTTGACACGCGATTGGTCATGTGCGAGCGGGGTACATGTATTACTGGGGTGCGCTGGAAGTTTCACACGCGATTTCAGCAGGGTAGGTGTATTTCAGGGGTGCGTGGGAAGTTTCACACGCGATTTCAGCAGGGTACGTGTATTACTGGGGTGCGTGGGAAGTTTCACACGCAATTTCAGCAGGGTACGTGTATTTCGGGGGTGTCGGGGAGTCCTACATGTGATTTGGCAGTGTGGGTCCACCCAGGTGTTCCCTGTACACCCTCCACGGCCCCTGCAGGCAGCCCACACCACAGGGTACTACCCTGCAACCCTGGTCATGTCCCGCAGGCAGCCCACCCAACATGGGCATGCCCCCCAGCAAAGGCACGTGTCTCCTTGCACTACTGATCACCAACTCATGTCCCCTTGCACCCCCACTCCCCAGCAGTGCGGGGCACCTGCCAGCAGGCCCCCACTCATGTCCCACTCATGTCCCCCTGCACCTCCACCCCCCAGCAGTGCGGGGCACCTGCCCGCAGGCCCCCACTCATGTCCCACTCATGTCCCCCTGCACCCCCACCCCCCAGCAGTGCGGGGCACCTGCCCGCAGGCCCCCACTCATGTCCCACTCATGTCCCCCTGCACCCCCACCTCCCAGCAGTGCGGGGCACCTACCCGGAGGCCCCCACTCATGTCCCACTCATGTCCCCCTGAACCCCCACCCGCCAGCAGTGCGGGACACCTGCCCGCAGGCCCCCACTCATGTCCCCCTCATGTCCCCCTGCACCCCCAGCAGTGTGGGGCACCTTCCTGCAGGCCCCCACTCATGTCCCCCTGCACCCCCACCCCCCAGCAGTGCGGGGCACCTGCCAGCAGGCCCCCACTCATGTCCCACTCATGTCCCCCTGCACCCCCACCCCCCAGCAGTGCAGGGCACCTGCCCGCAGGCCCCCACTCATGTCCCCCTGCAGCCCCACCCCCCAGCAGTGCGGGGCACCTGCCAGCAGGCCCCCACTCATGTCCCCCTGCACCCCCACCCCCCAGCAGTGCGAGGCACCTGCCCGCAGGCCCCCACTCATGTCCCACTTATGTTCCCCTGCACCCACCTCCCAGCAGTGCAGGGCACCTGCCCGCAGGCCCCCACTCATGTCCCCCTCATGTCCTGCTGCACCCCCACCCCCCAGCATTGCGGGGCACCTGCCAGCAGGCCCCCACTCATGTCCCACTCATGTCCCCCTGCACCCCCACCCCCCAGCAGTGCGGGGCACCTGCCCGCAGGCCCCCACTCATGTCCCCCTCATGTCCCCCTGCACCCCCACCCCCCAGCAGTGTGGGGCACCTGCCCGCAGGCCCCCACTCATGTCCCACTCATGTCCCCCTGCACCCCCACCCCCCAGCAGTGCGGGGCACCTGCCAGCAGGCCCCCACTCATGTCCCACTCATGTCCTCCTGCACCTCCACCCCCCAGCAGTGCGGGGCACCTGCCCGCAGGCCCTCATTCATGTCCCACTCATGTCCCCCTGCACCCCCACCACCCAGCAGTGCGGGGCACCTGCCCGCAGGCCCCCACTCATGTCCCACTCATGTCCTCCTGTACCCCCACCTCCCAGCAGTGCGGGGCACCTGCCAGCAGGCCCCCACTCATGTCCCCCTCATGTCCCCCTGCACCCCCACCCCCTAGCAGTGCGGTGCACCTGCCCGCAGGCCCCCACTCATGTCCCCCTCATGTCCCCCTGCACCCCCACCCCCCAGCAGTGCGGGGCACCTGCCCGCAGGCCCCCACTCATGTCCCCCTCATGTCCCCCTGCACCCCCACCCCCCAGCAGTGCGAGGCACCTGCCCGCAGGCCCCCACTCATGTCCCCCTCATGTCCCCCTGCACCTCCACCCCCCAGCAGTGCGAGGCACCTGCCCGCAGGCCCCCACTCATGTCCCCCTCATGTCCCCCTGAACCCCCACCCCCCAGCAGTGTGGGGCACCTGCCAGCAGGCCCCCACTCATGTCCCACTCATGTCCAAACACCCACCCAAGTATTGCATCCACCCTCTTAGAAATGCCAATTACATGATACAACCCCCATTGCAAGTATGTAAATGAACACATGTCCCTCACATACACACAATGGGTGTAAGTGAATGTCAAAACCCATATCATGACATGCATGAAACCAATGAGATGATACTACACATTGAAGTTTGATGAAAAAAATGTATTAAAAGCAACATAAATGTAATTAAAAATACACAAACGACAATGGTAATTAAAAACGAAAAGCAGCATGTCCGTAAAATAATGAAAAACAACAAATCATAATCCAAAGGAAAGGTGTCCAAAGTCACAGTTCAAAAAAGTAAATCCAAGGGAAAAACAAAACGGAAAACCATTGCTCCATGGGTAAATCCAAAAAAAAAAGTATAATCCAACAGTCAACTATATACAGATAAACAATCCAGGGTCCATGATCCCAACTGAAGAAATGAAACCTATCTAAAAATACTTTTTATTTATTTATTTATTTATTTATTTTTTCCGTTCAGTTTTTACAAACTTTTTGAAAACTTTTTAAACACTTTAACTTATTAAAAAACACTTTTAAAATACATAAATTGAGTCCAAAAACAAAATTAGGAAGTACAGCTAAATGGCAAACTTTCTCTTGGCTTAGCGCAAATGGACCTTAGTATATCTCCATTCGGGAGATTTCTCTGGTTCTCGTTTATTTCTGTGCTCTTTACCCCTTCCGTTTTCAGAACTATGCGTATATAATAAGCGGCTTTCTTGTTCAGTGTTTTCACTGTTCCCCAAGTCAATCGTTTACGATTGTCTTATCCTCACAATATGGAGAAGTCTCCCCCAACCGAATTTGCATTTGATCAAGGAATCGCATCGTTGCAATCAGCAGGGATTTACTTTCGCCAATGTGAAGATGTATCCACCATTCTTCCAGACCATACGACAGGACTCGACTCCTCTCCTTCCTTAAGCAATTTTCTCGCTGAACTTTAAGTTCGGGGCAACACAGGATCAGATGTTTTAAATTTTCGTCTTCTTCTGCGCAGAACCTACATTTTGAGTTTCCAGCCGCAATCTTCCTTCGATGGATTAGGATCTCTTTGGTTTCATAGATGTTTAGGTGAACTTTTCAGTATAGTCTTCGTAATCGTTTACACGGTGATAGCGTTAGATATTTCGCGGGTGTGTTGCATCTTTTGGCTTCAGGTGGAGTGTTAAGCATACACTTGTGCGAAGATCTTTTTTCGTTGATTTCTATCCAGTCCCAGTCTAATAGTTTTCGTTTTACTAGATCTGGATTCTGCCATATAGTATCTTCGTCTGAACCCAATTGTGCTAGAATTTCTTTGCATTGGCGCTTCCACTCACACAATGCTGATTTTCCATGTCCTTTGTCTTCTGTCAAGAATTTAACGGAGGGTAAATTTGCTACTTCATGGGATTTCCTGAACAGAGCCAGTTTGTTCCAGGTGATTCTCGCATTGAGAGTAGAGAGTCCTATCTCAAACAGTACACATGCTGTAGATGTGCTTAGTGGGATCTGAAGATTCCTTTTCCAGAAGATGCTTTCGCAACGAGCCCATATTTTATAATCACATCCAAACATATTCTCGGCACCACAGGTGAGAATTGGGCATACTTTACTTTGGTAAAATCTTCTTACCGCCTCATAAGAAAATTTGCCATATTTTTGCTGTAAAATGGTACCCTGTGTTATTAATAATTTGCAGCTATTTAGGAGCTTTTTTGTCATTGGGGTGTCATTTATGCTGGAGTTAATCATGGTTCCTAAATATCTTGTGTGCGGCACCTTGTTTAATTTATTTGTTCCTATAGACCAAGTTGGTTTTTTTTTACTTGCAGTTCTTCCTCTTTGGTTTTCCAATACTAAAATCTCCGATTTGGCCACATTGATCTCAAGACCCAAGTCTTCAGCAAAAGTTCTTAGTGCTGCAAGTTTTCTTTGGAGCCCTATGGGGGTCTGGTCTATAATTACCATGTCGTCCGCATACATGTTGTGATTTATTGGGACTCCATTTATGTGTGACAGAAATGAAACAACAGATGACAGTGCTGTTCCAACTTCCGATATATAGAAGTTAAACAAGGTAGCTCCTAACGGGCACCCTTGTTTCACACCCCTCTCCGTTGGTATGGGATTGGTTAGATTTCCTTCACGATCTAGTCTCACCTGTAGATAGGTGTCGGAGTATAGATCTTTAATAGCATGGATGAGGCTCGCGTTGCATCCTCTTTCTTTGAGTTTTTCCCATAAGGTTTCTCTGTCTACACCATCAAAGGCGTTCGCCATGTCGATAAAGGCCAGGTATATTTTTCGTCCTTATCTGATGGCATCGATTTTTAACAGGTTCAATATCAACAAGTTTACACTGCAGCCTATACCTTTGACAAAGCCCGACTGGCGTTCATCATATACTTTGTTTTGGTGGATCCACTTGGTCAGTTGAGCTAGCAACATCGAGGCAAACACTTTCCCCACTACATCGAGTAGGGCTATTGGGCGGTAGTTCGCGGGGTCTGTGCGAATGCCCTTCTTGTAAATCGGAACGATAATCCCGGATTTCCATGTCCCAGGGATTTTCCCTTCCTTTTTTATTGCTTTAAAAAGTGTATGACAAAAATTTGACCATTCTTCGATATTTTCTTTTAGGTCTGCATTTGACAGGCCATCAGGTCCCGCTGCACGGGAGGCGTTACATCTCTTGATTGTCGCTCGGATGTCTTCTCTTTCCATGTCAATTTCCCACGGCTGTCTAGTGTCTTCATTTGATGGCTCAGACGTTTTTCTCCTTTTGAATAACATTGTGTAGTGCTTTACCCACTCTTTTTCGTGCACCATGCTTGATAGCAGTGCCTTATCGGAGTTCTGTGTGTCATTAATAATGTCCCAAAAGCCTCTGGTATTCTTTCGATTTAGCGCCTTCAGCATTGACTCTGCGTCTCTTTGTTCAAATATTGCTCTACGCTGTTTATACCAGTTGTTTTATTGGTTTTTCACCTTTTTTATCTGTGTTTCCATGTCCACTGCGTGTGGGCCCTAATTTTCCGTATTAGTTTCCATAATTCTCTTTTTCTTCGTGCTACTTCCGGGTCATACTGGTGTTTTCTGTGCTCCGATCTCGTCAAAGACGTTCTCTTTTTGACTTTATAGATCTCAAGGAGTTGTTGGTATTCTATTGACCTCGGGAGGTTCTGTTCTTGAGATTTTTCTACTAATTTGGTGATTGACACAATGTTGCGTTGTTTCAGACGCAGTCTATTACGCCCAGGAACCACAGATGGACCGTGTTTCCATTGCATACGCTCCACCGAGATGCTCTTATTCCATTCGGCTGCCACCATGTTGTGGTCGCTGTGGTTAGTCATAACCACGTGGAAAGAGTCAATTTCCTGGAATAGATTGTCAGAAACGAAAATGTAATCTAATATTGACTTTTGACTTCCTCGTATCCAGGTTGGTTTGGCTGGAGTATCACCCTTTATCGCTCCATTCAGCATTACTAGGTTTCTTAGAGACATTTCATCAAGCCAGCGATCACAGTTTGTTTTTTCTCTGTGATTCGCTAATGCCTTAAGTTGAGAGATCTCAATCAGTTTCATATTAAGGTCTCCACACAGTATTATTAGTGCGTTTGGATCTCCTTCTAGTATGCTGTCGATTGCATCTAAGATGTCATCCTCAAATTTTAGATGTAATTTCGCTGTTGTATTCCAATACACATTTAAAATGTGGATGGTCTGATTGTTAGTTGTTGACGGACACACTGGTTCAATGCAAATCTTTTGTAGATGGGACGATAGATTCCAAGCTTCTTTAATTCTCAGACCGCTTTTTCTTTTAATCAGGGATAATTGTCCCGACATTGGGCGACCTTTTCCTTTGCTAATCGCTGGATTGAAAGCTACTTCATAGCCTTCTACACACGGTGTACATGTTAACCATGTTTCTTGCATGCAGACAATATCGGCTTTTCTCAAGAACTCTGGTGTTGAACTCAATAAATGGTTAAACCCCCTCGTGTTCCAGGAGGTTATCACCAGCTTTTCCCTTTGGCATTAGCTCATTGGTGACCCATTTAAAGATTTTGCTATCCATCTCTATGATTGGGACTCATCTTCAGTATTCAGTGTGTTTTTGCACTTCATCCTCTTTAGATCCTATGTGTTCTCAACTGTTATTCTGATTTTTTTCTGCTTTATCTCCTCCAACGAGTGTTGTATATCCCCACCTTCTTCGTCCCCTCCATTTTTGTCTAGTTCTTGGGCTTCATTTATTACACTTTTCTCCTGTTGGCTTTTCAATTGTGTTTCCCTTTCAGTTATCAGCTGAGCACCTTTATCTTTTGGATTATCACAGTCGTTTCCTCCCAGTGCATTATCTGCCTCATACACTTGGTAGCCTACGTTCAACAATTGTCTCTCGTTCATCATTATCAGTTCGACAACTTTTTTCTCAGCAATATGAAGCAGTACAAATTTCTGGTTTGAGTCTGCTATAATTTCAACCCTGTCAATTTGTGGGCTCTTTAAAGTTCTGAGCACCGGGATCTTTTGGAATATCTGCAGTATCGTGTATCTGTTTAAAGCGGGGTCATTCTTTTTGAGATCGATTTTTTCCACCAGTACCCTATATCGGGTCGAATTCTCATCTTTCTTAAATTTGCAGCTGTGCTCAATGGGTTTATCTGTTTTTCTTTGACTTTTCGGAGAAGGTGCTGTAATTGATTGGGCCCCCCTCGTCATTTGGCACTTCATGTCATTGCTTATTGGATTGGTTGATAACCCACTTGGACTACACACAGCATTTTTTTTTTTTGTTGTATAATCCTTGCACGTTTCTCCTCCAACGTGCAAAAGCTTTTATCATTTCCCTCTTTGGGCTCTTTATTCTTTAACGTTGATTCTGCTTTTTTTGGAGTCGCAGGCCATAGGAAGACTCTTTTTCCTGGTTGCCCTGTCGCTCCCTCTTGTTCAGGTTCGATAGGGGTCTTGCGTGTCGAAGTTGGCACTCCTCTCATCTTGTCTTGCTGGGTTTTCACTTCGCGTTCATCAGCTGTCTCAGTGGCGTTGTCTTCCTCAACATCTCCTTCAGTCCGTGAGCTATAGGTTGACATATTCAGTACATGTTCGTCATCTTCAGCTTCCTCCTCAATCACCAATGATGTTTTTGTTTTTCCTTCATCTTCGTTTGTCTCCATCTGTCTGGTCTTGCTCTTAGCTGGATCTTCTGTGGCCGTTGTTCTTACGGCCTCGTTGGAGTCTGTGCTGCGTTTTTTGTTAGTCACGCCCGTGGGCTTAGTATTATTTACTGTGATGGTTAGCGCTTTGATTTTTCGGAAGACGTTTGCAGAACTTCATGGATTTTTATTCTTCTGCACTTGCTGATTTTTAGATTTCATTTTGTGTTTACTCTGATTTAAGTCGACAGACCTGCCTTTCACACTTTGACCCACGCTCCCTTTTGATTTTCTAGACTCGAAAATGTCAAACCATTCAACTTCGTTCTTCTTTTCAGTTATGACATTGACTTTGCTGTTTAACGTCGTCTGTCTCGCATCTTTTTCTTTCATACTCAGCCTTAGATCATCTAAGACTTCACTCTCACTTCTTCCTTCGTCATTTTCAATTTGTACGATCTCAATTAGGTCCATTTCTTGGGCCCTCTTTTTTTTGTTGGAGTTTTCAGGGTATTTTCTTTCGTGACCTTACCGCTATCTTTGATCTCTTTAGTGGGTTCCTTTTTTTAATTGATTTTCTCTTTGCTGTTTCTTTCACTCACTTCGTCAGAGGAGTCCTTTATCTTGTTTGTTTTCTCTGGGCTGTCCCTCGTCAGAATTGACATTTCCAAGTCTGCTTCAGAGCAACAGTTCTTATTCTTCTTTGTTCTTATAGGCACAAATTTTAGTTTTGACGTTTCCTCATTTATCAGTGATACAACGTCGCTGTCTTTTGCGGTCGTGGCATGTGTTGTTTCTGAGTTCAGTTGGATTTTTGCTGGAAGTCGATTCTCACTTGCATCCGCTCTATATTCATGATCTTTTAGTAAGAGCGTCAGAGCTTGTTTCGTCACTTCTGCCAAGAGTCTTTTATCTTCGATTGTTGCTTTTAAGGACTCTCTTAGCGCTGTTAAAGATATGTCATTACCTCTTCTAGTTTCCACGACCTGTGCCGTCATGTCCATCAAATCTATTTCGAGTTTTACAATTTTCGAGTTCAGCAGTGCGACCAATGTTGCTTGGTCGCGAAGGCTCTCGTTTAGATTTTCATAAAGTTTCAACAACGGGGCTACCGCTATCGTCGTTGCAGACATTAAAATGGGGCTCAACCTTCCAATTGTCGTCTCAACGAGTGTCGTGACTTCGTAAGAATTTTGAGGAGCCATCGGAGCTGGGAGTTGCTCAAACTGTTGTCTCACCTTTCTTGGATGGAGAGACTTTGCTTCGTCCTCAGACTCAGATGATGCCTGACTCTGAGCTTGCTCACTTAGTCTCTTTGGTGTGGGCATCAGACTCCGTCTTGTGTTACTTTTAAATCTTTTGTGTCCACCTTCGAGTTCTAAGTCAGAGCTTAATTTTCTTCGGCACCTTTTTTGTGAAACTACAATCTCTTTGTTTCTAGACTCGAAGGAAGGAGTGTTCGCTTCTAGCGTCATCACGTCGTGTAGGCTCATTTCCTTAGTTCCTTGCCAGTCTACTTGTGGAGATGTCCTTCCACATGAATGTGTTACTGAATTCCTTCGTCGTTTCGATAAATTGGAATTCATTTCCACTAGGTCTCTCAGGACTTGGTCCGCGAGCCCTACTGAGTCCCTTCTACATGGTGTCTCGACAGTTCTTTCCTTTGTAAGTCTTTCTTTCCATCTCGCAGCGCGAGACCGCTCCTCATTGGGGTCTCCTTTCTGTCACGGCGATACTGGTTTTCTCGCTTGACTCCGATGTTCTTCTTTTGTTGTTTATTAATACATGTTCTTTTCCCTTTTGAGTTTATAGATTTAATGTTTTGTGATCCTCCTTGTGCATTGTAGCCACTCTTGTCCATGCCAGTATCTTTAGAGAAGAGCCTGTGTGTATTGGTTTGGATGAAGTCTCACAGGGGACAGCCGCGCGACCTGTTGGGGACACACTTTGTCCTCTCACACTCCCTGAAGATGACTCTTTTGTTAGATCAAACGTCTTTGTTTCTAGACTCGAAGGAAGGAGTGTTCGCTTCTAGCGTCATCACGTCGTGTAGGCTCATTTCCTTAGTTCCTTGCCAGTCTACTTGTGGAGATGTCCTTCCACATGAATGTGTTACTGAATTCCTTCGTCGTTTCGATAAATTGGAATTCATTTCCACTAGGTCTCTCAGGACTTGGTCCGCGAGCCCTACTGAGTCCCTTCTACATGGTGTCTCGACAGTTCTTTCCTTTGTAAGTCTTTCTTTCCATCTCGCAGCGCGAGACCGCTCCTCATTGGGGTCTCCTTCTGTCACGGCGATACTGGTTTTCTCGCTTGACTCCGATGTTCTTCTTTTGTTGTTTATTAATACATGTTCTTTTCCCTTTTGAGTTTATAGATTTAATGTTTTGCGATCCTCCTTGTGCATTGTAGCCACTCTTGTCCATGCCAGTATCTTTAGAGAAGAGCCTGTGTGTATTGGTTTGGATGAAGTCTCACAGGGGACAGCCGCGCGACCTGTTGGGGACACACTTTGTCCTCTCACACTCCCTGAAGATGACTCTTTTGTTAGATCAAACGTCTCTACTGCTGTATCCTCTTCTGACGCACAAGTCGTTTTATTCAGTTCTTTCCTCTGCTTATTGTAGTGTGAATCGTCTTTAGGTAAATCCACACTCTCCTTGACTTTATCAGAGTGGTCACTAAGTCCTATCTGGGCGTCCATGTGGATGGGGTTTGAGGTAACGTTCATGGACCTTCTCCTCTCAATCGTAATTGCAGGTGTTTCGCTCGTGGGTCTGAAGAGTGGATTTCCGGCACTAGATGTTGTCGCGGCAGAGCCGCAGTGTACCATAGCAGTACAGATCTTCGGTCTCGACTCAACCCCCATTTTTCTCTCCTCCTCCGATTGTATTTGCAACTCTTCTATTTCAGTCCTTATCGTGTCAGTGGTTTCCTCAGTTTGCATCGGAGCGATGGGGGGGGAGTCCCTTCTTTTGTATCACTCTCCCGTCCCTCGCTCACGTAAGTCCACTCCCCTGGGCCACCAGTGTCCCCCTCCATAGATTCATCAGCGCCATCACTGTGCTCTGATTCACTTGTCCCCTCGCAGTCACTTACAATGCTCAACTCGTCACTAGCTAAGCTAGCGGCTTCTCCCTCTCGGGTTACAATTGAGCCGTCTTTCCTCACATTTCTTGATCTCAGTGATTCAGCGTGGGGCTCCGAACATGCAGCGAGGTGGTACGGTGAGATTGTGCTCGTTGCATGTAAAACTTCTGCTCCCGCTGCTCTTTCCTCTCTCTCCTCCGTTGATGACTTTCCACGCACCGCTGTGATAGTAGTATGTAAGCCCTTCATCGGGGCATTTAACATTACTTTCCCTCGCTTTGCGTGTGCTCGCCTGTTGGGTGGAGCAGTGTCTCCGGTCCTCATCTTTTAGACTTCCGGGTCTCTCCAAACGCTCCTCATGCTGAGCGCACTTCTCGCACTTCTCGTCCTTTTTCGCCAGAGCTCACTCGTAGTAAACGTGGCGCAGCGGACAGCGGGCAGGGAAGTATGGGGAACTATGGGGAAGGTGCACGCGCAGCTGCTCTTACCGTTCTATTCTGCGATCGTGCCACCTTCCGCCTTCTGCTGGTGAGAGTATCCGAACCTCTCCGGACCTCCACGGACCACCAGGGAACACAAGAAACACTCTGTCCACTCCGCTCCGCTTCGTTTTGCTGGGGGATTTTAATGGCTGGCTCCTCCTCTCCAGTATAGCAATGAATGACAGACTGCCCCACACAGGAAAATACTACCTAATAAAAAAAACTATATACAAAAATGTGGTCCATTGTCCAAAAGGTCCAAAATAAATAAAAAAGCAAAGGAAACCTAACACTAACTACATAACTATTTACAAGGGCAGCGGGCTAGTCCGGCGGTTCACTGGTTGATGTCATGGGCCAGGGCATCATCGAACTCCTGTTCAATGGCTTGGAGGCGGGCATGTTCCCTGGCCCTGAGGTCTCGCAGGGATAATGCAGTGTCCAGCTCCAACTCCCTGCGAATACCCTCGAGGCACTCAGCCCGCCTCAGCACCCTCTGCATGGAGTTCTCCACCCTGACCATTGTGAGCCGTTCCTCCTCTGCCCGCCGCCACTCCGCACCTATCTGCTGGCCCAACCGCTCCCACACGGAAGACACTCCCATTCCAGGGTTCTGCTGCCCTCCGGCCGATGCCTGCCCCCCTGATGTTGATGGCCCCGAGCCATGATGCCTACCATGTCGAGCCTGCCGCTGCATCCGACGCAACTGCCTGTGCCAGCACGACGGCATCCAGGCTGATGGAATCCACCAACGCCGTTGTGCACGTGCCCTGCCCGTTGATGCCGTCACATCCTCCATCTGCTGGGGTCCAGTTGCTGCTGTGTCCACCCCTGCTGGACCTCCGACTCCCGACTGTGGCAGGGATGGGATCCCCACCGAGTTGGCTGCATTGGTCGGGGCAGGTCCACAGGGGGCCCTGGTGGCATCTGGGCTGGAAGACGGCATGGAGAACGACTGGCGCATAGCCTCCACAGAGGAGGAGAGGGTTTCCAGAGTGGCCGACACATGTACGAAACCCCGGACCATGGCCGCTCCCAACTGTGCCACGTTGGCATGGTGCTCTTCGTGATGACATGCGTGCTCCCCCCGGGAAGCACGCACGTCATCACGAATGACACCCATGCGCAACACAACACCAATCAGGACCTTCTCCATACGGCCAGGGGTCCCCTCGTCCGCAGGTGGAGGGGAGTCAGATGACATGGACATCCCCCCTACCTGCAGACGGGCCTGGGATGGGGCATCCCTGCTGGTGCATGGTGGTGCAGTCACAGTGTCAGGGACAGTGACATGCACAGGCCCCTCCACGGCGACCTGTGCTGCCTCCTGCCCCTGCCTCTGGACTGCACCACTTGCACCAGCAGCGATGCGCCCACCAGGCCCCATGTGCGGCTCAGTAGCGGCCTCCTCCACCTCTGTGGAAACAACCAACCGGGATGGCTCCACCCCGTCTTCCGCCGTTGCAAGCCCCTGTGGGGGCTCACCCATCTCTTCTGCTGCAGCCGTGGGGGCATCCCCGCCGCTTTGCTCCACAGCGCTGTCTCCGCCTTCTTCTTCACTTGGGGCTGTGTAGAGGGAGACATAGAACACAAGCATCAGGGTACTGTACAATGGTCCCCTAGACAGGAAGCAATAGCAGATGAGTGGGACTGTCAAAGATCACTTCCATCATTTCCCTCCACAACACATGGGTCAGTGCAGGCAAAACACATGCAGTAACAGGCATGGTGCATGCTATGGCCATTAGCATACATGTCCAAGGGACTATTGAAACATACAATGTTGTTTTGGAACTCACATGCATCATGGGTCATGCCTATCACATGCACACACTTCACCGTAGTTTCATCCATCTGGACTCGTACACCCCAGACACAGTGGATGCAAGGATAACTAGGCTGCATCCGTGATTCTGAACATTGTCACAGACATGTGTCATGCATCCATGGCATTCACAAGTCACAGACACGCAGGTCAGATACACAGACATGGACACCATACATGTACATGGCATCAGCACCCATCCCTCACCCCCACCCATGTCCAGGAACAGAGACTGGCATGCTCTCATGTGTCCATTCCGCATAGGGCTCCCCATGTTGCATTTAAACACATACACCAACCGTGTGCTTCACACATTACTGGTCTCACATGCATGACCATGATGTCCCTGCACACACAGATGTGTACATGGCCTATGTCACACATACAGGCAAGTATCAGACAACCAGCACACTGCAACATGCCCTGTCTCACACAGCAATGCTTGGCCACTTACCGCTCGACTCCAGACTGGTCTGCCTCTCAAGGATCTGGGCATGGAGCGCTGGGTGTACGTGTTCCAGGACCCTCATCTGCATGGTACTCATGCTGCCCCTGCCCCCCTCCACGAGGCGCCGGGCCTTTTTGAGGGTCCTGGACCTCAAGTCCTCCCAGCGCTTCTTGACTTGCTTGATGTTGCGGGTTGCCACCCCCTCCGCGTTGATCGCAACCACAAAGTCGTCCCAGATCCTATCCCGCCCTTCCTTGTCGGCGCGTGATGATCCGAAGAGGGCATCATAATGCCCCAGGACAAGCTCCACCAGGACACCAACTTCCTTCTGACTGAAGCTGGTGGCCCTCTGCCCCTCTGGCTGGGGGTCGCCAGTGGTCTCAGATGGTGTTTGCCCCGACATGGCGACCCCCGAGGCATGCGTGGGTGGGCAACTGGGTCCTGGGGCTGGGCTGTGGAGCGATGGTATCCCAGTCGGGAGTCTTCTGTTCCAGCAGGGGTGGGCATCGCAACTGGACCCCCGCAGATGGCTGATGTGCAGGCACCAAATGGCAGGGCACGAGGGCAGCAGGCAGTCAGGCAGCAGCAGATGGCAGGTGGGAGCATGCTCGGGGCTCTGGGGGGCAGTGATTCGGCTTTTGGGCAGGAGCGTGGCCTTCCATGTGTTTTCGCGTGGCCAGCTTGATACGGAGTGATTTGGCACGTGAAAAATTGCACGTCAGCGTGTAATTTGAGGAAAGGCCCTTAGCGCGTAAGTGCGTCTGCACGCATACGCGATTTCATTGGACCAAAGGCCCTTCAAGCATAAGCGCCTCTGTGACGTAAAGCGCGCGGGCGTGCATGGGCGATTCAGCGGGTGTGAAAAACTGCACGTCCGCGTGGGAATGCGTGTAATCCAAGGAAAGGGCCCATGCGCGTAAGTGACGTGAGGCGTGCGGGCGTTTCCCTCAGCACCGGTTAAAGGTGAGCGGGGGCAGCAGTTCGCTGTACGTGCCTTTCGTGGAGACCAACGTGTGTTGCTGCTTCCTGTTGTTTCGCGCGCCATTACAACTTCACAGCTATCAAGGACGTATCTCTTCTTTTGGCGGGGTATTAGCTATGCGTATTTTTCTGCATCGCGCTAGTCAGACGGTGAGTCGCACACGCTATTTTTCCCACTGTGGGTGCCCCTGTGTATCGCACCCATTTTCGAGGTCATAGTAGCCTGCGTGTCCCACGCGTACGCGTTATTCGTGTTACTGGGTGCCGCCGTGTACTGCGGGAGGTTGATTCCACGCACGTAGGCTGCAGGGTTGCGTGCACAGTTTTACTGCAGTTTTGGGGTGCCTGAGCATTGCGTGACCCGTCACTACATCACTGGGGTCACATACAGCCTTGCAGGTGCAGGGGGGCTGTTAACATCTTGCTTCCCACCCCCTTCACCCCAATTGCCCAGGTCAATTGTGGTGTACACCTCCCATTGGCACTACTCCATCTGTGCCGGCACTACTACATCTGTGCCATGGTTGGGAGGCCACCAAAGGTGAGGGGTGCCTCGGCTGGGTGTACTCCTCGTGGCGGGCGTGGTCGGGGACATGGCCGTGGTGACCAGGGAGTAGGGGGAATCCAGGGTGTCCAGGGCAGCCACAGAGGGGGAAGAGGCAGGGGTGCGCCACTTGAGCACAATGTTGTGCCATGTGTTGGTGCAGTCATGCCACCACCCCCTGTGGTTCCGGGGATGCAGCTTCTGCATCTGGCACTGGCGCCCGTGTGACCCGGCAACCCGTTCCATTGACTGCCACGGGCCCAAGGGTAGTGTTAGCTACAGGTGCAGCTGTGGACACCGCCACCCAGGCTCAGGGTCTGCCAGCGCAGGCTGCGTTGGCACTTGAGGAGCCCTTGGTAGATTTCCAACAGGCCAGGAGGGAAACCATAGGGGCACACAGGGCTGCTCTGACCAAGACACGTGTCCCTGGGGCAGTTATGTCATCTGCTGCCCCGAACAGCTGGGTGTTGGCAAGTGCAGGGGCAGATACACCCAACAACACCCCGGTTGTGAGTCTGCCAACCAGGAACGTTGCGGTCAATGACCCTGCCACAGAGGATGTTGCTGCGCAGGGTCCATTAGAGGGCACCCAGATGCCACTGACACAAGCACCCACTTGAACCATGTTGCGGAACATGTCAGTTAATTCGGCCATGAGGTGCACACGGCGCAAGAGTGCAAAAAGCGTTGGAATGACCTCAAACGCAGCGCTAAGCCTAAGCGTGCCTCAAATTACAACTTGACTCTGGTGACTGGCGGTGGGCCTGCACCAGAGGAGGAAGAGCTCACTCTGCATGAGTCACTCGTTGCAGAGTTCATACCACCTGAATTGGTCGAAGGAGTGGGAGAGATGCTGGACTTTGATGCCCAGTCCAGTGAGTGTTGATGCGTGTTTGTTGAGGACGTGTGCGTTTTACTTGTGGGATGTATTGTGCATGATTGCCACTACATGTGACGTGTACATGGTTCTGATGTGTAAGTAATGCAATGCTTCCGTGATGCATGTCTGCTCTGCTGGATGGTGGACATGTGGAGCAGACGGGGACTGTCCGCATCACCACTATTGCACCCTACCCACATGCTGATTACCAGTATACCCCTCCGGTCCATGTTCCAGCAGACTGGCCCTTCTGCATGTGACGTGGGGTGACCTTCTTCTCAGCCCAGGCACAATGTCATAGCATGACTGACGTGCATGTGTCCTCTGCCTGCATGCGGGTACTCCATGTAGGCATGCTCCCTTGCCCCTCCTCCGCCACTCTGCACCCCAGTTCCACCTTTGCACTGGTCTGCTTCAATCTTGCCATTGTGTACTTTCCTGTTCATGCGTCCTGTGTACATGCTAACTTCCAGCGTACAATCTGCCAGACATATGCTGTGTGGTACAGCCTTAGTACTTGATGCAGGGTATCTCACTTGTACTGTGCATAGGTCAGATGCCCCGCAGGGACATGAGTGCCCATTCATGCTCCATGTGCATTGCACGCATGCCCCCAGGTGTCCTTGACTTGATGATCACTGTAATACAAGTCCTGGGTGACATACATTGCATGGCATCTCATCAGCCTTCCCATGTCAACTGTGGATCAGTACTGCGTTGCACACAGGTTTAGGGTCTGACAATCTACGTGGGTCACAGGCCTCAGCCTGTTTAATGGCCAATGACTCTGTCCGACTGCTGTAGTGTCTTCTTCACACGTGGGCGGCCTACAGAGTTTTCATGATGTGTCCTGCTTACTGTCCCATCATCATTTTCAGTATTGTCACTTGAATCACATTAAGCTGTTGATTCCAGTCAACACTGCCTGTCAATACACAGGTCTATGGCCAGCCTTTTGATACCATGCTAGGCATCCCTGCTATTGTACTTGGGTGGAGGGGTGCTTTGCTTGTAGATATGCTACCCATTGAATGCACAGTGCACGTGATGCCTGAATTTGACCTTGCACTGCCTTCACATTTTCTGACACACACCATGGAGTCCTTATACATGTAGGTAGTGAGTGACATACACATTTGCTGCATTGCATAGACCCACGTCTATGCAAACTGCCACCTTTCAACAGGTCTGATCACAGAAGCAATGCAAAGTTGACCCAGCATGCATGCCAGGTTCTATTTTGTGTGTCACATGTCTGCCTGATGTGTTTGTTGTCAGTGAGTGTGTGTGTTGTGTGCTTCTGACATGTGTAGTGACCTTTTTTCTCTCTATTTTTCAGGTGATGAGGCAATGGATCCGGAGGATGGTGTTGTCATGCCAGACACAGGGTTGTTACCACTACATCAACCCGGCACAAGTGGGGGTCGTGGGGTGGTAGGCCACAAAAACCCCCAAGTGCTACAGTCCATCTTGTCTCTGGCTGCCTATGACTCCAGCCCTGATGACAACTCTGACGTCCATGTCGAGTTGGATAAGCATCAAGTCCATGTGTCAGAGGTGAGTGATTCTGATGTGGACACTCATCTGTCCGTGACACCTGCACTGAGGGGTCAGACAGTCTTGGTTGCTCCGCCCGTGGTGGATCGGGACGCAGGGCCACCCTCCACACCAGTCACTGATGTGCCTGGGACATCACGTCGACGGGGGCATGTAGTCGTGCAGCCGCGGGCGGTGCCAACACAGCGAGGACACCCAGTCCTTGGGTCCCGCAGGGGTCAAGCCCAGCAACGCGGTCGCCGCACACAACCACATTATACTGAGTGGGAGCAAGACATGACTGCCAATTCAGAACGGCAGGGGGCAGCAATGGAGAACATCGCTGAGAGTATGGAACGTGTGGCCCGATCTGTGCTCCCCCCTGCTAGGAAGGTACTTCTCCAGCAGCAGGCGGCACGGTCCACGGCCCGCTCGCTCAGGCTGGGCATGGCGGCCTCAGACAGGGCACGCCAGGCTGAAATGTCCTCTCTGCGTAAATCAATTGCTGCTCACGCAGAGGCGCACATGGATGACCTGAGGGAGGAGTATGCTTCCCTCAAATCCACTCTGGGTGTCCTTATGATGTCCCAGAGGCAGCGGGCAGAGGAGAGGTTTGCACAGCTTGAGCGTACCATCTTGGCTGAGCTACAGGCTTGTCGGGAGGTGCAGCGGTTGTCCAGCCATGCCTTGCAGGAGGAACTCCGTGTTACATGTGCTACCTTGCAAGAGGAAGCATGTGTATCACGTGAGGTTCTGCATACAGACCTACGTCACATTGCCACACAGAACCAGGCTCACCCGTCCGGTAGACTTGCTGCCGTCGAGGGGCAAGCTGCGGCTAGGCGTGGCCAGGCTACTGTGCCAAGTCCTCCTTTCCAGGATGAGCCAGACTCGGACGACCATCTATCTCCCACATAGGTTGGGCTGTTCAGGCGTTGAGCCCATGGAGGTTTTTTTTTTGGCTCAGCATCATCGCATGTGGGTGTTGAGCAGCACCCAGTACCTCCCCCCTCCTTGCTTCCTCCCCCCCCCAGGTCGTATGTGGCCATTTTTGATTTTTCTTTTAGTGTAGTTAGTTAAGTTTCTGTTATGTAGGTTTTTCATAGTTAGAGTAATTAGTTAATATAGTTTAAAATTGCTTGTCTATTGTGCTTTCATGTGACGGTGCGGTGCTTTGTGGCTTTTGAAAGCATCCACTGTCTGTTCCAGCTGGGCCCTTCAGGCTTGTCTTGTGTATGTGTTTGCTGCTTGGGGTCCTTGACTCACATATACCACCCCTGCCTCCCTTATCCATGGGCTCGCAAGGATGGTTCGGTGTAACAGCCTATTACACAAGGGCTTTGGGCTGTCATATCTGTGGCATGTCTGGTGCTGTGTAACTTGTGTTAACACCCCTAGTGGGGATGATTGCGGTGTTATTGACCACTGTTCTGCTTTTGCTAGATGGGGTGTTACATGATTAATGTGTACATTCATTGCTATGCATTGTGTAGCATGTTTCTTATCTTTACTGTACACGTGCTTGTTGCAATTCATGCCGTAGATAGGGTGTTCCACACTTTGGATGTGAAAGACGGACTGATGGTGTGATTTCTGATGTACCTCTCTGACATGGTCCAGTAATGAGATGCCTGAAGAGACACACGCAGATGACTTTAAAGCATTAATCATGTGTTTCATGCCCTTTCTGCAGGGGGATGAGCCTCCAGACCACCTTTGCCAGCAGACATAGCCCATTGGACGTCTGGATTCTGGACACGTTTGTTGGTGCCCACATGCACATGTGTGCGCAAGCAGAGGCACAGGGATTGCAGACATACATCCTAGAACTGCTGACGTGTTCCAAGGAACTCCAGGCAAGGTGAGCAGTACAGGGGGGCCACAACACAGCAAAGCTTCCACCAGGCCAGTTGCACATGTAGGCTTAGTAGCAGCACTGTGGGTGAGCTTGGACGAATATTGGTGTTGAAGCACACAATACAGCTCAGATGTGTTGGTGGTCTGATGGCTGATTGTAATGTTGTCTGGGGCACCTGCAGGGGCAGTGGCACATACCCTCCGTTCCACCATGGGCCATTGAGGCACTTGTATCACCCATGTAGCCTTCCGAGACATGGAAAGGAGCAGCTCACAGGGACATACAGCAAGGGACAGACTCGGGTGCAGTGCATTTCATTTCCATGTACATTTTGAAACATGCACTGCCTACTTTGTTTCGGTCATGGTGGAACACAACTTGTTCTGAAGTCATACCTTGCTATATGCGTCTGTCTGCTTACCCAGGGAACATTGAATGTTGTGTGAATTGTGACACATTGGTGTTCCATTTGCCACGCACCCACCGGCGGCTGACTTACTTCATTGACTGTGTATGACCCATCACAGGGGTAATGTTACATATGGGTACGAAGCATCCACACCAGATTGTCTGTTTGTAGAGTAGTTTGTTGCTATGGGGCATATTTGTTGGTGTGTTTCTGTGTTATGGGCACGCACAGATTGTTAACTGTGGCTCTCTTTGCAGCATTGAAGTGGTCCTGTAACCGGACCTGAGAGTGCGCAGGCAGGAGGCCAGCACTCAAAACCAGAGCTAAGTGTCTTGTTGTTTTTCTTTCAAACTGCTCTGCATAGGCTTGCTGGGGGATGCACTAATGCATGGATGAATGTGTAATTCAATTTGGTATGTTTTTTTCCCTAATCACCCCGAGTCCTATCCAATTCTAAACCCTGTACCCTCTACCCGGTGTTCCTGCTTCCCGTACCTATCCAACCAACGTTCCCTAACCCTCTTTCCCCGCTCGGATTGCGGATGGCTGTGTAAGCCCCAAGCTTGCAGGCGCCGAAACCCTAGAGGGGGTGGTTGGTTGGTGCCACTCCTAAGCCTGGACTCCGGAAGGCCCTGACAATGATGTACAAGTTTGTTTGGATTGTGTATGTGTTCATGCAGGTAGTACATTTTCGTGCATTCCCTACTTTCACGTGTCATTCCTCCTCCCCTCTCCTGCCACTCATTCCAGTTATCCAGTGTGCCAACGCCTGTCCCGACTGCATATCCCTGACCCTCCTTCCCCACCAGGGTCTCAGAGGCCTGTGTGAGTTTGACCTTGCAGGCAACCGGGCCACGGTGGGGGTGGATGGTTCGTGCCACTCCTGTGCCTGTACACGGGAGTTGTGACAGTACACATCCGTTCGTGGTGCATCATTCTATGTTATGTACCACACATGGTTCACATCCTGTTGTGACATTGTTTTACTGTGCTACCTTGGTTGTTACATCATTGTGGTAGTACTTGGCCTTTGTGAGGTACTGCTACTTCAAGTCATCTACTGGAGGCTGTTCTGGTTCGTTTTTCTGCCTTGGATTTTGTGTTTTTGCAAATCAAGGTGGACTCTGAGGGTGCAGGCAACTTTTTACACACAAGGTGGGAGATGGTGAAGAAGGGGAAGGGTGATCCTGTGGCCAGGTGAAATTGAGGGTTGAAGGCTCCATGACCCAGGTGCAGTTGTTCAGTGGGTCATGGTGATTTGTGAGGGAGGGGGGGTGTTTTGTTATTGATAGTTTCCTTGCCCTGCAGTGTGATGGGAACCCTGACATTGTAATTGTAGTATCCTATGTACATGATGTGTTCTGCTGATCAATGCCTGTTCATGTCTTGTGTTTACCTTTCAGGTGTGAGGGGATAGTTGTGGTTTGACATGTTGGGGTGTACACATGGTGAATGTTCACATGTGATGTGTAGAGGACACTGATGGTCACTTGATTGCACATGATTATGTTGAGTGCATGTCCTTACTGACCCACACACTCGCACTATGATGCACTACATGTACAACCACCCTTGGATATCCACGTGTACACTCTGTTTGCCTTCTGGTGCCCACTATGTCCCTGCAGCACATGTTCTGTGACAAATTATGGATCCTGTACATGCTTAATTTGATTTTTGATGTGGTTTGTCGCTTAGATGTGATGCTCAGGGTGTGCATCACACACAATAACTGTTAACTGTGCTGTGCGCTGAGCAGTGTGTTGCAGGAGTTGGACACAGCACACAGAAGCTGCAGTGTTGATTTTGCAATGCACAATGTCCATGTAGACAGAGCCGCTCCATTTGGCTTCCTTGGTTGCTAAGCAACCTCCTCAGCTGATCTCTCGAGCAGAGCGCTCTGATTGGCTCTGCAGGCACTTTTCCTCCGGCCAGCAGCACCGGAAGGCGTGAGCCGGCCCGCCCACTACAAGGCCCGCCACAAAAAGACTGGAGCCTGTCTCTGCCTGTCTCGCCGCACGAGCCGCGAGTCGCTAACCCATGCCCGTCGCCACCTCCATCGATAAAAACCCCAAGCACTCAGTGCACGCGGACCAGCACCTGCCTACTGCTCCTGAACTGGTGCCCACAAAGCCACCTACATCGCCACACCTGTGCCCTACCTCCAATGGAATACATGCCATGTCAGGACCTGTACGGTACCCGCAACCACCCGTAAGCATACTGCTCCTCGCTAACTGTTAAATCTGCCAACTCAACACTGACATTAACCTCTCTGGTACTCCTCAGTGCGCCACAAGCATTGTACTGTATCCTCCACCTTGTAGCCATACCTGACCATCCAACTGCAAGCCTATCGCTTGATAGTCAGTCCTCATACTTCTATGCATACTCCCCACCGTCTATGCGCACTGCCCACATCTGCCATGTGACTGTGCCTAGCCACCTAGCTCCACGCCAACGTGTATATACCAGCCTATGCACCTAGCCTATAGTCGAATTTGCTTATTTGTATGCACCTAGCCTAAAGTCGAATCTGCCTACCTGTATGCACCTAGCCTATAGTATTTGTATGCACCTAGCCTATGGTATTTGTATGCACCTAGCCTAAAGTCGAATCTGCCTATTTGTATGCTCCTAGCCTAAAGTAGAATCTGCCTATTTGTATGCTCCTAGCCTATGGTCGAATCTGCCTACCTGTATGCACCTAGCCTATAGTATCTGTATGCACCTAGCCTAAAGTCGAATCTGCCTACCAGTATGCACCTAGCCTATAGTATTGGTATGCACCTAGCCTATGGTATTTGTATGCACCTAGCCTAAAGTCGAATCTGCCTATTCGTATGCTCCTAGCTTATGGTCGAATGTGCCGACCTGCATGCACCTAGCCTATAGTATCTGTATGCACCTAGCCTATGGTCAAATCTGCCTACCTATATGCACCTAGCCTATAGTATCTGTATGCACCTAGCCTATGGTCGAATCTGCCTACCTGTATGCACCTAGCCTATAGTATCTGTATGCACCTAGCCTATGGTCGAATCTGCCTACCTGTATGCACCTAGCCTATAGTATTTGTATACACCTAGCCTAAAGTCAAATCTTGCCTATTTTTGGACTTACCTATACCCCTCACCCATACCCCAGGCAACGCCCTAGGCAACGCCCACCACACTTAACATGGCCTCCGTCCACCACAACAGGCCTCCATGTTCTGACTCCATTCACCCTACTCCATTCCTACCAGCTTTACTTGCACACGAGCGCCCCATCCACCAATCCATACCCACTAACACTGTCCCCAAACCCAAATCCACTGCCAGAAGCACATCTCACACGTTACCAGTGCACATAAGAAACACCAGACTAAGAGCCCGCACCTCCACAGCTCACACTAATACTCACAAACCCACACTGGAGTCACTCCCCACACCCTCTACTATCACCCCCTCTCCCGCACCCCAACTCCCTGCCACTAAACTCCATACCAACACTACCAAACACCACACTAACCCCGCCAAACCAAGCACACTCGAACCATCCCAAATCCAACTGGCTCTCATTAACGTTAGATCTCTTCAAGCACACGCCACTGAAATACACGACTTAATCGCTGACCTCGAGCTAGATGCTCTAGCCATTACAGAAACTTGGCTGCATGAAGCCTCTGGGCCAGCCATATGCCAGTCCCTCCCCCCTGGGTACATCATCCTCGGTCAAGATAGACCAACACACAAAGGCGGAGGTGTGGCCCTAATAGTCAAAGAAACATTGAAGGCTAGACAAATTAAACCCATCACGTCTGAGAACTTCGATGCCCTATCAGTGAAAATCTCCCTCTCTCCCAACGACACCATGACAATGCACCTCATCTACCGGCCGCCAGGCCCACTCCTGAACTTCCAAGCCGACATCCTACACCTCGTAGGGAACAACCTCATACCCAACACTAAAGCCATACTCCTAGGAGACATGAACCTCGGACTCAATGACACTAAAGACAAACACAGCAAAAACTTTGCTAAAGCCCTTCTAGACCTACAATTCATCCAGAGAGTTGACTCTGCCACTCACACTAAAGGTCGCATACTAGACTGGCTAGTCGACCACAACTGCAGTGTAGACATCAGCTCAAACACACCACAACCATGGACCGACCACCACCTCATCCATTTTTAAATCCCAACTAAGACAGCTATTAGTCAGAACACTCCTATGCCAGCTGCCCTAGCCAGATCTAAAAAGCTACTCACCAAAGAGAGAATGTGTCCACTCCTAGAAGTCTCAGCATTAGCATAACCCTCCTCCAACAACCCCGAAGAACTAGTCGAACTTTACAACACCACCATCAAAGAGATCATCGACACAATTTCCCCATTAGAGACAAAAAAAGAGAAAAAATTCTTCCACGTCAACTCATGGTTCAACCAAGACCTGCGTGACCTAAAAACACTCAAAAGACAAGCACTCAAAAAATGGCAATCCTGCCCCTCCACCCCACTACGCGACTCATACCTAACTATTTTAAACAATACAAAAGCGCCATAGCCAAAGCTAAAGCTGACTCATACAACACTAGAATCAACAATGCCCAATCACACTCAAAAGAACTATTCACTATCTTCAACGAACTAGTCATACCACCCGCATCCAAACATCAAACAGTCAAAGACGAAAAATGGTGTAATGACATCCAGAAGGTTATGCTTGACAAAATAGACCTACTGCAAAAGAAAATCAAAGCCAACCTTGACAGTCTACCCAAGTCTCCTCACAAAACGCGGATTGCCTCCAGCCCTGAACACCATACCCAACAAAACAGCAATCCCCCACCGCCATTTACCTTTAGAAAGGTAACCGCTCCTGAGGTCCTACGCATCATGAAACATATAAAACCCTCACTCTGCAAGGGGGACATCGGTCCAGCAAACTTAATCAAAGACTGCGCCGAGCCCCTAGCCCACTTCATTGCTACCTTTATTAATGCCTCTTTCGCCACTGGCTTAGTACCCTCCTCCCTCAAGGAAGTCTGGGTTCGCCCACTACTAAAAAAGCCCACTCTAGACCCTGACTCACCCAACAACTACAGACCCATTACAACAGTGCCATTCTTGCTGAAATTCCTGGACAAGGCCGCTTACCTACAGATACAAGCCTACCTTGAATCTCACAACATCCTAGGTAAGAGACAGTCCGGTTTTCGCCCACGCCATGGTACAGAGTCAGCGTTACTCGACCTAAAGAACCAACTCCTAAACAATATGGATAAAGGTAAATGTGCCATCTGCTTACTCCTTGACCTATCAGCGGCGTTCAACCTAGTCGACCACAAAACCTTAAAGACACACCTCACCAACACAGCTCACTTTTCGGATGAAGCCACAACATGGATCACATTCTTCTTGGATGGCAGAGCTATGAGGGTCTACTCAGACCAAGCATCATCCACTCCCTCCCCTATCAACTGTGGTGTACCACAAGGGTCCTGCACCTCCCCCACACTATACAACTTATTCACACTGCCGTTATTCAATGACCTAGAAGATTTCGGCATAACGTTCACCAATTATGCCGACGATACTCAAATCCTTCTCCCACTAACTGGTGATTACGAGCAAGACCTAAAAACCCTACAAAACACTTATGCCATCATCCAGGCATGGATGGCAGCCAATGGCCTCTGTCTCAATGGAGACAAGACAGAGATCTTACTGGTGGGCCCCAAAGAAACCATCAGCAAACTAGACAGCAAATACAGTACCTTCTTAATTGAGAACTCGGTAATCTCCGTCTCCTCTGCGGTAAAAACACTGGGAGTATACCTAGATTCTACCCTGTCCATGGACAGACATGTCAGTTACATCTCCTCCTCAGCAGCCCTAACAACCAAAATAATCAACGCAGTAAAGCCCCATCTGTCCACTACAAACCGCCTCAACATCGCTAGGGCCACCATAGGCGCTAAACTGGACTACTGCAACGTCCCGCTGCTAGGCACCTCTGCCAAAAACATTAATAGACTTCAGATTGCACAGAACAACGCTCTGAGAGCAGCCCTCAATATTCCAAAGAGGGAAAACATCTCCCTAGCAAGACAAAATGCCCACTGGCTCCCAGTCAAAGAGCGCATTCAGTTTAAGACGCTCACAATTACCCACAGATGCATATCCCAATCTGCCCCTAGTTACCTCACGGAACGGATACAACCAGTCCAGTCACTCAGACCCAAAAGGGTCTTGTACGCCAACCAACTAGCAATCCCCAACTTCACTAGAGTTAAAGCTGGCGGCTCGAGTTTCGAAGTCCTAGCGCCAAAAGCCTGGAACTCCATACCGCCTAAACTCAGAGCTGAAACATCCCTCATAGCTTTCAGAAAAACTCTGAAAACTACCCTATTTAAGTGAATCTCACTCATAATACTACTGCACGTTACCATGGCCCTCATTACGACCCTTGCGGAAATCCAAAAACGATGGCGGAAATGCAATACCGCCATCGAATAGCGCTCGGTGCGACTATGACCCGTCACCGCAAAGTACGAAGCCATTAGCGACACCGTAGTGAACGCCAACGCTAACTGCACCAAGTACGCGCGCGCGCGCCATGCCAAACCGTAAATACCACCATGGCGCAAGGGTACGCGAATTCCGACCCTAGCGGACATGTACCTAACGCCATCAAGCACGGCGGAAAGCACCATACCGCCATGGTGAGAAGTACGGCATCGCGAATCAACCGTAAACGGCCCCACTGAGTGCCTGTACACCGCTCCCTGCCCACAAAGTACAACTCCCCGTAGGTGCAATGAAGTCACAATGCAACCATTGAAATGAACAAGTCACCCATGCATGGCAACGAACAAAAGAAACACAAGAGGGGCCAATGGGAGCTGCAGGGCACAGATGGCACGAATACAGAAGCCATCCCAATGGACATGACCACAGTCCCCCACCAAGAAACGCACGCAAACACAGGCACCTGTGACCAGCAATATTCCGAAAATCACATCATTCCACCAGTCCACCTGGCTGACCGGCATCTGTTACACAAAACCCAATCCCCCGCCCCTGAGCATGACAACATTCAAACAGTCATATTGGCAGCCCCCATCCCTGACCTCACTGGGCTTCGTAGGCAAACGCGCCCAGCACAGTACCACGCAACTAAACCCCGAAGCTGGAACCCAATGCAGATCTCCTCACAATACATCGCCCCCCAAATAGGCATATGCCACATCACTTGCAAAGAAAAACGCTACACGGGCCAAATCAGAATAGAAATTTTATGCACATCAAAGTCACCAAGCCCATACAGCCATCAGGCCATGAACTCCAAAACACTAATCACCATTGTGGGCTGCATCCGCAAGAAATGACCAGCCACTACCTGTGTGTCGCCCTGTTCCCCCATGGTACACAGAGCCACATTCACGTACGAAAAGGCAACATGGAAGCGCACAGAACCGCAGGGCCGACCCAATGGGGAGGCACTAGTCCAGCTGAAAGGCCGAAATGTTGCTCCGAGCCACCAGTACTGCGTAAGGGCATGTGGGCCATTGGCGATCGTCCCATAAGATCGTAATGCTGCTCCACTGATTAACACGAAGCAGCAGGTGTCGGGAGTAAAATCCATCTGCAGGAGTGGCATACAGATGGCAGTGGCAAAAGGGGAGGAGATACCTGTCAACCAAAAGAAAAGAACAAGAACAGAATGGCCATCAGAACTACATTCGAACAACTCACTTCAATGATCACACGAAATCCACAGCCATATGCATGCTAGCCCACTCAAAAGGATCATCACCACCCCCAAACCACTTGCGACTCATAACCATCTATATCGAGGTGCAAACACACCATCACAAACGAGTGTACCTGTGCATGCGTCTGTCAAAACAGAATCCATCAGATGGGAATGTTAACGTGCATGGACAAAAGTGTCTGAGGGCGCCTCGAGACAGGGAGGGCTCAACAAGGCCAGATAGACGATGGTCCCACTATGGCAGCCCTGCATCACATAGCGTAGGGGAGGCGGATAGATCCCAAGAAGCCCTGTACATGGCAAACTCTGTATCAAATCACCTGCCCATGCATCCATTCATCATTCCCTCATCCCGGGATCAAAACGCCTGAATAATTACTCACATAACATTAGAAACATCCATTGAGTCTGTGCGTTATGCAGCCTGCTAAATCCACAGTGCCCCAGCCCGTAATTCCAGTGTTGTGAAGTAACATGTATTTGGGAACGGTCGGCCTCATCGCCCACGTAGCTATTGCGCATCCCAAACTATTCATATCAATCATTGCTCCCTCGCCATGGGCCCTGTCTCAAGGACATTGAACAATAGAACGTTACATTTGCAGTCAGACCTGTGGGCATCTCCTCGCCGCTAGCTGGAAACCGAAAGCGCCGCCCTTCGAATTCCTCATTTGCAACATCACGTCGAAAAGGCATCTGTGGCCGTTTGAAATCACTAATTATTCCATCGAGTGCGGCTGTGTGTGAAAATGGCAACTGCCTTCACCCACAAATGGGACGCCCCGCCCGTCGTTGCAACTCGGTACAGTGATGCATGAGGGCCCACCGTTACTCGAGTACTACGTTCCACTGACCCTTCACAAGTCTGTTCGCGACTGCACAGATAGTATGGGAAACAATGGGACCACAGCAGAATGAACATATCAACCAATCTTACACGGCCATCGGGTACAAATACATGATTGCAATAGCAAGATACCATTCCCCGAATTGCAGCGTTGTGCGCGGGAAGTGCTCGGCCAAAGGGGAGAGCAGTTTGCACAGGTGGAATCAATCACCACAGGTGGAGGCCATACAGCCTGGAAACACATAAATTGCACAGCCAGTCTCCTCCCACAACCACACCGAAATGCTACCGGCAGGACTCGCGATGTTGGCCCTGGGGGACCTGATAGCACTGCAAGTGCTCCGACTCCAAGAAGAAGACGAACACCAACTACAACCAGCCGCACGGAGGAGACGCAGGAGGAGGAGGAGGCCAAGGCAGGGCCAGCAAGGCCCACCAGCACAGCCACTACCACCACGCAGGCAGCCCGCAATACCACGCCTCCGAGCACATCCGTTCAACCTCACTGATGAGCAGATCCACACCCTCTACCGTCTGGACCGGGACACCATAGCCGCCATTGTGGACATGACACAGGCTGACCTTGTCAGCATGATAGATAGCCCAACCGCCATCCCACCCCTACTGAAGGTGGTGTCTGTACTACACTTCCTGGCCACAGGCACCTACCAGCACACAGTCGGGCAGTTGCATGGCATTTCGCAGCCACTGTTCTCACGGACACTATTGCAAGTGCTCGATGCCCTCCTGCAGCACGCAGACGACTACATCTCTCTACCACGCTCGGAGCAGGAAATTACCAACACAAAAGTGCGATTCCATGCATACCGGGTTGCATTGGTGCCATCGACTGCACCCATGTTGAATTGGTCGTCCCACATGCCATGGAGGCCCAGTACCGCAACCGAAAACAATTTCATTCCCTGAATGTACAAATGGTGTGTGACTCCAACAGGATCATTACACATTGTTGTGCCCGATTCCCTGGATCAACCCATGATTCCATGGTCTTGAGGAACTCTACAATACCACGCTACATGGAGCGACACGCAGGGAACAGATCCTGGCTACTCGGTGAGTCTCATTACATGCATGATGATGTGGGGTATGTGAATTCGCAATGACCTGGCAGGAAGGGGGGGGGTGCGTACGTATCAATGGCATTCCACATCATACGTTTCTCGTCCACATACAGGTGATGCTGGATATCCACTGAAGAGATGGCTCCTCACACCAGTCCGGAACCCACGGGACCAGCATGAGGAGGACTACAACCATGCCCACTCACGTACCCGTGTAGTCATTGAACAGGCATTCGGCCTACTGAAGACTCGTTTCCGCTGCCTCAGCAGGTCTGGCGGGGCACTCCTGTACCGCCATGAGAAGGTTGCAAAGATGGTCATGGCATGTGTCATGCTCCACAACATGTGCGTACGTAGAAATGTGCCCATGCCCCCTGACGCAGAACTGCAAGCACCTGATGATGGTCATGATGAGGGTGGGGCTGTGGCAGCACCTCATGGAGTCTGCGAGGCACCGGAGGCACGTGACATTCGTCAGCATCTCATTGATGTATGCTTCTAGCACTCACGCCTGGTGGCTGATACATGGACACGGGACTCGTGGCACTGCGTGTGTCTGGGACATGCACAATATGGACTCTACGCCTATGATGGCCTAGTACACAAAGATCAATGTCCACACATCTCATTGGTTTATCGTGCACTTTTTATGGCATGTGTGATGTCATGTTGAACACCCTATCGACCCGCCACCCAAGTGAGCCCAACACACCCCCTCCACCCTCCTACCTCCCCCCCGAACACCAGTGTCCAAAGATGCTCATTGTCAGTGGGCTGTCGCTATTGCAAGCCCCCTCTGCGGGTATCAGGGGCACCCCTGCCTGTGGAGCGCAGGTTCCTCCCAGATCTACGTTGGGGGCTGCCCTGGACGGAACTTGCAACGGATGATGTGTCTGCCTGCTCACGTCCATGCATGTCCCTAAGGGTTTGCGAGAGCTCAGTGAGCACATGGCGCACTGCGGCAAGTTCGGCACATACGTCTTTGGACGTCGCATGCAGTTCCCCCCTCAGGCTCTCGGTGCTTCTCTCCATTTGTGCCCTTAGCGTCTCTGTACCTCTCTCCATTTCTGCCCTAAGTGTCTCAGTTGATGTTTCTATGTCTGCCTTAGTGCCCCCACATTCATCGGCATGGTCCTTGAGGAGTGTGGCCAGTTGCTGCTGTTGTTCGATCAACTGGTCGAGGGACTGTTGCCTCTGCTGGGCCATGGCCATTTGCGGGGGTGTCACAGAGGGGCTGTTGTCCTCATGTTGCCTTGCCACAGGGCTTGTGGGGGATGGCCAGTCGTCGTCTTGTGGGTGCCCCTGCGTGGTATCCTCATGTTGTACGGGATGGGACAGACAGGGGGATTGGGACAGGTCATGGATGGATCTGACTTCGGCATCCCCGTTTTCTGTGTCGGAGCATGCTGCCATCAATGGGGTGTCACCTATGGTGCTGCTGCCACCAGAGGCAGTGCCTTCTGTGGCATCCATTGGGGGGACCTGTGGTGGTGGTGTTGTGGGCATGCTGGCTGCTGGGGTGCCTGTTGATGTTCCCTCCTCTGTGCTGCCACCTGATTTGTGCTGCTGCCGTGTCTTGATGCGTGCAGCTGAGGTGGAGGGTCTCTGGCCGTTGGTCTTGGCCCTCTTTGCAGGTGTGCTGGTAGGGGTGTCCTGTAGCTCGTCGTTTGGATCGGACCCTGTGGTGGAGTAAAGGAGGGCGAGGGTTATTGATGGGTCTGTGGGAATTGGAATGGCATTGTATCACATGCTTTGGGGTGGTACCTGAGGGTGATTTGGGTCGGGGCCTTGGAGGTGCTTTGATTTGTGTGTGGAGTGAGGGTGCAGTTGTTTGGCAGCCTGCAGTTAGGGTGTGCCTGCTGCACGTGTAGTGCGTGTATTAGGGGTTTTTAGTTATTTATGTATTTATTGTGGGTTTTAACGTGCGCTATCAGGCCGATGTGTGTGGACGTTCTCCTGGACATGTGTTTCTGTTGCACTATGTGGACGCATGGTACTTCACATGGATGGACTGTGTGGATTTGGCATTGTTTTATCTGGCCCACCTACCTGAATCTTCGGATGTCTGCACTCCTTTCTCCATCCCTCCGACTCCCTCTATGCTCTCCATTCCGATGGTGGAGGCACAGATTTCTTCCCAGGGGGTCAACTTGATGGGTGATTCAGGACCTTCCCCGGTGGCTGTGGCAATGTTGTGGTTGGCAGAGAGTATGCTGCGGACGCGTATCCGCAGGTCGTCCCATCGCTTGCGGCATTGCTGTGGGGTGCGGGGTGCGGTCCCCACCGCACTTACCCGCTGTGCCACCAGAGCCCATATGGCCTTCTTGTTTGCAAGTGCCGTCCTGGTCATTTGCGTGCAGAAGACGACGGCAGCATTCTCCTGGAGGGTCTCTGTTAGCACGGTGAGTTCCTCACGGGAGAAGTGGACCTGCCGCTTGCGGTCGCACGCTTTCTTCGCTACTTTTCCCATTTTTCTTGGTTTCGCTAGGGTGGTTGACGGGTTGGGGTGTGTTTCAGGGTAGTGATTTTAGTGGTTGTGTGGTTTTAGTGTTTTTATAGGTGTACGCCGGGATGTTTCCCGTTCCGGGCCCATGTTTTAGCTTCCGTTTCCGTATATTTCCGGTCACCGTACTTTCCGGTAGGCGCACACTGCGGTGACCGCTAAGTGGGGTGGCGGTATTGCACCTAGGGCGCCGTACGGCGGCGGTGTGGGCCGTTTTGGGGTCATTTCCGCCATCGCGGACTTTGCACTTCCGCCGTGGCGTGGTGCTCGCGCCCGATGGGTTGGAATGGGCCGCACTTTGCTCCTTCGTGCAATGGCGGAAACGCTATTTACGCTGTGGCGCTCCGGTCAGTCGCTTTCCGCCAGGGTCGTAATGAGGGCCCATGTCTGTAAATTACAACTGTACTAGACTCACTGTTCCCATGTAACCTTGGAACTGTAGCCATGCCTGTAACCATGTCTCCATGTCTGTTCTCGTTATATTTACCATGACAAGTAAACTCTCTTATAACAGCGCCATGATGCCTGAGGGCAGCTGCGCGCTTTAAAAATGCAAATAAAATAAAATAAATAAATAAATGTTACGGCTACAACTTTTGTAATGCAATTGGGAATTACTTATTTTGGGTGGGAGGTTGTTGGTCAGTCATTTCATCTGATTCCATGTCAGGCATCATTGTCTGATTCCAATGTACATTTTTAACATGGCAATGTGTACCTTATTGGTACTGTGTTGGTGTATGGCTATTGCTTGCCATGTCATGTTGTGGATTGGGAGGGTTTGAGTGACATAACAGTGATGGTCATGGCCTGTTTTGCAGGTGTGTGTGATTCACACCTTGCATGTCAGGGCCAGCCGCTTCTCGAAGCAACGAGCTGGGAGTAGATCTCTCTCCACGGCAGGGGCCTCCCTCTGGAACAGCCTTCCTGCCTCCCTGGAACTTGAGGAGAACCATCTCTGGTTCCGGAAGCACCTCAAAACCTTCCTCTTTGCTTCTGCTTTCTCTCTCCCTCTCCCTTGCTAAATTCTTCACTGAAACTGCACTGAATCTGCAACTGGGCCACTCTCACCAACCTCTGTCCCTGACCCAGCCACTCTCCACTTGCACTGCCTCCCTGGCAACCCCTGCACTGCGGGACTGTCTCTCTATCCCTACAGCCCCCCCTTCCCAGCACTTGTCTGCACTTACCTTTGCACTTGCCACCAGCTGGCCTATTTATTTGTTTTCTATTCTACTTACCCTGTACTGCACTCCCCCCCTTCCCCTTGCACTTTTCCCTTCCCCCTACCCCTGCACTTGCGCAATCTAAATGACACCTGGCCTAGTAGGATCGGTGTCTGTCTTCCCTTGTTCCCCCCTCCCTGCCTCGTCGCACCTTGAAACACTTGTGTATAGGCACGTTACAAATGCCATATCATATCATATGTCATATGTGAGCCTTTTGGTCACACAGGATAGCTTGTGTTTACGTGGCCAGTGAGACCCCCCCACACTATGGCAGTAGTCTGCTGAAATGACCCAGTGGCCAAGAAATGCAGGACATTGAGCACCTTCTCCAAGGGGCTCAATGCTTGGGAGCAAAGGGTGGGGGATGTAAGGTCATCTTCCCACTCCCTGAACAGGTCTAAGATGATATGGGGTGGAAACCTATACCTTCCGTAGACCTGGTCATCAGGCATCCCAAAAAGGCTTGCCCGTGGTGCGTAAATGCGTGCCCTGGCTATTCTCCTCCTCCTGCGGTGTCCCCCGATCAGTGCTGCGACAAATGGGGAATTCATCGTAGCTGTATATACGTGTTTGTTGTTTGCGCGCACTTTTATACTGTGCACGGGGACGCTTCCGCCTGCCTTTGTGTGGCGGACGCGTTGACGCCTGTGTGCATCTTTTGCCGTGCGTGGGTTTCCTATATTCGAATCCATGAATACGGGTTGTTTGCGTGCGTGTGGGCATTCTGTGTAGTTCCCTGCAGTACTTCCCCAGTTACGCCTTCTTTTTCACGCGTTAGTCCCCATTCCGCCTGTTACGCCCACTGTTCCGCCAACTTTGGTGGTGTGCGCCGCGCTATGTGCGCTTTTGCTGTGCGCGTAGCGCACGTTGTTTGGTGGAGTGTGTGCCTGCGTGCGCCATGCAAGGATTTGGCGAACGGACTTTTCTCACACTTGCGCCACCTTGCGCCTGCTTGCGCTGGGATTTTCGGAGCACGTTTGTTCCATGAATCGACCCCTCTATGCTAAACAACAGTGGAGCTATTTTTTAAGTACTCGTAAATTGGTGGCAGAGAGCCATTACACTTCAATGTAAAGGGTTCCTTGCCACCAGTTTAAGGACATGTGCACAACAGAGTGCAAATGTGCAGGGAAAAAGGTGGCGTACAACGTCTTTTGCACTGCAATTTTGCACTCAAATTAAGTAAATGCTGTGTTTAGAAAACCAGGACAGACCTTAAGTGAGATGGCACTTCCCAATGTAATTTCGGCAAACACTTGGGACGCTTATATTGAAGGGAATTTTAAACTTCCCAATGTGTTCTCTTCAATTCATTTTTACACAAAAAAAATAATATACTTTACCTCCTCTGCGTTGGTCAATGGATGATATCGTCTGGGCTGTAGATAAGCGTAATTTTTCAATGGCGTGTGGTCCGTATGGAATACCTGCTTGTGCCTACAAGGCTGACCCTTTATTTTGGGCTAAATTGTTGTTAATAAAGTTTGAAAATATATTTGTCACAGGGACTATTGCGCAATCATGGCATATTGCCACGATTGTGCCCATTTACAAGAAGGGGAATCCAGCAGAGCCTACTAATTATAGGTCTGTTGCCCTGGATTGTTCGTACAAGGTTTTTACAATTTTGCTTCTAAATGAGATGGAGCAATTTATAAGATTTTAGGACATTATATCCAGGAATCAAACTGGTTTTCGAAAACACATGGGAACTTCCATCAATGCCATCATTCTTTCCCATATGTTGTATTCCTGCAAAAAAAATCATACAGGCAACATCTATATGGCATCATTAGATTTGCGCTCAGCTTTTGACTGCGTTATTCGCGATAAACTGTGGTACAAACTACGAAAACTAAGTTTTTCCAGAAAATATCACTCAGACATTGGCACTCCTGCATACTGATACTTACTTTAAGATTCGTATCAATAGGCAGGGTGATGTTACGCATAAAATACTAACTTGCACGGGTTGAAGCAAGGTTGTAGCCTTGCTTCTACTCTTTTCAACCTTTATCTGCTTGATATTGAAAAATCTTTGGGCACAAATTCTATGCTATCTGGTTAGACTTGGGCATTTTAAGATTCATTGGTTGGCTTACGCTGATGATACTATAATATTCGACAAAACTCCTCTGGGGCTGCAAAATAAATTACAGGTTTTCTCCACTTTTGCTACAGAGCATAATCTACAGGCAATTGTTGGTAAATCCAAGATTTTAATTTTTTCAGGTTCAAAAAAAATCCCTCGATACACATGGACTCTAAATGGGAATAAACTGGAAAAAACCTCTACACTTAAATATTTGGGCTTTGACATCTCCAATGATTTTTCTAAAAAATATTGGAACAATCTATTAACAACCATAGTTAGACCTTTGATTTCCTTATTAAAAATCATTTATCAGAAATTTTGTAAATTTTCCTTAAATCCTGCACTTCAGTTCTACTTATTAAAAGTCGAACCAATAATTTTGTATAATTTGGATTTGTGCCTACATAACATTGATGATTTGTTAGACATGGTTCAAGGGTGCGTTGGAAACATGTCTTAAATTTGGCTAAATCCGTTCCAAATGCATGTATACATATAAAATTGGGTTTTGCAAGTCTTTCCTCGCGCCATTTATGGCGGCAAATGAATGCCTATGTTAAAATGTTAAATCCCACCAGAAATTCCGTTTATGAAGAGTTTTCTACTATGCTTGTCTTAGATAATCCTAATTCTATTGTACTCTTCAAAAAAGAATTAACCTTGCACTTCTTCAAATCAACATCACGAAGGAAAATGTAACAATGAGAGCGAGTTAGTCTAAAAAAAGGTTATATCAAATGGACTGGGTTGATGCATATGACAAAATTGGTACTTATAAGTTGTACAGGGAGTTTGACTTACATTCACCTAAAAGGGCTCCAAGGCTGATGTATATAGAATGTTTCCCCGACGTTAAAGTACGGGAAATTTACATGCGCTTTCGTCTGAACCAACTACATTCAAAAGAACGCATCAGTCAGTGGATTCATTTTGATTCGGAGGTATGTCGCTTTTGCGAGATAGCTCCCCAAAGAGAAACTATAAAACATCTGGTCATTTTTTGTAGACATTTTGAAAAAGAAAGAATTTTGTTTCTGGGAGATAAAAATGTTGGCAACTCAATTTCTTCACGTGAAATGCTATGGTACAAATGCATTAACAATCCTTTAGTTGCTTTCATGTGTGCATTGGCTAGACTTTTATTTAAAATTGAAGAAGAACTTATGGTGAAAATGAAGTGCTATCAAAATGGCATAGAGTGAGAATTCCTTCAATTGAATTTTAGATATCAATAGTATTGCATATATTGCAACAACCTTTTTTCTGTGAGTGTGCTTCAAGTATTAGACTTTTATGTTTTCTGTTTGAGTAATTTGAAACCATATGTACAAGTTTTATATGAAGAAACAAGTCATTTGGAATGTTTTTTCTTACGGTTTTTTTTTTGTTTATGAAATGAAGTCTTAAAAATGTAAAGTTAATTTTATTGTGAATCTTTGAACCTCTATTTTAATTCTGTCAGTGTGACAAGTTTCTTTTGTAAACTGTAACACACTACATTAATAAAAAATAAATAAAAAAAGTAAATGCTGTGTTCCATGCACACATGACAGGTGGCATTTACAATGAGTTCCTACGGAGTCCGTCTGCTTTATGCTGGCGCATAATGCCGGTGGGCACCATAGGGATCCCCGGTATTTGTGCCGGCGTGAAAATGCATGCCGGCGCAAATGCTGGAGAATTGTTATGGCGAAGAGCAAGAGAGGTAGTGGAAATACAAGTTGTTGCACAACAAGAGGTGGCAAGTAGCCCGAATTTCAGGGGTTTTGCTGAGTTCAATTTTCACCTTACCATCCCTGCAATTTATGTTTTTTTCCCCTTAACGTCGCTGTAACTAAAAACAATTCCTGAATTTAAAAGGTATTGTTACAATTTATTGCTCACTTTAACGTCCCTACAACTTGCAACTAAAGGTTTTTCCCTGAATTTCAAACGCTTTGTTACAATATATTCCTCACCTGAACTGTTTGCAAACTACAACTTTTTGCAGTGATATTCAAAGGTTTTATTTACTATTGTATAGGTTATACATTCTCTTTCCGACTATAAATAAAAGTTTGTACACACTTTACAAAACCACTTTTTTATTTTTATATATTAGGTATGTGAAAACAAATCATTACTTTTCCTTCCCAGACAAGAATTACAAAGCGTCAATAAAACATACACTAAATGTAGGCAGAAATAATACATGTTATATGGTGATGATATAGACTGACAAAAAGGCCAACTAAAGAATCAATTGTATCTGATATCATGGAACACCAGAGGGTTTCATCTGTCTGTTTGTTAATAATAGTATGCAAAGATAATTTGAAACAATGAGTTCAGGGGATATACTAACGTTCGTGGCTGCAAAAACTGACCAGCCTCACCCCGGGCTGCTGCCCCCATCCCCCAAAATGTTAGCGTCTATTGCTCCGAAATAGACATGGGCCCTCCGGAGGTGGAAGGCCCAGGGGCATAAGATGGGAGGTGGGTTCTGTAGTGGGTCTGGCCATGGCAACACCTACCAGGTGCTGCCCCTCTTAGCATGCAGGTGTTTAGGGTGGGCCAATAGACCCCAGCTACAATAGGGACCCAGACTCTGGGGCACCCAAACGACAAGGAGGTGACATTGGCAGGTGACAACAGGTAGTCCCTGCCCCTCCCATCCGGACGGACGCTAAGACAAGGGACCTTTGATGTAGCAAAGGCGTGCTGCCTTGCCCTCAGGCCAGTTTTGGCATATATCGGCATGAAGGCGCGGCAGCCCCCAGTCATCCGGTTCCCTGATCCTGCATCGAGTGCAGCTTTCCAGAATTCAGCAGAATGCAGAAGCACCCAACGGCTCTTCACTGATAACCTGCAATTTTGTTGATCAGGAAGGCCAGGGCTGGTACCAAGGAAAAAGACAGCAGCGGCCGTGTGATTTCGGCCAGGCACCTTGGCAGCTACCATTTTGTATGAGCTCACCGGGTTGCTGAAGGAGGAAGGTGTTTGCAGGGCATCTTTCAATTGCAGCCCACTTCCAGGAGATGCTGCAGCACTCAAGGATAAACCAGACATTACAGGAACAGGTTCACAAAGACCAGCAGGCCTCCCATAGAGCGGGGACGGCAGGGCCAGCATTACAGGCGTTCAAGGAATACCAGCAAACTCTGACGGAACCAGGGCTGCAGAGTGATTGAACCGTCCCAGCCCCTCTCTGATGTCGGGCCTTGGGTAGCATGTATGGCCCGACCTCGTTTGCAGGTCTGGGTTAGGCCTGGCCTGGTGCGCGGCGCTTCGCGGCATGGGAAAGAAAGACGTGACCACTCGTTCTGGTGCATAACCCCGGACTGGCGCTCTAACGTCAGTTCCGGTGATTCCTTTATTTCCGGGTGCCACGTGTCCCGGAATTACCTGGGCACGTGACACCACACCCTCCAACACAGTGGGGCACTCAGCTCGCACAGAGTGCGAAAGCAGCGAAGGAACAGAAGTCAGAAATAAGCACCTTCTATGGAAAGGACTGCTCTGTAGCTATAAACTTACCTTGGAAACAGGACGACACAGAGCAAAGGCAAGTGTGATGCACGGCGGGGCTTTTAACAGCAAGCACGTGGGAAATAACAACTGAACATGACTCACTCACTGGTTGTGCACGGAGCAGAGAGGTACCATGGCATTCAAAGGAAGGGCGGCCACCAATAGGGATATAGAAATAAGAAGAGTGCCATCTGCGGCCAGAGCATTCCCGCGCGGCCCCCGCACGCTTGCGAGGAACATAGGGGCCACCTGCATGAGAGGGTCTGGCGACTGCAGCAGGGGGTGGGGGGAATGCCACATTGAAGCAGCACACATGAATACCAGCATTCAGAGGCACGATCTAGCCAGCCGTTATACTGACTCTGTACCAAACCCGCCCAATGCAGCTAGGCGCCCTGCCATTTGGTTTGCAGGGCGCTCGAACGAGAAAAATCTACAGCAACCAGACAACATTCGCCGAGGGGTCGGGAAAAGGCGAGAGCTACAACTTTCTTTCAAGAAACGAGCATCTTCCTGCTGTACGACGACTGTAGGCATCAGCAAAACAGCGGACTCACCAATGAATGAGGAGGTGGAAGGCATTGCTTCCCGGGTCCAAAAGCGCCAATGCAGCTATGGAGCGAGCGCTGAACTGGTTGCAGCTAACCCCACAAAGCATGCACAAATGGCGAGGGACTAAAGAGAACGACGGGCTCCCGCGCCCTACAAAGGGGGGCCTCTCGGTGGGGGCCCCCCTTAGTGGCGACTCCTTCTTCTTCTTCTTCTTAATTATCGAACGCGTGGGCGGACCCACGCAGTCGCTTCCCCATCCTAAAGGATGATGTGCACCATCCCCACCAATCAACACACAGGCCACACTTCCACACAAACCACCTGCAACCCCACCGCAAACAACCACACCCCACCAATCCAACACCAGCCACCCGCAATCCCACCGCAAACAACCACACCCCACCAATCCACACCAACAGACACAACACCCCAAACTCACACCACCCAGCGAGCCCGGAGACCAGCGCGCAGACCCGCGAGACCCCAGCCCGTACGCCTACACATGTGCTTCAGGCGAGGCACCGCGCGCTGCCGCTCACCCACCGCGACCAACCCGAGCAACACCCACACTACCACATGAACCCCCAACCACCAAACCACAAACAACCACTACCCCCAATACAACACCAGCCACCCGCAACCCCACCGCAAAACAACCATACCCCACCAATCCAACACCAGCCACCCGCAACCCCACCGCAAACAACCACACCCCACCAATCCACACCAACAGACACAACACCCCAAATACACACCACCCAGCGAGCCTGGAGACCGGCACGCAGACCCGCAAGACCCCAGCCCGTACGCCTACACATGCGCTTCAGGCGAGGCACCGCGCGCTGCTGCCTACCCACCGCGACCAACCCGAGCGACACCCACACTCCCACACGAACCTCTAGCCACCAAACCACAAACAACCACTAGCCCCAAATCAACACCAACCACCTGCAACCCCAAAGCAAACAACCACACCCCACCAATCCAACACCAGCCACCCGCAACCCCACCGCAAATAACCACACCCCGCCAGCCCACACCAACAGACACAACACCCCAAACACTCACCATCCAGCGAGCCCGGAGACCGGTGCGCAGACCCGCGAGACCCCAGCCCGTACGCCTACACACGCGCTTCAGGCGAGGCACCGCGCGCTGCCGCCCACCCACCGCGACCAACCCGAGCGACACCCACACTACCACACGCACCTCCAGCCACCAAACCACAAACAACCACCACCCCCAATCCAACACCACCAGCCACCCTACCACAAACCACACCCAACCAATCCACACCTACAGCTACCCTACCACAAACAAACGTCCCCCACCAACTCACACCCCGACCCCAGCTCCGCTACTCCCGCCACTACCAATCGCATCCGCCATCCGCGCAACACCTCTCAACAGCCCAACCACCGACCCGAAACATGCCGACCGCACTTCAACGTTCAGTCCCCAATCCCCATCATCCTATCCCACAGCCAGCCAGGGCACGTAATGACTCGGGGGGGGGGGGGGGGGGGGTGAGGGGTGGGCGTGGAGCTAAGCAGTTCCCCACGCAGAAAAAGCACGGCGGAAGAGGGGGCAGGGGGGTGATGTCATCCCATAGCGACGTGGCCAGCGCGCCCCAGCCAGAGACGCTACATAAGGTCTGGGAAAATGCAAGAGGGGCCTCTTCCCTGCTGACTCCAGGACAAGGTTGCGCTGCTGCTGCTGCTGCTGTGGTTCGATCCGGAAGGAGTTTTCCAGCGTTCGTGAGGTCGGAGAATCCTTGTTCCAGAAGAAGGTTCGTGCAAGTTGGTGGAGGGTAGACCAGGTCGAGCAGTCGAATTCGAATTCAGGTACGGGATTTAACCGAGGGGATACGAAATCACAGTGCGTCAAGGTCGGGCGAGGGACGCTCGAACATGGGATTGGCTCGGTAGCTAATTAAAGGGTGCTCCGGGTGGGGGCAGAGGTTTGTTGGGTTTTGAGGAGGGAGAGCACGCAGTACCCAATTAATCCACTCGCGGAGGAAGGGGGCTCGGCAAACATCCGAGCAAACAAGCCGTGGGGTTGGGGTGGGGGGGGCGTTGCGCGCAGGAATACCTGTGGGGGTAACAGATCCCATGTAAAGTGAGGTGGAGGGGGGAGCTTGATGGCAGTGGGTTCTCGGCGGGGAAGATTTGGTCGAAGGATATGGGGGGATGGCGCTTTGGGTGAACTGCGGGAGCCATTAAAACTTAAGGTTCCACTTGGTATCCCAGGGAATGTGAGGACGAACGCAGGTTTGCATAGGAGCTACCACAGTATTAAGGGAGCGCGGGAGACAGGGGTATTTAGGCTGGGTAGCGCAGGGAGGAACAGCGCGGTGGAGTGTCCCACGTGGCCAGGCCTGCTTCGGGCACCCCATGGCACAAGGGAACGGTAGCGTGGAAGCACGTGCAGCGCATTTCAGGCGGGGCAAAAAAGGTTTGGTTTACAGACAACCTTAAGGAGACGGCTGTGGTGTAATCCTCATGCAGCATTAAGGGGTGTTGCAGGGGAATGAGTGGCACAGTTCTGGAATGGGGCGGGGAGGCCTTGCAAAGAATGGGCAGGGGCCGGGATCAGTTATGTCCAGATTTTGTTTCTGGATCTGGGGCACAGGAGTGGTCAGAGTACGGGGGTTAGTCGGATGGCCCGCACTCACGAGGGGAAAGGGAAAAGCGTGCCTAGCATGGAATTCCAGCTGGTGGGCATGGAATGCGGTATGGAGGCAGCCCGCAGCACCCACGGTTAACTGGGAGAGGGGTGGGTGATGGCGCAGTAAATCAAGGAGCAGCAGTGTGGCGGGGTCTGAAAATATGGGGCATGCAGCAGCATGTAAGAGTCGAAATGGGGCGACAATGCAAGTGGCATGATTCTACGGGCGTCGGGGTCCGTTGGTTTTCTTGGCGTGCCAATTAGCCAAGTATGGAGGGAAATGGCACTTCTGGCCGGGGTTGTGGGTGGGTTCGGGTACTCAGGGGGCCTTTGCGGCTTCATTGGCCGGCGGCGCATTCCCGTAATGTTAATTTGCCTACACAACCACTGGAGCGGGTTGGTCGTAGTTTAAATGTTTTGATTGCAAAGGAGGGGGGAGTTAGAAGATTTGGATCGCGCTGGGGAGAAGGGGTTGCAAGGCAATGTTTGCATGTTTAGTGGGTAAAGGGAGGTAATTGCGTTCCTGCTGTGTGTCCTGGGAAGGCGTTTATTTCGTTCGTAAATACCAAATGTTGGCAATGTAGTCAAAGTGCGGATTGGTCTTGTTTTTCAAGTTTGTAAAACCATTGGTTTGGGCTTTTGGACGGTGGGTCCACGCTGGGCGAGGCGGTTGTAATTAATGAATGTTGCATATCTAGTGGGTAGAATGAGTCATTTGCGAATGGCTTTGTGTGCTGTTTGCATCGCTTTTGGGGTAAAGTTATTTGTTTACCGGGAGTGGCCTAACTCGTTCGAACACAAGTGGTTGTCATGCGTGCGGTTTATGGGTCGCCACATGTCGAAACTGTGAGAAGGGTGTGTTTTCTTTGTTGGTGGAAGGTGTTTAACCTGGTGGTGTCCTGTGCAATAATGGTATCTAGCCACGTGGCAAGGCAGAGATTTGGGGTATTGTGACTCGAGTTTCAATGCATGTTTAATGGGGTTTAATGGGGTCATTCAGGGTTGGGAAGGCAAACTGTTAAATCCCAGCAGAGGGGCCAAAGAAGGAAGGGGGATGGGTAACAACCATATGGCATGCAGACGTTGTTTCAGGAGGGTAACGTAGCCATCGGGTGTGGATGAACATTTGGCTGTTAGGGGGTGCGGGGGGGGGGGGTTGCAATGTTATTAGTATAGAATTCTGGCCAGGTTGGTGGTTACTAGGAGGCAGTCGCTTTACTGCCAGATTGGCGCTGAGTAGGCGTTTGGGGTCTTGCTTAACTACTGCATGTTTGGGTTTACAGTAATAAAGGGAGGATTGTCCGTGCTCAAAGAAAGGTGCAGGTTACACTACTGAAGCTGCACAGGTGCGATGGTAGGGAACGAAGGCTGCAGGGGGGGGGGGGTGGAAGGAAAGATTGCACCTAGGGTGATACGAGGCACAGGGCCCGTAAATGTTCACTAGGTTGGGTTCTGTTAACCAGGCTCTTGCGCAGCATGCCCGGTTGCAACGATAAGTTAGGGATTTATATATAAGGGAAAGCAACATGGGGGGGAGGGCAAGAGCATTGAGTACCGTCAGGTAGAGTGCAGGGCGTTCAGCGGCTTATGGGGATATTAGCTTGTTGTAAAGGAGGGAAGGGACTACTTTAAAAAAAATAAACAAATAAAACAAAAAAAAAAGGTGCAAGCTGAGCCAGACGTATCGATAATGTATTGCAAACAAGATATGAGTGCCATGCGAAGCGGCGTTCCATGGTACCAGCGGCCATTGAGAATGCATTGTCGGGGCAGAGTCAGGGCTGGACTGGGAACTAAAAGAGGCCCTGGAAATAATTACTGGGGACCAAAAGAGGCCCTGGAAATAAAGTTCATAGTGGCCCCATATGACACATTTTCAGCAAGCCCAATGCTTTTCCTATGAGAAAAATTGGAAATACCACAGAAAAGAGGCCCAGGGTGCAGAGGCCCACCGGGAAATCTCCAGAGTTCCCTATAGGCCAGTCCACCCCTGGGCAGAGTACGGCGCTTGCTGGGAGTGGGGGTTTGTTTTGCGGGGAGTTCAGATGGGGTGCGGTTTTGAGGGGCATTCTGGTTATCGTGCTTCGCTATTGTATTTACCTGTTTAGCCATATAGCCTGATTCATGCGGCCTCGAGGGCCGCTCAGCAGCGGCGCGCAATGCATGTGCCCCTTTTTTTGTGTGGGTGGCCACTGTGCGGGGTTGCTTCTGAGCATCTCCATTGAAGGGCCGGGGGGATCATGGGGGCCACTGGCGATTGGCTTCCAAGAAATAGAAATGTTCTTTAGTGGTGTGCAGCCAAGGGGCGGGGTGATCCAGGGGAATGGAAGCACGCTGCCGTGATGTCTCTTAGTGCTTACAATGCAGGGCAGCGCGGGAATGGGGGAATGCAGCAGGCAGGGCAGGACTTGGAAAGGACACTTACCACATCAGCAAGCATGACGGTTTTATCAAAACTTTATAGAAGGATGTAATGCTGAATGGAAAGGATCATAGCTCCAAGCTCACCATCGCCAAGGGAGGCAGATAAGCCCCAGCACTCCAATCGATGTGATTTAACACATTTAATCTGGGTTTGTCTGCGTACAACACAGCAATGTAAGATATATTAGATGATTTGTCCAGGATCACTGTATCACCTGCTGGCAAAACCCAGGATACACACATGAATCCATAGTCCGGAACTTGGGTACTTATTCACCTCTTGGACTAACATTTTATGCCACAGTGGAGGCGATTGCCCAGGTTTCACAACACCCCATCCGGTCAAACCAATTGCCAGGCCTTCACCATTTGGACGATATGTTAGTTGCATAGCAACCCCCATCTGCTACAGGTATACTGCTGTCAATAGCTGATGATGTTCCACCAACAAGTGCATATGCAGGCAGGTTTATAAACTACAGACGGAGGAAAGGCTCAGCCAGCCGGCCGGGAATGTGATATTGTAATTTTTACATATGAGCACATATCTCTCAATGGGTGCCTCGCTCACGAGCTAACCCTAACCAGGTGGCACGCAATTTATCAATATGCATTTAACAATTGCCCATTGCACACGCGCCACCAAACCCCCAGCCTTCGGGAGAGCTGCCGGACGGATATAGCATTTAGGGGGCCACGGGAATTCCGAATGAGGGTAGAGTATTTTAGGCAAGTGGGGGATGTGTGCTGGGTGCGGGCAAGGCAGCTGCTGCGGCGCGGGCGCCTATTGAGAATTGCCCGACGCATGCTCCTCCCAATCACAGAGCATTTCAGGATTATGAGTCCAGGGGCTACATGCCCGCCTTGGAAGCAAAACGACACAGAGCAACACAGGCGCAATCCGTGGGCCTGACCATAGAAACTGATGGGTTCTAGCACGCCCCTCTTTAGTAGCAGATGGCATGAAGGTGCAGCAACCACCCTCTGGCCGAAGCTCACAGGGATCTAGGAATAAGATTAACAAAAAATAGATACAGGAAGAGAGCATTTGGTTAGAACAATTGGCAGCACATGGTGCGCCTACAGATGCCCATGAGAGCGTAGCAGCGTCAAATCACATCAGCTAGGTTATTGCATGATTAGCTTTGGTTAAACAGAGCATTTCGGACTTGGGCGCAAGGGCAAACACCCCCGCTCTGGAAGGGGAATGACATGGAGCGTCACAGGTGCAATCTCCGTCCCGGGCTTTAGAAGCGCGATGGCCAGTAACGCGGGTTAAGCGAGGGGGAAGGTAGGGTGCGCAAGCCTGATCCCCCTCTCTCTCTTGCGGGAGAGGGGTGCTCTGTCAGGCGTGTAAAGGAGGGGCATAGGGAGGGGGTGCTAGGAAGGGCATATTACGCGCACAGTGACAGGGGGGTTAAAAGGAAAGGGCTGTGTGAAGGTAGAGCGTACCGGGAGGGGGGGGTGGAAGAATTTGACAGGATTCCCAGCATGCTGAAAGGATAAGTCAAAGGTAATGGAGCAGATAATAATGGAGAAAGACCCCGACCAGGGACCAGCTTTACACCTCTACAGGGAATGCGTGGTAGAGGAGCACAGAAAGTGGGGGGGCACGTTTTGGCTGCTGAACGACCTATGGTTTAGGAGAAGCATGGAGAGCGACCCCAGCTTGAGATGGGAGCACAAGCGGGTGGGGGATTAGTGGCCAGGAGGAGGGGATGCACCCTTGGCCTACAATAGAAGGGGCAACCTCAAGGGATGTCAAGGTACAACCAATAGAAGTTAGGGGGCCAACAAGATAATTCTCTCTTGAAAGGGGCACAAGGTTTCAGACTGGAACCCATTCAATCAGCAATCACCACAATATGGGAAGGTAGACAATACCAACGGTAATAAAAAGATTTTCAAAGGTGCACTGCATGTTGTAGTTGGCGTGGTTTGTAGAGATAATAATTGAGGTGGCTGGTTTGTTTCACTCAACTCATTCTCGGGGACTTCCCACTCTGCAACTAATAGCAAATGTAAAACTGGGGAAATTCCTGATCAGCAGGGGCCTGGGATGGATCAAGCATGCCTTGATTAGTTTGAAAACTCAGGGTTGCTTTGGGGAGGATAAAGTTCACTTATTGGAGGTGGGGGTGAGGGTGATCGTGGCGGACTTGAAAGATGCGCTGGAAGGGTTGGGCTGCAGATGAACCACAAGGAGAGGCCAAAGGGGGCAAGGGAGGGAAGGGTCAAGTTAGGAACTACCCACTAAAAAAGGCTGTTAGTTGGCCCGAAAGGCTCCCTCCCCAACACTTGGGAGGGGGCCTCTGCTAAGGAAGCGGAACGGTCAAGGGAAGACCTAATTTTGGCACACCGCTACCAGGTTAGTTGGCCCTCCTGCAATGGAGTATGGAACAAGAGATCAAGCAAACAGGAAGAACGCCGGCAGGAAAGGCCGCAGCACAATTCATCACACCACCGGTTCGATCCGGAGGACAAGCTTGTCTGTTGTGAATGGAATGAATGGGGGTAAAGGAACATTGTTGGAATTATGGCTGGGGACTGGGGGCAGCACAGGCAACCAGGTGCATGAGGGGGAACTCACTGCGCCCGGTGACCCGCTGTGAGTCATGGCTGAGACACCGGTCGCAGCAACAGGTCTCTTGCGGACAAGCCCAGCGGATGTTACATGGTGCTCCCGTTAGAAAGCACTGGCTGATGCCACAAGGGGAACTGCACAGCCATCAGCTTAGTATGAACGGCGCCCAGGAGTATTAGACTCAGGTGAGGCCCACGTTAATGGGGAGGGTTATGGGGCTTGGAAGACCTTCCAACTCCAAAAGTGGGTGGGGGACATGGGAAGTGCATCGTTGGAAACAAAAATGGAGAGCAACAATGAAGTCTGCAAGGGGGGGGTGAATTGAAAGATTGCACAGTTAACGGGGCTCCGGCAAGTAGGTTATAAACTGAAGGGAAGGGGGCCCATGGGAGATTAGGGGTTGTTGAGGGGGGGGTGTTCAAGAGAAGTGGGGCATTCGATATTGGCAGCTCAAGCAGATCTAAAGAAACACTTGGGAGGGGGGCCTTGGAATGCGGGGGTAGGGGCCAGGTTGAACAGGGGGGATAGTTGAGGAGGACCCCTCTTTAGCGAAAGGCAGGAGAAGACGATGGGGATAAGAAGGCGGCTGGGCCCTGGGGTGTAGGTAGCGCTGGATGGATGGGGCTCTCGAGAAAAGGAGGGTGCTATGGCGAAGAGTGGCCGGAGGGGATGGGACAACTAAGGCGGGGAGAGCTAGGGCAGCCCGGGGTCTTGGCGGAAGGGGGAGGTGGGCTCCCTGGTAGGACGGGCTAAGGGAAGACCTTTTGGGGGTGAGAATATTAATAAAGATTAACAAGCCACCAGGGGAAAGGGGAAGATGGAATCCGGGGGAAAGGGAAGCAAAAATGGGGGAATAAGGAGACCTGAACGCATCCTTGAAAAAGGAGCCTAAGCGGAAATGGAGAATGAAAAGAAAGTAATACATGGAATGAAAATTGCACTCAAATAGAGATGGGAAAGAAAATGAAAAGAAAATTGCAAAATAAAGAAATGGCCAAAGGGTAGAGAGGGACTGTTGAGGAAGGGACTGGGTGTCTGCGTCGGGTCCCCCAAGGACCCGAAGGGGCGGGGGGGGAAAGTTGCATTGCTCTCAGCGCAGAATCCTGAGTATAAAACGGAACACCTGTAAGCTAACTCCTGACTTTATGTATGTAATAAAGTTTGCTGTGGCAATTTTTCTCCCACTCATCCAACTGGTCATGCCTCTCATTTGGGTTGTAAGGGGGTTCGGCTCTGTGGGAGGAGGGTAGCCCTGAAGGAGTGAGAGTCTGAATGAGTGCCTGGGGGGACATTGGGAGCAATGAGGGCCATCGACGTGCCCCCCACTGAGGGTGTCGGTGCTACGATGGGCTCCCGCACCCTACAAAGGAGGGCCCCTCGGCGGGGGCCCCCCTTAGCGGCGACTCCCTCCGGAGGCACTGCGGGAGTGGAGTCAGGGGGGTGGGCGTGGAGCTAAGCAGTTGCCCACCCAGGAGGGGGCAGGGGGGTGACGTCATCCCATAGCGACGTGGGCCCGCGCGCCCCATCCAGAGGCGCTTCATAAGGCCTGGGAAAATGCAAGAGGGGTCTCTTCCCTGCCGACTCCCGGACAAAGTTGCCCTCCCATTCATTGTTGTATTGATGTGTGATGTTTTTTCTTGCAGAAAAGCCCAGCAGATGTTACATGGTGCTCCCGTTAGAAAGCACTGGCGGATACCACAAGGGGAACTGCACAGCCATCAGTTTAGTATGAACGGCGCCCAGAAGTATTAGACTCAGGAAAGGCCCACGTTAATGGGGAGGGTTAGGGGGCTTGGAAGACCTTCCAACTCCAAAAGTGGGTGGGGGAAATGGGAAGTGCATCGTTGGAAACAAAAATGGAGAGCAACAAAGAAGTCTGCAAGGGGGGGGGTGAATTGAAAGATTGCACAGTTAACGGGGCTCCGGCAAGTAGGTTGGAAACTGAGGGGAAGGGGGCCCATGGGAGATTAGGAGTTGTTGAGTTGTTGGTTCAAGAGAAGTGGGGCATTCGATATTGGCAGCTCAAGCAGATCTAAAGAAACACTTGGGAGGGGGGGCCTTGGATTGCGGGGGGTAGGGGCCAGGTCGAGCAGGGGGCATAGTTGAGGAGGACCCCTCTTTAGCGAAAGGCAGGGGAAGACGATGGGGATAAGAAGGCGACGGGGCCCTGGGGTGTAGGTAGCGCAGGATGGATGGGGCTCTCGAGAACAGGAGGGTGCTATGGGGAAGAGGAGCCGGAGAGGATGGGACAACTAAGGCGGGGAGAGCTAGGACAGCCCAGTGTCTTTACGGAAGGGGGAAGGGGTCTCCCTGGTAGGACGGGCTAAGGGAAGACCTTTTGGGGGTGAGAATATTAATAAAGATTAACAAGCCAACCAGGGGAAAGGGGAAGATAGAATCCGGGGGGAAAGGGAAGCAAAAAGGGGGAATAGGAGACCTGAATGCATCCTTGAAAGAGGAGCCTAAGCGGAAATGGAGAATGAAAAGAAAGTAGTACATGGAATGAAAATTGCACTTAAATAGAGATGGGAAAGAAAATGAAAAGAAAATTGCAAAATAAAGAAATGGCCAAAGGGTAGAGAGGGACTGTTGAGGAAGGGACTGGGTGCCTGCGTCGGGTCCCCCAAGGACCCGAAGGGGCGGGGGGGAAGTTGCATTGCTCTCAGAGCAGAATCCTGAGAATAAAACGGAACACCTGTAAGCTAACTCCTGACTTTATGTATGTAATAAAGTTTGATGTGGCAATTTTTCTCCCACTCATCCAACTGGTCATGCCTCTCATTTGGGTTGTAAGGGGGTTCGGCTCCGTGGGAGGAGGGTAGCCGTGAAGGAGTGAGAGTCTGAACGAGTGCCTGGGGGGGGCATTGGGAGCAACGAAGGCCGTCGACGTGCCTCCCACTGAGGGTGTCGGCGCTAAGAGGACCAGCAGTCGTATGACAACGGAGCACTGCCAAATGCCACAAAAAGTGAGGGCCGTGATGACAGCCATTTTACTTTTCGGATGGCAATGTACGAGGACGGAACAGATGTTTACCAACCGAGTTTTTTCTCCTAAAAAGGAAAGGCACAGTCCGGACCAATGAAAGCGGAGCCAAAAGAGCGACAACCTCCGAGCAGCAAAAGCAATTAAGATCCAAGTTAGGATCCAACAAACCTACTCTGCCTTTCATCCTGTTGAGGTCGATAAACGAGAACCACATACTGGCCCTCATTACGACCCTGGCGGAGAACCATGGTGCAATTTGCACCATGGTCCATGGCGCTAAGCTGCCAACTCCGCCATGGTGGTTGGCGGACTTACCGCCCCATTCCGACCTTGGCGGGGCGGTAAGTCCCCAATCCCCATTTACCCTTCCCCATTCCCATTTTTGCTCCATAGGGTATAATGGGAGTGGGGAAGGCGTTAATTACGCCACCGTAAATTACGGTGGCGTAATTAACAACAAGTCCCGTAGCGCCATGGATTTTTCCGCCCGGAAAAAGCAGGCGAAAAAAGCACCATGGCGCTACGGGAACTCGTAGTAAGGCGGAAAGGTACGCCATGCATTACGCCGGCGTAAAGCCCTTTCCGCAAGGGTCGTAATGAGGGCCACTGTGAGTAATAAGAACCAGCGCTCAGATGCTTGAAGGTTCCTAGCGCTATATAAATGTGAATTATGCAGGGCCCTTGTCTATGTTAATCCTTAGCTGTAAAATGGTCACCTTGTGTCCCATCTACCATCTCCGGCGAAGTATGGTATTCCAAGAATAGCAGCCAAAAAGTAACTGGTCAATATTGCAATATGAGAGATACATTTAGAGGCGAAATAATACTGAATTTGGAAAAAAAAGAGGGTAAAAAAATAAAGACAGGGTTAAATAAGAAATCGTTCATTTTTATGAAGTCATATAAGCTTCGTTACACATGTATGTTACTGTCAGCAGAGCAGTAAAATCACACCTGTGAGATAGCACAGTGCAACAAAGCACCGGCTTGATATCAGCAACGCCCAGGTTCGAGTCCCGATGGGGAATAAATACAAAAAAATAAAAAGTATTTTAATGTAACCGCGCCATACCATGCCACCGTGCGCGTGCGACTCAGGCAATATCACCGTTAAGCTTTGCATGTTGCACATTTCTTGCGCTTTTTTCAACCATTCCGCTACTGTAGGGGATGGCTCCTCTTCCAGTGAAAGGTTTGGCCGACTCACGCCGCCAGATGAACAAGTTAGAACCAAATTTAGCCCCCAGTCCTTCCGAGGTCGACAAATTAGTACATGACACCGTGGTTAATAATAAACAGTGCTCAGATGCCCGAGGCAAGAACAGGAAGTGACAGCACATAGCATTGTTAATAAGCACACTACGGTAACCATGGTTGAGACATCACAATAATACGATATACTAGTGGCCCTCATTACGACCCTGGCGGAAAGGGTTTTACGCCAGCGTAATGCATGGCGTACCTTTCCGCCAGACTACGAGTTCCCGTAGCGCCATGGCGATTTTTTCGCCTGGTTTTTCCGGGCGGAAAAATCCATGGCGCTACGGGACCTGTTGTTAATTACGCCACCGTAATTTACGGTGGCGTAATTAACGCCTTCCCCACTCCCATTATACCCTATGGGGCAGAAATGGGAATGGGGAAGGGTAAATGGGGATTGGGGGCTTACCGCCCCGCCAAGGTCGGAATGGGGCGGTAAATCCGCCAACCCCCAAGGCGGAGTTGGCAGCTCTGCGCCATGGACCATGGTGCAAATTGCACCATGGTCCTCCGCCAGGGTCGTAATGAGGGCCACTGTGTAGGTAGGAATGGATCACCATTGGTACCGGAAGATCAGTTGGTGTAGGCCTTTATTACCAAATCTCTGCGAACGTAAGCAGTCGTCCATGGACAAAGGACAGTGAGGTTTTAGTATATGACTGCACCCACAATTACGCAATTTACATAAAGGAAATTACACATACAAGATGCACAGGTGCAACAGTTCAAACGCGCTATTAGATTTTTGTTAGGTTTGGGCTGATTTAGGGATAGGTAAGGGGAAGAGGAAACAGGACAGGCTCTGGACCACTTTGCATCCAAGGCCTGCACAGTGAAACAAAACGGAAAAAAAATCTCCCTCCCTCTCATTAAACAGCAAAGTTGTGTCATAAATGCTGCAAGGAACTTGGCGAAATAACTATAATCTCCAACACCAAAAGAAATCCAAGAAAGCCACGCCAATAATTGCATGGAATGGGCCTTCACGCACAATAGAAATTAGGCACTAGGCGCCCTCACAAATTGGCTAAATTAAAAATCATAATAGACAGCTTGAGGAAGGTATGTATCAACTCTTAGGAAACAGCCCCACTTAGGGCAGCCTTTACATTTAATTACTCTGGGGCAAAAATACAAGTTCAGAGGAGGGCCTGGAGGTATATGACATCAACCTGGAAAAAGAGACAATGGCAATACAACTTTTGAGATGCAAGACTGTCCAGACAGGTAAAGGAAGAATTATCAATCTTCATTGCATAAGAGGAGTCAGAGTACTGGCCCCTTTGCAACACCAGTGCCTTCCTTGGTAAGCGCTCAGGGATGGGTGGCCAACTCCTGACACATAACAATGGTTCTGCCCTTTGCAGATTCCAGTTCAGGTCTGTGCTTAAAAAAGCCATAAGGGCAGTGAGATGTGACCAAGCAGAATTGGGATCCCACTCCTTCAGGAACGCCGCAGCAACAGTTGCATGGATGATGGGGCATGGGAAGAATTTAAGAAATCAATGGAAATTGCCAGATAAAATATTAAACAAATTATTTAATACACTACCTCCCCAACCCCAGCCCCCAAGTTCTCCTTACACAGGGAAATACCATTAAATAACAGGGAATTTACCCAACAATGGGGTACACTTCTCTATAAATAAGATGGGAACACAATTTTTGTGGACCTCCAGCAGAAATAGGAGGTACACAAGACACATTTTGGGGGGACCTAAGGGGCCGTAAACCCCCTCAGTGTGGCGGCAGGGATCAGCCTCGAGTTGGCCCTGCATGGGAGTAGGGTCCCTGCTCAACTGATCCCTTGTTCCCCAAAATATTTGTTTTATGTTTTCATTGATTGTTGGTTGGTTTTCTTTGCACCATAGCTCATGTACAATAAAGCTTGTGCCCAAAGTTTTTCCACCTTACCACTTGATTGCCCTCCTCATTATGGCACTGTCATTACTGTCATTACGGTCAGCTGCCACACTCTGCATGGCTTCCCCCACACTAAAACACTTCCAGGCTTATAGACATGGGCCCTCCGGAGGTGGAAGGTCCAAGGGCATAACATGGGAGGTGGGCTCTGTAATGGGTCCGGACATGGGCACCAGGTGCTGCCCCTCTTAGCATGCAGGTGTTTAGGGTGGACCACTAGGCCCCAGAAACAAAAGGGACCCAGACTCCGGGCGCCCAAACGACAAGGAGGTGAAAGGTGCAGGTGACAACAGGTAGTCCCTGCCCCTGACACCTCACATCAAATGCCCTTCTCCCATCTGGACGGATGCGGAGACAAAGGGCCGTTGATGTATCAAGGGGGGATGCCTTTCCTTCAGGCCAGTTTTGGCATAAATTTGCGTGAGGGCGAGGCAGCCCCCAGTCATCTGTTTCCCTGCTCCTGCATCGACTGGAGCTGCGTGACATTAATCAAAACCACCCTCCCTCACACTAAATAGTTATACTATTGATCTAAATATGGTGATCAAAGAGGACAGGTAGTACTTGTAAAAATAGAAAAACCTCAAGATTGAACAGGCACCAATTAAAAGAACATAGGTTCACGGGAACACTCAAATTAGAAGTTATCAGAGATCTCAATAAAATGAAATAAATAGCTAAATCACAAGGGCAGGTTGCCAAACTTGGGTACGTTTGATGGAAGCCGAAGCCTAGGGCAAAAAACATCAAATAATCAAAAAGGCAAACGCCTCATAAAACTAAAAAAATCAAGTAAATAACCAAAGTCCAAGGACAGGTTGCCAATCTAAAATGAAGTTTGATGAAAGCCAAAGCCTAGGAATCCATCACTGAGGAAAAAATTATTAACGGCTCCAATGGGGCCAAATCCCAAATGGATCATAGGGCAAAAGGAATGCTGAGATATGCCTCAAAACGAGGGGAAAAGGTGTGCAGCAGTGGGGAAAGGCAAAATGCCTCTCCAGGGTGCATGGGAAGGGCAATCCCAAAAACAAGGTAGTGTCTACATTAAATCAGGACTGTTCATTGCAAGAAACTTTGGAAGACAGGAATGTCATTGGCAAAGCAATGGAGAAATCTTGTGTATGAGGAATGCAGTATGATGAAAACTTTGGAAGAAAGGAATGTCATTGGCGAAGCAATGGAGACATCTTGTATGAAGAATGCAGTATGAATATCAAATTGAAAGCAAAGTAGATAAACCAGACACAACTCACACGCTGGGTTCACAGAATGTCACAAGCCTTTGTATAAAGGGCGGCAGGGATCAGCCTCGAGTTGGCCCTATGTGGGAGTAGGGTCCCCGCTCACCTGATCCCTTGTTCCCCAAAATATTTGTTTTATGTTTTCATTATGTTTTATTGTTGGTTGGTTTTCTTTGCACAATAGCTCATGTGCAATAAAGCTTGTGGGCAACGTTTTGACACCTTACCTCTTGTTTGGCCTCCTCAATATGGCACTGTCATTACAGTCACCTGACACACCCTGCATGGCTCCCCCCACACTAAAACACTTCCAGGCTTATAATCATGGATGTATGAGGAGGAGCAAGAAAACAAATCTGGAGGATGTGCCTACACATTCTGCTATGATGATCATGTGCCAATTTCACCATCAACAGCTAGAAAGTGAGTGAGTGACCGACGGCCACAATGAAAGCCTGTTGATCAGGTTCAAGGCTCCGTTGGACTTGTTGAATGTTAAATCGTATTGATAAATGTACCAATTTACAAGCTCCAGAACAAAGTGCACCGAATTTAGGTTTTCGTACACATATGAATGGACTCAGTAAGTCCTCCAAAAATTGGTATTCAAGGTTATCACCCCCACACGAAGTGCAAGTGAACACCAAGAAACCGGATGTTAATTCCTCTATGCTGTAATGACGAAAATGCGAAGCATGAATGTGTAATAATACAGCTCCTTAGAATATTAGAGTGTTACAAATACAGTCTACGAATGCATGGAATTAATTGTACGGGGTCTTAAAATGTGTTTCTTTGAAATAAAAAGATACATAATTATGTGCAAAATACAGCAATAGTGCAATAATGTACAGGATTATAGACATACACATATTTCCCAGAGGATTGTGGGTATACGGATATCCTGCGAGTCAAGGTCTTTGGTACTGCACCCTGGTACATAAAATCAATTGCGTTCAGTAGGGACCACTAGTTTCAGCCCGCGGTACTGCACCCTGGTAAATCAGATCAGATGAGTTCAGCAGTGACCATTATTGGCAGCCTTTGGTACTGCAAGCTTTTAATAAGGGGAGCTTTGTTTCAAAGCGACCTCTAGTTACAGCCTGCAGTACTGCACCCTTATAAATTAAGTCGAGAAGCTCTATACAGGCTGTGGAGTAGAACGGTTTTACATCAGATCAAGAGCCTTTGGCACATAACTCTTGTTCTAAGATGAGCCTGGTTCCAAGGGACTTCTGGTTACAGCTGTGGTACTGCAGCCCTGTAAATCAGATCAGCAGAGTTCCACAGAGACCTCTAGTTACAGCCCGTAGTAGTGCAATCTAGCAAATCAGAAGAGCATAGTTACACTGAGACGAACCAGAGTCTGTTATACTGCACCCTGGCTAATTAGATGAACAGCGTGTGGTGCTGCACCCTTGTAAATCAGATGAGCTTTCTTTCACAAAACCTCTGCTTCCAGCCTACAAATACTTAACCCGTATAAATAAAACAGGGCTTCCAGTTGCAGCCTGTGGAGTTGCAACCTTTTAAATCCAAAGGCTGTGTAGAGGCCCTTGTCATTATTTTTAGGGATGAAGTACCAGAGGCTGTAATTAAAGGTCCCTTTGAAACAAAGCTCACCGGATTTTGTAACCTCCTGTTTCAGCCTTTGGAGTTCCACCCTTATGAATCAGATACACCTAATTTCACAGGGACCTCTAGTTGTGTTGTGCGGAACTGCGTCCTTAGAAACTAAATGAGAATTGTTCCATACATACGGACCTCTAGTTAGAACCTTTGGCACGGCATGCTTGCAATCAGACAAGCCTAGTTGTAGCTGTGGTTCTGCATCCTTGTACATCACACAAGCAGAGTGTCATAGTGACCTCTAGCTACAGCAAGTGATACTGCATCCTCGTCAATCAGATGAGCCGAGTTTCGCACGGACCTCTAGTGATGGCCTATGGCACTGCACCCTTATCAATAAGATGAGAATGGGTCCACAGGAACGTCTAGTTACAGACTGTGGCACTGATCCAAGGATATTCGATGAGTTTTGTTCCACATGAACAATTATTATTAACAGTGCTACTGGTTGAAAACTGTGAGTTGGTGGTACATGATTTCAAAGTTAATATAATTCATTATATGTGCAAAGTAGGCATCCAAAGGAAAGCTATTTGTGCAATAGACAAATGAAGACAGAGGGCCCGATTCAGAGAATTATTTGTGCAGGAAATAGGGAATTTGCATGCCAAACTGCGTGGCAAATCCTGCTTGTCGATTCCTGGAATCGAATGCGCAGGACTTTTCCAGGACTTGCGTGGAGTCCGCACAGGCTCGGACATCTCTGCGAGCCATTGAGCGCCTTGCACATTACACCACCAAAGCATGGGTGTGACTTGTGCAGAGGACTGGCAAGGGCAGAACACAGAAAATGGGGAAGAACATGTGAAAAAGTGGGTATTACCATGGACGGCCAGAATGCAATCACCTGCACGACCACAATTGGGCCAAACAACGCATATTCATGGACTCCACCCATGCAGTCTCTATGCATACAAATGGCCACGCAAATGCCTCAATCACTACGCCACCCGAAGGCAGGCATAAAGACACTTGCGAATAGAACTTGCATCGCAGAGGTGGGTTTGCATGTTGGATTTAGGGGTGCATGTACACAACCGGGGCATTCAATATAAATTAGGGGGCATGAACGCAGCATAGCAGGGTGCAGAAATGGTTTACGGGGGGTTTGCATGCTGTTTTTCCGAGTTCACCCGCTACGGAGTATCGCCCGCATGTTGTCGGGGTGCCAGCAACAGTTACAGGGGATCCTGCGGAGGGTCCCCGTGATGCAGGCATGTTGCAGGGGAACCCACACATTATTTGTGGTAGCTTTCCTCGTTCTTTATGCTTTGCATGGGGGCGTGTCGGGGACGTTCCGTGCGCGACTTGCAAATAAGTTTATTTTGCACAGTAAATTCCATGAATACGAGGGGCGCGCATTTTTTATTCTACATGCTGGCTCGCCCAGTGTCATCCTCGCCATGCAGCAATTGCGGGAGAAATTCGCGCTTTTCCAGGAATCAGGTCCAAAATGGATTTATACATTGTGTAACAGGAGCTCTTAATAAACAGGTGAGAACCCATAGAGTGTCCATCAAGAGCTCTCTCAAAAGAGAATACATGTACTAGATCAGGAGCAGGTGACTAACCTTCACATGTATGACTTAAGGCTGTTCTCCCTACTATTGTGTCAAAAAAAGACCAGCCTATCTGTAAATCTATGCTTTTCATCACATTAAATGCTAAACCACAGTGGGGCTATTTTTTAAGTCCTCGTAATTTGGTGGCAGAGAGCCATTACACTTCAATGTAGAGGGCTCCTCGTCACCAATTTTTGGACATGTACACAGCACAGTGCAAATGTGCAGGGAAATAGGTGGCGTACAAGCATATATTACGTCTTTTGTCCTGCAATTTTGCACTCCGCCATGCATATTATGTAAATGCTGTGTTCCATGTATGCATGGCAGGTGGCATTTACAATGAATCCCTACGAAGTCTGTCTGCTTTATGCTGGTGCATAATGCCGGTGGGCACTATAGGGTTCCCTGGCATTTGCGCTGGTGTGAAAATGCATCCCGGCACAAATGCTGGAGAATTTTTATGGTGAAGAGCAAGTGGAAATACAAGTGGAGGTGGCAAGTTAAGATGGTTTTGCCTGAATTGTCACCCCGAATTTCAAGGGTTTTGTTGAGTTCAATTTTCACCTTGCCATCCCTGCAACATATGTTTTTTCCTCTTTACATCGCTGCAACTAAAAAAAATTCCAAGAATTTAAAAGGTATTGTTACAATGTATTACTCACTTTAACGTCCCTGCAATTGCAACTAAAGTTTCTTTCCCTGAATTTCAAAGGTTTTGTTACAATATATTCCTGTGCGGTACATTTATCAGCCCAGCAGAACTCCCCAACATCACCAAACTGCATTTTCAGCAGTTACCAGCAAAATAATGGCTGCGCTGATTTTACCAAGCACATATGGGGCAAGATGGAACCTGGAACAGCCCGAGAATAACTGCCAGTGTTTTCCTTATGTGCACCAAAGAAAATAATTCAAAGACAGTGCTGCTATGCTGCCAGCTCAAAAATTCCCACTGAAAAAGAAAATGTTCGGCATTTAAAATGACTGTGCACTGATGCTCTTTTCATCTTTTCAGCATTACCCAGTTTGATTCCAGTAAGACACATTCATGTACACCCATATTCAGGGTGTACACCAGCAAATGGGGGCATTCCTCACTGAATGACATATTGTGTCAGGCAAAATCTGTGAAATAGCTGAGAACTTCACTCCAAGCCGTACGGAAAACTCTTTACTTTTTGCAATAAAATAACCCTGGCAAACCCTTCATAGGAAGCCCTCTTTCTCTTTGTTTATGTCAGTTTCAATGGACCCATGCCTTGGACAGATTCCTGTGTAGTAGAAATTGACTAGGGCTATAAATAATGTTCAGAATCTAGATGCAAAAAAGGCACATTTGTGAAACTGACATATCAGAAGAATTAACCAGCGCGTAAAAGGGTGCTTTTGACAAACAAGAAAATGCCTTTTAAAAATTGAAATGTTAAACTAAGGCCCTGTGTTTGCATAGAAATGTGATGGGGGCTTGCTTGAAACATATAAATGATATTTATTTCTAAAAGACTTGCTTTTTGGTTAAGGAAATACAAATAAATAAATAAATAAAATTACTGCGAAGCCAGCAGAACAGGTTTGACAGGCCCTGGCTTCAAAGGGCCCTGCCTTTCCTGATTACAGGATCATCTTCCCCCAAGTGGACCAGCCCCCTGAAAACTATGAATGGGCCAAGGAGGAGCCTCTCGCCCCCTCGTCAGACGAAGTGGCACTGCTCCAGCATGAAACAATGGACTGCCAGGACACATAGGTGTGAATTCCTCGTGTCACCACCCCTCAAATCAAGCTCAAGGGCTTCAAAGGTGAATCCATGACAGCACTGGGCTAAATTGACCAGAGGCTGACATTTCGCTGTGGCCTGGAAAGGAATGCCTACGTTTGGAACACACAGCCAGCCCAGTTCATTTCAGAGAAAATTCAGTTTATGTCATTTATTTCAGCAATCAAAAGACATATTAATGTGAAATTATGACCAATTAATGTCATGTTTGCGCCATTAAAATAAGACGTTGTAGGTTTTTCTAGAATGTTGGGAACTCAAACCCCAGGAAAATGTGAATTCTGGCGAAAATTAATGAGAACATGACCAGTGATAATAATTGGGAATCTTTTATTTACGTATGCTGCCCAAGATCAACAATTCAGAATCAATATTTTATGATTTTAAAACTATCTTGGACTTCACGCTTCCTAACAGTGCTCTTAATGCGTGGGAAAATTATGTATCTGTATTATTCAATGATATTGTTTTCTCATGGGTAAGGATATTCCAATTCCTGTTATGGAAAACAAATTAGAAAACATGCTAACACATAGGATTGAAATGCTAATGCTATCAATCTAAGCATACATAAAACATATGAGAGCTATGTTAAGCAAGGCTTTCTAGTAGATATTCCCTGTAACTATCTAACCAATCACTTTGATCGTAAGGTTAGACAGTGAATAATGATGGTTAGATTGGATATGCTTCCTACCTTTTCTCGACTTGGTGCCTGGAAAGGGATATCTTATGCACAGCGCTTATGCAGGATATGTAACAATGAAATTGAAATTGAGACTGCAGGTCATCTTTTAACAAGATGTGAGAAATGACACGAAATATACAAAAAGGAATTCCTTAATTTAAGATATAAGTTGGAAATTGAAGGTCTGATTAGGTCCTGGCTATCAAAAGTTCAGGGACACTTAAAACTCTAACTGCGGGGAGTTTTTAATGCAGCCTGCCAAAGCGGCAGATCTCCAGGAAAACTTCTCTTCAGCTACTAAGTGTATGTAGGTTTTAGATAGTGTAAGCCTAGATTGCTTTACTGTATCTTTGTGCAGATTGAGTTATGTGTGGCCTCTCTCTCCTTCTGCTCTCCCCGTTTGTGCTCTGTCTTGTTGATCGCTGGGCCTTGAGGTCCTAGGACACAAAAGACAGAACTCTGATCAGGAAAGGTGCTGGAAGGCATGTCATGGGGGTTTGGGGACTGGGGTGTCCCTCGACTCTGCCTCCCTGACTCTGGAACAGGGCTATCAGTGGTATCAGGCTCTGGTAGGCACTATGCCCAAGTGTGGTAGGGATATCTGTTCCCCCATGGCAGGGCCAAGTCTTGGACCCTGTCACAAAGGAGCCTAGGTGGCACCTCAATATTTTCCTCATGCACCAATTCAATCTGGAGCCCAGCTATTCTCTGGTTCCTGAGGAGAGGGGTCCACCCGAGCGTGTGCGAGCAAGGTTTGCCTGAAAGTTAATGCTGGCAGTTTTAAGGAGTATTCCAAATGGAATGTGAAGCCTGTGCTCTTTCCACATCCAATTATGAGTTGTGCCGCGGCATGTTTGGTGATCCAGAGTGGGGCCAGGCGCTATCAGAATGCTGGTGAGATGGGAATTTCTACCATCGATGTGGGAGTTTAGCAGTGCCTGGACTGTGGTAAGAAGGGATTTATGTTCCAGAGGAGGGTTGATTGGTATCAGGTGATTTGGGGATTTTTGTTTATAGGTTGTTGGAAGGAGAGAGCATTGCTTGTAGAGAACATGAGTGATTTGGCATTGGGGCCTGGTGAAGTGTGAAGCTATGCAGGTGCAGGTGCTGTGTTTGAATGGTATCCTGCTTATATGGATCACTGAATAGGAATAAGAATGTCTTTGTGTGGTTGAGCTTCAGGTATGTGCTTGTCATCCAGGCTTCGATCTAGGTTCCACAGACTGTTAGGTATTTTTGGGTAGTAATTGGAATTGGTTATTTATAACACGCTTAATACCCAGAGGTTTCTTATCGCGGACCCAGAGATCAAACCTGTGTTGCTTCGCGTCATCTTGCTTGCAAGATGTGTGCGTTGCCCCTGAGCTATCCTCCCGAGATATTGTATTGGTGCAGTGAGATGTCAAGTTAATTGAAAGGTTATAGCAATATTTCCCTATCAAGGTTATAGATCATCAGAGACAATAATGAGAGTTGTGGGATTCGGCGCGTGATTAGGCAGGGCTCTGACCTAAATTTGCTCATAAGGACACCAGATTTTGTTTTAATGTGCATTATTTAGCTTTCTGCATGTTCCACCATGAGGGAGGACTCCCAGTACAACTGAAGGTATCTGAGGTTGGCGACAAGTCTTCAAATGAGAAGCAAGCCTACAGGTTGTACTGTGTTTTTACATTGCTTTACCAAACGCATTACACAACCTTACATACTCTAAATAAACTGGGCCTCATTACGATTGTGGCGGTAAGGCAACAATGGCACCGGTATTGCTACCGGCGCCATGCTTACCATGCCGCCACATTACGAGTTCGGCTCGCGGGTGCCGCTCTGCATGCCTGGTCAGAACAGGCATGCAGAGCGGCACCTGCGTGCAGAACTGGATGGTAGCAACAGTACCGTTATGAACGGTAGCGCTGCTACCATCCTCCCCATTCCCATTGAGCGCTATGGGGGCTCAAATGGGGACGTCCGGGCTCCAGATCCCGCGCAAGCGGAATTACCGGGCCCGCCGAGGTCGGAATAGCCCGGTAATTCCTCTTTCACAGGACCCGGAGCGGCGGCCCGAGTTTGGGGGTAGCCATGCCGGTATAAACGGCATGGCTACCTCCAACCTCGTAATGGGGCCCACTGTGTTTGACATTTGGAATTATGTATGACCTGTTTGTTAATCGTATACTTAACTAGGGCATTGCAAGCACCATTTTGGGTACCAAGGCATGCCCAGTATGTTTCCTAATCCAGGGTGTACTTTTGGTAAGAAGGAATTTGTGGGGTGTTTCCATGGATGCGTGGGAGACTCTGCGTATAGGGTTAGGGGGTTGGGGTTGGGTGTCCACCTTGCTGATAACTTCCATGTCCAGGTACACTACCATATGGGGGCACTGCATTCCTGCTGCTCCGAAGCCCCCAAATTCAATGCAGTGTAACACACCAGTGTATCACCCCCATCCATCTTACCAGGTGGGTGCAGAGAGGTAAGTCCTAATCCAATAAAAGAGATGCATCTGGAGTGCTTCATTCTCCTGCTGAGAATGGGCTCTTACTTGCAGACGGGAATGGTATTATAGTAGTACAGCATTCGCTACAGTGAGTAGCTACTACAAAAAACACCAAGACAATATACAATTGTTTCACTCTTAACAATGGGCCTCATTACATGTTAGCCGGTCCGGATTTAACGGTGCCGGTAAAATCATACCGGCACCATTTTACAGACCGGCTAACTACCAATTTTGTGGCCGTGTGGTGTTACGCCCGCCAGGTCTGACCTGGTTGGCGTAACACACCGGCCGCAGACGGACGTGGAAACACCGGCACCATTACCACATGGTGCCAGTGTTTCCACAGCCCCCATTCCCGTGAGTAACGGAATGCCGACTCTGGAATTACGGGACCACCGGGGCTGTAATGCCCAGGTAATTGCGGCAAGTCCGGAGCCGGTAAATCCCCACAAGTCAGGCGGCAGCCTGCTGGTTTCATCGGCACAGCTACCACCGACTCGTAATAGGGTCCAATGTATGTTCCCATTCACATTTACTTTCAAAGGTGAAAAACAAGAACATTTCTCTAAACCTATTTAGTTAAACAATGTATTATGGCTGCTGTGGGGTATAGCTTCCCTCCTCTTGTGCTAATGCTTCCTTAAGGTATTTTCTTTCCAGAGTTGTCCATTCATCCTTGAATTCTGGTACTTTTGCACAACAAAAATTACTGCTGAATTTTCAAAAGGAATGTCTTGCTAATTATTTCACAGGCTTGTCTACTTTATAGTTTAATTTGTTAAGAAGGATTTCTGAACTCTATCCAGGAGGGGCAGATGTTCAGAAGGCCAACCTAGTTTCTTGGAACAGGGTAACCTCTGGACAAGCCAGACCAATCAGGGTAGCTATGGCAGGCAGTCAAGACTAGGGGCCTCATTGCGAGATGGGTGGTAGCCATGGTGCTATTAGGACCATGGCTGCCTCCCATACCGTGTCCGAGTCCGGTCTCGTTCAATGGGGACTTCCCGGTGCAGTCCGACCCTGGCGGGACCAGTAAGTCCCCATTGAACATACCATTCCCCATTCCCATTTGAGCCCCTTTAGGGCTCAATGGGTATGGGGAGGGCGCTAATAACAGGCTCGCGAATGGCAAGTCTGTTATTAGCGCCCTGGTCCCTTAGCAGGACCCGTAAAGGACGTGTGGTCAGAGCACACGTTCCTTACGGTTCCCTCCAAGGGACCCGGAATTGGGCAGTAAGGGATTACTGGCACCGGTCTCCTTACCGGTGCCCGGTATCCCTTACTACCCGACTTGTAATGACCCCCTAAGTCTCAAGAGGGGTGAGGGTGAACGAAGGACCTCAATGTGCACACATAGCAAGGACACTTACAAATTACTTCAGACAGGTGTTATATAAAAAATATAGACAGATTTATTACAAGGCCTTTGCAACATAGCCCATAGCAAAGAATCACAGTGGCCCTCATTACGACCCTGGCGGATTTTTTCCGCCATCGACGGACTTTCCGGCCATGGCGTAAAGTCCGTTTACGCCATGGCGGATGGTGGACTTACCGCCCCATTCCGAGGTCGGCGGGGCGGTAAGTCCCCATTGACCCATTTACCCTTCCCCATTCCCATTTCGTCCCCATAGGGTATAATGGGAGTGGGGAAGGAGTTAATTACGCCACCGTAAATTACGGTGGCGTAATTAACACCAAGGTCCCATAGCGCCATGGATTTTTACGCCCGCAAAAAGCCTTGTGCTCAATAGTACATGTATGCCAATGCACGCGGTTGTTCCAATGGGCAAAACAGGGTCTCTTCAGGGGTCTCTAGCAGCTCGGGAAGGTGGATAAGGCAATGAAGAATAAGTTCCCACTATTCAAGAAGGACCTCCACTTGAAGGCAGAGGCAGTTCGAGAGTTCGGGATGGAGTCACTATTTTGCAATAGCAGTGAACAGGAGAGGGGCCCCCAGGGGCCACTCATGCGTAAAGTTGGGCTCTGGTGCTAGGGGCCACCGGTTGGGGTAAAGATTACTCACTGGTCCCTGAGGCAAGGAAACCCAAACTTCAGCAGGTTAGTCCAATTCAGTTGCAGGTTCGACGGCGGCAAGGACGTCTCAGCACCTTTTAGTTCCTGAATTCCAGCGAGGATTCGCAAATGGAACAGTGTTGATTTTTTAGCTCCGGGTGGATGAATCGCCCCAGTTTCACTGCAGTAGGCTTCAGGGGCAAGAGGGTCACAAATGCAGTGGACTTGCAAAGGACGTTGCCGCAGCAGGGCAATACGGTAACCGCGTTTAGTCCGGTCCGGGCGCACTCGTCTCACTTCAGACCTGGGAATGCCAAGTGTACGAAATTCGGTGTGAGGGTGCCGTGGACAAAGAGGTAGCAGTATACCAAGTTTTGAGGGTCTCCTCTAAACGAAGGTGGAGACAGAGCAAAGGTCCTGTGTAAACTGGTCAGCCCACTGGTTGGCCCAGGGACGCTTCCGAGAAAGCTTACTTGCAGATTTTGGTGAAGGTGCCGAGAATAGTTGGTCCCACTATTCCAATGGGTCGAAGCGCCTTCGCAGACCTTCTAGGACGACCAGATGTAGAGGGGTCCCACGGGACGACAGCGGGCTCAGGGTGCCAAACCTTCCAGTGGGTCACCAGCGGTTCCTGAACTCAGCTTCGTAGTTGCAAGATACTTGGATCCTATCCCTTGTTCAGTAGATCGACCTAGTAGCGGTGTTTCCAGCCTCCTCTTATCCAAAGTTCCCTTCACGCCAAAACGGAGAGAGGACCCAATGGGAGATCTGCTCACAAACACACCATCCATACGTGGACCATTCACAGACCACAGTGGTCTCAGGCATTCAGGACACTCCAGACCAGACATCCCAGCCTACATCCTGGAGGCCCACACACAAGGCATGCAGAAGCACGCAAAAGCATTGGGATTTGCGGGAAAATGCATGACCGAATAAGGACTGGCCTGGGTCGACTCGACCTGGGGAAGGTGAAGGGGCAAGATGGCCAAAGGGCAGGACAAAGAACCTCTTGGCATGGCCATTTTGGAGCCAGGCCACCTATTCTTGCCAAACGCAGTTAACGCGGTTAACATGGCAGGAAACGGTTAAAAAGAATGCGAAAGGATAGCTGCCACCAATCCTGTCCATGACACATCTGCACAGTTCATAAAAAGTCCAGGAGAGTATCTAGGGCCTTTGGAAATGACTATAGACCCAAGTGTGCTGTATGGTAGCATACATTGCACACTTGTTACATGTTGCACAAAAGTTGCAACATGAGGAAAGGACTAAGGGAAACAAAGTCTCCCAGTACTGACTGTCTTAAGGGCATGTCAGTTTCCCCATAAAATGCGATCGAAAGCGGAGGGCAGCTGAAGGCTGTGCTTCTCTGGCAAAGTCAGGCAATGGTGTCTAAACAGCAGCAAAAAAATGAGGGGGTTGACACATGGTGGGAAAATTACATACACATATGAAATCTTTCCTAACACTTGCCCCTCCGAGACTAAGGACAGGGGGAACTAATCCACCCCTGGATGAGTCTCTTGTTCAGGTCGGTTAAACATTCTGGACAACCCATCAGCATTGCTATGTTGGACACCTGGCCTATGCTGAATAGTGAAGTCAAAGCCTTGGCGACTTATGGACCACCTAAGAAACTTTGGATTCTCTCCCTTCATGTTCATTAGCCACTTTAAGGGCTTATGGTCAGTTTGCACAGTGAAGTGGGTCCCATAGAGGTAGGGCCTCAGCTTCCTTTGGGCCCACACAACAGAGAAAAATTCATTCTCTTCTGTGGACCATCTGAGCTCTCTGAAGCCAATAGGGTGTTCCTTACCCTTCTCATCTACCTGTGATAGTACAGCTCCTATCCCAGTGTCAGAGGCATCTGTCTGCACAATAAAAGGTGTTTGGTAATCAGGGGCCCTGAGAACAGGGGCCTGGCACAAGGAGTCTTTTAAGCCATTGAAGGCCTTCTCACACTCTTCAGACCAAGTTACCTTCTTGGGTTTCTTTGGAGTAGTGAGAGCAGTCAGAGGGGTAGCTATGGCACCATAGTCTGCCATGAAATTTCTGTAGTACACAGTGAGTCCCAAAAAGGCTCTCACTTGGGTCTGTGTAGTGGGGGTAGGCCAGTCTTATACTGCTTGTACATTACTGGGTAGAGGCTGTATCCGCCCTCCACCTACTTCATGTCCAAGGTAGACCACTGAACCTTGTCCAATCTGGCACTTACTGGCCTTTATGGTCAAGTGGGCCTTCTGAAGAGCCTGTAACACAATCCCAAGGTGTTTCACAAGATCTTCCCAGGTGGCACTGAAAACTGCTATATCATCCAGATGTGCAAGACAGAATCCATCCAACCTATTCAACACATGATTCACAAGCCTCTGGAAAGTGGCAGGGGCATTCTTCAACCCAAAAGGCATTACCCTGAACTGGTAAAGACCCTCTGGTGTTGAGAAAGCTGTCTTCGCCTTAGCATGTTCTACAAGGGCTATTTGCCAATAGCCTGCAGTGAGGTCAAATGTGCTGAGGTACTTGGAGGCACCCGAATTATCCACCAGCTCATCTGTTCCAGGCAAGGGGTGTGCATCTGTCTTGGTGACAGCATTTAGAGCCCTGTAATCTACACAGAACCTCAATTCAGAAGTGCCTGCCTTTGGAACCAAAACCACTGGGCTGGATGAAGGACTACTGGAGGGTTCAATCACCCCAAGATTCAACATCTTGTTGACCTCTGTCTTAATGTAAGACCTTACTTTGTCTGAGATTCTGAATCCCCTACTTTTGGTAGGTACACTGTCTCCTGTGTGTAGGTTATGTTTGCACCAAGGTGTCAAACCAGGGGACTGTGAAAACAAGGGGGAAAACTGCCTAAGCAAAGTTTTCACCTCAGCCTGTTGATCAGAAGTTAGGTGAGGGGCCACTCGGACACCCTCAATGGAGCTATCTGAAGGATTGCTTTGAAACAGGTCTGGAAGAGGTTCAGACTCCTCTTCTTCAACATCTGAAGCCAACAGCAGTGCTGCGATTTCAACTCTTGGGATGAAAGCCTTCAGCCTATTTACATGGAACACTTTTGGAGCCTGACCAGCCCTTCCAGGGTCCACTAAATAGTTGACCTCACCCAGTGACTCCACCACTGTGTAAGGGCCTAAACACTTGTCCTGTAAAGCTCTAGGCCTTATAGTATTCATGATCAGGACTTGTGAAATTGATGAGGGAAGCCTTTTGGTCATACCAATGTTTCACCAGAGCTTACCCAGCCTTCAACCTTTCACTAATCAGGAGTACCATCCCTTTTCTGAGCCCTAGCACATAGTCCACTACGTTGGTAGTAATGGGGGGAGTGGGCATCTCCCATCCCTCCTTGACTATGGCTTAGGGTCCCCATACAGGGTGACCAAACAGAAGTTCAAAGGGGCTGAAGCCAACACCCTCTTGTGGTACCTCTCTGTAGGAAAACAGTAAGCATGGTAACAGAAGATCCCATTTTCTTCTTTGGGGTTCATCCAGAGCCCCAATCATGCTCTTTAAGGTTCTGTTAAATCTTTCTACCAGGCCATTGGTCTGTGGGTGATATGCAGAGGAAAACTTATAGGGGACCCCACATTCCTCCCACATGGCCTGCATATACTTGGAAATAAAGTTGCTGCCTCTGTCAGACATAACGTCCTTAGGGAAGCCAACCCTAGTAAATATGCCAAGTAAAGCTTTTGCAACTGACTTGGCAGTCACAGTTTTTAAAGGGATGGCCTCAGGATACCTGGTTTCATGGTTGACCAGCACCAGGATAAACCTATTGCCTGAGGATGTTTGGGTTTCAAGGGGACCAACAATGATGATCGCTACCCTCTCAAATGGTATCCACACAAATGGGAGTGGTACCAATGGAACTTGGATTGTTGAGCCACTCTTACCAGATAACTGGCAGGAGACACAACTCCTGCAGTGACTTTCTGCTTTTACCCCCATCTTGGGCAAGTAGAAGTGCATGGATAACCTTTGCTTGGTTCTCTTGATTCCAAGGTGACCAGCAAGGGGGCCTTCATGCGCCAGCTGCAGGAGGAAGGGTCTTACAGCAAGGGGAACCACCAACCTCCTATGGTCTCCTTCTGTAGACTCTGTAGGCTCACTATACAGGAGCCCATGTTCCCAATAAATCCTGTGCTTCCCAGGAGGTTCGCCCTCAAGCTGGGAGCAGGCCTTTCTCCTTAGGCCTTCCAGAGATGGGCACTCACGTTGGCCCATACTAAGTTCTTCCCTGGCAGGACCACCTTCAACTAATAAATCATTTAGTTAAGGATGGTCATGTGGGTCAATTATTCCAGGTATCACCACCTCCTCGTCAGGTCCTGGTGATTGACCAACTACCTCCACCTCAGTGGTAGGTGAGTTAGGGGGAATGTTCTCTTTCCCTCTTTTGGATTTTCTGACACCTTTAGCCTTGGGGTTCCCCTTTGGCTGGGGCATAGAATTGGTCTTGGCCAGTGATGTCCTGGTTTGAGACCTTGTGCAGTGTCTTTCAGCTGTATCTCACACAAGCCCTAAAGCTCTGAGATAATTTCCCAGTAAGACCTTTCCTGGGACAGTCCTCTGTATGCTCACTGGAATTCTGACTGCTGTACCATTGATAGTAAGAGTAACAGGGATTACTGGGAACATGAGAGGTGGGCCATCAGCCAACTTAGTGGGGGCCAAAGGAGCTCTGGCAACTTTCTCTGGGTCTACCAAGGTAGAATCCACTACAGTTCGACTGCACCCACTATCCCTAAGAGCTGGAGTATCTACTCCATTGATCAGCACACTGTCTTTAAAGTAGTGCTTGGTATTATCTTGAATCCTAGCATAAGCCTCTGAGACTTTAGGCTCCCAGGAACCCAGGGAAACTAAGACTACCTCAGCTTCTATCCCACAGAGGAAGGTGTCTGAGGAGAAGGATGCCCCTGTAATCTCTTCTTCCTCATAGGAGGAGAAGGCCAGATTAGCAGAGTGGACCCTCAAGGTTTTGACCTTACATCTGGGATCCCCCTTCATGTGGTCAGTTGCTCCACAAGCAAAACAAGATCCATTGGATCTGTTCACAAAGGGAAGCTTACTATAACCAGAATTGTGTTTTGGAGGCTGACCTCCACTACCCTGTGAGTTCTCTTGTGTCTTACCCTTATTACTTATTTTGTGGCCCTTCTGGGAGGAAGTTTTATCAGTTTCTCCACCCTCCTTATCTTTGGACTTTCTCCCCTCCTCCTGCTTACCAGGATGAGTCTTGTCCTTATGCCCACAAGCCTGCTGCAATGGCTAGTTTCTTAGGATCTATCTCCTTTGAATCTAACAAGTGCTGCTTAAGCCCACGGCAAAAGTATGCAAAAATGTGTTCAAGTGTAGAGGAGGTCCCAGATGTGGCCTGCACTCCAGCCACCCATTTTGAAGCACCAGGAATGTACACGCCAAGATATGTGACATATGATGAGAAAACAAAACAGCAGAGCCGTACTAGGGCTCTGCCCAGTGCCCATCAGAAGAGCAATGCCTATTGAAGTGCCAATAACCAAACAACCATGGGCAGTAAGGTATCCATTGAGACAACCGTATCAGCAGCTGACACGAAATCGAGACTGCTTACAAACTGTCCCAGAAGAGACCCAAAGGGCCTTACTTGAAGGCGAATGGTGACAACACAAGGGCCTGGACAGACTCACTGATGAAAGAAACGACAACCAAAAGGGTGATAAACAAAGACAAAATGTTATGAATAATGATGTAATGAACTTAGAAGAAGAGACGATGTTGAAACATAAAGAAACGTAACCATAAAGCAGGATGAAAATATGCAACTAGCCAACGCCTGTAAATAGGCTTGGAACGCAAGAAGCTAAAAAAACAGTGCGGCTTACTATGCTTAGTAGAAGAATAGAGCAGCAAGCGCCAACTATATATCTACCTCAATGAAGCACATTATATAAGTGCAAATCCACTTTATACAAAAGCAGAATTAACCCAGGTTGCTAGGGGTCAAACAGGCCAGGATTCATATACCAGCACAAAGCCAGACGAAAGAGCGGAATCGAAACTCAGCAAGAGGCAGCTCGTGCCTGGGAAGTTGAGGTCAAACCAAGTGAGGGAGGCAGATAGTAACTTCGGAGAATCGAAACTCAAGAACAGAGCAGCCACCCGCGAAGGTCGAGATAAGGAGGCCCATGCAGGTGGCGGGCCTAAAGGAGAATTAAATGCACAAAAAGAAGGAAAAAGAAGCAGATTCACGGTGTACTAACACGTGACAAGCTGAGCTCGAAGAGGTACCAACGTCTGATGTCACCCAAAAGCAGAAGATACCATAACTTTTCCTGACAAGAAGCTACAGATTCGAGGCCATCCTGAGACAACTAATTGACACATAGCCCTAAAGTACTGATTGATGGAAGGGAGGCAGGGTGAATCTTGGGGCATGCCGCATCTGGGTGTCCATTCTGCAAGCTGCTAATTAAAGTGGAGATTTATGCTTAGGGTTGTAGCCAGCCCAATCACAGTGGGCCAAATAATCTAAGGTCCTATAGATAGGAGAACCAATGAGACGTCTTCATTTTAGTGACGTTTGCACGAGTAATGTAGAGGGAAGGGCGTAGACGCCTACCCGATAAGAGTTATCCAACCCTCACACTCCGTTGCCATATACAGATATAGCACCTATACTTAAGTTACCTTTTCCAACCAATAGAATTGCATGAAAAACTTATGAGTGTTACACGTCAATGATGACAAATTTTTGCTATAACTATTGCTGTTGAATGAAGATTGTTGGAAGTTGAAGCGAGACGGGCGATCGCATCACTGTTGATTTCCATGTTTCCCCGTTTTTTGTACTTGTCATTAAACGGACCTCCCTTTGCCAAACCATTGAGTTGTCCTTATTGATTGGTGTTGCATTAAGAGAATCTATCTCAAGGTGCAGCTATCTCGTCTTAAAGTACTCGAGGGTGAGCTCTGATCCTATGGGCCCGTCAGAGGTCACTCCGCCCTCTTGTACACTTGGTAGCAGAGGATGGTTTTGACCATCAATTATTGATTACTGATTATTGATTAAAATAAGACACCTATTGGCCGTCTTCACAAAGTAACTCTAGGTCTTCGGCAATATCACGAGTCCTTCACCATTTGGCTGAGTAGACTGTGAAGCTTCCCGTGGACAATGGTAGTATAAATTGATCCAAAACTGCAGTGGGCCTGAAGTGACCTGTTTTAAAAACATAACCCTTCCCATTCCTACGGGCAGCGGATCAGGCGAAAGACTGAAGGAGGTGTTAACGGAGGCAGTGATCCCGAGGGTCCAGAGAAGAACGATGCGAACGGTGAGTGAAACAAAATTGAATGTTTTGGCAAATGTCATAGGCTTTAGAACAAGTAAGGGAAAAGGTAACGGAGGGGAGGTGGAAAAACAAAACAATCAGAAGTAGAGAAGACTGTATATATATAAATGGAGGATGACTCGAGAATAATTGAATATATAGCGGTTACCGGGGTAGACACCCGAGAAGGGAGAGGATGCCGGGGCAGACACCTGAGAAGAGAGAGGATACTAGGGCGGACACCTGAGAAAGAGAGAGGATACACCTTATTCCTGCGCTTTAATATAGCGGTCAGAAGAAACGTGAACTCAGAGCTAGGGGACGACTAGGCTACCACCACGTTTAAAGACGTTGTGAACGGGGTTCGTTTAAACTCCATGTCGGGGTACAAATTAGAGGCAGAGATATATGTGTCCAGCTGGTGTCTGTCTAGTCTGTCAAGTGTTTGTCGTACATGTTCTGTTGAGTGTCACATGTAAGGAAGTTTTTGTTGTTTAGAACTGATTGGGATTTCACTCGATTCTATAGTTGAGAGGGAATCGCACACAAATTGATCTTTTTGAGTAAATTGGTGATATAAAAGTTTTGGCGGGAAAAAAATGGATTGGAGCTTGCAGTGTTTGGTGCTCGCTCATATTGTTTGTTAACAGTGTTAAAGTTGCATGAAAGCATTGAACAGTGTTGTATAAGACAAAAATAGAACAGATTTAAGCATGGAAGACATTACTCCATTAGGACACTTATGCAAGCAACTGCCGAAACACGCACCCAAGCTTAAGAAATATAGGCCCAAGTGGGTTAAGGGTACCGCCCACAAGATGTTTATGCCGTGGACACAAAATGGGTCCTTATCTAAAGCTGTCTTACAGCATATGACGACTTACTTGCATGCACATATACAGGCAAGAAGCTAGAAAAATGCCTTGCTGTTCTAGAACTTTGGAAAATGTTCGAACAGTGAAATGAGGAAGAGCCACCTGCAGACTGGATATTAAATGTATGCACGGAGGGGGGTGAGAAACCTACCGCGCCACCTGAAACAGAAACCGAGGGAAGCAAGCCTGAGGGACTCTACCCATTAAGGGATCTTAAAGCAGCACAGGGTATAGCAACCCTGCAAATGAGTCACCTACTTACAGTAGTGACGAAAATCAAGGGAAGGGCCAGGACAAGAATATTACCTCCGCAGTCCCGAGGGACAAGGAGAGACGCGATGATGAAAGAAAGGATCAGGCACCGACAAGTGCATCTCTTGATCAGTAGAGAGAGGGAAAGAAATGGAAAGGAAGTGAAAGCAGAACTAATGAGATAGCATTCGCAAAAGACGAATGGATGGGAGGACAAATATCATTGAAACTCAATGGAAAAGGAAGTGATGATGTGAGACCTAAAGAGAGGTTAGATGAGGCACAGAGAAAGGAGAAAGAGAAGGAGTTAAGGGACAAAAGAATAAGAAGGAAAGATAGGCTGAGGCGAGAACAGCTATATCGCGAAGAGCAAGAAAAGCAGCTTGATCGCAAACAGAGAGCAGCCTATGACCAAGACAGACAAAAACAGCAAAGGTTGGAAGAAGAGCAAAGGGTACGTGAAAAAAGGATAAGGAGATGAAGAGATGAGGAAATTCAAAGGGCAGATGAACGTAGAAATTAAAGGAGAAGGGAAGAAGATAATGTCAGAGAAGAGGAGAGGAAACGCAAAGAATCTTGAATATTTGGAGAGGGAAGTTAAAAAACTTGATCCAGTTATAGACTGGGAAGACATTGAAGAATTCTTTCCTGCGTACGACTCAGTACCAGGCACAGCTAGGACAAATATTGAAGATGACTTCCACACCAGAAGCATCGGGGAAACGATCGATAAAATATATGATGAAATGGGGCTAGAACAAATATCCCAAGGAGAGGTGGAAGATGAGTGCTTGGAAAGCACTCAGCTGTACGACACTGAGGATGTCACCTGAAGTAGTGGGAGTAGGAAGCTGTCCCTGGACAGATTAGAAATCAGTAAAAACGATGATGACACAAGGAGTTGCGTGAATTGGGAACAATCAATGTCCGACTCCGGAGAGGAGACGGAGTGTGAGACAAATGAAGAAGGGAGACGGCGCGAAAAGTGGCTCCCAAGGGACAACGGTGTACGATGGTCAGACGCTAGCGAGTCCTCACTGAGGACATCAGAGTCTGCCACACAGTCTGACCAGCATGAAGGAACTCCCCATGGTCAGAGGGGGGTTTCAGCACCCGCCTATGTAGACAAGTTGAGGACATTGCCAGGCAGATGGCGATGCAGGAATATTACACCTGCGATAGACAGGAGAGTTATGAGAGAAAAGAAAGAAGGCTGCGCATTCCAATTTTCACTACTAGAAAAGGGAGGAGCAAGGCCGCAATATATTCCATGGCCAGAAATGGATCGAGAAAATCTGAAAAACAAGCTTCCAATGCTGACATCGGGAGCCGGTAAGTGGATACATGAGTAAGAAAAAATGACAGGGGAGTCACGCTCGCAATAGGGGACATTAAAGGTCTCCTGATCGCCATGCTTGGTGAGAGAGCAGACGATGTGTGGACACGGGCAGGGTACCCTGGTGTAACCACAATTAACACTGCACACAACGGAGCACCATTTAACAATTGCAGAGCAGCAGTATGGAAAGCGATATGAGTGCTTTACCCAGACACTTCCGATATGGGAGCTATACTGACATGAAAAATTAAGGAGTCAGAGGATCCGTTAATTTATATCCAGAATTTCAAAGACGCATGAAACGCATGAATCTTGGATGAAATCTATACTGGTGTTTTATCACATATTGTGCCAAGGGTTGCCAGAACCAGTGCAGAAACAGCTCAAGAAATTGGTAGGAGTTGAGGCTGAAATAAAGTTAACTATCGCACATTACTATAGATTGTTGGAAGAAAAAAATCGAAAAAAGGAGGCAACTCGAAAGGGTGAGGAAGCGAAGCTGGTGCAAAAGAAATGATCAAAGTATGTTCTTGAAGGAGCCATGCTAACTAACCCAGTCGAACAGAACATGCAACAGGTGGCTAATCCACAGCAGAACAACCAGGGTAACGCAGGACTTTACCCGAGGGAAAGAGGGTTCAGAGGAAGAGTATGGCAGAGCAATCAGGGAGGGTACCAAGGTAATCAAGGAGGCTTTCAAAACGTGCAAATGGGCAATCCAGATATGTCAAATGGACAAATAATCCGACCACCACCAGTATGTTGGCTGTGTGGGATGACAGGGCATTTGGCGCTCACGTGCAGAAGTCAAGGCACGTGGCAAAATAGCCAAGGAATGGGACCAGACACGGTGAATCCACCTGCAATCCCACATCAGGGCAGTGCACAGAATCACACGGTGCAGCAGCAAGCGTAGGTATGCAGCAAGGTGCGCAACAAGGGGATCAACCACGAAACATGGGAAATTCGTCACAAGGGCAATCCCAACAGGCACCGCCGCAACCTTTTCAGGGCACAAACTCTGGAAGGGGAGGCAACCCTGGGAATGGAGAAAATCCACAAGTGTACAGTGGGCCAAACTTATATATAAACTAGGACGGCTTACTGGGAACCCTGATGTTCTCAATTCTATCAGTGATACCAGACCCTAATAGAGAACCTAGGGTGAATGTTGCATTGGGGGTAAAGAATATTCCTTCCTAGTTGACACGGATGCAACACGCTCGTGCATACGAGAAGGCAAGTTTTCCTTGTCCGGCGAGGCCATAGATACTCAGAGTTTTACAGGAGTTCACAGTCGAGTTCCCTTTATGGACGCACTCCCAGTCTCCGTAGGAGAGTGCGAAATGAATGTACCTTTGTTGTATACATGTCAGACCCCAGTAAACCTTTTGGGTCGAGACTTAATGACAAAATTGAACATGACGATAACGTTCACGGAGGAGGGCATAGTATGCTCCACTCCAGGAACGCATTATTCAAATGTGTGCAAAATAATTAGAGCATATTCAGTCAGAGCTATACCGCTGGAGCCAGAAATGTTCCCATATGGCATGCGTGTACTTATGACGGGATTGCCAGGCCTTGCAGACAAGGTCAGGAGAACCCCTGATGAGTTTTTATTCAGACCAAGAATACCTATGCATGAAGAGGAGGGACAAGTATTTTCCTTGATGATACGTGCTGTAGCAGAGCGAGGGAAAGTAGCATGGGTCGAAGGATACGACGATGAAGGCAGACAATGGTGCACGATTATCGCCATTGAAGAAGGGTGTCGAGTAACTGACATCACTGATGACGATCTGTTTGAAGGGCAACCAGACTCAGAAGAGACAATGGTGGAAGTGAGTCTCATCTTTTGGGTAAAAATGATCAAAAGAGAAGTGCCTCAGAGAATGATGTTGGCGCTGATACGTCCGGAATACTTGGATGACGACATGGCCCAGGTGCCTGTCTCAGTTTGGACTACAGGACCCTATGACGTAGGCCTCCTGAAGGGGGTGGGAGAGGTGAAAATTAAACTGAAACCAGGACCACTTTTTACAGAGAGTCCGACAATATCCCATGACCAGAGAGGCGGATGAAGGGATCGCGAAGACAATTTGGACCAGGGCATCTTAGTGACATCAGAGTCACCATTTAATAAAGTGCTTTATCCTATCAAGAAATCAAAGGGAGGGTCTTGCCGTTTAATCCAAGATTTAAGAGCATTAGACAATATTGTTGAAGCCGAGTTCCCTCTAGTCCCTAATCCGTCTACAATTTTATGTAATATACCCGTCGAGGAAACATATTTCACGGTGATTGACTTGAAAAATGCCTTTTTCTCAATCCCGTTGCACTGTGACTCACAAGATCTGACGTCATTCACGTTCAGACAAATGCATCTGAAAAGCATAAGGTTGCCACAGGGGTACTGTGATTCACTGTCCATTTTCAACAGAGTCCTACAGATGGACCTAAGCAATATTTGCATTAGAAAGTGTCGTCTTGCAGTATGTGGACGACATCATAATCTGCAGCACCACAAAGGAGCAATGCAGGCACGATTCTGTTCAGCTATTGACTATACTGGCTGTGAAAGGTTATAAGGTTGACAAGGAAAAGTTACAATATTGTCAACAGGAGGTGCTATACATAGGCCAGCTAATCTCACACGAAGATAAAAAGGTGGCCCCAGAAAGGGCTGAAGCCATCTTGAACACTGCTAAGCCACACACGATAAAGCAAATGCAGAGCTTTCTAGGCCTGTGCAACTATGTTAGAGCATGGGTTTTCGATTACAGCTCGTATACCAAGCCCTTGCTCCAGGCTCTGAAGAAGGCCCAGGTGACAAAGGAAAAGATTGAATGGTCTGAGGTGATGGAAAAAGGGTTTGCAGAACTCTGGAGAGCGATTTGTACAGCTCCAGTTCTCGGAATTCCTAATTATGCAGAGGAATTCTACCTGTTCTCGCACACAGATGGCAGCGTTATGATGGCAGTGCTCGCTCAAAGAACCTCGTTGGGGTACAAGCCCCTGGCATATTACAGTGGGAAGCTGGACCCAGTAATAAAAGGCCAATTCCCATGCGAGCAAAGTTTAGCTGCTGCAGCGTTCGCCATAGAGAAGGCGACAACCATTGTAATGGGATGTTCCATGATGTTATACGTCTAGCACTCACTATTTGCCATTTTAGAGAAACCAAAGGGCACATTGACATCTCAGCGAGCCTCTGCTTATAAAGTGATCATATCAAATCCATCAATCAAAATAATTCGATTTAAAATAGTGAACCCAGCTACATTCATAGCAGAGCCAGTCACTGAAGGGGAGCCGATACATGACTGTGCAAACTATGAAGAATTCTATGATGAAATCCCCAGGGTAAAGGAAAATGCCCTGGCAGGAGGAGAGATCGTTTTTACTGACGGTTCTTCAAGAATCGATCAAGAAGACGGACAAAAATATACAAGTGTTGCTGTAAAGAAACACACAGCAAATGGATAATTTCGAGTACTCGTCAGTGCACGAATACCATCTCATTATCTAGCACAGGCTGCAGAATTATTGGCGTTGATACTCGCCATTGAGAATCATGTAGACCAGGAAGTAACGGTGTACAGTGACTCCGCCTATGTGACGTCCACAGTGCACGCCAGACTAGAACGCTGGAAAAGGAGGGGCTTCCTCCGAGCGGACGACACGCCGGTGCAACATGCAGCCTTATTGGACAGGCTGATTAAGGCACTACAGCTCCCAGTGGGCATAGCGGTCTTGAAATGCGCCGCCCACACAAAATGGACAGATTTTGTGTGACGTGGAAACCATGCAGCAGACACGGAAGCCAAGCGTATGGCATCCAAAAGTGAGACAGTCATGGAAGTGGAAGTGGCGTGCACCCATGAGAGAATGATGGTGGCACGAACCACACCTGAAGCCTATAGAAATCTGGGTCAGATACAACTAATGGAGCTTCAAGGGGAGGCACCGCAGGACAAGAAAAACCTGTGGAAACATTGAGGGTGTTCCTTAAACCCCTCCGACAGATTGTGGCGGCAAGACAGCACTGGTAGACCAGTAATGCCTGTAGCCCTACTAAAAATAGCATTGGAGCAATTGCACTACCCAATTCACATGTCAAAAGAGAATCTAGCAGCAACGCTCGCGGAAGACTGGTTCATACCGAATTTAGCTGAGCATGTTGCATTCTTTATGGTGAACTGCATAATCTGCCAGCAATTCACCGCTGGGCACACATTAAAGATAGTGAGAGGAGTCATCACCTGGCCAAATGTGCCTTTTCAGCACTTACATATCGACTATGTCGACATGATTCAAGTGTGTAACGGGTACAGATACTTAATTGTAGTGGTGTGTCCATTCTCTAGATGGATAGAAGCAGGTCCATCTACACACCCAGACTCTACCTGTGCGGCCAAATTCCTAATGAGGGAAGTGTTCCCTAGGTGGGGGGTGTGTGAAGTAATGAGATCAGATAATGGGGCTCATTTTGTAAATGCAGTCTTTGAGCAGATTAGCTTGTTGCTTGGTATAAAGCACAAGTCCTCGTCGGCGTATCATCCGGAAGGTAATGGAATTTGTGAGAGGCTCAACGGCGTGTTAAAGGAAAGGATAGCCAAGTTGAAGCTTACTCTAAAGAAGGGATGGGTGCACTGCCTTCCATTGGCATTGTATGCTCTTTGGAATCAACCAGGCTCCGACCATCATCTTACGCCGCACGAGATAGTCACAGGAAGGAGAATAAATACTCCCCTAACCCCTCGAGACAGAGCTTGATGCCCAGTCAACCCAAGAGGCCTGGGATCCGAAATGCAAAAGTATGTGAACTGCATGACATCCAGACTTACTGTAATTTCAGACCAACTGCAACAACGACGAAAAGGGTGCAGCGCAGCACAAAACACAGCAGGAGACACTGCAACAGACACAGTTCAAGGTCTACGTGTTCCACCCATCTTCCCTGGAGATGCTGTGTTGGTAAAAAACCACAAGGAGGAAGAGGTGGGATGAGCCAAGATTCAATGGTCCTTTCATTGTGGAGCACTGCACACCATCAGCCGTGAAGCTGCAGGGCAGGAGAGCATGGATTTTTCTCAATGACATTAAGCCCTATATTGGAGAAAGCCCTCTAGCTGCACCTCACTGCGAGGAAACTACAGACAACGGGGAAGAACCACAACACGTGCAGACAAGATCAATGACGAGGAAGAAGGATGCATGAGCATTAAAGCAAGACAGAACACTCTTTTGCAAATTATGGCTTAAATTGGACATTTCCTCTGAGCAAGAATAAGAGGATAAGGACATAAAAACATACACTCTGTGCATCCTAGTTGCAGGCTGAAGAAGAATATTGCGCATGTAAGCTACAGCACGGTTGTTAACACAGACTTTTGAACCAAGTCACACTTAAGCTTTGTGAGGAAAAGACTATAACTAACATTGATCAAGGACGTTTACATTGAGAGCAAAATACAGTATCCTGAATCATCCAGTACAAAGACTTTGTTCAACAGCACTTATGGTGTCCCCCAGTAGAGACATCACAAAGGACGTGCTTAACTACTTCCATTTAGTATTGGTATCATATCTGTCGCTGGTAGGGAGGGTCACCAGTGTCACAGACTTTATACAAGATCCTGCCAACAAGAAAGTAATCTGGCAACTGCTTACTGTCATCGCGGAAGCCTTCATTGTACTACCAGAGTACAGCGAAAGGACTCAAATGCTTCCACCACAGACGATTCTAGATGAACTCATCAATACGCTTTTCTTTCGCATAATCGAGGACTGTCCATCTATTATCGGGAGAACAACTGACACTCTGACTTTCATTCGAGATCCAGCAAACACTGAACATTTGAGCCAATTGTTGAACAAAATTAGCTATTTAGTGGCACTCCACGCAGCCAGACAGTTGAAGCATTGTTCCCATCAGGAGAAGAACCTACAATCCTGAACCCAGCAAGGCAGGGCAAATGTCCCTGTCACCCGAGGACAGCAGACTAGCACATAATATCCGTTTTTGCCTAGTCACTGACTTTCCAGAGATGGTGGAGAGGCCTATCGAGGTTGACGTCCTCACCTTCATCAGACATACGGCTATTATTGTACAGATGGGAATGCTCCTTCATGGTATAATGCTGCAAGTGGAGCTTTCTAACTTTCAGAGAGAGTATCTGAGGAGATTCTAAGAAACTCTTCGCCGAGGGACAGTTCGAGGGAACAGAATCAAGAACCCTAATTGTTGTATTTGTTGACATTTTTCCCCTTTCTTCACACTGACCAGCATCCAGCATGTCTTCAGGACTGAAGCTCACGTACTTTGAACATGCACAGTAAAAAAGCGTCTCACTGAAATGTTCGTCTAATCTATTTTTTTCATAGCCTAGCAAGAGAACTGTATCCTGTATCAAGAGACAATCGTCACCCGCAAGAGGGAGGACACTTGTGAAGCACCAGACACTTAGTGACACAAACTGTGCAAAGAGCGATATTAAGTGAGGGAAAACAATAACATTGACATTGAGTAAATGATCGAGATGGTGGCCCAGAACAGTAACCTGGTCCTTCCACAACCAGAGGGGCGCCCTTGCTTCTCTGGAAGGAAATGCTGCCGTCTTACTTACTGCACTATTATGTATTTATGCATTGTGTTTATCATTATTTTGCTGTCATTAACGATCAGAACTGCATTTTTTATTGGTGCACGAAGCGTTCCAATTTCAGTGCACCCACCTGATGATGTACTCATGAAACCCACAAAAGCACCCAGACCCTATATAGTTATTCCAGTCCCGAGAAAATCTGATGGTAAGGTAAATGAACTAAAAATGAATGCAATCAGCAGTGATACATACACACTTGAGGTAAAGAATGAAGAGAAAAGCTGGAGACAGAGTCAGCACGGAATGAATGAAAACATAGCACCGACAACCACAGGCACACACACACTGAATGCACACGTACCAGGACAAGTGGCCACAGAACCTCAAGCAAAAGCCACAGAGAAGATGAGACTGCCTGCCGAACAACCAATCCCAGAAAATAATGATAGAAACCAAGAAGAATCAAGAGAAAGTCCAACAAAAGCAGTCATATCAGAAGCCCTTAAGAAAACCGAAGCGGTTGCTGAAAAATTCACTGCAAAGACACAAATGTTAATAGATCTTTTATTCCCGTACATAGCTAAAGCGAGGAAACTGCATGAGGAACTGAAAAATAAAACCACAGAGACTGCATTGACAAGCACACAAGTTCCAACACAAGGGACAAGTACCAGGCCTACGATGCAGCCATACGCTGGGCCAGTGACTGGCTGGTGGTTGATAAAGGCACTTATCGAGGGCAGAAAAAGAATGCAAGAAGAGAAGGAGAGAATTGCAAAACCTCCACCTACCTCATTGATGCAGATAAAGAGACCTGCACCGTGGACTAGAATGCCTGAGAGTCCTCCAGAAAGAAAAAGCCATATAGAATCATTTAGGGATGTAGTTACAGCAAACTACAGAAAGACACTAAGGATCAAGAGAAGCCTGCATGAAGATAACAATGAACCGAACAACTCCCTAGACAGCATAGCACATCTAGGAAACAACATTTGGTACCAGCACATGAAAGAAGTTGGAAGACGAACTTCAGAAGGAGAATGCTTCGTTTGTGCACTTCTACCGTACAGCATGGGGAAATCCAAGATCTTCGTGGCTGTAGAAATTGATGTCCCGACAGCACACTGTCTGTCACACGTAGCAATGTGCAACACCAGAGGAGGGAGGGATGGCTCACTGATATGGGCAACTGAAACAGATTACCCCGAGGAAGATGATTATGTTCAGGACATTAAGACGAGAAACAGAGCCCACACTAGGAATCACGTGATCAGGTATGAGAAGCCTGAAGTTAAGAGAGCAGGAATAAGATGGGAAATAAACCCAAAACTGAACGTCCAAGGAAAAACTCCAGAAGAGGCTCAAATTTGGAAGAACAGAGGCCAAATGCAGATTTGAGGAACAGTGGTTACACCGGACGGATGGGAAGAAGGAGTGGTGATCTGCCGAGCATGGATGGTCCTTGGAGCCTGCAAAGAAGCAATAGAAAACTCAGAGGTTGTGCAAATCTCTATGGTCAAAATTCACAAAATTACTGACATGGGTCAAAGACAGAGGAGGGCCCTTGCAGATAGTGCCACTGGAAAACCCAAAATTGTGCTTCAGGAACAATGGCACGAGGAAGATGGGAGAGAATCAGAACTGCGGACACATTTTTGAAGCTCCAGGAATGACTCACAGAATCGCAGTAATTACGGATCATTACTGGGCGTGTGGGTCCAAAGCATACATAAGACTGCTGAGAAACTGGGGAGGCATATGTACAATAGTGAACGTCCACGTTCCAGCACTAGTGATCCCGAAAAGTGACCTGAATATTGACAGTTTCCCCAAAGCAGATTCTCACCTGAGGAAAAGGAGATCTGTGGAACTGGTATCCCAAAGAGAGAATTACTTCTCGCCAAATCAGAAGAAGCATTTCATGCAATCCCATATGAACACAGGCTGTTCAGCCTCACTTCATCAGTGTTCACAACAATCCTCATGCCAAGATTCCAGGTTGGAGCAAACACTAAATGGTTGCAGATAACCAGATGGGAGTTATTGCAGACCATCAACACGACCATAAAAGGATTCAATGCGATCAAGGAAGAGTTAAGAGCAATTTGACTGATGACTCTCCAGAACAGATATGTACTTGACATAACCACAGCGATGAAAAATCGGAGAATCATGTTGCACATTTATACCTTCTCATGACGAAGAAAATTGAACCTTAACAGAAGCCATAGGTATGCTAACAAACCTGCTGTTAGAAAAGATTTCATAATTGTATGTAATTTTCCCTGCATGTGTCAACCCCAAACATTTTGCTGCTGTTTTACACCCTGAACTAAACTTTGCCAGAGAAGCACAGCCCTCAGCTGCACTCCTCTGGGCTTTCACTCACTTTTATGGGGAAACTGACATGCCCTTAAAACAGTCAGTACTGGGAGACTTTGTTTCACTTAGTCCTTTCCTCATGTTGCACCTTTTGTGCAACATGTAACAAGTGTGCAACGTAATTTACCTTACAGTACACTTGGGTCTCTAGTCTTTCCAAAGGCCCTAGAAACTCTCGCTGGACTTACTTTGTTATGAACTGTGCAGACGATTCACGGACAGGACTGGTGGAAGCTATCGTTTTCTTATGTTTTTAACCCTTTCTTGCCATGTTAACCGCGCTTACCGCGCTTGGCACGAATAGGTGGCCTGGCTCCAAAAAGGCCATGCCACGAGGTTCTTTGTCCTGTCCTTTGGCCATCTTGTCCTTTGGCCATCTTGCCCCTTCACCTTCCCCAGGTCGAGCCAACCCGGTTCAGTCCTTATTTGGTCATGCACTTTCCCGCGGGCTTCTGTATTTCTTGTGTGTGTGCCTCCAGGATGTGGGCTGGGATGTCTGTTCCCAATACACATCCTGGGTGCCAGAGAGTCTGGAGTGTCCTGAATGCCTGGGACCACTGTGGTCCATGATTGGTCCACATATGGAGTGAGTGTTTGTGAGCAGATCTCCCATTGGGTCCTCTCTGTTTTGGCGCAAAGGGAACTTTGGATAAGAGGAGGCTGAAAACACCACTACCATGACGATCTCCTGAGTTCACACGAGCAAAGGATAAAGAACCAAGTATCCTGCAACAAGAAGCCGAGTCGAGGAACCGCTGGTGACCCGCTGGAAGGTTTGGCACCCTGAGCCCGCTGTCGTCCTGTGGGACCCCTCTGCATCTGATCGTCCTAGAAGGTCTGCGAAGACACTTTGACCCATTGGAATAGTGGGATCAACTATTCTCGGCACCTTCAACAAACCCTGCAAGTAAGCCTCTTCGGAAGTGTCCCTGGCCCAACCAGTGGGCTGACCAGCTTACATGGTATGTTTGCTCTGTTAATGCTGCAGTTTTGAGGAGGGCCTCGAAACCTAGGATACTGCTTGCTCTGTGTCCACGGCACCCTCACACCGAATTTCGTACACTTGGCGTTCCCAGGTCTGAAGTGAGACGAGTGTGCCCGGACCGGAGTAAACACTGTTACCGTGTTGTCCTGCTGTGGCAACGACCTGTGCAAGTTGACTGCATTCGTGACCCCCTTGACCCAGAAGCCGGCTGCAGTGGAACTGGGCTGATTCCTCCACCTGGAGCGGAGAAATCACCACTGTCCCATTTGGCAATGCCTGCTGTATCTCGGAAACTACACGGTGTCGAGACATCCTGATTGTCGCATTCGAACCTGCCACCGAAGTGGACTGTACTGGCGAAGTTTGGGACCGTCTGCGTCGGGGACGAGTGAGTAGTCCTTACCCCAACTGGTGGCCCCTAGTGCAGGAGCCCATTTCTATGCACGAAGTGGCCCCTGAAGGCCCCTTTCCTTTCCACAGCTATTGCGAAATAGCGACTCCATCCCGCACTCTCAAACTGCCTCTGCCCTCAAGTGGAGATCCTGCTTGAATAGTGGGAACTTGTTCTTCATCGCCCTATCCACCTTCCTGAGCTGCTAGAGACCCTTGAAGAGACCCTATTTTCTCCATTGGCACCAGCGCGTGCAGGTACTATTGAGCATAATGCTCCTCTCTTCGTAGGGCTTGGACTGCCTCTTAGTTAGGTGCATTCTTGATGTTGCACTGGGTCTAAAGATTACTTGCACTGCCTGTTTTCCTCCCCATTTAGGTGGTCTACATATTTCATGCTTTTTAACTCCTTAGACCCCATCAGTCTTGTATATATATTGTATTGGTATTGATGTGTTGGTTTACTTTAGTGTTACTGTGATTCTTTGCTATGGTCTATGATACAAAGGCCTTTTATAAATGTGTCTATATTTTTATTATAACACCTGTCTGGAGTAACTTGTAAGTTTCCTTGCTTTGTGTGCTCATTGAGGTCTTTCAGTCACCCTCACCCCTCTTGAGACTTAGTCTTGACCGCCTACCATAGCTACACTGATTGGTCTAGCTTGTCCAGAGGTTACCCTGTTCCAAGAAACTAGGCTGGCCTTCTGAACCTCTGCCCCTCCAGGTCAGAGTTCAGAAATCCTTCTTAACAAATTGGTGTACAGAGGTGGGATAGGACTGAAGGTATCCAGTGTTGCACACTAAGGAAGGCATTTCAAGTTATTTCTTCCAGGACATATAGTGAATTGTTGTAGTATAACTTTTTAAAGGCCATAGTCCTATCTAACAGTATGGAAACAAGTACCTTGTTAACTTTAAAAGCTTCTAGATCTGACACAGCATCGGAAGCGGCCAGTTCTGTGCTCTGTTTACGCGGGCGTTGGAACGTGGTGCGGCTTGACGCGTATCGACACGGCAACGGGTCCGTTACTCTAACCGTAAAGGATGCGGGAGAGAACAGCGTTGCCGAAGGGTGTAAGATCGCTACCCCCCGTATACTGAGTGCCTACATCAGCGGCCCCGTAGGTTGCCCAGGGACCGGAGTCGCGGCGGGCACTCGGCGGTGGGTACTCAGCTGATATACGCTGGTGATACCACGGCCCGGGATTACGGCGGTTCTGCGCCTTGAGCAGCGGTTGCAGAGGGCCCCGCGGGCGGCTCACGGACCTGCAGGAAGCCGAGGGCGGCTCGGAGCAGTGAAATCTGCCTACCAGCAGAAGCGCCCACGCTAGGGCTTGGCACTTGGTAAGACCCACTCTTTGAAAATCCGGCCACTCTTTTCTTTCCGTTTTTGGGCCTTTTTTCTTGGCCCTTGCTAGGTTCTATGCTGGAAGGACCAAATCTGCACATTGTACTGGGTCTGGAGGCCTAGTCATACGCTGACCTCATTAGGAGACTGTAGGTCACCCTTGGATCCGGGCTTCATACTTTAGACACAATCAGCTCCCTGTGACCACTTGAATTCCACTTGGATAAGTCTATAGCCTATAGACCGTGATCGGGTGCTTGGAATCGAGCTTGTAGGCATACTTAGCTCAGGGAACTGTTATTACACTGTTCTAAACAGTGTCTCTATACACGTGACATTGAGTTGTCAGAGATTATTAATTCAAGAAGCATTTCAAGATCCAACATGCTATCAGTTAGGAAATGCTCTGCAACGAGATATAATCTACGTAATCAGAAGAGCGGAACCCCGACAATAAAAACAAACAGAAGTAAAGGACCCAAAGTAGCACCTGTGGAGAAAGGAGCAATCACTGATTTTTTCTCGCTCCCCGACACCGCTAATATTACAACACCAATACTCCTGATGGATAAATCTACGGGGGGCTCCGGTATGAATACCTCTATGGAGGCACTTGGTGAAAGTGTAATAGCTAACAATTCGTTATTGGACCTGTGTTCATCTATGCAGAGATCTATGACTCCTTACCCAGGAAGCAATTCGGCTATCCAGAATGATAGCTACCAACACCTGCCTACTCACACACAGCGTGAAATATACAACAGTCTATCTGCTTCTCCAAATTTGGATGTACATTTGGAATCTTCAGAACCTGATTGCGGTAAGGATCAAGGAGAAAGTCAAATAACCTTGGGTGACTTGCAATTTTCAGTTGCATCTCTGCAATTTGCTCTAAACATCCTGCTAAAGATGTGTGGGAGGATATTGGAAGTCACTCTTACCTTACCATCAGCAAATAACGGTAACAGTGATCCGCCTCACAAGGAAGAGAAGACCATCCCGCCAGACTGCCCGGAGATCGAAGACATCGACCCTAACACCACAATGAATGTGAATGTCTTCTACTCACGAAAACAGGGATGACTGGCGAAAAGAGCCCTTGCGAGGAAAAAGCGCCAAATGGCAACCTTAAGACCACCGGACACAGTGGAGCAGGAAGAAGAAATATCCACTCCTACCAAAGGCAGCACCCCTAAACAAGACAAGAAAAAACCCAAACGCAAGGAACCTCAAGAGAATAAAGGCACTGCTAGCAGGGAGAACAAACTGACAAGTTGGCTCATTCTTGAGAAGAGCGCTATCAATAATACAGTTGAGGAGATTGTCTCTAATAAGAGTATTATTGCACCTCAAGCAGATGAGAGAGATCCAGATCATTCAACATGTCTTGATGAGTTGAAGGATAACCCCGCAGTTGATACTACAAATGCCGTACCAATCAATCCAGCTCGAACAGATATAGTATCTGTACCATTAGGGGAACTTCAAAATGACGACAAAGGCAATAATATACCATATCAAGGTGGAAGGATATGTATTATCAAAAACATGTACCAAAACAGCGATCATGATTGGCTCTCTAGATCGGCGCTGTTGACTAGACTGTATTCTATACCACAGTTTAGGGTGCTGAGATCAGAAGACTTTGAATATGTGGAGCCCTTGAAAGCGAAGAATTCTAATACCTCGGCACTACACTGTACATTTTTAGCGACTGCCAACCTGATTCGCAGCTACAAAGCAAGCTTGTGGGAAGTGGATATTGAAGTAGATGCTGACCCTAATACAATTGATCCACAATGGCCAATACATATACCAAGCACCAAAGCTGTTGAAACTATAGTACCGAAATTACCTAAAGGCAACGCAGTACAACTAGCTGATGTGCAAAATGTTCTTAAATGGCTTGCCGAATCCCTACCGTCGCTTTCCTTAACCCGATGAGATCAAAGCTTAATCACATGGAATTGCCGGGGATTTAGCCACTTATTATCGGCAGTGGGCTCATCATCTTTGCTAGTAGGGAAAACATGTATCTGTCTACAGGAGACATGGATCACCACTCGGGCACTTCTCAATGGCTATTCAATTAATCAGGAATTAGCCAAAAAGGGTCCCAAGGGAAGACCGTATGGGGGCCTTTCGAATTGGAATCATAAACCCACTAAAATCTTTGAGTATCCACTCGAACTTTGACGAATTTGTACTAGCTGTTGAGATTGAACTCACTGGTAAAGATAAAGTGGAGAAGATGTTAGTGATTAACCTTTACAATCCACCTGAATCTCCACACAGAGATCTCATCCGGGAAGCTTGCCATTCGCTGCTGATTGATTGGATGGTAGATTCTGACCACAATCTGGTAACAATCGTAGGTGACTTCAACTGTCATATTGTGGGACCGATGAGTAAGACTAATAACCCATTGTTGAAGAATATAGGCACGATGTGGCATAAGGAGGCGAATGCGGAGGGACTGCTGTGGTTCACTTTTTTCAACGCTTGGGATTTTGAAATCTTGAACGGTAGAACTCCCAGTGACTATCCAGGTCAATCTACTTGGAGAAATACCAGAGCCCGCAGTACTCTAGATTACATCTTTGTAAGTCCATCAATGGCTAATCTGACTGCGGATATGAGGGTCAGTGACAACGATTGGAGCGACCATTCCTCCCTATTGTTAACATTTAATTTTGTTCTTCAACATATTTGCCCTCGATCGATTGGCGATTTGAGAACGGACCACACCTCATCAAATATTCGCTGGTCAGATAAAAATATCACAAAAGCTGTAGAAGCTATGAATAAAATGCCAGATATTGGCCATGCTGCTCTTCTCAGTATGTCCGGCAATGATATTGAAAAGTGGATAGCTTCCTTCTCACACAATCATGCCGCTGTGAATATTAATATAATCGCTCCTGATGCCAAAATAACTAACACATTTGATGTTGAAATCAGAGACGCTAAAAGAATCTTAAGAGTAGAACTTAAGATGCTACAGAAAAACTCTACCACCTGAGATAGTTACCTGATTTCCAGTAAGAAATGCAAGAATGCCTTTAGATCTTGGTTTAGACAGAAACGCTATGCGTCCAAATTAGCTAAATGGCAAAAGACAGTTCAAATATTATGCACAAGAAACTCCCGCTCCATATGGAGTTTATTGAGTCAGGCCAGAGGCGAAACGAATAGTAGTCTTAACAATCCTATTGACAAGTGCCACTGGGAGGAATTTCTGAGAAGTCGCAATAACCAGTTATCTGGTTTGTCTATGGTGAAGATGGTCTGGAACAGCCCCGCCCCTCCTTTCAAGGTGTCGATCGAATCACTGATAATCATGATCAAAAAACTCAAATCATCGAGAGCGCCAGGGCCTAATGGCCTAACGAATGTTATATTAAAAAGCAACTCTGAATATTGGGCAGAGGTCCTGAAAATACTGTTTGAAAAAACTATGAAAGACGGCCTTATACCGGACTCCTGGCGAACTGCAACCTTGGTTCCCATATATAAGAGGGGAAGTCGTACAGACCCCTTAAACTATCGATTATTATCTATGTTGGATTCCACTGGCAAATTATTTGCGACATATTTACTTCAAGAGCTCCATATATGGATGGACAGAGAAAAGATCCTGGATCAATTCCAATGTGGTTTCAGGAGTGGATACTCTACGGTGCACAACCTTATCATAATGGATATACTCTGTAACAAGGCAGATCTCCCGGCAGTCCTCCATTATACATATTATTCATTGATTTTAAGGCTGCCTTTGATCTAGTGCCGAGAGACTTGCTGTGGACCAAATTAGAAAATCTAGGATGCCCAAAGGGAATATTATATTACCTCAAACAGCTACATTGGGATACCACAGTCTTTTTAAAATTAGACGCAAAGGGTAATAGGTCCAATAAGATTGACCAATCGCGAGGCGTCAAGCAAGGCTGTGTGACAGCACCAACACTATATAATCTCTTTGTTCATGATATTCCAAAAGCCTTATCTGAAGTCCATAACTGCCCACCTAAGATTGGCCCTGCTCACTGTGCAGTTCTAGCCTATGCGGATGACTTAGTCATTATGGACCATACTATCAAAGGTCTTCGAAATTCTGTAGAGGCACTATGGAGCTATGCCAATAGGAATGGCCTTACTATCAACCTAGACAAAACCCAGATGATGGTCATCAGCAATAAGAAAATCGCCAGAGTGAGTTTACAAATACAAGGCTCTAGAATTCAATATACTCCCTTTTATAGATACTTGGGAATTGAAATAGAGCCAAAGGGTCAACATGCGATGTGTAAGCAAGTCCGAATTACGAGAGCGGCACAAATCAGTGCTATAATATATCGTTTTTCCACTTCCCACTGCGGATACACAGTCTGGGCTGCACGACAACTATATCTACAGGTTTCAACCCCTATGATTATTTATGGATTAGAAGCCCTGCAGCTCATGGATTTGGGGTGGCTCCAGATATTAGAAGGAAAATTCTGGAAGAAATTACTTGGCCTCCCAAATTGTATACCAATGGCTATCCTAAGACTTGAATTGGGCCTGATATCCTTAAAAGCACAAGTTCTCAGAAAAAGAGCTGAACTATATTTAAAGATGTCACCAGTTACAGAAAACCTTCTCCTGAACACATTGCATAATGAAATAAATAAATCGTCTTCATTCCCTCTCATGAAAAAACAAATGGAGGAATATCTGGAAAAGATTGGCTGGTCAAATAGGCACAACGGCATTCAAACTTCTACTTTGTGTGCCTTATCTAAAAAATCAGAATTATATGATTGGATTGAAAACTATGCACACTTGGAAGAGTTGAAACGCTATAAATTTGTCCAACATATGAGATACATTTTTAAGAAACCGGTTCCCTATCTCTCTCTGTGCCCCTCTCCACGATTAAGACGATTTATTTTTTTATTGCGGATGGACCAACTCCCGGTATTGGCTATTAGCGGGATTATGAGTAATCTCGCCAAGATAGAACGATCCTGCCGGTTATGCATGAATAATATGGCGATTGAATCAGGAAAACATGTATTAACTAGATGTCCGGCCATGCAAAAAACCTATGCAACTTGCTATGGGGACTTTGTCCACCATTTGGACCACATTTGCAGTGAAGATATTTGGCTTAGGGCGCTCAATGGCTCAGGAATGAAGCTCTATATTGCTGTATATAACGTATGGCTAACAAATGAAAAATTATTAGAAATAGCTATATAGAGATATTTTACCTATTTTTATTAATGTGACTATAACTAGTCATACGGCTGTTTGTATTAGTTAAGGTTTATACGAGCTATTGACATGTAAGTCTTATAATATAGCTAGAATGCCTATTTTATATAAGTTACATTATTATTAGATACATATTAATGATATTATCTTTGTTTTATTCAAATAGAACTTTACTCTATAAAATGTTTTATTGATTTATATGTGAAAAGCTTATGTTAAGCTGTTAACACATTAATAAATAAATAAATACATAAATAAATAAGATCTGACACATTAAGAAAGATGTGTGCTGAGAGAGGTGTCTCCTCTCAAGGCACAAAAGTAGAAATGATCCAGAAAATCATGGACTGGCAAGAAGCTCAGCTTAGAGCTATAGCTCCTGAGAACAGTGCAGAAGGAGGTGGGGCTGCTATCACTGGTAGAACTGATGGTTCTGCTGCTGCACTGGTCCACAGCAACCATGAGGACATGGAGGATGTAATGTCGAATGTTTCCTCTGCCAGTGCTGATGGGGAGGCCATACTTGAATTAAAGAAGCAAGAACTGCTGTTTAGGCAGAAGGAGCTTGAGTTCAATATGGCCAAACTAAAGATAGAGCAGGCAGAAAAACAAAAAGACAGGGATCACCAGTTGGAACTGGCCAAGCTCCAAGTTGCCAATGGATCCAAGGGTCCTGGACATGGGTCTGGGGCCTCCTCTCATCCAAGGTTTCCAAAAGATCTGCTCAGTGTGTATGAGGAAAAGAATGACATTATGGACTGGCTGAATACATTTGAGTATGCATGCGAAGTTCAACAAGTTGACAATGCTGATAAGATTGCATGGTTACTCAGCAGACTGCCCCATTCTGGCTGTAGTGCCATTATGGAAATGTCGAAAGCTGAGCGAGCAGATTTTGCAATGTTGAAGCAGACTCTCATCTTAAAGTTTGGAAAGACTCCTGCCCAATACTTAGAAAGATTCAGAGAGTACAAGAAGAAAGAATGTGGTACTTGGGTATCTTATGTAACTGAATCCTTAAAAAACTTGACTGGCTGGGTTAAAGGTTATACGGTTTCTACCTTTGAAGGCATGATAAGTCTTATCATGCTGGAACATATTTTTGCATCTTCTTCCCCTGAGCTTAAGCAGCATTTGGTAGATTCAAAGGAGATAGATCCTAAGAAGCTAGCCATTGCAGCAGATTTGTGGGTGTCACATCGAGTGTCCCATAAGGACAAGACTCATCCTGGTAAGCAGGAGGAAGGGAAAAAGTCCAAAGATAAGGAGGGTGGGGAAACTGATAGATCTTCCTCCCATAAGGGCCACAAAAGAAAAATAAGGGTAAGACACAAGAGAACTCACAGGGTAGTGGAGGTCAGCCTCCAAAACAGAACTCTGGTTTTAATAAGCCTCCCTATGTAAACAGACCCAATGGATCTTGTTTTACTTGTGGAGCAGCTGACCACGTGTAGTGGGATCCCAGATGTAAGGTCAAAACCTTGGGGGTCCACACTGCTAATCTGGCCTTCTCCTCCTACGAGGAAGAAGAGATTACCGGAGCATCCTTCTCCTCAGACTCCTTCCCCAGTGGGATAGAAGCTGAGGTAGTTTTAGTTTCCCTGGGTTCATGGGAGCCTAAAGTCTCAGAGGCTTATGCTAGGATACCAGATAACATCAAGCACTGCTTTAAAGACAGTGTGGTGATCAATGGAGTAGATACTCCAGCTCTTAGGGATAGTCGGTGCAGTCGCACTGTAGTGGATTCTACCTTGGTAGACCCAGAGGAAGTTGCCAGAGCTGCTCTGATGCCCACTAAATTGGCTGATGGCCCACCTCTCATGTTCCCAGTAATACCTGTAAATCTTACTATCAATGGCACAGCAGTCAGGATTCCAGTGAGCATTCAGAGGAGTGTCCCCGGAAAGGTCTTGTTGGGCAATGATCTCAGAGCTTTAGGGCTTGTGGGAGACACTGCTGACAGACCCTGCACAAGGTCTCAAACAAGGGCAGCACTGGCCAAGACCTATGCCCCGCCCCAGCCAAAGGGGAAACCCAAGACTAAAGGAGTCCGAAAATCAAACAGAGGGAAAGAAAATATTCCCCCTAACTCACCTACCACTGAGGTGGAGGTAGTTGGTCAATCACCAGGACCTGACGAGGAGGTGGTGATGCCTGAAGTAATTGACCCCAATGACCATCCTGCACTAAAGGACTTGTTAGTGGAAGGTGGTCCTGACAGGGAAGAATTCAGTAAAGACCAACGTGAGTGCCCATCTCTGGAAGGCCTAAGGCATGGGTGCAGAACATACGGGCCGCGGGCCAGTTGCGGCCCGCCATGCCTTTTTGTCCGGCCCGTGAGGCACAAAGACATTCCTAATGGAGTGCGGCCCGCAAGCAGCATCGGCCGCCCTCCATTAGGAAAGTCTTTGTTGTCTTCCAGGCCGGACAAAACACTGGCCCTCATTGGCTCAAAGCACACGCACCACGTGGCTCCTACGAGTCACGTAGTGTGTGTGTGCTGCACCAATAGAGGGCCAGCACTACGGCTGGCGTGGCCAGTAAAGCTTGATGCCGGAAGGCATTTCAGCCTTGCCACGCCCACGCCAGCCGTTGTGCCAGAGACCTCGCCAGCGTTCCAGCTAGCCTGCCTTGCAGCACGCCCGGTAAGTGGTCTGTTTGTTTGTTTTTGTGTGTCGGGTCTGTTCTGCTGTATGTTTGTGCTGTGTTTGAGATGATGGGGGGGTGTCGGGTGTGCATCAATGTTTGTTTTTGTATGTTGGTGATGTGTTTGTTGCGATGCGGGGGTGGGGCGGTGTCGGGTGTACATGAATGTTTGTTTCTGTATGTTTGTGTTGGGTATGTTGAGATGCGGCGGTGGGGGTGTGTCGGGTGTGCTTGAAAGTTTGTTTTTGTATGTTTGTGCAGTGTTTGAGATGCGGGGGTGGGGGGTGTCTGGTGTGCATGAATGTTTGTTTTGGAGTGTAAGTGCGGTGTATGTTGAGATGCAGGGTCTGTATGGGTGCATGCTTGCTAGTTTGTATTCTGAGTTGAGGGGTGGGGGGTTCGGGTCTGCATGGGTGCATGTTTGAGAGTTTGTATGCTGAGTTGGGGGAGTGGGGGGTTTGGGTCTGCATAGGGGCATGTTTGAGAGTTTGTATGCTGAGTTGGGGGGTGGGGGATTTGGATCTGTATGGGTGCATGTTTGAGAGTTTGTGTGCTGAGTTGGGGAGTGGGGGGTTCGGGTCTGTATGGGTGCATGTTTGAGAGTTTGTATGCTGAGTTGGGGGGGTTTGGGTCTGTATGGGTGCATGTTTGAGAGTTTGTATGCTGAGTTGGGGGGGTTGGGGGTTTGGGTTTGTATGGGTGCATGTTTGAGAGTTTGTGTGCTGAGTTGGGGGGTGGGGGGTTTCGGGTCTGTATGGGTGCATGTTTGAGAGTTTGTATGCTGAGTTTGGGGGGGGTTGGGTCTGTATGGGTGCATGTTTGAGAGTTTGTGTGCCGAGTTGGGGGGTGGGGGTTTTGGGTGTGTATGGGTGCATGTTTGAGAGTTTGTGTGCTGAGTTGGGGGGGGTTGGGTCTGTATGGGTGCATGTTTGAGAGTTTGTATGCTGAGTTGGGGGTGGGGGATTTAGGTCTGTATGGGTGCATGTTTGAGAGCGTGTGTGCTGAGTTGGGGTGGTGGGGGGTTTGGGTGTGTATGGGTGCATGTTTGAGAGTTTGTGTGCTGAGTTTTTCGGGTCTGTATGGGTGCATGTCTGAGAGTTTGTATGCTGAGTTGGGAGGTGGGGGTTTTGGGTCTGTATGGGTACATGTTTGAGAGTTTGTATGCTGAGTTGGGGGGTGGGGGTTTTGGGTCTGTATGGGTGCATGTTTGAGGGTTTGTATGCTGAGTCGGGGGTGGGGTGTTTGGGTCTGTATGGGTGCATGTTTGAGAGTTTGTGCGCTGAGTTGGGGGGTGGGGGGTTTCGGGTCTGTATGGGTGCATGTTTGAGAGTTTGTATGCTGAGTTTGGGGGGGGTTTGGGTCTGTATGGGTGCATGTTTGAGAGTTTGTGTGCCGAGTTGGGGGGTGGGGGTTTTGGGTGTGTATGGGTGCATGTTTGAGAGTTTGTGTGCTGAGTTGGGGGGGGGGGTTGGGTCTGTATGGGTGCATGTTTGAGAGTTTGTATGCTGAGTTGGGGGGGTGGGGGATTTGGGTCTGTATGGGTGCATGTTTGAGAGTTTGTGTGCTGAGTCGGGGTGGTGGGGGTTTTGGGTGTGTATGGGTGCATGTTTGAGAGTTTGTGTGCTGAGTTTTTCGGGTCTGTATGGGTGCATGTCTGAGAGTTTGTATGCTGAGTTGGGGGTGGGGGTTTTGGGTCTGTATGGGTGCATGTTTGAGAGTTTGTATGCTGAGTTGGGGGGTGGGTGTTTTGGGTCTGTATGGGTGCATGTTTGAGGGTTTGTATGCTGAGTTGGGGGGGGTGGGGGTTTGGGTCTGTATGGTTGCATGTTTGAGAGTTTGTATGCTGATTTGGGGGTTGGGGGGTTCGGGTCTGTATGGGTGCATGTTTGAGAGTTTGCATGCTGAGTTGGGGGGTGAGGGGTTTGGGGCATAGTGTTTGGTTGGGGGTGAGGGGGACATGGGGCATAGTGTTTGGTTGGGGGTGGGAGCCATGGGGCATAGTGTTTGGTTGGGGGTGGGGGCCATGGAGCATAGTGTTTGCATGAGGGGTGGGGGCCATGGGGCATAGTGTTTGTTTTGGGGTGAGGGGGCCATGGGGCATAGTGTTTGGTTGGGGGAGGGAGCCATGAGGCATAGTGTTTGGTTGGGGGTGAGGGACATGGGGCATAGTGTTTGCTTGAGGGGTGAGGGCCATGGGGCATAGTGTTTGGTTGGGGGTGAGGGACATGGGGCATAGTGTTTGCTTGAGGGGTGAGGGCAATGGGGCATAGTGTTTGGTTGGGGGTGAGAGGGACATGGGGCATAGTGTTTGGTTCGGGGTGAGGAGGCCATGGGGCATAGTGTTTGGTTGGGGGTGGGAGCCATGGGGCATAGTGTTTGGTTGGGGGGTGAGGGCCATGGGGCATAGTGTTTGGTTGGGGGTGAGGAGGACATGGGGCATAGTGTTTGGTTGGGGGTGGGAGCCATGGGGAATAGTGCTTGGTTGGGGGTGAGGGGCACATGGGGCACAGTGTTTGGTTGGGGGTGATGAGGCCATGGGGCATAGTGTTTGGTTGGGGGAGAGGGGGGCATGGGGCATAGTGTTTGGATGGGGGTGAGGAGGCCATGGGGCATAGTGTTTGGTTGGGGGTGAAGGGGCCATGGGGCATAGTGTTTGGTTGGGAGTGGGAGCCATGGGGCATAGTGTTTGGTTGGGGTGAGGGACATGGGATATAGTGTTTGCTTGAGGGGTGAGGGCCATGGAGCATAGTGTTTGGTTGGGGGTGGGAGCCATGGGACATAGTGTTTGGTTGGGGGTGAGGGAGCCATGGGGCATAGTGTTTGGCTGGGGGTGAGGGGGCCATGGGGCATAGTGTTTGGTTGGGGGTGAGGGGGCCATGGGGCATAGTGTTTGTTGGGGATGAGGGGGACATGGGGTAAAGTGTTTGGTTGGGGGTGAGGGGGCCATGGGGCATAGTGTTTGGTTGGAGGTGAGGGGGCCATGAGGCATAGTGTTTGGTTGGGGGTGGGAGCCATGGGGCACAGTGTTAGGTTGGGGGTGGGACCATGGGGCATATAAAGTGTTTGGTTGGGGGCAAGGGGGCCATGGGGCATATTGTTTGGTTGGGGGTCAGGGGGACATGGGACCTAGTGTTTTGTTGGGGGTGAGGGGGCCATAGGGCATAGTGTTTGGTTGGGGTGAGGGGGACATGGGGCATAGTGTTTGGTTGGGGGTGAGGGGGCCTTGGGCCATAGTGTTTGGTTGGGGGTGAGGGGGCCATGGGGCACAGTGTTTGGTTGGGGGTGGGAGCCTTGGGGCATAGTGTTTGGTTGGGGTGAGGGACATGGGGCATAGTGTTTGGTTGGGGGTGGGAGCCATGAGGCATAGTGTTTGGTTGGGGGTGAGAGCCATGGGGCATAGTGTTTGGTTGGGGGTGAGGGAGCCATGGGGCATAGTGTTTGGTTGGGGCTGAGGGGGCCATGGAGCATAGTGTTTGGTTGGGGGTGGGAGCCATGGGGCATAGTGTTTGGTTACGGGTGAGGGACATGGGGCATAGTGTTTGGTTGGGGGTGGGAGCCATGGGGCATAGTGTTGCACTCCAAGAGTGAACCCAATAATAAATACAAAACAGGCACAGTTAGGAGATGTACATCCTTTGCTTTTTGAGGAAACCTGACTCAACGAAGGCCATACTCCTCTTGGGCAACCCAAACAGCAAACTATAGCAGTCCAAGATAATGGAGTGTCCAATCAAAAGTCAATAAAATATAATTTATTACTATTTAGTTATTGTATATCGTCTGTTTAATTAAATTATATATAACAATGGAAAACGTGTAGTACAAAATGCTTGAAATACAAATAAAAAAATGTAATCAAAAACAATTCTTTTTCCATGTGTTTAATGCAAATTGGGGGTTGAAAAAGCCTCCTTCCACGCCCCGCCTACCACCCCGCCCACATTTACTTTTCGGCCTACTATAGCCATCATGTAAGGTACTTTCGGCCCTCTGTCAAAATCAGTTGTGCACCCCTGACCTAAGGAGACAGGCCTGCTCCCAGATTGAGGGTGAACCTCCTGGGAAGCATCAGATTGATTGGGAAGGTGGGCACCTGTATAGTGAGCCTACAGAGTCTACAGAAGGAGACCATAGGAGGTTGGTGGTTTCCCTTGCTGTAAGACCCTTCCTCCTGCAGCTGGCGCATGAAGTGCCCCTTGTTGGTCGCCTTGGTATTAAGAGGACCAAGCAAAGGTTTCCCATGCACTTCTACTGGCCCAAGATGGGGGTGCAAGTAGAAAGACACTGCAGGAGTTGTGCCTCCTGCCAGCTATCTGGTAAGAGTGGCTCAACAATCCAAGCTCCATTGGTACCACTCCCAGTTGTGGGGGTACCATTTGAGAGGGTAGGGATCGACATTGTTGGCCCCCTTGTCCCCCAAACATCCTCAGGTAATAGGTTTATCCTGGTGCTGGTCGACCATGCCACCAGGTATCCTGAGGCCATCCCATTGAAGACTGACTGCCAAGTCAGTTGCAAAAGCTTTACTTGGCATCTTTACTAGGGTTGGCTTCCCTAAAGAAGTTGTGTCTGACAGAGGCAGCAACTTTATGTCAAAGTATATGCAGGCTATGTGGAAGGAATGCGGGGTCACCTATAGGTTTTCTTCCGCATACCACCACCACACCAATGGTCTGGTGGAAAGGTTTAACAGGACATTGAAAAGTATGATTGGGGCTCTGGAAGAACCTCAAAGAAGAAAATGGGATCTTCTTTTACCATGCTTACTGTTTGCCTACAGAGAGGTACCACAAGAGGGTGTTGGCTTCAGGCCATTTGAAACTCTCTTTGGTCACCCTGTACGGGGACCCTTAGCCATAGTGAAGGAGGTATGGGAGATGCCCACTCCCCCCATTACTACCAACGTAGTGGACTATGTGCTAGGGCTCAGAAAACGGATGGTACTCCTGATGGGTCTGGCTAGTGACAAGTTGAAGGCAGGACAAGCTCTCGTGAAACATTGGTATGACCAGAAAGCTTCCCTCATCAACTTCACACCTGGTCAGAAAGTCCTGATCATGAATCCCATAAGGCCTAGAGCTTTACATGATAAATGGTCAGGCCTTTACACAGTGGTGGAGTCAATGGGTGAGGTCAACTATTTGGTGGACCTTGGAAGGCCTGGACAGGCTCCAAAATTGTTCCATGTAAATAGGCTGAAGGCTTTCATCCCAAGAGTTGAAATCGCAGCACTGCTGTTGGCTTCAGATGTTGAGAAAGAGGAGTCTGAGCCTCTTCCTGACCTATTCCAAAGCAGTCCTTCAGGTAGCTCCATTGAGGGTGTCCGAGTGGCCCCTCACCTGACTTCTGATCAGCAGACTGAGGTGAAAAATTTCCCTAGGCACTTTTTCCCCCTGTTTTCACAGTCCCCTGGTTTGACACCTTGGTGCAAACATACCATAGACACAGGAGACAGTGTACCTACCAAATGTAGGGGATACAGAATGTCAGACAAAGTAAGGTCTTACATCAAGACAGAGGTCAACTAAATGGTGGATCTTGGGGTGATTGAACCCTCCAGTAGTCCTTGGTCCAGCCCTGTGGTTTTGGTTCCAAAAGCAGGTACTTCCGAATTGAGGTTCTGTGTGGATTACAGGGCTCTGAATGCTGTCACCAAGACAGATGCAGACCCCTTACCTAGAACAGATGAGCTGGTGGATACCTTGGGTGCCTCCAAGTACCTCAGCACGTTTGACCTCACTGCAGTCTATTGGCAAATAGCCCTTGCAGAACATGCCAAGGAGAAGACAGCTTTCTCAACTCCAGAGGGCCTTTACCAGTTCAGGGTAATGCCTTTTGGGTTGAAGAATGCACCTGCCACTTTCCAGAGGCTTGTGAATCATGTGTTGAATGGGTTGGATGAATTCTGTCTTGCATGTCTGGATGATATAGCAGTTTTCAGTGCCACCTGGGAAGACCATGTGAAACACCTAGGGATTGTATTACAGGCTCTTCAGAAGGCCAACATGACCATAAAGGCCAGTAAGTGCCAGATTGGACAAGGATAAGGGTTTCTACCTTGGACATGAAGTAGGTGGAGGGAGGATACAGGCTCTACCCAGTAAAGTACAAGCAGTACAAGACTGGCCTACCCCCACTACACAGACCCAAGTGAGAGCCTTCTTAGGACTCACTGGGTACTAATGAAATTTTATGGCAGACTATGGTACCATAGCTGCCCCTCTGACTGCTCTCACTACTCCAAAGAAAGCCAATAAGGTAACTTGGTCTGAAGAGCGTGAGAAGGCCTTCAATGGCTTAAAAGACTCCTTGTGCCAGGCCCCTGTGCCCAGGGACCCTGATTACTAAAGACCTTTTATTGTGCAGACGGATGCCTCTGACACTGGGATAGGAGCTGTACTATCACAAGTAGATGAGAAGGGTAAGGAACACCCTATTGGCTTCATTAGTCGCCAGTTTAAGGACAGAGAGCTCAGATGGTCCACAGTAGAGAAAGAATGTTTCTCTGTTGTGTGGGCCCTTAGGAAGCTAAGGTCCTACCTCTATGGGACCCACTTTACTGTGCAAACTGACCATAAGCCCTTATAGTGGCTAATGAACATGAAGGGAGAGAATCCAAAGTTGCTTAGGTGGTCCATAAGTCTGCAAGGCTTTGACTTCACTATTGAGCATAGGCCAGGTGTCCAACATAGCAATGCTGATGGGTTGTCCAGAATGTTTAACCGACCTGAACAAGAAACTCATCCAGGGGTGGGTTAGTTCCCCCTGTCCTTAGTCTGGGGAGGGCGAGTGTTAGGAAAGATTTCATAATTGTATGTAATTTTCCCTCCATGTGTCAACCCCCAAACCTTTTGCTGTTGTTTTACACCCTGAACTACACTTTGCCAGAGAAGCACAGCCCTCAGCTGCACTCCTCTGGGCTTTCGCTCACTTTTATGGGGAATCTGACATGCCCTTAAGACAGTTTGTACTGGGAGACTTTGTTGCCCTTAGTCCTTTCCTCATGTTGCAACTTTTGTGCAACATGTAACAAGTGTCCAATGTAACTTACCTTACAGTACACTTGGGTCTCTAGTCTTTCCAAAGGCCCTAGAAACTCTCGCTGGACTTTGTTATGAACTGTGCAGATGCGTAATGGACAGGACTGGTGGCAGCTAGAGTTTTCTTATGTTTTTAACCCTTTCTTGCCATGTTAACCGCGCTTACCGCGCTATGCAGAAATAGATGGCCTGGCTCCAAAATTCCCATGCCACAAGGTTCTTTGTCCTGTCCTTTGGCCATCTTGCCCCTTCACCTTCCCCCGGTGAAGCCGACCCGGGTCAGTCCTTATTTGGTCATGCACTTTCCCCCGAAACCCAAAGCTTTCACGGGCTTCTGCATGCCTTGTGTGTGTGCCTCCAGGATGTGGGCTGGGATGTCTGTTCCCAATACACATCCTGAGTGCCATAGAGTCTGGAGTGTCCTGAATGCCTGGGACCACTGTGGTCCGTGATTGGTCCACGTATGGAGTGAGTGTTTGTGAGCAGATCTCCCATTGGGTCCTCTCCGTTTTGGCACAAAGGGAACTTTGGATAAGAGGAGGCTGAAAACACTACTACCATGTCAATCTCCTGAGTTCACACCAACAAAGGATAAGGAGCCAAGTATCCTGCAACAAGAAGCCCAGTAGAGGAACCGCTGGTGACCCGCTGGAAGGTTTTGCCCCCTGAGCCCGCTGTTGTCCTGTGGGACCCCTCTGCATCTGATCATCCTAGAAGGTCCGCGAAGACGCTTCGACCCATTGAAAAACCCTGCAAGTAAGCCTCTTCGGAAGTGTCCCTGGCCCAACCAGTGGGCTGAGCAGCTTACACGGGAAGTTTGCTCCGTTACCGCCGCAGTTTTGTGGAGGCTCTCGAAACTTGGTATACTGCTTGCTCTGTGTCCACGGCACCCTGACACCGAATTTCGTACACTTGGCATTCCCAGGTCTGAAGTGAGACGAGTGCGCCCGGACCGGAGGAAACGCGGTTACCGTGTTGTCCTGAGGTGGCAACGACCTGTGCAAGTTTGCTGAATTCATGACCCCCTTGACCCTGAAGGCTGCTGCAGTGTAACTGGGCCGATTCCTCGACCCGGAGAGAGAAATCGCCACTGTCCCGTTTGGGAATTCCCACTGTATCTCGGAAACTACACAGTGTCGAGATGTCCTGATTGTCGCATTCAAACCTGCCAGCGAAGTGGACTGTACTGGTGAAGTTTGGGTCTGCCTGCATTGGGGACTGGTGAGTAGTCCTTACCCCAACCGGTGGCCCCTAGCGCAGGAGCCCATTTTTACGAACAAAGTGGCCCCTGAGGGCCCCTTTCCTTTCCACAGCTATTGCAAAATAGCGACTCCATCCCGCACTCTCAAACTGCCTCTGCCCTCAAGTGGAGGTCCTGCTTGAATAGTGGGAACTTGTTCTTCATCGCCCTATCCACCTTCCTGAGCGGCTAGAGACCCTTGAAGAGACCCTATTTTCTCCATTGGCACCAGCGCGTGCAGGTACTGTTGAGCATAAGGCTCATCTCTTCGTAGGGCTTGGACTGCCTCTTAGTTAGGTGCATTCTTGATGTTGAACTGGGTCTAAAGATTACTTGCACTGCCTGTTTTCCTCCCCATCTAGGTGGTCTTCATATTTCATGCTTTTTAACTCCTTAGACCCCATCGGTCTTGTATATATATTGCATTGATATTGATGTGTTGGTTTACTTTAGTGTTACTGTGATTCTTTGCTATGGTTTATGTTACAAAGGCCTTGTAATAAATGTGTCTATATTTTTAATATAACACCTGTCTGGAGTAATTTGTAAGTGTCCTTGCTTTGTGTGCTCATTGAGGTCTTTCAGTCACCCTCACCCCTCTTGAGACTTAGTCTTGACTGCCTGCCATAGCTACCCTGATTGGTCTGGCTTGTCCAGAGGTTACCCTGTTCCAAGAAACTAGGCTGGCCTTCTGAACTTCTGCCCCCCAGGTCAGAGTTCAGAAATCCTTCTTAACACCTGCAGAACCAGATGATAGACGAAACTGACGAAGTTGATGATGAAGGCTGGTTTGGATCACTATTCTCATGGGTCCCACAATGGATGGCAGATATATTCAAGTTCCTGGGAGCCCTGCTATTAATGATACTACTAGGATTTTGTGTTATCAAAACAATAATCTCGCAATGCCAGAAAACTGCGAAGAAAGCCATAGGGATGAAGATCATGATCAATGTCAAACCAGGATGGAAGCCCAGAGACCTAACTGATGAAGGAATAAGAGACTTTGTGAAGGTCAGCGAGTATGCGCCAGAAGGAACAAAGTTTATATATCCCAGGAAACGAAGAAAATATGAAGGAAAGTGGATCTATTGTAGCCCAAATGGGCAGTGCCAGCTAATGACCTGGAACAAAGACGAACGAACATGTAAAAACAGCAGGAAGTTTGAAAGGAGTGATAAAAATATGGACTTCAATGACACACTCCTTCACACCATCATGTCCAAACCCAGAAGACGAAGAAATGGATACCGAAGAACCAAGTAAGACGAATCCAAAGGAGGAAGCAGAAGTGGTCGATGAACCGAACAGAGGGGTGAGTGTAGAGGAGGTCCCAGATATGGCCTGCACTCCAGCCACCCATTTTGAAGTACCAGGAACGTACACACCAAGATATGTGACGTATGATGAGCAAATAAACCAGCAGAGAGCCGTACTAGGGCTCTACCCAGTGCCCATCAGAAGAGCAATGCCTATTGAAGTGCCAATAACCAGACAACCATTGGCAGTAAGGTATCCATTGAGACAACCGTATCAGCAGCTGACATGATATGGAGACCACTTGCAAACTGTCCCAGAAGAGACCCAAAGGGCCTTACTTGAAGACGAGTGGTGATGACACAAGGGCCCGGATAGACTCACTGATGAAAGAAACGACAACCAAAAGGGTGATAAGGGTGTTATGAATAATGATGTAATGGACTTAGAAGAAGAGACGATGTTGAAACATAAAGAAATGTAACCATAAAGCAGGATGAAAATATGCAACTAGCTAACGCCTGTAAATAGGCTTGGAACGCAAGAAGCTAAGAAAACAGTGCGGCTTGCTATGCTTAGTAGAAGAATAGAGCCGCAAGCGCCAATCATATATCTACCTCAATGAAGCACATTATATAGGTGCAAATCCACTTTATACAAAAGCAGAATTAACCCAGGTTGCTAGGGGTCAAACAGGCCAGTATTCGTATATCAGCACAAAGCCAGACGAAAGAGCGGAATCGAAACTCAGCAAGAGGCAGCTCGTGAGTCGAGGTCAAATCGAGTGAGGGAGGCAGACAGTAACTTCAGAGAATCAAAACTTAAGACCAGAGCAGCCTGCCCCTCGGAGGTCGAAATAAGGAGGCCCAGGCAGGTGGCGGGCCTAAAGGAGAATTAAATGCACATATAGAAGGAAAAAGAAGCAGATTCACGGTGTACTAACATGTGACCAGCCGAGCGCGAAGAGGTACCAAAGTCTGATGTCACCCAAAAGCAGAAGATACCATAACTTTTCCTGACAAGAAGCTACAGTTTCGAGGCCATCCTAAGCCAACTAATTGACACATAGCCCTTAAGTACTGATTGATGGAAGGGAGGCAGGGTGAATCTTGGGGCATACTGCATCTGGGTGACCATTCTGCATGCTGCTAATTAAAGTGGAGATTTATGCTTAGGCTTGTAGCCAGCCCAATCACAGTGGGCCAAATAATCTAAGGTCCTATAGATAGTAGAACCAATGAAACGTCGTACTTTTAGTGACATTTGCATGAGTAATGTAGAGGGAAGGGCGTAGATGCCTACTCGATAAGAGTTATCCAATCCTCACACTCCGTTACCATATACAAATATAGCATCTAAACTTAAATTACCTTTTCCAACCAATAGAATTGCATCACAAACTTATGAGTGTTACACGTCAATGATGACACATTTTTGCTATAACTATTGTGGTTGAATGAAGATTGTTGGAAGTTGAGGCGAGACGGGCGATCACATCACTGTTGATTTCCATGTTTCCCCATTCCCTTTGCCAAACCATTGAGTTGTCCTTATTGATTGGTGTTGGAGTAAGAGAATCCCGCACCCCATCCACCTCAAGGTGCAGCTATCTCATTTTAAAGTACTCGAGGGTGAGCTCTGTTACTACAGGCCCATCAGAGGTCACTCCGCCCTCTTGTACACAGTGTAGAGACCTTATAACCTTCCACCCAGCCAGTCAAGTTCTTTAAGGATTCAGTTACATAAGATACCCAAGCACCACCTTCTATCTTTTTGTACTCTCTGAATCTTTTTAAGTATTGGGCAGGAGTGTTTCCAAACTTTAAGATGAGAGTTTGCTTCAACATTGCAAAATCTGCTCTCTCAGCTTTTGACATTTCCATAATGGCACTACAGCCAGAATGGGGCAGGCTGCTAAGTAACCAGGCAATTTTATCAGCATTGTCAACTTGTTGAACTTCACAGGCATACTCAAATGCATTCAGCCAGTCCATAATGTATTTCTTTTCCTCATACAAACTGAGCAGATCTTTAGGAAACCTTGGATGAGAGGAGGCCCCAGACCCATGTCCAGAACCCTTGGATCCATTGGCAACCTGTAGAATGGCCGGTTCCGACTGGTGATCCCTGTCTTTCTGTTTTTCTCCTGGTCTGTTTTTAGTTTGGTCATGTTAAATTCAAGCTCCTTCTGCCTAAACAGCAGTTCTTGCGTCTTCAATTCAAGCATGGCCTCAGCATCAGTACTGGCAGAGGAAACACTAGACATTACATTCTCCAAATCCTCATGGGTCCCATTAACAAGTGCAGCAACAGAACTGTCAGGTCTGTCAGTGGGAGCTGCCCCACCTCCTCCTGCACTGTTCACAGGAGCTATGGCATTAAGCTGAGCTTCTTGCCAGTCCATGATTCTTTGGATCATTTCCATTTTTGTGCCTTGAGCAGATACACTTCTCTCAGCACACATCCTTCTCAATGTTTCAGATTTAGAAGCATTTAAAGTTAACAAGGTACTTGTTTCCATACTGTTGATAGGACTATGGCCTTTTTTGGTTATACTACAACAATTCACTATGGGCCTCATTACAAGTACACCGGTCCGGAGTTAACGCTGCTGGTAAAACCATACCGGCACCGTTTCCATGTCCGCCCAATCATGACCCGTGGCCCTGGAAATAGCACCTCCCCCAACCACCACCGCAGAGTTAAGGGTCCCGTAAAGTCCACCTGCACGGAAACCCCTCCGTTACCGGCAATACGAAACACTGCGAGCATCACAACTAGCGCGGACACGGAAACACCGCCAGAAAAATGGCGTTAAAACCGTGATCACGGTGGCGGTACCGCCGCCACCGCGAACATGACGTTAAACAGTGCCTGCTGAACTGAATCAGGGCACAGGTGCACCAAATCAGCCCAGCTGGAACCAGCAGCACAATGGGAGCCTACAAAAGGGCCACACCGAGCCCAACACAACACAGAACTATACACACAGCAGCTCTAGTAGCACTTGGACTGGGCCTACTCAACCAACAGGCAGCACTGCACATGATGGCAGTAATGGTGCAGAGCAGGAGGCGGAGGCGGAGGAGGCGCAGGCACCAACCAGCCAACCCTGCACCTATGGTAAACCCCATTGTCCAGTCGGCACAACCCCGCAGGCAGCCTGCAATACCACACATCAGGGCCTCACCCTGGAACCTTACCCCAGGACAGATCCACACACCATACCGGCTGGACCGTCCAACAATCCTGTACATCACTGCCATGATTGAGGACATCATCAGCAGCCACATAGACACCCCCACCGCCACCCCCCCCTCCTGAAGGTTGTGTCTTTGCTGCATTTTCTTGGCACTGGCACCTATCAACACACGGTCGGTGAGCTGCACGGCATATCACAACCCTGTTTTTCAAAAATGCTGGTACAGGTACTGGATGCCCTGTTGCGCCGTGTGTCGGAACACATAGCCCTACCCCGTACCCTCCCCGAGGTCATTGCCACCAAGTTGGCCTTCCATGCCATAGCAGGCATGCCAAATTGCATAGGTGCAGTTGACTGCACCAACATTGAGCTGACAGTACCACGTGCAATTGAGATGGTGTTCCACAATAGGAAACAGTATCACTCGTTGAATGTACAGATGGTATGTGATGCCACGCTACTGATTACACACTGCTGCGCATGTTTCCCAGGCTCAACCCATGACTCAATGGTACTGCGGAATTCCACGTTGCCACGGTACATGGAACGCTATGCTGGACAAACCACATGGCTATTAGGTGAGTACAGCTGACAATGCTCCGACCCTGTTGAAGTGGTGTGTGTGTCTCCAGGCCAATGAGCAATGTGAGTGTGCCGCTGTGACCGCACATGCATCACCCCCCCTGCCATCAACCAAATAGACAGCAGATCCCAAACATCACAAAGGAAGACATGACAGGTCAACACAGTGTGCCCGTACACACCCTGCCACATGACACACACAGCCGATACTGTCACTGTCCCATACACCTTGTGCCACTGCAAACACCCACCCACAAATGGAACACTGCCCTCCCAATGCACATGATGCCTGTAAATGAGACGTCCTGCATTAACTACTTCATTACAGTGGAGTGACTCTGCCATGTGTGCACATCACTGCACTATGCCATACTCACAATCAAATGTCACCCGCAGGGCAGAGTACACATGCACGTAAATGTGTAGGACAATATCCATTTGGCTACATCCACTGTGATGGCCAATAAACACTTCCAACCACTGCATGGCACACATGCATGAATGAACAATGATACAAGATAGCACAGCATCAGATGAAGACATGATACCACAAACACTGACATGTCCCCCCATCTACATCCCATGTAGGTGATGCTGGATATGCACTCACGCCATGGATGATGACACCTGTACGAAGACCAAGGAACAGGCATGAAGAGGCGTACAATAGGGCACATGTCCACACACGTGGAATGATTGAGAGGACATTCGGACTGCTGAAGGCCCGGTTCCACTGCTGGAGCAGATCTGGCGGATCACTGCTGTACAGCCCAGTGAAGACGGGTAAAATCACGCTCGTATGTGCCATGATGCACAATCTCTGCCTGCGCAGGAACATCCCAATGCCCCCAGACGCAGATGAAGAAGAAGGGGATGGAGATGGGGATGGGGATGGAGATGGAGATGGGGATGGGAATGGCATGGCACCACCTCCCCCTGGGGGTCCACTTGATGGCCAAAGAGCATGGATGAACTGATTTGCATTTACTTTTGAGACACAGCACATTCACAGCAATGCATGGACATGGTGATGACAATAAATGATTTGTTGTACTGCAAATGAAATGATAGATGTCCACAGATGTATGTTTTGATTTCAAATGATGATATATTGATGAATTAATAACAGGGAAAGAGGTGCAATGGTTAGGGAAGCTGTACACCCGTGCCCACCCACCACCCAAACATACCCACACCCACCAAGGCCCCAATGTTCAAACACCGAAAACAACCTCCCCCACCACCCAAACGTACCAACCCCCACCCAGGCCCCAATGTTCAAACACCCAAAGCAACCTCCCCCACCACCCAAACGTACCCACCCCTCACACCCTTCAAGTCCACGTGTGTCCTACAGTGCCCCACACACATGCCATCACTTCAGTGTGCGCTTCTGTGCCTGTGCATCCTTGCCCGAGAGCCCCGTTAGCCGACTCGAGCGCCTCCGTGGACTGGCAGTAGTGGAGCTGGATGGGGTGGTGGTATTGGATGACACAGAATCAGGAATAGGTGGCATACGTGCAATATTTACCTGTGGCCCAATCAACATGGACTCTATGAGCCTGGAGGTGTTGTCATTATCCTCCCGCACATGGCCTGCTAGGGTGACAATAGTGCTGGCAAAGCGTCCAATGGACCTTGATAGGCGACGCACTGACGTGCTGTAGCACTCCCTCTGCAGCCTAGATTCCTCGAGCTGCCTCTCCACCAGCTGGGTGAGGGTAGCCTGCTGCTCCTCCATCCACTGCATGCGGGAATTAAGCTCTGCCATAGATGGGGTGGGTGACCTCATGGGTCTTCGGAGTGATGTGGGGCTAAACTCCAGCTGATGGAAGGATCCCAGGTCATCAAATGTGGGCATCTCCCCCTGTGGCCCAGTATCAGAGTGCTCTGCCTGGGCACTGTTGTCACTACAGGCCACCTCCTCTGCAGTGCAGCTGCCTTCTGTGTTGGTTTGGGTGGGCATGATGGGTTCCCGTGGCACCTGTGTTGCCTCAGGCAGTGTGGAGATGCTGGGGATGTTGGTGGTGGTGGCCGGCACATTTGTTGCAGTTGGTACTGGGGGCAGAGATGCCGAACTGCTGGCAGCATCCTCTTGTGCAGGGGCGGTGGCTTGGACACGTGCCGGTGCAGATTGCCTGGCCTGTTGTGCAGTATCACTGTCACTGTGGGGACACAGAGGACATGCAATTAGTGTTGTGGTGGTGGCTGATGGGTGCATCACATGCATCATACAGGTTGATCATTAAATAGTGTTAGTTACATGCATCTGATTGTTGAGGGTATGCATTGTTGTGATATTGGTGCCATACGGATCATGATGGGTCCTTTGGCCCAGTCATGCACTGCTTGGGGGGGGGGGTTGTTAATGGGTCCTTTGGCCCAGTCATGCACTGCTGGGGGGGAGGGGTTGTTAATGGGTCCTTTGGCCCAGTCATGCACTGCTTGGGGGGGGTTGTTAATGGGTCCTTTGGCCCAGTCATGCACTGGTTGGGGCTTGGGGGGGGGTTGTTAATGGGCCCTTTGGTCCAGTCATGCACTGCTTGGGGGGGTTGTTAATGGGTCCTTTGGCCTAGTCATGCACTGCTTAGGGGGGGGGGGGTTGCTAATGGGTCCTTTGGCCCAGTCATGCACTGCTTGGGGGGGGGGGGTTGTTAATGGGTCCTTTGGCCCAGTCATGCACTGCTTAAGGGTGGGGGGTGTTAATGGGTTCTTTGGCCCAGTCATGCACTGCTTGGGGGGTTGTTAATGGGTCCTTTGGCCCAGTCATGCACTGCTTGGGGGGGGGGTGTTAATGGGTCCTTTGGCCCAGTCATGCACTGCTTGGGGGGGGGGGTTGTTAATGGGTCCTTTGGCCCAGTCATGTACTGCTTGGGGGGGGGGGTTGTTAATGGGTCCTTTGGCCCAGTCATGCACTGCTTGGGGGGGGGTTGTTAATGGGTCCTTTGGCCCAGTCATGCACTGCTTGGGGTGGGTTGTTAATGGGTCCTTTGGCCCAGTCATGCACTGCTTGGGGGGGGGGGGATTTTGTTAATGGGTCCTTTGGCCCAGTCATGCACTGCTTGGGGGGGGGGGGTTGTTAATGGGTCCTTTGGCCCAGTCATGCCATCAACATATTCTCATTTGGCATTCATGTTTCACCACTTACCAGCATCTGCAGGTGGGCTCACTCCTGCCTCAGCCTCCCCGATCCCATGGATGCCCTCAAGGTGGAGGACACTGCTGCAACGCTCCTCCCATGCTTGCAGCCTCAGTGGGGAAGGGGGTCGTCCACCTGTCCCACTGCTGTGTTGGCGGTGTGTGGAGATCAGGTTCCGAACCCTCAGCCTGAGGTCGTCCCACCACTTGTGGCAGTCCTTGACGTTCCTCACAGTCACGCCCACAGCGGTGCACTTGCGTGCTGCTTCCGCCCACACTTCCTTCCTCCGCTGCTGTGTGGCACGCCGTTGATTGGCACTGAACAGCATCTCTGCATGCTCCACTATATGCTCCACCAGAACAGTTAGCTCCACCTCACTAGAGCGCTGTTTGCGCTGCCTCTGAGCGGGAATCCTGGCAGACATGCTGGTGGTCCCTTTTGCCTTCTCACAGTGTGGATTCTGCCTGTGCTGACTCTGGAGGGCAATGGATTGTGCATTATATGATGGCCGCCTCTCTGTTTCCTGTCTTGGCGATCATGGTATTTCCGGTTCCGTGTCCGTGGCGACGGAGGCGGACACGGATTTTGAGCTACTTGTGGCAGCGCTATGTCCATTTCCGTGGCTTTTTCTGTGATGGCGGTAACAACGTTTCAGCGTCATTGAGGTGCGCGCAACCGTCAGCACGTAATCGGACAGTCTTTCCACAACCTTGCAGACACAGGAACTTTGTTACCACCGTCACGGAATCACAGCGGTCCAAACCTGACAGTTTGTAATGAGGCCCTATGTGTCCTGTTAGGAAATAACTTGAAATGCCTTCACTAGTATGCAACACTGGATACCTTCAGTCCTATCCCACCGCTGTACACCAATTTGTTAAGAAGGATTTCTGAACTCTGTCCAGGAGGGGCAGAGGGTCAGAAGGCCAACCTAGTTTCTTGGAACAGGGTGACCTCTGGGCAAGCCAGACCTTTCAGGGTGGCTATGGCAGGTGGTCAAGACTAAGTCTCAGGAGGGGTGAGGGTGACTGAAGGACCTCAATGAGCACATAGAGCAAGGACACTTAAAAATTACTTCAGAAAGGTGTTATATTAAAAATATAGACACATTTATTACAAGGCCTTTGCAACATAGACCATAGCAAAGAATCACAGTAACACTAAGTAAACCAATACATCACATTCAATACAATATATGTACAAGACCAAAGGGGTCTAAAGGGAGGACTGCACAAAATATGTTAACAGCCTAGAGGGGAAGGAAACAGGCAGTGCAGTTAATCTTTAGTCCCAATTCAACATCAGTTATTCACCTAGGAGGCAGTCCAATCCCTAAGAAGAGGGGAGCCTTGTGCTTAATAGTACATGTATCCCAATGCATGCGGTTGTTCCAATGGGCAAAACAGGGTCTCTTCAGGGGTCTCTAGCAGCTTGGGAAGGTGGATAAAGCGATGAAGAATACGTTCCCACTATTCAAGAAGGACCTCCACTTGAAGGCAGAGGCAGTTCGAGAGTTTGGGATGGAGTCGCTATTTCGCAATAGCAGTGGACAAGAGAGGGGCCCCCAGGGGCCACTCATGCGTAAAGTTGGGCTCTGGCGCTAGGGGCCACCAGTTGGGGTAAAGATTACTCACCGGTCCCTGAGGCAAGGAGACCCAAACTTCGGCAGGTTAGTCCGTTCGGTTGCAGGTTCGACTGCGGCAAAAAGGATGTCTCGGCACCTTTTAGTTCCTGAGTTCCAGCGAGGATTCCCAAATGGGACAGTGACAATTTCTTCACTCCAGGTGGATGAATCACCCCACTTTCACTGCAGCAGGCTTCAGGGGCAAGAGGGTCACAAATGCAGCAGACTTGCAAAGGACGTTGCCACAGCAGGGCAACGCGGTAACCGTGTTTACTCCAGTCTAGGCGCACTCGTCTCACTTCAGACCTGGAAATGCCAAGTGTACGAAATTCGGTGTGAGGGTGCCGTGGACACAGAGCTAGCAGTATGCCAAGTTTCGAGTGCCTCCTCAAAACGACGGCGGAGACAGAGCAAAGGTCCTGCGTAAACTGGTCAGCCCACTGGTTGGCCCAGGGACGCTTCCGAGAAAGTTTACTTGCAGGTTTTGGTGAAGGTGCAGAGAATAGTTGGTTCCACTATTCCAATGGGTCGAAGCACCTTCGCAGACCTTCTAGGACAACCAGATGCAGAGGGGTCCCACGGGACTACAGCGGGCTCAGGAGGCCAAACCTTCCAGTGGGTCACCAGCGGTACCTGGACTCAGCTTCCTAGTTGCAGGATACTTGGATCCTATCCCTTGTTCATTGAGAACCCAGGAGATCGACCGGGTAGTGGTGTATCCAGCCTCTTCTTATCCAAAGATCCCTTCACACCAAAACGGAGAGGACCCAATGGGAGATCTGCTCACAAACACACACTCCATACGTGGAACAATCACAGACCACAGTGGTCTCAGGCATTCAGGACACTCCAGACTCTCTGGCACCCAGGGTGTGGGCTGGGATGTCTGGTCCCAATACACACACAGAAGGCATGAAGAAGCCCGCAAAAGCATTGGGATTTACGGGAAAATGCATGACCAAATAAGGACTGGCCCGGGTCGACTCGACCTGGAGAAGGTGAAGGGGCAAGATGGCCAAAGGGCAGGACAAAGAGCCTCGTGGCATGGCCACTTTGGGCCAGGCCACCTATTCGTGCCAAACGCAGCTAACACGGTTAGCATGACAGGAAAGGGTTAAAAAGAAGGCAAAACGATAGCTGCCACCAATCCTGTCCATGACACATCTGCACAGTTCATAAAAAGTCCAGCGAGAGTATCTAGGGCCTTTGGAAATGACTATAGACCCAAGTGTGCTGTATGGTAGGATACATTGCACACTTGTTACATGTTGCACAAAAGTTGCACCATGAGGAAAGGACTAAGGGAAACAAAGTCTCCCAGTACTGACTGTCTTAAGGGCATGTCAGTTTCCCCATAAAACGTGAGCGAAAGCCCAGAGGATGGCAGATGATGGCTGTTCTTCTCTGGCAAAGTCAGTCAGTGGTGTCTAAACAGCAGCAAAAGGTTTGGGGGTTGACACATGGAGGGAAAATTACATACACATATGAAATCTTTCTTAACAGTTCAATTCCCATCTTTTTAACTGCATATTCACTATTTAAGCATAGAAAACTATATATCATTTTTGCTTAATTAATCTATGTATGATGCTGCCTGTATTATGTATACATTAATTTGAAATGTTCATCTGTTGTGCAGTTGTGGTTTTTATCAATCAAACAGCCACACTTAATGTTCCTTAACACAGGTAGGGCAGGTAAGGCCCAAAAGAGGGGTATTGATCAGGAATGGTCACATGCTGGTGAGCCACAAAATGGCCACTTCAGCTTGCAGCGCCTTCCTCACCATCGTCAAAATCTACATGGTGTATATACATTGGTTGGGGGACGGGAGTAAACATAAACTGAATGACCACTAGTGTTACTGTGAATTACCTCCAGAGAGGCAGGGAATGTGAATTGCCATGAGTGTATTCAGGTCATGCTATCTTGTATCCCACCAATGAAAAGGTCTCTGGGTCTACAAGGAAGGTCTAGATGGCGCATATACTCGTTTGGGACCAGAGTAAATATAACACTTGTGCTAGTGTGAATTAACCTCAGAGAGGCAGTAGATGCAATTGTCATTGTTGTTTCAGGCCATGCTATCTTGCATACACACAGTCAAAAGATATGGGGGTATCCAGGGAGAGGCTGGATGGTGCATATTCATCTGTTGGAACAAGAGCAATTAAAACATAAGATGACCTCTTGTCTTTCTGTGAATAATCCCCAGAATATGCAAATTGCCATGGGCGATTTCGCGGCCATGATATCTTGCATCCCACATTCAATAGGCATGGGGATACATTGAGGGGCTACATGGTGCATATATATCGATTGGGACAAGAGTAAATATGAAACGAAGGTGACCACTTGGTTTATTGCAAATTGACCTCGGAGAGTGTGGGGATGTGAATTACTATGGGTGTGTTTGGGTCATGAATCTTGCACCCTCACAATCAAAAGGTATCAGGCTGTACAGAGAGGGACTAGATGGTACATACATTAGTTCAGGACCAGAGTAAATGTAAATCAGGTTGACCACTTGTGTTTGTGTGAATTACCCCTAGAGAGGCAGGAGATGTGAATTGCCATGTGTGTTTTCAGGCCACAATATCTTGCATACCCACAATCAGAATGGTATCGGGGTGCCCAGGGATGGTCTTGCTCATCCATATACATCTGCTGGGACCAGATAAACTAGACAATCAAGCATTGGCAATACCAAACGTTTGAGTTTTTGTGGAGGCATGGCACTGGCACTTGCCAGCTACTGCCATAGTGGTATTAACTGTTCATTGATGGCAGCAGGTGCAAAATGGCTTGAGTACCTGGACATCTGTAGGCATTGCCTTCCAAATGCCCAATACTTGTACACAAGCCCAAATGGTTGGATTTGCCAATGCTTGCATTTAACAGGACTTCAGTGAGGGACACTCAGAGTGCTTATAAATCGAGTGGCTGAAGGCAGACCTGGTAAGTCCTATTTATTACACCACTAGCAGGTTTACAACTCCAATGAAGTCATTAACACCAGAAGAAGACTGCTTTGAAAAAAACATTGGCAGGCACTTTGAGCGCAAATATTGATGGTAAGGCTTAATTAAAGCGAGTACAAAGAGTTTCCATGAGGAGGTAGGAGCAGAAACTGGGCGGAATGCACGTAGGGATTAACATGACCATGGGCAGTCAATGGGTGGGCAAATAACCAACCAACACCTGGAAACTGTGTCCCTTATCATATGCCAGTTCTCCTTATCTGTATTCAAATGCAATACTTTCGGCTATTAGGTGTTGCAAGCGACACCTAATAGCCAAAACTAATAAGATGACATCTTGTCTTACTGTGAATAAACCCCAGAGAGAGAGAGGAGATGTGAATTACTATTGGTTTGTTCAGGCCATGACATCTGGCATTCCCACAATCCAAAGATATGGGAGTGTCCAGGGAGAGGCTAGATGGCGCATATGCATCTGTTGGAAGTAGAGCAATTATACATAAGATGACCTCTTGTCTTTCTGAGAATAAAGCCCAGTGAGAGAGGAGATGCGAATAACCATGGGTGTGTCCAGACCACAATATCTTGCATCCCCACAATCAGTAGGTATGGGGTTGTCCAGGGAGGGGCTAGATGGTGCATATACATCAGTCTGATTTTACTGTGGTGGGGGGGGGCACAATACGTCATTTCACAGACACGCACGAAAGACCACAGCAGTGTTGGTGATGATCGCAGTCTTATCTCCTGCATGCAACTCTAAACCTTCAGAAGGCGGAGGTGAGACAGAAAGTGTTTTCTTCTTTTATTTTTCTCTCCATGTCGTGAAAAATGTAAACACTGATTGCAAATGCACTTTACTAATGTCTTCCTATGTAAACAGGTGCAAAACCGTAACAGATTCCGTAGGAATCCATTTGTTGTTAGCCTGCATGCATGATAATCACATTTAAATATATAACAAAAGCACGGACAAGACAGAGAAAGACAGTGAGGACTTTTAGGTGGCGCTATGTGTGCTCCAACGGTTACCAGACATTTGATAGAAAAAAATTGGTCGACTGGACAAATGGTCGAACCAAATTGGTCGAAAACCAAATGGTCGAATTTTTATTTTATTTATTTTTACCCCTTTTTTTATTTTTTTTGGGGGGGTCCCCCCTAACACCCTTTATTTTCTAAAAAACCCTTTTTTTCCCTAAACTACAACCTAAAAAATAATTCTATAAATCGAAAAAAAAATTCGACCATTTGGTTTTTGACGAAATTACGTCCACCAAATGTCCTGTCGACGAATTTTTTTCGATGAAATGTCCGGACACCTGCTCCAACTCAGCGCTATGAGATGTAAGCAGGGATCAAGTCTTAAAAGAAAAGTGGGGGGACTCTGACCTACGAAATGGGAAGTGACCTCACGTGAAGTGAACATATGCTGAAATGAAACATGCACATTTCACACAATTTGTCTTTTCCAACTAGGAAAAGTGTACAGGCCATATAAGCATTTGCCAAAATAACATATTTTCCCATAACATTGCTGCCTAAGTATAAAGGTTGTCTTTTATGTATAAGAATCTGTTACAGTACCTGCGGGGCTGATTGTCAATATGGAAGAAGGTGCTGCTATGTAAAATAATATTCCTGTGGCCTTGTCGCTAAGTGTCTGGAATCACACCTATGGGCCTTGGGTTAGAATCCCACCCGTGCCCTGAAAGATAGTATGATTGTTTTTAAATAATATTTATAAACAATAGAAAAACAATCTATTTGACCTCTGAAATGGCCGCTCGGGATCTTCACTCCTGTTTGACATCCTGCTCCCTGTGTCAGATCTCCAGGGAGAGACAGCAAGGGATGGACTGAGCAGCCCAGGTTTAATTCCTTGATGCGTTTCCAAAGATTGCCGAACACCAGGTCCTGCCCTTTGACATGGAGAGCCATGTATTATACACTATCATATGAAATCCTGCTCCCTGTTGCAGAGGGCAGGGTACGGTGTGGTATCCGGTCATCGTCAGAGCCACGCCCAGCTGGTAGCAAGCCACGGCCACCCGATACACCAATGGCAGATTGCAAAGATACGAGGCAGGCAGGTTGGGGTTAGACATGTAGTTTATTGCAGGCAAACCCCGGGCCCAGCAGGTAACTTCTCTAACTGTCCAACACAGAACCTGGAACCTTGGACGTAGGTAAACAGCCTAAGGCTACGTCCAAGGTTCCATGAATTCCAATACATAACATTACAACACTTCTCCCCCTCTTAGCAATTACAACAAATGAACAATTTAACAGAACAATTTACAGAACCCCGCAATGGCTGGCTATAGCCAATTTCATTCACACTCTAGCGCACACTACGCACCCCATCCTCACTCACTCACCCATGCTCACAAGCAACTTCCCAACGACAGTTCAATTCTTAGAACCACCCAACACATAATCCTGAAACTTTATCGAAAGCAACATTTTCCGAATGGGGTGGCCCCTACCACCGAAGGACACCTCTTCTCCATTCTCGGGCTGCACCTCCCCTTCACGCTCACGCTCAACCTGACCATCACCTCTCTCCATCCCTATCTGCCCATCACTCAACCTCTCCACCTCACCACCACCATGCACCCTCTCACCCCCACACACAAGGGTATAAAAAGTATTTCCTGTGTTTTCCACACTACACAGTCTCACCTCCACCTCTCTCTTTATCACAACAACACACCTTTTGCTCCACCTGGCACCGTCATCCAACTTCACATATCCCCCACCCACCTTTACTACAGGTAAGGGATCCATATACACGCTGGCCCCCTTGGGCACATGCCTAGGATTCTTGATCTGTACATGATCGGCCACAGACACAGAAAGGGGCTTCCTTCCCCCACATGCCCGATTGACTTTCTCCTGTCTCTGGCGAGCTCTCGCCAACACCCCCTGCATGTCCACCTCTGTACGCACACCTCCACCCAGGGCAACAACTCTCAACTTAGATCCTGGCTTCCTGCCCCTCACCAGCCCAAATGGTGAACATCCCGTTAACAATAAAGGTGTATACCTATAAGCTGCGAAAGCCTGCGACAAAACATCCCTCCAACACAAACCATTCGATAAGGCCAACTGCACAGCACCTTTAACAAACATATTCATCCTCTCCACCAAACCGGTCACAGCGGGGTTATACAATGCAGTTCTGTGATGACGTATCCCCAGGTTTCTCATGAACTCCTCCATACACTCGGAATAAAATTGCACCCCATTGTCAGTTACAATCCCTCCTGGTACGCCCTCCCTATGGAATAACCTTGCTGAGGTATGCCTCAACCTTTTCCGCACTCTACAATGCGGTTGTTTCTACCCACCTCGAGGTGTAATCCATCAAAATCAGCAAGTACCTAAGGCCCACATTTCCCAACATGTACATCGGTCCCATGATGTTGACCACACATCTCCAGGCACCTCCACTGGACATATCGGTTGCACCCTGGGTGCCTTACTTTTGTCACTAACCGCACACGCTACGCACTCTTTCACCACCTCCTCCACATCGCTGTCCATTCCTGGCCACCAGTACAACTCCCTCAGCCTCCTTTTTGTTCAATGATCTGCCCAAATGCCCCTCATTGGCCAGATTAACCAACCTGCATCTCAAATTTAGGAGTGGTACCAACCTTTGACCTCTAGTAGCACCCCACGGGCCCTCCGACAACTCATTCCATACCTGCCTTTATCCTTTGTCCAAATCCTTGTCAACACCTCCACACTTAAGACCATCCTTAATTTTTGCCAAGGTAGCGTTAGCAGCGCATTCCTTGTCCCACTCCTGTTTGTCAATCGCTGGAAACACACTTGCCACCCTGGTATGCTCTTCCCAATTAACTTGTCCATCTTTCTCCTCGCTCCATGGGCTGGGAAAAAAACATGACAAACAGTCAGCAAAAGCATTCCTGGTACCTGGAACATACTCCACCCTGAAATTGTATTCCTGCATGTCAACCATCAAATTAGAAATTCTAGGAGAAGCATTTGATAAACCCTTGGTGGTCAAAACATAGATGAGGGGTTTATGATCAGTTCGTAAAATATACAGAACACCCCACAAGAATTTTCTGGAATGCCTGGAAGCACATACTGCAGCCAAAGCGTCCTTTTCAATCACTGCATACCTCCTTTTGGCATCCCTCAATACCCTTGAGGCAAATGCTATGGGATGATAGCCCCCATTATCCAATTGTTCAAGCACTGCTCCTATGCCCACTTCACTGGCATCTATGGTCAACACAGTTTTGTTCCTAGGCGAAAACGTTCCTAAGGATGGGCATGGTCTACTTCCTCTTTTAACTTCTCAAACTCCTCTTGACAACTCTCTGTCCACTCAAAACGAACACTCTTTCTCAATAGAGCCCTCATATTTACCGTCTTCTCGGCACAGATGCAATGAATCTACCATAATATTCGATCATTTCCATGAAGGACCTAAGCTGCTCCTTGTTATCCAGGGTAGGTGCATCTTTCATCACTTCTACTAGGCCCTCCCTAGGCTGTATACCTCTTCCGCCCAAAGTGTGTCCCATATAAGTTACACTCGGAATTCCTATATGACACTTTTAAACAACTCTCCTTCAATATTTCCATCACCCTCAACACTCTCTTATCATGCTCACTACGGTCCTTTCCCCACACTAAGATGTCATCTTAGTTTTTGCATTAATCTTGAAAAACTGCAGAAGATGAGGCCTGACTGAAGGGCATCTGACTGAAACAAATTGCACCAAATGGCGTCTCAAACCATATCAACTGCCGTGAGTCCTCGTGCAGCTCTATTTGGTGGTATACTGAGGATAAGTCAAAGGTGGAGAAACATGTGGCCTTCCCCACGTATGCCAACAATTCATTCATATTGGGTAAAGGGTGTCAGTCCACCCATATGTTGGCATTCAAGTCCCTTAAATCCACACACATCCTCATTCCTCCATCCGCCTTGTGGGCCAACACTACAGGCGCCAACCACTCTGAACTCTCTATCTCTTCGATGATCCCGGGAGCTTGGAGCTTCATTCGTTCATCCTTTAACACCTCCCGGACCAATACAGGCACCCTTTTCACCTTGTGCACACTCAGTACTGCACCTTTTTTGAGTACAATTTTATGTGAAAACCCCTTCAGCTTGTCTAGCTCTTCTGAGTATATGGTAGGAAAAGTCTCCTTGAGATATTCAGCTGTTACTGCCACCTCATTCGACATGCCACACTCAACAACACCATGATCTTCATCACCCACATAACCCACAACAGTTTCGGAGTCTCCATCCGGTTCTATCATCTTAACAGTTTGTCTATTCTCAGTGACACTTCTGCACACTTGGGCAAAATGCCTCCTTCCTCTACATTTCCTGCATTCAATATTGGTTGCTGGGCCCCTGTGGTATGACCCCACCAACCGCATCTTCTGCATGCTTCTTTTTGGCCAAACGCCCCCTTGCTGTCCTTAACTCATCACTTGTATTCTCCAGGTCCTCTCTTGGTCACTATGGCATGCACAGTCTCACTTCTGTCGGTCATTTCCTGATCGCTTCTGTTGGACTCCTCAATAGCCCTTGCTATCTAATTACATTCTCAAGAGGAGGACCCTTTTTGATCCAAAGTCTTTCCCTCACTCTGGAGTCACTGGTTTTCATCATTATTTGGTCATGGATGTATTCATCTAACACACCCGTGAATTTGCAAGATGAGATGATTGTTCGCAACGCAGTTATGTAGAAATCAATTCCCTCGCCTACAGCTTGAGCCTGGGAAAAGAAGTGGTATCTTTCCAACACTACATTTGCGGTTTTTCCAAATCACCCTTCCAGTTTCTGAAGAGCTGTCTCATATGCTCTCACCACACCCTCACTACTTTCTCCTTCACCATCTCCCGGCGCATGCACATCTTCACCAGGAAGGTGTCTGAATACTCTCAGACCCCCTGTCCCTAGGCATTTCAGCAGTGCCACTTTCTTGTCATTGTCGGTGCACCTGGAAACCCCTGCTGCCCTCAGGTAGACTTTGAACGTGTCTACCCAAAGGTTCCAGGGAATTGGAGGATCTCCCAGGCTGGGGAGGAAGGCTAGGGGTGGTTGGGCATTGGTCTGCTGCATCCTGGGTATGCCTTGTAGACGCCCTTCACTCTGAGAGAGTGTGTGTGTCCTTTTTACGACTAGAGGACAACACGTATTGCTTGCAATGCATGGATCGGTAGCACAGTGTTTGTTTATCCTTAACTTGCTTGCTCCCTTTTATTGGGACTGTAAGTCCCTGCCTGTGTCTCCTTGTGAAATTGTCAATGAGTCTTCTTCGTTTTTTCTTTGGGCCGCCTGACCCTTTACTGCTCTTTGCTCGCTTAATGCGCGCTGACAAATGGCATGAAGGGTCATTGCCGGGCAATGGCTTCCCTTTGCCACGCTGGCTCTGTGAGCGTTCCACGTCGCTTTGGGCCAACCCCCAGGCTCCTCCCTGGGGAAGACTCTGTAGGGAAATCCTCGTCCGCTATTGCCAGGCATGGCAATCGTGCGCACTCACTTGAAGGCTTGTCCCTCTTACCTTCTTTTCTTCTGGCCACCCACTTGGCCAACAGGCTAACGCTGGGACTGGAACAGGTCCCGATCTGGCTGCGGCCCCTACCTCGCAGGGCCGGCCTGCCTGCAACCACTGCAGAGACGGCCCGTGGGGTGCAGGCGGGACCGCCGGGTTGCCGGGCAGCCTCTCTCTCAACCAGCAGAGGAGGCAGTGGAGTTCGCTCGCTGCCTGGTCACTTCATTCGCTGCTGGGTTGCTTTTCTCCCTCACCCGTCGGGAAAGCCACACGCGTTATTGTGCATGGGGTCTGCCGCCTAAATCCTCATCGCCAATGTAAAGATGCGAGGCAGACAGGTTGTGGTTAGAAACGTAGTTTATTGCAGGCAAGCCCCGGACCCAGCAGATAACTTCTCTAACTGCCCAACACGGAACCTGGAACCTTGGACGTAGGTAAACAGCCTAAGGCTACATCCAAGGGTCCATGAATTCCAAACATAACATTACAACACAGATCTACTAGGAGGACGTGTCCCGAAGATTGCTGAACACTAACTTCTGCAGTCTGCCATGGGGAGCCAAATATTAAACAACACCAGACTCAAAGCCCTGCCCACATTGTAGAAGCCCCTCCACCTTGACACACTCCATGTAGGGGTTTGAAAACTAATACAATACCAAGGAGAGAGAAAAAAACATCATTGCAGTTTCTTTTAAGGTACCGATATTGCTTCTTCCAAGAAGAGAGGAAGTGCAGAATATGTAATTATTCGCTGGAGATGACAGACACTCACTCGTGCAATGTTTAATCTTGCTCCCGTTATATGAATCCAGTACTTGCTTGTGAGCAGTATTAAAAATGTAGCGGAGGATCAGTTTTCGTATACTGTAATAGGTGCTTCCTCTAATGTGATATTAAATGCCATATATAATGTATGGAAACATGCATGGAAAATGAGCTGATATTAATTATTGTGATCGATATAATACTAATTTTACAATGTAATACTTTTATTGGAATGTGGTATATTTTAATTGTGTTTTATTATATTGCTTAATTATATGGATTGTTTTTATATGTGTTAAGGTTTATATGTTTAAACCAGATACTCTTAAAATAAAATAATTATGTAGGGCTATAAATTTAATTTCGCTAAATTCTATGCCATAACTGTTTTGATCTTGGAAAGGTGAAAGGTGAAATAAATCTAATCCAAGCCTGAAGGTAAGGTTAATACTCTTTATTTGCACATAAAATCTGTCGTGGCACACTCCAAATTCCACACCCTACCATCATCAGACTCCACTTTTCATCCAGCTCGGTTATAACACGTCTCCCTTCCTTCCTCACTCATCGCTCCTCACACCACCACCTCTCTTCACTTTTGCCACGCTTCCTGTATTCCATATTTGCACACTTTTTACTCTCAGAGCACCCCTCTTCACCTTATCATTCTGCAGAGGTTCACTGAACAATCTGTCAACTTTTCTTCTCACCACATACTTCTTAATCCTTACCCAGTCTCCCACTTCAGCTACAGTGGGCTTGCACCCCCTCCTCTTATTCACTCTCCTCAACCATTTCTCTTTCTTGCAGTCCACATTCCTCCTCACCTCCTCCACCACACAGTCAGACTCTCTCACATTTCCCAACCACGGTGGTGATATCCTTGTATTCCTTTTACTACCTCTCATCATCTCAAAAGGGCTTACCCCAGTCACTGCAGGCAGCAGCATTCTGAGCGTGGATTTGCTCTCTTACCGCCTCCCTTCTATTTCCCTCACAGACTCCAGCTGTCCGTATTTCATCCATTGTCGTCCTGTTTACCGTCTCATCAGCCCCATTAGTCTGTGGATGATACAGAGCAGTTATTTTGTGAACAGTTCCACATTCCTTCTAATATTCTCCAAAAGCCTTTCCCACTAATTGACTTCCATTATCAGTTCAAATACTTCCCGGGTATACCTCCCTTTCAAAAGTCTCATCCCGGAAATCCATTGCCTAACTGCATTTGCTTCCCTCACCACTTTGAATTCCACCCATCTGGACAATAAATCTATCACAACCATGATAAATCTCTCATGGCTCCCACCAACATCCACAGAACCCAACACAAGCAGCTTACTCATGACTCAGTATCCTCACAACCCAACTGGCCACATGACGGTACACCTTATCCAGACCCTTTGATTCAAAAATAGCCTTTAACAGTCTATGATCCATCCTCAAGCCAAACTCTGCTCCCCATCCCCAACTCTCTTGAAGCATGCACAATTACTGTTTCTTCTCTCCTCTCATACAGGTGTGACATAACTGGCATCTATGAGAATCACTAACTTCCTCGACTATCACATTGCCTTAGCGCCTTGGCCAAATTAATCTCCTTCTTCATGGCCTCAAACTCTATGTCAGCCTTATCATTCCACACCCTTTTTTAACTGTTTCCTCATTTCCCCTAACTTGTCATCTGTTGGCTGTTAAGTGCCACCTACATCTCAGTTTAATAGACGCTCTTAAGGTCAACGTTATCCACTGTGAGGACATCTGTGGGCTGTTATGTGAACTTCAGTCTTCAATCTCCAGTTAATTCTACACATTTTACCTCCTCTGCAGGATATTGAGGACTGATGGGCATTATGCTATTATTGTGCTGCTAGTCACTGGAGTTAGGTTTTCAGGAAGAAAAAAGATTCCATCAAATGCAAAGACTGGATGAGCTTCCGAAATAGAAAGACAATATATGTGGGCGTGTGTTGGGCAGGGAAGAGTGACAAAATTGAAAAGAGACTGTGGAAAAAGTGAGAGATTAAAAACTTTGGAGGAAAGAGAGACAAGGTAAAGGAGGTGGTGTATACCAGCTCCTTGGAAGGACCGTGGAGGACCTTGTATTTCCCCCCTAGGCCTATAGACTTAATGCAACACTCTCTGGATACTCTAGAGTTCATAGAGGAATACCTTAGGAATCTTAGGATTGGCAGGGTGTGCAGGGTGGGGGGTTTTAATGCTGTCATGAGCGATTCCCTATACAGGTTGGGGGCTGCAGCAGAGGGGTGACCAAATCTACCCACACATTTCAACACATTTTTGCAAATGCTGGTCTGGTTGACACATCAAGGGAGCGCCATTGGCTCAGGAAGAGGGTGCACATTTAGGTCATCGGTACATGGGACAGCTGCCGAACTGGGCTTCATTTTGATGTTTGATGATTGCTCGGTCTAGATTCTGGGGTGGAAAATCTTGGCACACACCCTGTCGGATCATGCCCCGGTAGTGCTGTACCTCTCAATTCCTGAGAAGTGGCAGAGGGCAGGAGTTGGTACTTTAAGAATGAGAGCCCAAGAGATACGGAATTGAGGGAGGAAATACGGGAGGGGGTACTCTGGTATTTTCAGGAACACGAGGGCTCTGTAGCTTTCCACTCCACCCTTTGGGAATCCTTTAATTGCGTGCTATGGGGTTTACTATATTGCTAAGGAGGTTGGCGTCCTTAAGGTCATTAGAGCAGAGCTGGTGGCCCATGAAAGTAGTCAGGTCTCTTCATAGGAGTGAGGCGGTATGGAGAAGCTCATAGGACCTGGACACTAATTGGCCCTTTGATTAAAGCCAAGACCTCTAAATCACACATAGCGGTGGTTGAGAACCATACGGGTGAGCGTCTACGCACATACGAGGGGATAATGGGGGCATTGGTTGAATTCTATCAGTATCTATACTCCTCTAGGCTTGCATCAGAACGAGAAGTGATTTACGAGTACCTGGAGCAAGGTGGACTGTATTGGGTGGCACAGGAGGAAAGAGAATGGCTGTGAGGGCAGTTAACAGAACAGTAGGTGCATGAGGCTATCAAGGCCCTAGCTGTTGGGAACGCCACTGGCCCCGACAGACTCTCAGACAGTTTTTCTAAAGCTTATGGAGATCTATTGGTTCCTCCTATGCTGTGTATGTGTCAGCTGTCTATAGAAGACGTGCACTGCGTGGGTAAATGTGTGAAAGCGTGGTCACTCTAGTCCTAAAGCTGGGGAAGGATGCTGATAGGTGCTGTCTGGAGAATAACATTCTATCAAGGGTGCTGGATAATAGGCTTTCTCCTATTATGAGTAGATGTGTATTGTCTGATCAGGATGGGGTAATTCTTGGAAGGTCCACGTCTTATTGGCTTCACAGAATGTTCAGTCTTTATCGATCCTGAACCAGCGTTCATCTGTAGTTGTGGCCCTTCTCGATGCCAAGAAGGTGTTTGACTCCATTGAGTGTCTGAGTGCATGGGGGTGGGAGAGGATTTTGTAAGAATGGTCTCTTTGTTGTACGAATGCCCGGTGGCATGACTCCAGGTGAATGGCAGACTCTCTGATCCCATCACGATGGAAAGGGGTACGTGGCAGGAATGTCCGCTGTCCCCCCTGCTATTCGTGCTCCTTGTCGAGCCCTTGGCAGAAATGGTCCCCTCCAAGCATTTAGGTAGGGGGATGCACGCATAAATTGGTCATCTCACTGTATGCTGATGATTTAATAATTTTTGCATGGATCCCAAGGCAAATCTGGCACCGGTTATGAGGGATATTTTGGTTTTTGGCCGCTTCTCTGGGCTCCATGCTAACCCTTCAAAATCCGTACTGTTTTCCTTGATGTGCGGGACTATGAAGTTCCGGGAAGAGTTTGATATTCAATGGATTTCAGGGGAAACTCGTTATCTCGGGTGATGGTGGCCAGATCTTCTGAGGTGCACTATCACAAGAATTATGGGGAAAAGCTGGCGCACGTGGAGGCACTACTCCGGAGGTGTATGAACCTGCTGTTGTCCCTGTTTGGGCATATATCAGTAATTAAGATGGTGATACCACCCACATTCCTTCTCATATTTCTCAATGTGCCCATCTTGATCCCTGCTTAATTCTTTAAACCATTGAAGTCCATGATAACTAATTTATTTGGCAGGGGAAGCAGGCTCAGCTGCGTTGGGAAAAGCGTGTGGCGCCCCTGGAGAGGGGAGGACTTGCGTTTCCAGATTTTGAAGCTTATTGGATGGCAGCACAAGCCTCTTTTTTGCTGCATTGGTATGATTTCATCTGGGCACATGTGCAAATAGAAAAGGCGATGGTCGCCCCTTGCTCCTGAGGGCTGTTATTCTTACCTCACTGCAGCAAATATTTCGGCTGCAGATTATGGTAAAACTCACCTGTAGTGCCTGCAGAAAAATTGAAGGTATGGCTTGCAACAGAGTAGTCTTTTCCCCACTTCTCATGATTAAGCATGTCCAGGGGATTCCACTCACAGGGGAGAAGGTTTTTGTCCAATGTATGGATAAGTTGGGCCTCCATCGTTGGCAGGATCTTTTCCCTAATGGGCAATTCCTCGTGCTGGAGGACTTCAAGGCCAAGGGGGGAGGTATCGGTAGTGAATGTGTTTGTGTATTTTAGGCTGCAAGTCGGACTAAACGACAGGTTTTCAGGCTTTCCCCAGGAACCTAGTGTTGCACGGGTCTTGCATGGGTTCATTAGCTCAGGGACAAAGTCCAAGATGATCTCCAGGCTGTGTGCTGCTATAATTGATGGGGTCACAGGGTGGGCGGAGGACTCTCTGGCTAAATGGGAGGAAGCTCTGGGTGCCCCCTTCTCGGATGAAACCTGGAGATACTGCTGAATGCAAACTTACACGGTGGCTATCAATAGTAACTTTAAATTGATCAAGTTTATATTTTTGCACCAGTTCTATCTGACCCCGAAGGACATCCATTGATAATTCCCCAAGGCTCCTGACTCGTGCCGGAGATGCAGCGTTGACCCTGCCTCGTTTCTACACTTGGGACTGTCCACGGATCCGCTCCTTTTGGGAGCAAGTGTTTGAAGTGATTGTTGGTAGAGTGGGGGAGTGAGGGGCCCTGTCTCCCACTGTGGCATTGCTGGGTTTCACACTCAGACTGACCCAGTATGTTAGTAAGTTATTGGGCCTTTTGCTACTACTGGCTAGGAGGAGAGTGGCCATGGTGTGGCATAGGAGCCGTTCTCGTCAATTGAACAGTGGAGGTCTAACTTTTTTACTGTTATGAAACAGAAAAGGACTATGGAACTTAAGTGCGTCTGACCTCGAGGCCGAAGGACATTTTGGGCCCGTATCTTGCTTATGTATTGTCGCTCAGCAATGGTAGATCAGAGGGATCTGATCATTGCTCTTCCTGTTAAGCCTGAAAACCAATTAGGTTTTCTTGTTTCCTGTTTCCTTTCCTCTGTGGCTGTAAGTTCTTTGGTATGCTGGGAGGGGGGTTGGGGATGATGTGGTCATCTGAAGGTGATACATGTGTAGTTTGTTTTGTTTATGCTTTAAAATTCAATAAGAAACAGTTTAAAATAAATATGTAATCAAACTGGGCCACATGCGTGTGTGTGTCCTGGCATTTTCCACAGGCATGGACTGCATGCTGGTAGCTGCAGAACACGGGCATGATCCCCAGGGAGTGTTTGACCTGCACCGCTACAGTGTAGAGAGGGGGCAGAGCAACAGAGGCACCACTGTGAATGACAGCAGCGTCGCAACATTAGCAGGGATTTCATTGAAGAGTCAATAAGCCGTGGGGTGCGGCAGTGACTACATGCGGTCCGTCTGGGAATGCGGGCCGCCTGGGAGTTTTGAGAGTGCCACAGTTGCGGCTGAGAGTTTAGCAGCCCCCAAATGTATGGGGCCACCACAAAGAGTGGAGTATTCCATGCAGTATGTTGCCTGAAGTCCCAGACAGTCAAAGTCCATATTGACATTATAAAGCCAGAATCACTGCACCACAGGCCTGGCTACTTTCACCTCAGAGCTCAGGTGGCACATGAACTCCTAAAGCTCGAAAAGATGGAGCAAGTGTGTGGAACAACACTGTCGGTGTCACCCCTGGTCATTGCATAGAAACTAAATCTAAAACAACTGACGCTGCATGAAACTACATTAATATAATAATATTGAACAAGGCTATTCATAGGGAAAGACACCTGATAATTGTAGATCTATAGGAGTGTGTGTCTTACAAAAGCTTGACCTCAATGCGCGTCACCACCAAATCCCTTTACATCTTGACTCCCACTATATCTGAGCCTTTTTGCCCCACATTGGTCTATTCTGCTATAAGCACATAGGCTTTGGGGCAGCATATGAGGCTGCAGTGTTTAGCATATGATCAGGAGTGTCATTACAGACATGCCTGTCATGATCAATGTGAATGATGAGATTTTAGTTTACTGATCAATAATCCCAGAGCACATGCTCAAGGGACAGACCTCAGCCTTCATGACAAGAATTGTGAGTTCCTCCACATCAAGGTGGAACAAATAGGCATTTCAGGTGGGTGGTCTTTTTCAAGGCGCGCCGATGGTGGAAGACCTCAAGGAAGGCGCTGCCCGGTCATCGCAATCTCATGTACGTAGCTTCTTAGGAATGATTTCAATGCTCACTTTACCGCTTTGAGCATTGACCAAAAAACACTGTGTGGCAATGGGGTGTCACTAGGAAGTGACCTTTCAGATTACTGAGCAAGCACTCACTGTGTATTACACAATGGCATTTTTAACACTAACAGCTATCCGATGCTTATAGTGGATGCTAGTCCACTGGGGATGGGGGTAGTGCTGTTACATTTTAATGAAGTGCAAGCACTCTGTCACCCCAGGCGCCTCACAAACTGGAAAGATTCATTGTTTGTATTGAACCTTTAGTTACTTTTAATAATGATATGAGTACACAAATTAATGCAGTGTGAACACAACAAAGTTTGCTCAAAAGAACTGAAATTGCGACTTTGAATGGATGAATCACTGTCGCATGTATGAGCCCAGCCAACACATGTTTCAAGCGTATGGCCTTCCTCAGGGCTGAATTGTAGATTGTGTTCTTCGACTGATAAAATTGTTGCGGAAATGGTATAATTTGGTGCCTGTTAGGCAAGCAGCAAACCAACTGCTGCCTGGATCAGTAGTCTTGTGATTTGGGTGGGCATTGGCTGATAGGCTGACCCTCAGAGTGTTCTGTGCGAGCAAAGTAACATGATGTTCACTGGATATACTCGTAAGGGATTCTGATCGCACACAGTAGTGTGCAGTAGTGGCTGCAGGACCCACTGGGCCTCATCACGAGTTTGGTGGTAACCCTTAAATGTGGCAGTCACGCTATTACTCCCGCATTTAAGGGTCCGCCAAATCACGGACTTTGGGGATTGACTCCCAGCTCTGAACTGGGGGCAAATCTGCCACAATTTTGCTGATTTTCAGTGCTATTACCGGCAACACCACCAGCGGTAATAGCACCTAACATTCCCCATTGAGTCCAATGGGGAATGGGAAATTCCCAAATGAGCCCAATGGGGAATGGGGACTTACCGTTCCACCAAAAGCATGATCCGGCACTAATAGCGCCGGGGGTTTGGCGGTAGGTTTAATAGCGATGAGGCCCAATGTATTAAACTTAGCAGGAGCTGGTCACAGGCGAGTGGATCCTCTGACTGTTGCATTGCCCAGAGTCTTGGCTGCTTTGCTGGAGTCTGTTTGCCCTTCAGGATCTTCTACAGTCTCGGTCACTCCCTTTGCTCGGCTCTTAGACCCTCTTAGACAATCCCCATTGGTATCAGCCTTTCTCCTGCTGGGTCCTTGGTTATTAGCTTCCTCGTGATGTTTTACTTGAAAGGGTGTCATCACATAACCCCCTTGGTTAGGCAATGGAATATTAGCAGCCAGGTGAATCCTTCTGGCTCAATTCTGCTCCCTGGCATGTTACCAGCTGGTGTTGACGCCACTTCATTCCATCTTCCAGGATTACCACTGTGCCCAAAACCCTTTCCACCTCCTTGTTTGCTGATAAACTGGAACACTCTTCCCCCCTAACTTCAGGTTCCTTATTCTAACCAAGTCACTAGCTTTAGAATTGTCATGGCAATCACTCCTCCATTCCTCAAACTACTTATTATATCTGACTTGGCATTGTTCCACCGCCTGAATTAGTTCTCTCCTGGTCACTCTTACCAGACCAGACAACCTCAGCCACTCCAGAGTCAACTCACACACTGGTCTCCTTCCTCTCAGTGCCATTAACGTTTTTCAACGCCATGCTTGAATGAAGTGAGGAACAATAGGCCCACACCACGTCCCCCAACACTCCTTCCACATCAAGGTTCAACATTCGGGCTAGTTGGAGGACACCCTTCACAACTCTATTGAACCCTCTGCCATGCCATTTTTTCTTGAGCTTTAGTCTCATGACAGACTCCTGTTGCCCTAAAAAAATGCCTAACATGGTCAGTTTAAACTTCACCCTATTGACTGTTAGTAAATGCATCCTTTACCCCAAAACACCCTGCCTAAAAAGAGCCCTTCAGAGATCACTGTTGCATCTTTAGACCACTGGACACACATACATGCAGGCTACCTCCAAACTTGCAAAAGAATCCGGCACCCACGAATGGGCAATTACTGGGTCATGCCGAGTTTGGCGGACCCGGTAATTGCCCATTCGTGGCTGGCGATAATAAGGGACTCCCCATCCCCATTCGGTCCCATAGGGCTGAATGGGAATGGGAAGCTCGGATTCACCGGCACCGTTGATAACGGTGCCGGTGCATCCATGAGAAGTGCTCGCGGGTGCCGCACTGCCCGCCTGGTCCGACATAGCGTGCAGAGCGAGACCCGCGAGCACAACTCGTAGTATGGCGGTAAGGCAGCAACGGCGCCAGTTGCACTACCGGCGCCGTTTCTACTGTACCGCCATTATAGTAATGAGGCCCAGAGCCTTTTCATAATCCATCAAGACAAAAATTAACCTTCCGTTACCAGTGGCCCTTGCCAGAGGGCCAATGATGTCTAACTCTGCCCTTTGCCCGGATGCACCAGGCATTGTGACTGGGCATAAGGGTGGTTCCATGCTAGTGTGTGAAGTGCAACTTTCAGCACAAGGTAGGCAATGCTTGACCAAGTCCTGCTTAGTCGCACTACTACCCAGGTGACCCTTGTGTGCCACCTCCAGGATTGTTGCTCATGCTCATTTAGGAGGCACAATTCTTCGCCCCTTTGAAAAGCATGTCCTTTACTGCCAACAATTCATTACGAACTTGTTGGAACACATTAAACGCACCCTCCACTTGGTGGAACTGATTAATCGCACCCTCCACTTGGTGGAACTGATTACTCGCACCCTCTATTTGGTGGAACTGATTACTCGCACCCTCCATTTGGTGGAACTGATTACTCGCACCCTCCATTTGGTGGAACTGATTACTCGCACCCTCCACTTGGTGGAACTGATTACTCACACCCTCCACTTGCTGTCCCCATCCCTCTATCAGCAAGTAACGAATTTCTGTACTTTTTCACGAGACAGAGGGATCCTATGAAAACCGGCCCTACAGCAAGCAGCCACATTCCATAGGCATCCATGGAGGAATATGCCAAAAGCCGGCCCTACAGCAAGCAGCCACATTCCACAGGCATCCATTGTAAAGGCCGTCTGCAAAACATAATTTGCAGACAGCCCTGACTTTTATGACAGGACAGAGAGTAAAATGGAAGAGTAAAGGTGGTTTTGTCTGCTTTTAATCTTCCACTTTCCACTCCCTTATGTAAATGTTGAACATGATGTGCAGGGAAACTACCAGCCTGTAAGTGCTAACATTGGTGGCCTCCTGCATGCAATTATCATTTAATGTAAAATGACGCCCACCTAGAATATTTTTGGGAAAAACACTAACATACCTCCACTGATTTTGTTTACTCTTTATGGTTCAGATTTAAAACATTTTGCTAGTGGCTGTAATATGCCTCTACTGTACAAATCCCTCGGGGGCACTTGCTCACCCTTGTGCCCTGCTGTTTCCCTTGTCCCGCACATGCAGCGGAAAGGACTGCACTAATTGCTTGTTTTAGGAACCCACTCTTGAATGAAGACATGCACATGTTTTTGTTTTTTAAGAAAGCTTTATTTATTCATGTGTCTCTCTGTTCCTTTCTCTCCTGCACTCATTGTTCCTCCAGTCCCAACCTTCACGTTCCCCGTGATGATGTCATTGATGCCGTTCGCATGCGTTGCTATCAGTATAGTGACCTCTAGTCCTCCGATTATCACTAATGCTCCCATAACTTACTGATAACCTTCATTACTCCTCTCCATACTTTTACATGTCACAGTACTTACATAGAAGACCCTGCCTCCATTCCAGGAACCTTAATTTCTTTTTTGTTTTGTCTTCTGATGGTACAGTACCACCTACTTGCCCTTAATCACTTAGTTACGAGATTTACAAGCCATATCCTGGGCCTCCCACACCCAGAGGAGAGTAGTGTCATCAGTACTGTGACGAGGAAGAGCAGGACTAGGTGTAATGAAGACTACTGGTAAGTAATTGGAGCATTACCTCTGGATCCATCTTCTGCTTCCCATTACTTACCTTTGAGGCGTACCAAAGCATACGTGTGTCGACAGGTTCCAATGAGACACACCCAAGCCCTGAATGCCGCTACATCCCATCACCACTTCATTTCCACACAAAGTCAAACTGTGCTAACAGAAACTACAGCAAACCGAAAGCTCCCATCCCATGTGTATCCATGTTCACTCTATAATGTAAGCGCCATTGTTTTCTTGATTGTTTTTCTCTTTCTCCTGGACTTGCTCTCTGCGCTAGAGGAGTCTTCAGCAGCTTCCAAGTGCTTCTTCTTTTCCTTGTGCTTCGCCATGACTTGAAGCAGTGGAACGTTCACAGCACTTCCCCTGTGGAGCTCTGAGAACATTCTGCAGTCTCAGTGAGATGCAGCAACCAGTAACCACGACAACCGGGCCGCGTCGCATTAATAACTGCGTAAAGATCTTGCAGCCAATCAGCTGTAGACTGCCCAGCCCCCATGCAGGGAGCAGGCAGCCTATGGCAGGGAGGGCTGTATCAACCCCGGCATCCGTCTTTTACCGGCACTGTTGGCGCTGCTTGCCAACCAGACCCGTAAGGATCATGGCTTATCGAGCTGTACGGAGCAGTGACACGGTATCCAAGGTAACTAGTCACTGCTCCCCATATTTTATCCATACACAGTCACCCAGACAAGAGGATCTTCCCACAACCCTCAAGGGGCAGCCTCCTTACCTGTAAGCCCTAAGCCCGATAGCCTGGGGTTAGTGGATGCCAGGCCCTCCATTGATATGATATGATATGGCATTTATATCGCGGACTCAGTGGCGCCGAGAGGAGGGCTTCTGTGTAGAAGCCCGCTAAAAGGACGAACAAAGTGTTCCAGACCTAGGTTAGGATTGTAGAGAAAGACACGAGAAAGAAATATTATCAAAGTTCTGGCAATAAAAACCTACCGGAGTAAAGTTAATATCAAAATAAACCGGCGGTATGTTAGAGGCTGTCAGTAAAAGTGGTAGCCTCGAACAATGGGAAAATCCCATAGGGAAATATTCGCGGTCGAATATTTATGGTAGTAACCACTGCCACCAGCCAGACACCTTTGAAAGAGGGACTGTACAGTACCCCCTCGAAAATGATAATTAGGGAAAAACTATTAACCCTTCCCAGTACTTCCATAGTAAGATGGGTTGTACTGGTTTAGTTCATAAGAATTGACTAGTAAAGTCAATGGGGACTTTACATGCCCTGGGAGAAAGTAGTCAGTCCCAGGGTATGGAGTCTATGTTTGGGGGTCGCTACGACACCCCTCTGGTACGGCACGGGGGGTGCTGTGTACCACACATGTTAAAAAGATGATTCCTATGAGGGTGAGAAAACCCCATAGACCAGAAGCACACAAGATAGCCTAAAACACACACTAGCAATTTGTCTAAGAGTGGGAAAAAAGGTTCTCACTCTTAGCAGGAGAAAAAAAAGAAACCCTTCAAATCCAGCAAAGCTGCTGGGGGACTCTATAGGTAAGGGAAATTAGCCTTAGAAGAGAATTCTCCCTAACAGCACTTCTCGTTATCACACTTGCACAATCCGAATGACACAAGGCCTAGTAGGATTGTTTATCTTGTCTACTAGAAACACTTGTGCACAGGCGCGATATAAATGCCATATCATATCATATCAATGGAGGGCCTGGCGTCCACTAACCCCAGGCTATCGCGCCTGTGCACAAGTGTTTCTAGGGACCACAAGACAAGGGAGGGAAGACAGAGGGTAGACAAGATAAACAATCCTACTAGGCCTTGTGTCATTCGGATTGTGCAAGTGTGATAACGGGCTTTGAAGGGTTTCTTTTTTTTCTCCTGCTAAGAGTGAGAACCTTTTTTCCCACTCTTAGACAAATTGCTAGTGTGTGTTTTAGGCTATCTTGTGTGCTTCTGGTCTATGGGGTTTTCTCACCCTCATAGGAATTCACACCTCGTGAACTCAATGTGTGTCCCAAATATGTGACCTCCTCCACACCCACCTGACACTTTGTTAATTTTACAGTCAGACCTCTCTCTTTAAGAATCTGCATGACCTTCCTTACCCTTGCATCATGTTGCTCCTTGCTGCTGCCCCAAACCAAAATGTCATCTTGAAAGTAGCTGACCCCCACCACCCCTCCAAACAACTGCTGCATCAGCCTCTGGAACACAGCCGAAGCCGAGGCCAGGCCAAAAGGCATGCGACAAAATCTGTATGCCCCAAACGGAGTCACAAATGAAGTAAGGGGTCTAGATTCAACGTGCAGGTCAATTTGGTGATACGCCGTTGATAGATTCAAAAGTTGAAAAGTATTTAGCTTCTCCCAACGTCAACAACAACTCATTAATATTTGGCAAAGGATGCCGATCCACCCATATGCTGGAATTTAGCTCCCGGAGATCTACACACATTCTGATGCTGCCATAAGTGAAGTTATGTATCTTTATTAACGAGACCCCGCAGCCTGCTGCTACGGCTCCCCTCACTCAATGGCCACTGTGGAATGTTGATTGCTGAACGTGCATCAACATTCCAAAGTGTGCCTATGCACATGCCCGTGCATATTACAACAAACTGCCTTCTCTAGATTGATTCTCACCTAGAAATGTGTTGGTGCACCTAACTCTTATAACCACCTTTTCCTTCCCTCTTTTTAAACTTGTGAAGTGCCATTTTGCTTGGTTTTCACTTCAGTATTGCATATGCTAAAGTACTACCTTGCCTAACTTGTTCACAATCTACTTTGGAAGTGTGTTGCTGGTGTGTATAACCTGTCCTTTCCCTCCCTTTTGAGAAATTGTTAGAGTGCCATTTCTGCTTGGTTTTCACTGTGCCGTTTTGCTCAGTTTTCACTCTTGCTCAAACTTGTCTACAATTTAAATAGGGAGTTGTGTATACTTTTCTTGACTGATTTAACTTGGTTTAATACTAGTGATTTGTGTGTGAACATCAGAGTGTGTAAAATAAATATATATATTCTTTTTGATACCAAGCTTTGGTCAGTGTTTCCTTGTTCGATAGTACGGTAGTCCTAATGTGTAAACCCTGAATACTGCTCATCTCCCTCTTGAGATAGGTCTGACTGCTTAGCCACAGCTACCAACTAAATCTTTGTGGTACAGACTGATACCAAAGGGGATTTTCTTGCATATACCTGTAGTTTTAATCTTCTGTAGTGCTCCCTAAGGGAACGGCACAGGATTCTGCCTAACACTGGTGTACAGTGGTGAGGATAAAAGTATTGGATTTACATTTTAGAGTGCTGCTAGTACCTTGGTTCAATTAACCACAAGGCTTAACAATCACTAAAAGTTATTTTTTTTTTAAAAAGTCAAAGATGGAAAGCTATAGCCAGGAGACCCTCCTTGTAAATACTGCTGATTATTTAAAGGATCTGTGCAGACAGAAAAGTCTTCCTGTCAAAGGAAAGAAATAAGAAATGATTGAAAGATTGTTAGAACACCAAAGTCTGGAGAGTGGGGCTGTAGTGCATTCCCCTCCAGCAAATGTAGCAAATATTGAGGATGATAATGTTGATGATGTTATTGTTGAAGCAGATGAGTAAGAGGAGGATAACAATGTCATCCCCTCTGGCCCTCTGCCTGCTCAAAGGCCTCAAGCTTTGGCTACTGGACCATTGTCAGGTCCCTCATTAAGTCCTGAATTTATCACTCTAGAAAAAATGAGGCTTGAACTTGAATTCAAAAGAATTAGTGCCCAAACTAAACAGAAACATCAAGAACTAAGGCTCAAAGAAATGGAGCTCAATCATGAGCTAGAGATGAAGAAATTGGGCCTCATTATGAGTGTGGCGGAAAGGCGACAACGGCGCCATAGTGCTACCGGCGCTGTTGTTACCTCTCCACCACACTATGAGTTCTGCTCGCCGGCGCCAGTATGCACGCCTGGTTTGACCAGGCGTGCATACCGGCACCCGCGAGCAGAACTCATGATTGCACCAGCACCGTTATAAATGGTGCCGGTGCAACCATGCTCCCGACCCCCATTCTGCCCAATGGGGCAGAATGGGGATCGGGTGGCCGGCCATAACGGCACCTGCGAATGGGCAAATACCGGGTCTGCCAAACTCGGCATGACCCGGTTACTGCCCATTCGCGGGTGCCGGAAAAAATACAACTCCGGTGGAGTTATAGTGAAGGCCATTGTCTTTGGAAAATGCTTCACTCCCCGAATCCTCTAGATCCTCCAGTCCAAAGGACCCCGGATGCCTAAAGAGATTGGGGTATGTATGAACCTAAGTTGGATGTGTTAGATTGGTTAGCTATGTTTGAATACAATCATGGGCTCCAAGATATCACAGGGAATCAGTCGATCCCCTGGTTATTCTCTAGGCTCCCCCCTGTTGCATCTGATGTGGTAATGGAGTTGGGGGAGGTGGATAGGATGGATTATGAATGTGTGAAACTAGCTTTGATAGCTAGATTTGGGTTTAGGACCCTCAAAAAGCATGATAGTACCCCTTGGGCTACTTGGGTGAATGAGTGTTTGAACAACTTGGAGGGATGGATTAAGGGTTACAGAGTGAACAATTATGAAGGAATGAGAAATCTTGTAATGTTGGAGTCTATCCATGATGCCTGCTCTCCTGAGCTCAGACAGCACTTGGCTGATTCCAAAGAACTGGATTCTAAGAAGCTAGCTAAGGCTGCTGACTTGTGGGTTGCCAACAGGGCTACTCACAAGGATTCAGGGGTCACTCAGAAAAGGGATGAGGGAAAGCAGCCTAAGAAAGACCACAAGGAGAATTCAAATAATTCCAATTCCAAAGAGGGCCACAAACAGAATTCTAAGGGTAAGCCACAAGGGAAACCGAATCAGGCTAGTGTACCTTCTGGTCCCAGACCAGATGGAGGTCAGAGAAAGCCACAATTCATAAAAACATTTGGAAAATGTTATGTTTGTGGCTCAACTGACCATGTGAAAGGGGATCCCAGAAGTAAGGGTAAACCTTCAGGGATCCACACGGTCTCCTTAGCCTTCACTCCAGATGAGGAAGTACCTATGACCAGTGGAAACTTTCGACTACTTGCTTAAGACCCCATCCGAGTCTCAGGTAGTGTATCTTTAGTATCCTTGGGGTTGTGGGAACAACAGAATTTAGATGTGTATAATTCTATCCCAAATAATACTAAAGAGTATTATAAGGACAGTGTCCTAGTGAATGGTCCCCTGCCATGTGAGACACTGGGTCCAGCATAACTGTGGTGGACAAATCTTTTTTCAAGGTAGAGGATGTTGCTAAGGCACCCAAATGCCTCACCAAGTTAGCTGGGGGGCCTGTGCAGATGCTTCCCCAGTTACCAGCTCTCATCCAGTGCAATGACATGAATGTCAGAATACCTGTTAGTATCCAATCTGAAGTACCTGGAAGGGGTTGTTGGGCAATGATCTCAAAGATCTTGGAGAAGTGTCAAGTACTCCCAGACCCCCTAGTAAGAGATTACAGGAGCTTACCAGACCGGCAAGGGAGAGGACCTTGAGAGGCTCTCCTGAGGAGATGATAGAAATATACATCACTCCTACTCCACTGGAGTTACTAACTGCAATTTCAAAGCACCCGGAAGCAATGGGGAAACCCAAGACTTCCAAAAAAAACGCCAGCAGAAAGCACTCCAGTGCTTCCAACCAGGAGATCTCCTAGGTTGTCAAAAATCACTCCTGGGATTCCTCCTTCAGCTGAGGCTGAGAGGGAGGTACCACCCTGTGTGGTTGAACTAGAGGCTGAGGATTCAGATCTAGTAGAAGGCCAGGATCTTATTGGAGATCTGGACCCTTTGGACCATCCTGCGCTGCAGTCTTTACTGGCAGAAGGTGGCCCCAAGAGGGCAGACTTCATTACGGGATAAAGAGAAAGTCCAACTCTGGAAGGTCTTTGCCACCAGGCAGCTTCTCCGCTTGAAGGGCAAGAGCCTGGGAAGTATAGGTTACACTGGGAAGATAGCCTCTTCTATAGTGAACCGACTGAGTCCACCCCCGGAGACTACAAAAGATCTGTTGTGCCCCAAGAGAACAGACTCCAATTCTTGCAACTAGCCCATGAGATACCTTTGGCTGGTCATTTGAGTTTCAAGAAGACCAAGGAAAGGCTCTCTCTCTACTTTTATTGGCCTAAAATGGGGGCTGAGGTAGATAAGTATTGCAAGAGTTGCCACACCTGCCAAACCTCTGGTAAGAGTGTATCCAAGAACGTGGCACCTTTAGTGCCTCTCCCTGTGGTGGGAGTACCATTTGAGAGGGTGGGAATCGACATTGCCGGTCCTCTTGACCCTCCAACCTCTTCAGGCAACAGGTTCATCCTTGTTGTTGTTGACCATGCTATTAGGTACCCTGAAGCCATTCCTATGGGGACTGTTACAGCTCAGGCTGTGGCTAAGGCCCTCCTTGGTATTTGTACCAGGGTTGGGTTTCCTGAGGAGGTAATATCCGACAGGGGGTCAAATTTTATGTCCCACTACATGAAGGCCATGTGGAAAAACTGTGGAGTTACCTACAAGTTCTCAACAGCATACCAACCTCAGACAAATGGATTGGTAGAAAGGTTTAACAGAACCATGAAGAGCATGATAGGAGCATTAGAGGACCCCCTTAAGAAAAAGTGGGATCTTCTACTGCCATGCCTTCTCTTTGCATATAGAGAGGTCCCTCAGGTGGGAGTGGGTTACAGCCCCTTCGAACTTCTCTATGGCCATCCGGTCAGAGGCCCATTAGCCCTGATCAAGGAGGGGTTGGAGAGTGTTCCTTCCCCCAAGCCAGTCAGAGTGACTGACTATGTGATAGCACTCCGGAGGAGAATGTCACACATGATGGCTTAGGCAAGTGATAACTTGAAAGCAGGTCAGGCTCTGGTTAAGCATTGGTATGACCAGAAGGCCAACATGGTTGAGTTCGCTCAAGACCAGCTAGTTCTTGTTATGGTGCCAACAAGGCAGAGGGCCTTGCAGGACAAATGGATAGGACCCTTCAGGATAGTGGGAAAACTTGGAGAGGTGAACTATCTGGTGGACTTAGGTAATCCTAAGGAGGCTCCCAGAGTCTTTCACACTAACTGTCTAAAAACGTATGTCTCGAGACCAGAACTGAGAGCTTTGCTTCTAGCTTCAGCTAAAGAGGAGGAGGAGAGTGAACCTCTGCCTCACCTTCTCAGAGGCAGAACCTTTAGATGATCAAATAGGAGTCAATCTCTCTTCTAAACTGACTTCTGAACAGCAGGAGGAGTGCAAAGTTTTGTTAAATCAATTTGCCCCCTTGTTTTCACTTTCACCAGGCTTGACCCCTTGGGGCCAGCATGACATAAACACTGGTGTCTGTTTACCTATCAAAAGAAGGGGTTACAGAATGTCAGAAAATGTCAGAACCCACATTAAAGGAGAGATCAACAAGATGCTTGATCTCGGGGTAATAGAACCCTCTACTAGTTCATGATTTAGCCCAGTTGTGTTAGTACCAAAGGCAGGATCCAAGGAGTTGAGATTCTGTGTGGACTATAGAGCTCTAAATGCAGTCACCAAGACTGATGCCCATCCTTTGCCAAGGACAGATGAGCTGTTGGATAGACTTGGTTCAGCCAAGTTCCTCAGCCCATTTGATCTCACATCAGGCTATTGGCAAATAGCCCTGACAGACCATGCCAAGGAGAAAACTGCATTCTCCACCCCAGTTGGCTTATACCAGTTTAAGGTTATGCCTTTTGGCTTAAAGAATGCACCTGCAACATTCCAAAGGATGGTTAACCAGGTTCTGAATGGGGTGGAGGACTTCTGCATGGCATACTTGGATGACATTGCAGTGTTCAGCCCTACTTGGAAAGAACATGCTGACCACTTAGGATATGTTTTGCAGGCTCTTGAGTAGGCCCAGCTGACCATAAAGGCAAGCAAATGTCAAATTGGTCAGAGCAAAGTGGTCTACCTTGGTCATGAGGTAGGAGGTGGTGAAATAAGGCCTTTGCTCAGCAAGATAGAAGCTGTGCAAAATTGGACTACACCTACTACTCAAACCCAGATGAGAGCAATCAGGCTTTTGAAAGCCTAAAAAGAGCCCTTTGTCAAGCTCCAGTCCTAAGAGCTCCTGACTACCACCAACCCTTCATTGTGCAAACAGATTCTTCCAATACAGGAATAGGTGCAGTCCTTAGTCAACTGGATGAGAAAGGTAGGGAACACCTCATTTGCTTCATCAGTAGGAAACTGAAGGACCTGGGACAATGTGGGCAACTATTGAAAGAGAATGTTTTGCCATTGTGTGGTCTCTGAAGAAGATTAGTCCATACTTGTATGGTTTTACTTTCACCATTCAAACTGACCACCAACCCTTGAGATGGTTGATGCAAATGAAAGTGGAATACCCAAAGCTATTAAGATGGTCAATCTGCCTCCAAGGGTATGATTTTACCATTGAGCACAGGTCAGGATGTCACCACCAAAATGCTGATGGTCTCTCTGGGATGTTTTTAACCGACTAGAGGTATGAGACTCATCCTGAAGTGGATTAGATCCTCCTGTCCCTTAGTCTGCGGTGGGGGGATGCGAGTGTTAGGGAGAATTCTCTTCTATAGCTAATTTCCCTTACCTATAGAGTCCCCCAGCAGCTTTGCTGGATTTGAAGGGTTTATTTTTGTTCTCATGCTAAGAGTGAGACCCTTTTTTCCCACTCTTAGATTGCTAGGGTGTGTTTTAGGCTATCTTGTGTGCTTCTGGTCTATGGGGTTTTCTCACCCTCATAGGAATCATCTTTTTACCATGTGTGGTATACAGCACCCTCCGTTCCGTACCACAGGGGTGTCGTAGCGACCCCCAAACATAGACTCCATTTCCTGGGACTGACTACTGTCTCGCAGGGCATGTAAAGTCCCCATTGACTAACTAGTCAATTCTTATGAACTAAACCAGTACAACCCATCTTACTATGGAAGTACTGGGAAGGGTTAATAGTTTTTCCCTAACGTTCATTTTCGAGGGGGTACCGTACAGTCCCTCTCTCAAAGGTTTCTGGCTGGTGGCACTGGTTACTACCATAAATATTCGACCGCAAATATTTCCCTATGGGATTTTCCCATTGTTCGAGGCTACCACTTTTACTGACAGCCTCTAACATACCGCCAGTTTATTTTGATATTAACTTTACTCCGGTGGTTTTTATTACCAGAACTTTGATAATATTTCTTTCTCGTGTCTTCCTCTATAATCCTAACCCAGGTCGGGGATCCTTTGTTCGTCCTTTTGGCGGGCTTCTGCACAGAAGCCCTCTTCTCTGCGCCACTGAGTCTTGCGTAGACAGGATGTGTCGGAGGGGGAATAGGCAACCTGGAAAGGGTTGCCTACACAACCCAAGTCGCACTCTGCCCTGATAGGCTGGGGGGTTCTCCTGCCAGGAGAGCCAACCCACCTTGTGAGTGACAGCTAGGCTGTATGAATGGGGGTCTTCCTGCATAAAAGCAGGGTCCTGAGTACTGGAGGACAAGACATTGCCACTGGAACTAAGAAATCGAAGAAGAGAGAAGCTGAAGACATCTGCAATGACTGAACCACCGGTGAAGCCCTGCTGCAGATCCTCACCACTTTTCTCCAACGACTTGAGAAGATCTTCCTTGGAAAGAGTCTTCTTCCCTTGAGCTGGTGGGGCCAACCAGTTTACCAATCGCCTTCCAGGACCTGCCTTGGTTGAATCGCAAGTGCCAAGCACCAGGAGACCGGATAGCCAGGCACCCATCCACCCGGACCGCGATTTAAAGGAGCTTACCTTTTATTCGTTTGGCAGCACCGCGGCTGGTTTCATCCCTGGGCAGTGCAGTAACTCGAACCTTCCTCCTCGATGAGAGCCTCTCCTCCTCTGCTGGATCTCCCAAACTGCAGGAACTTCCAGAAACTAGCGCCACCGCAGGAGCCTCTTCTACTTTAAAGGTACATTGTTCCACCAGGCCTCCCGTTTCGTTGGTTTTCGCTGAAGGTGTTTTAAATCCTTTACTTACCTACTGGGTTGGCCGCCCCCCTCATCTAACATTGTCTTTCACCCTCTGCAACCACCTTTTCGAATCGTTAAACAAAGACTTGACTGCAGCTACTAGATCATTTTGATCCTGGGCACATTGCCTTGTACCATTGACATTGGCACAGGCCTATTGACTTTGGCTAAATCTGTCACAACTGCCTTTTCTAGATTGATTCTCACCTCGAAATGTGTTGGTGCACCTAACTCTTATAACCACCTTTTCCTTCCCTCTTTTTAAACATGTGAAGTGCCATTTTGCTCGGTTTTCACCTCAGTATTGCATATGCTAAAGTACTGCCTTGCCTAACGTGTTCACAATCTACTTGGGAAGTGTTGCTGGCGTGTTAAAGAGTCTAAACCTGTATAACTTGTCCTTTCCTTCCCTTTTGAGAAATTGTTAGAGTGCCATTTCTGCTTGGTTTTTACTGTGCCGTTTTGCTCAGTTTTCACTCTTGCTCAAACTTGTCTACAATTTAAATCTGGAGTTGTGTATACTTTTCTAGACTGATTTAACATGCTTTAATAATAGTGATTTGTGTGTGAACATCAGAGTGTTTAAAATAAATATATATATTCTTTTTGATACCAAGCTTTGGTCAGTGTTTCCTTGTTCCATAGTACGGTAGTCCTAATGTGTAAACCCTGAATACTGCTCATCTCCCTCTTGAGATAAGTCTGACTGCTTAGCCACAGCTACCAACTAAATCATTGTGGTACAGACTGATACCAAAGGGGATTTTCTGGGGATTTTCTTGCATATACCTGTAGTCTTAATCTTCTGTAGTGCTCCCTAAGGGAACTACACAGGATTCTGCCTAACAAGTGCAAGGGGCATGGATAGGAGGAAGTGCAGGTGAGAGAGGAAGGGGAAGTGCGATCAGGACCGCTGTCTCTGAATAAATGCAGCCAGGGCAGTGCAGCTCTAAGTAAGTGTTATTATGATATGATGATTTGATATGGCATTTATAACGCGTCCATACACAAGTGTTTCAAGGCGCGACGAGGCAAGGGAGGCGGAACAGAGGGAAGAAAAAGACAACGACCCTACTAGGCCACATGTAATTCAGATTGTGCAAGTGCATTGGAAGGGGGAAGGGGGAAAGTGCGGGGGTAGGGGACTGTGCAGTTCATGGGCTAAAGATTAAATAACAATAGGTAAAAGTGCAGCCAGCTTGTGGCAAGTGCAAGGGTAAGTGCAGACATCGGGTGTCAAGTGCTGGAAGTGGGACTGAAGGGATACAGAAGACAGTCCCCAAGTGCAGGGGTTGCCTGGAAGGCAGTGCAGGAGTGCTTCTGGCAAGGGTGGGGACCTGGTCCAGAAATCAGAGGGTGGCCAGGTAACTAGTTCAGTTTCAGTTTCAGCCAGGAATTCAGCAGGTGAGAGGACGAGAAAAAGTAGAAGCAAAGTGAAAGGTTTTGAGGTGCTTCCGGAACCGGAGATGATTCTCCTCAAGTTTCAGTTAAGCAGGGAGGCTGTTCCAGAGGGAGGCCCCAGCCGAAGAAAGACATCTACCACCAACTCGTTGCTTGGAGAAGCGACTGACCCTGAGGGAGTTGGAGGCGGATGAGCGAATAGCTCGAGAAGGAAGATATTTAGGAATAGAGAGTTGAAGGTATTGTGACCCCTGGCCCCAGACGGCCTTGTGTACAATGCAGCTGGTTTTGAACTTAATCCTCGCAACCACTGGGAGCCAGTGCAGAGATTTCAGTCCTGGAGAGGTACGATCCCTGGGCTTGAGGCCAAGGACAAGTCTCACAGTCCTGTTCTGGATGAGTTGCAGAGGGTGGAGAGTAGAAGCAGGCAGATTTAAAAAGAGGCTGTTGAAATAGTCCAGCCTAGAGAAAACCAGAGCTCTGGAGACAGTGAGCTTCTGGGGAAGGAGAGGAAAGGAAGAATACCTGTAAGGAGGTGCAGCTGGTAGTGGGACTTCTTAGAGACGTCAGAGATGTGAGGAGAGAAGGAGAGTGTGGAGTCGAAGATGACCCCGAGATTTTGAGCCTCGCAGGTGGGAGCAGGAAGAGGGCCAAGAGAGGCCAGACAGAGAGTGACAGGAAAAGAAGGTGCGGGTGCGCTGGTGAGGAGAAAAAAGCAGGGGGGCTGTAGGGATTACAGTTTACAGCCCCTAAGTGCGCCGTTTGCCAAGCCGCAGTGCAAGTAAGAGTGATCACGGAAGAGCCTGGTACCCAGTGAAACTCTGAGGGTACCAGGCAGCCAGTCTGCACATCAGACAGGAAAGTTAGCAGGGAAGCGAGAGCGAGAAGGCAGAGGCAAAAAGGAAATTCTTGAGCTGCTGCTGGAACTTCAGGTGATCCGGCTCATGTCTGAGAAGGGCAGGGAGGACAGTCCAGAGGGGGACACCTGCAGAGAGAGAGATCTACTCCCCACTTTCTGTCTAGAGAAGCGTATGACCCTCAGAGAGTTGGAGCTAGCAGAGCGAATGGCTATAGAAAGAAGGTATTTCAGCAGAGAGAGTAGGATGTAGTGTGGGCCTTGGTCCCAGAAAGCCTTGTCGACGATGAACAGGGTCTTGAACTTGATCCCTGCAGCCACGGGGATCCAGTGGAGAGATTTCAGTGCTGGAGCGATGCGGTCCCTGGGCATGAGGCCATGGATATGTCTTGCAGTCCTGTTCTGGATTAGGGGCAGAGGGGGAGAGTAGAGGCAGGTAGATTGAGCAGTAGGCCAGCCTGGAGAGATCCAGGGCTCTGGAGACAGTGAACCTTTGGGGGAAAGTGAGAAAATGTAACATTGCTCTGAGTAGGTGCAGCTGGAAGTGGGCCTTTGTTGGCAAGGTCCGTGATGCGAGGAGAGAAGGAGAGAGTGGAGTTGAAGATAAATCCAATGTTTTTTACCTCACAGGAGGGCAGACAGGGTGAGAGAGGGAAAACTCCAGCAGGGGTCCCAATGAGAAGGATCTTCGTCTACCTGGCATTAAGGCAAAGATCGTTGGAGGCACACCAATCCTGGATCGCGGATAGACTGTCAGGAATGAGCTAGGAAGATGAGGCAGCTGAGGGATGCCTGAAAGAGGGATGCTGAGTGTCATCGGCAGAACACTGAAAGTTAGAAGAGAAGGTGGAGATCAAGTGGGCCAAATGGGCCAAATAGACGTTGAAGAGCCAGGGTGAGAGGATAGAGCCCTGTGGGACACCATATGTGGAGAGAGAGGTGGTGGAGAGGAAGTACTCAAGTTGATCCTGGGAGGGTCGGTCTAGGAGAAAGGAGGTCAGCCACACCAGGGCTTGATCCGTGATGCCCAGGTTCTCACATAGTCGATTGATTAGGGTGGTGTGATTGACCATGTCAAAAGCAGAGGAAAGGTCAAGTAGGGGAATCGATAGGTACTTACCGCTGAGAAGGGTATCCAGGAGCACGTCCTCCTGGAGCAATTTTGACACCCCGCTGGAGGAGCCATGCAGGGTGCCCACAACATTGCCCTCCGGTGCCCTACACTCGAAAGAATTTGATTCCTGGCCACAGGCCAGCACATTTTTGTAACTGAGGGATTGTTGGTATTATGAGTAAAAAAAGGTTACTGAAGATAAGTAATGGGACGAGGAAGTGAGGTAATGCTATAAACTGTAGTTTAAAAAAAACTTCTAAAAAACCTGCTCCTGGTGGACCAAACCGAAATTGGCTTGCAGAGACAGCTGGTGGCCCTGACCTCGTATATTTACAACAACGCTCTGAAGATCAATGCAAAGAAATCCAAAATTTTGATCTTGGGGGATGGTGGCGTGCAAGGAAACTGAAATAAAATTCAATTGGTCCCTGAACGGGGAACTAATACCAGTAGTCTAGTTGATGGTGTACCTGAGGATAACTTTAAACGACAACGTGAATGATACTCCAGGAGTAAACCATTTGAGAAGCAAAGCAAAAAACTTGGCGTCCCAAGCCCTGCTGATCAAACTTCGGTACTGTAAACTCTCCTTGTCGCCATTAATAGACTTCTACAAGATGACAGTCTCACCGTTATTGACATACGCCGCAGAAGCCAACCTCTTCACTAGTCCAACCCTATGGCCTAGTTCAGAAGTTATTTTTTGGAAGAGGGACTTGTCCCTCCCAAACTCTTTGCCAATAGAACTTGTACGGAGAGAACTGGGCCTAACGTCCTTGTACACTTTAATGGAATGGAAATCAATTTCCCATTATAGGAAATGCCTTCACCCACCAGGACTAAGTGGGTTTACGATCATCAAGGTGGCAATAGAAGGGAAAGTGGTCCCAGCCTTAAATGTTTGGCAAGAGACGTGTCTTTCCATACTGACTAACATTGCTCAATCGGAAAAATCACTAACTGAAAATCTAACTGGTGTAAAGACAAAGCTACTAGACTTGGACTGGATTTTGACCAAGGATAAATTGAGGTCCTACAAATCGATTCCAGAAGAAACAAGCGTACACTACAAAAGAGGAACAGTTCTGGCGTTCCCCGAGAGGTTTCCTTCACAGTTGGAAAGGCCAAACTTTCTAAGATTTTGTTTGAACCTCTACCCCACGAGGCAAGTCACGGAAAGAAGAAAAAAGGCCTGAGGGGACAGATCTTTGACTTGCCGTATCTGTGGTAACGGTACCGAAACCTTGAAGCATTTAGTACTGTTGTGTGAGCCGTTATCAGGTACGAGAGACAGGCTCTTGGCGAGATTTCTTGGGGAATCCAATACAAAACAATTGTAGTACTGGTAGGGGATTCTAAGATGGGGGTGAAGGGGTTATCCATGACACTGGCACTGCTGCAGCTCGTGAGGGAGATTTTTGCCACTTTGGAGCACATGGACAAACCATAACTTGGGTGGATTTTTACGAGCTCGGGCCTTTTGTTTAGGGTGTTTCAGTGGGAATTTTTGTTGGGGGGTAAAACTGTAATGTTGTTGAGTAACTCATGTATTTGTATTAAGAAACTGCGCATCTTAGGTTTAAATTGAAACCCAATCATGCGAAATAAAAAAAAATAAAAAAATTTAAGATTATTCTTTCACACTTTATTTCTTAAATGGACACATTTTCTTAAATTATCTTTGCAAAGACAATTTGAAACAATAAGTTCAGTTGATATACTAAACTCGGTAACTGCAAAAGCTGAAAAGCCTCCACATTTACCCCTTTCACCCCGTGCCGCTGCCCCTCTCCCCCAGAATGATCATGGCCCAATTTCACCATCAACAACAATCCGTGAAGAACTCGAAAGTGAGCGGCGGCCCCAATAAAAGCCCGTGGATCAGGTTCATGGCTCCGCTGGACTTGTTCTATGTGAAAACGTATTGAAACCGAACCCAAAGACCAAGCGCAGCCCTTGTCTAACCAAACCCCAGAAGAATGAGCAACGCGTTAGGTCTATCATTATCATAAGATCGGACTCACAAAGTCCTCCAAAAATTGGTATTCAAGGTTATCACCGCCACACAAAGTGCAGGTGAACACCAGGAATCCTGGATACTCGTGTGATGTTGCGCAGCCTATAGTGTGAAGCCTCCATATTTTAGACGCTCCTTAGAATGTTAGAACGTTAAATTACCAGTCTACGAATGGATGGAATTAATGAATTCATCGTACTGGTCTTAAAATGTGTTTCTTTGAAAGAAAAGAGACATAGTTATGTGAATAATACAGCAATAGTGCAATACCCTAAAGGATTATAGACATACACATATTTCACAAAGGATTGTGGGTATGCGGATATCCTGCGAGGCCACCACAGCGTAGCTTTCATAGTTCATTGACATTTCTTTTTCAAGGGGCATTGTAACTGCAATGCAAAAATACTCTAAAATGCTCAAGTTATAGTTGGCAGCAAAGGAAAAACTATCTCTATGAACTTCCCATGAGGTCACACATGGCATCATAGATGAGATAACCATAAACGTTCAAGGATAGTAAATAGTCCTTTAGGAGGGGCTATTTTCTATCTGAATTGGCTCAAATGCCAAGGTTAATCTGTTGAATAGAAATGATGCGGCACATGATACCTTATAGACTACATATGAGCCTTTTGTATAGCGTCCTTTGGCTACAGTGTGGTGCTAGATCCTTATAAATCAGATAACCCTAGTTTCACAAGGACCTCTAGTTGCAGCCTGAGGTACTGCACCCTGGTTAATCAGATCAGCCGAGTTCCACAGGGACCACTGGTTACAGCCTGCGGTACTGCACCCTGGTAAATCAGATCAGCCGTGTTCGAAGGCATGTAAAAGTCCACGCGCGAGCGGGGTACGTGTATTCTGGGGGGCGCATGGACTTTTACATGCGTTTACGCTAGCTCGAGTGGGGTACGTGTATTCCGGGGGTGCGCGTGGACTTTCACAAGCGATTTGGCAGTGTGTGCCCACCCGGGTGTGCCCTCCCCTTCCCATACCCCGCAGGCAGCCCATCACCCCACACCATGCCCCCATGCACTTGGGAGCACCGACCCATGTCCACCCACCACCCCATTGACGGGCACCTGCCAGCAAGCCCAAACTCAGGTCCTCCCACCCCGCTACCCCCATCGACGGGCACCTGCCAGCAGTACCCGACTCATGACCCAAACAAACAACATGTCCTAACAAAACAGACCCATGGGCCTAATGCCAACCCAAATCCCCCTTGGCCCCCAGTACAAGCATGCAACCATCCACTGCACACACTGCCAAATTACCCATGCCATGACAGTCTTAAAAGAACCACCATGCCAATGCATAAATGCACAACAGAGCCACACAGTGGCAACACATGACAGAGGCAATGTTCATTGAGACATGCACAAAACCAATGATAGTCCACAAGGTTACCAGTCAATTGGTCGAAAACATTTTGTCGACGGGACAGCTGGTCGACACCATTTGGTCGAATGCGAAATGGTCGACATCCCATTAAGACATTGTGGACGGGTCATTACGTCGATTCAAACTGGTCGACACTGCCTTAAATAATGTACACGGGGCGAGAGTACGATTGACATAAAAGAAGGTCGCAGGAGATAACATAAAGTGAAGAGTAAAGCACCTTGTACGATACCTATGATTACAGATGACAGTTATAAACAAACTGTCATTCCGTCAGAAAAGTGACAGACAGAGCAGCTGAACAAAACACGCAAGTGAAAGAGATATACGTGACTAGAAATAAACGGTGAGTGAAAACCAGTAAATACGCAAATTACAGCGTGGTTCTCACAATTTTGTGCTTTCCATATGAGGAGATAATCCGTAAACCGCCCATTTTTTTTTTTTTAGAATATTTTTCGATATAGAAATGCGCACCGTCTCGCAAATAGAATTAGAAACCGATTATTTTTCAACGAGTTATATATTCCATTGGGCATTTTTGAGAAACAGACATAGAATTACACGCTGATTTAAGCGAACATAATAACGAAACGGGTACATTAATTTCATAAATTTGCTTTTTCAGATACGGCTTCATACAAAAAAATGGAATTCATAACATCACAAAGAGGCGCAGCACAATTGATGTATGAGGGATATATATATAATAAGGAGTGCACAAGACAGGAAAAAAGCTATTGGAAGTGTAAGGAGTACAAGGCAAATATGTGCAAAGGACGAGCAATAATGGAAGGCGAAAATATACGTTTGACTAGCGAACATAGCAAGAAACAAAGATTAGGTGAAAACCCAATCATACAGCCGCTCTCTGGAATCCCATGCTGGGTTTTACATGTATAGTTCCTTCGATCCAATTCTTGAAAAAATACAAAAAGTCAAATATATAGTGATTTTTCAATGTTAAAAATTATTTTACAATTTAATTTAACAAAAGGAAAACTTTCCCATAGCACCACAAAATTATGACAATATGTATATACCCGATGTATTACAACTAACAGGAAAAGGAGATCAGTTTCTATGGAAAACTATAGACATAAAAAAGGAGAAAATGTTAATTTTCAGCACTTTTCAGAACATAAAGCACTTGGGAAATTCAACCACTTGGCATGGGGACGCAACGTTTAAAACCTGTCCAACACCTTTTCATCAATTTTATAGCATTCATGGAACAATAAATGACACTGTTATACCTCTGATTTTCATGTTAATGCCTGGAAAAACAGAAGAACAATACAGCTGTATATACAAATTAATTCATGAATCACTGCCAGATAAAAACCCAGAAAGAATAATCATGGACTATGAACAGGGACAAATGAACGCTTTTTCAAAAATGTATCCGGACACTCGTATTCAAGGTTGTTTTTTTCATTTTACCCAATCATTGTGGCGACGAATTCAAAAATTAGGATTACGGACATTGTACATAGAAGATACGGAATTTCAGCACCAAATAAAGAGATTATACGCTTTGGCATTTGTAAAAGAGGACATGGTTACTAAATATTATGATACTTTAATTGGATCTAATTACTATACTAATCATGAAGAACAATTGTGTAACTTACTTGACTACATGGAAAACACATGGATTGGCCAACTTACGAGACAAGGAACGAGACGAAAGGGAAAATATAGCATTAACATATGGAATTGCTATACATCTGTAATACAAAAAAACCCCAAAACAAACAACGTACGAGAAGGTTGGCACAGCAAGATAAATAAGGAATTTAATTCTAATAACCCGACACTATGGCACTTCCTCAAAAGTCTTAAAACTGAACAAAATAGACAAGAAATAAAACTATCCCAGACACTATCATTAGAAAACCAACCAGTAATAAAAAAAAAATACAGAGACCATGAGGATAGAATTGCAAGCATAGTACACAATTTTACAAATACAGAACCTTTACAGTTCCTGGAAGCAGTGGCGTACAATTTGAAATGTTAAAAATAAAAAAATAAAACTCACCAGACTGCATAAAACCAGCTCCAGGCACGAAAACGATCCACAGACTACAGGAAACGGACTCCAAAAATGGGCTCGCAACTAAATCCATCACTGGCAAAAAAACCCGAAGTGCACAAAAAAAACACGAACCCCTGAAAAACCATAAAAAGCAGAACTCCAAACGTTGCAAAGTGTAAACATAAGCAAAATCCATGAAAAAAAAACACATCTTGAACAGAATCCAGTGAAAAAAAGGTCCAGACAATTAAAATCCATAAGAAAAACCATCGATAAATCGAAGAAAGAATAATCCATAAGAAATTCCATTAAAATCCATGCGGTGAACATCTCCGAATCCTTGAAAAACTCGTTCCAAAACACGATCCATGTGAAGAGAAACATCCGATGACGATAAATCCAGTAAGAAACGCATCCAAAAAAATCCCAAAAATAAATTCAATCCATCAGAAAATCCAGGAGCGCGCGCAACAGGTCTGGAACCACGAACACGGAACTTCCAAAATGGCGTCTACGTCGTAAACGTAACACGTCACAAGTGTTATTATTTACAAAATATATTGAAAATATGCTAAGCAAATCTAATACAATGCCACCACAAAGTGTTAGAAAAGAAATACACATTTGCATGTCATTTTTAAAAAAGCTGTTGGTATATTTAATTATTTATAACATATATGTATATTATAAAAGTTACATTACACAGTTTAATACGTTTAAAATGCATTAATTAAAAAGATGGTTATACAATACAGTAGATATTTCATTATAAAGAGTGTATTACAAATAAAATACAGTAAATTTTTCATTATAAAGCGTGTATGTTTCATTTCATTTCGACCATTTCATTTCGTTTCGAACAAAATTAAATAATTTCGACCAAATTGGATGTAGACCAAAATGAAATTCGACCAAATTCAGTCGACCAATTGTCTGTCGACCAAATCACTGTCGCCCATTTGACAACACCAATCATGAAGTAAAAAGAAATGTATTAAAAACATAATGAAATAACAAAGAAAATCAAACTTGCAGATTAATAAATAATGAAAGCTATTACCCAAAAAAAATAGAAAATCCAATGATGAACAAAAATCCCTGCATGAAAAAAGAAAAGTGGTCCATCGCCAATGTCAATATGATATGAATAACCAAAAAAATAAGAAAACCATTAATCCATGGGAAATGTTAAAAAAGAAAGTATGTACAAATCTTCAACTATATACAATCCAAGTCCAAAGGGTCCATGATCCCAAAACAAAAGGAAACCTAAAAAATAAGTCCTATGAATAACAAACTATATACATAAGGTGGAGCAAAGTCCATTAACTCCAAATAATAATAAAGAAAAAACAAAGGAAACCTAACCCTAAAGAACTATGTACAAAGGCGCCGGGCAAGTCCAACGGCTCACTTGTTGATGTTCCGGGCCAGAGCATCATCGAACTCCACATCGATGTTCCGGAGGCGGGTGCATCCATGGCCTGCTTCAACTCCCAGCGAGTTGCCTCGAGGCACTCAGCCCACCTCAATGCCCTGCGCATGGAGTTCTCTGCCCTGACCATAGTGAGCCATGCCCTCTCTGCCCGCCGCCTCTCCACATCTATTTGCCGGCCAAACTGCTGCGACATGGAAGACAATCCCAGTCCAGGGTCCTCCTGCCCCTCGGCCGATTCCATGCCACCGGGTTGTTGATGGCCAGAGCCATGATGCCTCCCACGCTGAGCCTGCTGCTGCCTCTGACGCAACTGCCTCTGCCACCATGACGGCCTCCGGGCTGATGGAATCCACCGGCACCGTCGTGCACGTGCCCTGCCCAATGAAGCTGCCACATCCTCCATCTGTTGGTGGGATGGCCACCCCTGCTGGACCTCCGACTCCCGACTGTGGCAGGGATGGGATCTGTACCAGGCTGGCTGCGTTGGTTGTGGCAGATCCACAGGGGGCCCAGGTAGCATCTGGGCCGGAAGACGGCATGGAGAACGACTGGTGTATAGTGTGCACAGAGGAGGAGAGGGCCGCAAGACTGGCTGACACATGGAGGAAACCCCCGACCACAGTCCCTCCCAACTGGGCTACGTTGGCACACAGCTCTTTGTGATGACGTGCGTGGTCCCCCCAGGAAGCACACACATCATCATGAATGTCACGTGTGCGTAACGTGACACCAATCAGGATGGACTCAATCTGGTCACGTGTCCCCACGTCCACAGGTAGAGGGGTGCCAGATGACGTGGACCTCCCCCATACCTGCGTACGGGCCTGGGATGCAGTCACAGTGTCAGGGACAGAGACATGCACAGGCACCTCCGCGGAAACCTCTGCTGCCTCCTGCCCCTGGACTGTACCACTTGCACCAGTGGTACCACCCCCACCAGGCCCCATGTGCGGCTCTGTAGCGGCCTCCTCCTCCTCTATACACCTCACCAACCTGGATGACTCTGCACCGTCTTCCGCCATTGCCATCCCCTGTGGGGGCTCATCCGCCCCTTCCACTGCAGCCGTAGTGGCAGACGCGGCACCAGTCCCCTCGCTCCCGTATGATTGAATTTCCTGGGAGGGTGACTGGGCCTTGCGTCGGTGGAGGCATCCCTGCTGCTTCCTTCCACAGCGCTGTCTCCGCCCTCTTCTTCACTCACCGCTGTGTGAAGGGAGATATTGAACACAAGCATCAGGGTACTGAACAATAGTCCCTTAGACACAAAGCAATAGCACCTGAGTGGCACTGTCAAAAGTCACTTCCATCATGTCCCTCCACAACACATGGGTCAGTGCAGGCAATAAACTTTGGCATCCATGTCCAAGGCACCGTAGATTCATCCAATGGTGGGCTGATACTCACATGCATCATGGGACATGCTGGTCACATGCACACACATCTCCGGAGGGTCATGCATCTGGCTCCGTATACCCCCAGACACAGTGGATACAAGGATGGCTAGGCTGTATCAGTGAATCAACACATCGTCACAGACATGTGACATGCATCTATGGCGCACACACTACTCAGACACACAGACATGTACATCATGCTTGTCCATGACAGCAGCACACATCTCTCACACCCCAAACATGTCAAAGTACAGACACAGGCATGCATACATGTGTGCGTTCCGCATGCTGCTCCGCATGATGCATTGTAACACATACACCATCCATGTGGGTCACGCCTGACTGGACTCACATGCGGCACCATCATGTCCCTGCACACACACATCCAAACATGACCCATGACACACATGCAGCCAAGTAGCTAACTACCAGCACACTGCAACATGCCCTTTTTAAAACGTGAATGCATGGCCACTTACCGCTCGACTCCAGACGGGCCTGCATACTGAGGATTTGGTGGTGAAGCACAGGGCGAATGCACTCCTGGATCCTCATCTGCTGGGTGGAAAGTTGGACCCACTGCATCCGCTGCTTACAAGAGGCGCCGAGCCTTCTTGAGGGTCCTGGACTTGTAGTCCTCCCAGCACTTCTGGACGTGTTTGATGTTGCGGGGTGCCACCCACGCGTGCTGTTGGCACCCACTATGTCCTTCCAGATCCTCTTCTGTCCATCTTTGTCGGCGTGCAATGGTGTGAAGAGTGCATCATAAAGCCCCAGAACTTGCTCCACCAGGATACCAACTTCCTTTTCACTGAAGCTGGTAGCCCTCTGCCAATGTGCTGGGGGGTTGCCACTGTTGTGTCCGACATGGCAACCCCCGAGGCAGGTGTGGGTGGGCCATTGGGTCCTGGGGCTGGGATGTGGAGTGATGGAACACCAGTCGGGTGTCTTCTGTTCCAGCAGGGGTGGTCACAGCAACTGGACCCCTGCAGATGGCAGAAGTGCAGGCACCAAATGGCAGGGCACGGTGGCAGCAGGTAGGTAGGCAGCAGCAGATGGCTCGTGGGAGGCTGCTCAGGACTCGGGGGGCAGTAATTCAGCCTTCTGGGCAGGAGTGTGGTCTTCCGTGTGTTGTCGCATGGCCAGCTTGATACAGAGTGATTTGGCACGTGAAAACTGCACGTTTGCGTGAATTCCGAGGGAAGGCTCTTAGCGCATAAGCACGTAGGTGACGTAACATGTGCACAGGTGTTTCCCTCGGCGCGGGTTGAAGGTCCCATGTGGGTTTCCATCGCTCTGTACGTGCTTTTCGTGGAAAGCGGTGCGTGTGATTTCCAGACGTTGGGCTTCACACGCGATTAGTTCACAGCGGCTACAGTGCGTATTTTTTCTTTTGGCGTGGGTGTTGGCTACGCGTTCTTCTTCTACACACAAGCCAGACGGTGAGTCGCACACGCTATTTTTCCTACTGCGGGAGTCCCTGTTAGTCGCGTACCATTTTTTTTCGGGCATACTAGCCTGCGTGTTGATCACGTACACAATGTTTGTGATCCTGGCTTCTACAACGTACTGCGTGTGTTTTTTTACACACACTTGGGCTACAGGGGCCACAGAATGGGACATTCATCGTAGCTGTATATACGTGTTTGTTGTTTGTGCGCCTTTTTATACCGCGTGGGGACGCTTCAGCCTGCCTTTGTGTGGTGGACGTGTTTAGGCCTGTGCGTGTCTTTTGGTGTGCGCGTGTTTCCCCTATTCCATTCCATGAATACGTGTAGTTTGCGTGCGTGTGGGCATTCCGTGTATTTCCCAGCAGTACTTCCCCAGTTACGCCCTTGTTTTCACGCGTTGTCCCCCATTCCGTGTATTCCGCCCCGTGTTCTGCCCCCTTTTTGGTGTGTGCGCCATGTGCCACGCACAGATTTGGCACACATCCGGGAAAATACACACGCAGGGCCTTCCATAAATCGCACGTGTGCAAATCGCACGTGTGCGCCGGCTTTTTCACGCTTGTGCCAGCTTGCGCCAGCTTGCGCCACTAATTTCGGCGCACATTTATTCCATGAATTACCCCTTATATGTAGGCAAAAATAATACATGTTATGTTGTGATGATATAGACTGACAAACAGGCCAACTAAAGAATCAATTGCATCAGATAGCGTGGAACACCAGAGGGTTTCACTTGTTTGTCTCTAATAGTATAGACATGCCATTCCTATTGGAGGCTAACTTATTTGACTTACAAGAAACCTGTCTGCTCTATGATTTCACTTTGGATGTTTATTATATAATTCAGAGAAATGCCAGAAGAAATAAATTAGGTAGACGCATTGGTGGTCTCATATTGGGTGCAAAGATCCATTTGGCATTAACAGAACAGAGTGCTAATTGAATCCATCTTCAAATCCTTGCTGCAACACTGGACTGCATGGAGGAAGGGTGGAACAGATTATACTTATTATTAATGCAAATAATCCACCCAATGCCATGCAAACCCCAGAGATCATTGACATGATCTCATGAAGATCACTGATGCTTGGTCTTGTGAGAATGCTATGGCACTTTATGTAATCATGGGAGATTTGAATTATTCACATTTACATTTAGCCAACAGGAATGTTCAGAAATATTCCACACCGTAACAAATCAGTTAGGTGCTGTTATCATATTAGATATGGAAGATGACACAAATGATCTAGGGTCCTCTTCCGTATCTATTAATCGATTATATCAACTATATTTGAATGAGACTCAGAGATTTATTTGTACCTCAATGATTAAATCTATGGGCCAACTCTGTGTTATTCCTACTGTGGCATAAAAAAGTTCTGCATTCAATCGAGCAATAAAGTGAAAGACAATATCTGTGGTGAATGTATTGTGAATCGTGCTAGTAATAGAATTCACTGGTCTGTGAAAAACATAAAGAGATACGTTGTCATTTTTGATGCAATAGTTCATAGCAAATGTTGGGATTTTCAATTTGGGTTTAAGGCTTTTGAAGAAATCACAGCGCTGTCCAAACAACAGGTACAACATTATCCCAAAAGGGATCTTCAAAGGCCTTAACAAAGAGTAAATCCTTTGATATACTGCTTGCCAAAGAAAAACGTAAACACCTTAGGGAAATTCGACTTCTAAAAAGACGTATTACTGCCAAAATTCTTCTAAAGAGGAAAACAGTGAATCTTAAAACAACATATAAGAACTTTTTTAAAGGGCAGTGTTAGGGAGAATTCTCTTCTAAGGCTAATTTCCCTTACCTATAGAGTCCCCCAGCAGCGTTGCTGGATTTGAAGGGTTTATTTTTTTTCTCCTGCTAAGAGTGAGACTCTTTTTCCCACTCTTAGACATATTGCTGATGTGTGTTTTAGGATATCTTTTGTGCTTATGGTCTATGGGGTTTTTCTCACCCTCATAGGTATCATCTTTTTACATGTGTGTTACAGCACCCTCGGTTCCGTAACACAAGGGTGTCCTAGTGACCCCCAAACATAGACTCCATACCCTGGGACTGACTACTGTCTCCCAGGGCATGCAAAGTCCCCATTGACTTTACTAGTCAATAGTTATGAACAAAACCAGAACAACCCATCTCACTATGGAAGTACTGGAAAGGGTCAATAGTTTTTCCCTGGTGTTCATTTTCGAGGGGGTACCGTCCAGTCCCTCTCTCCAAGGTTTCTGGCTGGTGGCAGTGGTTACTACCGTAAATATTCGACTGCAAATTTTTTCCCATGGGATTTTCCCATTTTTCGAGGCTTCGACTTTTACTGACAGCCTCTAACATACCGCCGGTTTATTTTATTATTAACTTTACTCCGGTAGGCTTTTATTGCCAGATCTTTCATAATATTTATTTCTCGTGTCTTTCTCTGAAATGCTAACCCAGGTCGGGGATCCTTTGTTCGTCCTTTTGGCGGGCTTCTGCACAGAAGCCCTCCTTTCGGCGCCACTGAGTCTGGTGTAGACATGATGTGTGGGAGGGGGAATAGGCACCCTGGATAGGGTTACCTAAGCAACCCAAGTCGCACTCTGCCCTGATAGGCTGGGGGGTTATCCCGCCAGGATAGCCACCCCACTGTGTGAGTGACAGCTAGGCTGTATGAATGGGGGTTTTTCTGCATAAAAGCAGGGCTCTGAGGACTGGAGGACAAGCCGTTGCCACTGGAACTAAGAAACCTGAAGAGGAGAGAAGCTGAAGACATCTGCAATGACTGAACCACCGGTGAAGCCCTGCTGCAGATCCTCACCACTTTTCGCCAATGACTCGAGAAGATCTTCACCTGCAAGTGTCTTCTTCCCTTGAACTGGTGGGGCCAACCAGTTCGCCAATCGCCTTCCAGGACCTGCCTTTGTCGAATCGCCAGTGCCCAGCACTAGGAGACCAGATAGCCAGGCACCCGTCGACCACGACCGCGATTTAAAGAAGCATACCTTTTATCTCATTTTAGCATCACTGCGGCTGGCTTCATCCCTGGGCAGTGCAGTAACTCGAACCTTCCTCCGCGACGAGAGCCTCTCTTCCTCTGCTGGATCTCCCGAACTGCAGGAACTGCCAGGAACTACCGCCACCGCTGGAGCCTCTTCCACTTTCAAGGTACATTGTTCCGCCAGGCCTCCCTTTTCGTTGGGTACTGCTAAAGGTGTTTTAAATCCTTTACTTACCTTCTGTGCTGGCCGCCCCTTTTGTCTAACATTATCTTTTATTTTCTGCAACCGCCTTTTCGAATCATTAAACAAAGACTTGACTGCAGCTACTAGAACCGTGTGACCCTGGGCACTTTGCCTTGTACCATTGACTCTGGCACAGGCGTATTGACTCTGGCTAAATCTGTTACAACTGCCTTCTCTAGATTGCTTCTCACCAGGAAATGTGTTGGTGTACCTAAACTCTTATAACCACCTTTCCTTCCCCTTTCTATATTGTTGAAGTGCCATTTTGCTCGGTTTTCACCTAAGTATTGCTTATGCTAAAGTACTGCCTTGCCTAACTTGTTCACAAACCAAATGGGAAGTGTTGCTGGTTTGTTTAGTAGTCTAATTCTGTATGACTTGTCCTTTCCCTTCCTCTGAAGAAATTGTTAGAGTGCTATTTCTGCTTGGTTTACACTGTGCCGGTTTGCTCAGTTTTCACTCTTGCTCAAACTTGTCTACAATTTAAATAGGGAGTTGTGTATACTTTTCTTGACTGTTTTAACTTACTTTAATGATAGTGATTTGTGTGTGAAGTTAAGAGTGTGTAAAATAAAAATATATATTCTTTTTGAAACAAAGCTTTTTTCAGTGTTTCCTTGTTCCATAGTACAGTAGTCCTATTGTGTAAACCCTGAATACTGCTCATCTCCCTCTTGAGATAAGTCTGACTGCTCAGCCACAGCTACCAACTAAATCTTTGTGGTACAGACTGATACCAAAAGGGATTTATAGCATATACCTGTAGTCATAATCTTCTGCAGTGCTCCCTAAGGGAACTGCATAGGATTCTGCCTAACAGGCATAGTGCATCTGAATCCTCTAAACATTGGCTTCATTTGCGAAATATGTTAAAAACTACTGATTCCCATAGATTCTGGGATTTGGGTAAGTCACACAGTATGAATATCTATGATATGAAAAAATATATTATTCCGATAACAGAGAAGGTATGGATAAACCATATCCAACAGATATACTTGAGTACGGTTCCTAGTGATTGCATCGACAGGCCAAGCATCGACAAACCATACCATTGACAAAAAAGCATCTAAAAAAACATTGAATGCATTTTTATTATGGGGGGGTTCTCCACATCCCCCTTGTTAATGGTTTAAAACACATTTTTATGAAACTAAAACCTTTACCATTGAAAAAAATGCATTTGATGTTTTTTTTCGATGCTTTTTTTTCAATGGTTTGGTTTGTCGATGCTTTGTATTAGATGCAATGACCGGATACCCTTGAATACAAAACCTACACCTAGAAGTAAAGTGACTGTGTGGGATAGAGATAGTATTGCTAACTTAATCCCTAATATAGAGCAGGTAGAAAGCATTATTGCCAAATTGAAACCATCCAAAGCACCTGGCCCGGATGGAATTCAAAAGTTAATATATAAGAACACCCTGGGTTATTGGGCCAAGATTTGTACTAATTTATTTTACCCAATTTTAACAGCTGGATTTATTCCAGTAAGCTGGAAAGCATCCAAACGGTCACCTGTCTGTAAAACGGGGCAAGAGAAGATCCTAATAATTATAGATTGCTCGCCATGACAGATGCCTGTTCTAAAATCTTTTTGCAATTGTTCTTAGTAGAACTGAATTTTGGATATAAAATAACAACTCATTCCCCAAACATCTAACAGGATTCAGACAAGGTATGGCCACTATATCAAACACTTGGACTTTACTCCATTTGATATGTGAGAATATTAAAAAGAAAGAGGGTGCTCTGTACATATGTTTTATTTATTATAAAAGAGATTTGATACAGTTGACTGACGCATATTATGGTCTAAACTCAGATATTGGAATTTAAGTATCACTGTATTACACTTTATTCAAGAGCTATACACTGACAACGTGGTCTAAGTTCATGTAAACCAGAAGGTTACATTGAGCGAGAAAAAAATAACTAATTTTGGATCTAAACAAGGTTGCACACTGGCACCTACATTGTTATGTTATGTTATGTTAGGTGTATTTGTTGAGTGCGCGTTCATTCGAGGGCATCATGGCACTGGGGAGGTGAGGAATATTTCCAAGTTGCCGTTACTAGAAAAGCAAGGTCTTCAATTTCTGCCAGAAGGCAAAGTGGTCGGTAGTCTCCCACAGGGGCAAAGGCAGATTGTTCCATACTTTTGCGGCAGAAACCGAAAAAAACGCGTCCTCTTTTGCGGTCAAGCCTAAAGTGAGGCACCACCACCGGTAAGGCTACTTCCAATCGAGGAGCGGGAGAATTTAGCTTGCAGAAATTCAGCTCCCGCACCATAGAAGGCTCTGTGCACTGTGCACATAAATTTAAACATAATCCAATGAGCAACGGGGAGCCAGTGCAATTGCCTCAGCAAAGTGGTCACATAGGCACCAAACAGAGGTCGGATGATGGATCTGGCCGCCGCATTTTGGAGCAGTTGTAGCCGCCCGATTAGATAACCATGCTGAGCCAGATAGAGTGAATTACAATAGTCCAGAACACTCAGGACCATGGCAGCAACCACCGGGGCCTGGTTTGCTGTGGGAATAAAGGAGAGAACCTTCCGAAGAACCCGAAGTTTAAAGTGGTCAGATTTACACACAGCATTGACCTGTCCATCCATGGTCAATGTGGCTGAAATCCACACTCCAATATTTCTGAACTGACAAAACTGGCGTGGGAAGTGGGCTAAAAGTCAGACGTCCAAAACAGGTGACGAGTATAGGTACCCACAACTAGGACATCGGTTTTACTACCATTCAACTTCAGCCAGTTCAATGTCATCCATGTTCCCAGTTCCTCAAGGCAGCTTCTTAACCAGGAGGCCGTTTCAGATTTAGTCAGGTCAAGGCAGACCAAAATCTGAATATTGTCAGCATACGAATAAAAACGGACCCCGTGTGCCGCAATGAGGAGAAGGAGATATCTTATATAAATGTTAAATAAGAAAGGAGACAGTGCTGATCCCTGAGGAACTCCACAGGAGAGGGTGCGGGGGCTGACCTAAAAGGAAGGAGAGAGACTGATTGAGAGCGAGCCGCCAGAAAGGCTGCGAACCAGTTAAGGACTTGGCCAGAGATCCCTACCTCATAGAGTCGGGAGATGAGGAGAGAGTGGTCGACGCAGTCGAACGTAGCCAACAGATCTGATCGCAAGACTGCTCCGACACCGCCCACTTCAACCAAACACATTAAGTCGTCCATCACTGAGTTTAGAACAGATACAGTGCCTCTGCCAGGCTGAAAAGCAGACTGAAATGGATCAGGAAACTGGGAAGATTCCAGAAACGTAGAAAGAAGAGGGAATACCAACGCTTCCAAAACTTTCATCAGGAATGGCAGAAGTGAGATAGGATGATAGTTGGCCAGTACTTCAGGATCTAAGAAAGGCTTCTTAAGCGGAGGATGACCAAAGCATGCTTAAGAGAATGCGGGATAACTCCAGTTGCAAATGAGATGTTAACAGCTGATGTAATATAGTTAATTAAGCCAGAGATATGTCATCTACAGGGGAGGCCGATTTCAGTTTCTGAATGACGAGAAGAGCATCCGAATTAGAAAAATGAGGGAATGTAGACCAAGACCCTACAGTAGGAGGGAGTATAGCAGGAGCCATGTCAGTCGTGACCGACATAGCCTCAATTTATATGTTGTCCCGAACGGTCGCAATATTTGTCAGAAAGAAGGTGGAGATGGAGTCACATAGCTCCTGAGAGGGCGGAACTGCATTTTGTCCTATCTTAGGTGTTGTAAGAGGATTCAATTCAACACTACAGCTAAGTCAATGCCTAGTCTGGGATACTGAATGGAAACCCTTATTGATATATCTTTATGTCCAGTTCATGCGTTCTGGATGACTACCCCTATATAACACCCCTCTCTTAGAATCCCCCTGACCCCACTGAGCCAAGAAGTAGGTTTGTTTTGCAAATTTAAAAGATTTATTTGAAAAAAATTAAACAATGTATAGATATATCACGCTTTGATAATAAATTAATAATTGGATATCACACTTAATCTGATATGATAAAGATTAACAACGGAGAATCTGGCACTAGCACACTTGTGAATAGGAACCGAAGAATAAGGTGGTAGAGAATGCTTTATATAAGTTCAGATGGATGTAATGTTGAATGAAAATACAATGCAGAAAATACTCAATATGATTTCAACTTCTTCTCTACCTGTGGTGTCCCCCAGGGATCTAACCTATCTCCCTGGCTGTTCAACCAGTATCTGGCACTTCTCGCCCACCACATCGCCGCTCTCTGCCCCTACTTTCAGTGCTATGCGGATGATACCCAACTCATTTTCAGGCTACCCTCGGCCTCCTCTTCTCCTTCCCTCATCTCTGACTGTCTTTCTGCTATCCAGGAATGGTGTGCCGCCAACGACCTCTGCCTTCATGCCAGTAAGACTGAGATTCTACTCATCGGCACTCCCACTCCCTCCTTCCCTGCTGCTCTCTGGCCGGCCTCTCTGGGCCCTCTTCCTACTCCTACCTGCAAGGCAAAAAACCTTGGGGTCATCTTCGACTCCACACTCTCCTCTCCTCACATATCCGACGTATCTAAGAAGTCACACTACCAGCTACACCTCCTCAGAGGTATCCTTCCTTTCCTTTCCTTCCCCCAGAAGCTCACTGTCTCTAGAGCCCTGGTTCTCTCTAAGATGGACTACTGTAACAGCCTCTATCTTAATCTGCCCGCCTCTACTCTCCGCCCTTTGCAACTCATCCAGAACAGGACTGCAAGACTTGTCCTTGGCCTCAAGCCCAGGGACCGTATCTCTCCAGGACTGAAATCACTACACTGGCTCACAGTGACTGCAAGGATCAAGTTCAAAACCCTCTGCATTGTCCACAAGGCCGTCTGGGGCCTTGGACCAAAATACCTTCAACTCTCTCTTCCTAAATATCTTCCTTCTCGAGCTCTTCGCTCATCCGCCTCCAACTCCCTCAGGGTCAGCCGCTTCTCCAAACAACGAGTTGGGGGCAGATCTCTTTCCACTGCAGGGGCCTCCCTCTGGAACAGCCGTCCTACCTCCCTGAAACTTGAGGAGAACCACCTCCGGTTCCGGAAGCACCTCAAAACCTTCCTCTTTGCCTCCGCTTTCTCTCCCCCTCTCCCCTGCTAATACTACTGAAACTGCACTGAATCTGCAACTGGGCCATTCACCGTTCTCGGCCCAGCCACTCTCCCCTGCACTGCCTCCACGGCAACCCCTGCACTACAGGACTGTGTCTGTATCCATACAGCCCACCTTCCCAGCACTTGTCTGCACTTACCTCACACTTGCCACCAGCTGGCCCTTGTTATTTATCCTGTATGCTGTATGCTTATAACCCTGTACTGCACTTTCCCCTCTCCCTTTCCCCCATGCACTTTTCCCTTCCCCTCTACCCTTGCACTTGCGCGATCTCAATGACACCTGGCCTAGTAAGATCGTTGTCTGTCTCCCCTTGTTCCCCCCCCCTGCCTCGTCGCGCCTTGAAACACTTGTGTATAGGCGCGTTACAAATGCCTTATCATATCATCATATCAAAACAATGTAATCACTTTTCTCTGGCAATCCCCTCCCCCTTTATGCAATGCAAGGAAATGGAAGGAAAGCACACAGTTCTCAGAAATGCAATCAAATGTGATTCAGTTCACCCCAGCAAGCTTAGACTACAGAAGTTGGAAACACAGGCCCAAAATGCTTTTATATGTGCTGGCAATGAAGTGAAAAATATGCTAAAATGCTTTTAATTCCCTCTAGAGGTTCAGGGTGAGTGGTATCAAGTTAATATTAGTCCAGGCTCACTTTAGCAAGGATCTAGGGTGTAACTAGCAGGTTAAACAAAAATTTTTCTTTAACGGAAGGCAAGCAGCAGCAGATTTTTACAAGTGGAGAAACTTGCAAATTGCGGCAAAATTCGCGGGTGCGCCGGGCGCGATTACAGAGGAACTACAAGGACTATCACTATCGTTTTGGTCTCCTAGGACAGCCTAGGATCTCAGCTTCCAAATGAAAGTTACCGCAAGTCTCTAGCACAAACGGTCACAGAGATATGAGCGATTAAATAAAGGTCGTTTTTCAGATTTGAAATTTTAAAGTTCAAAAAGACAAGTGCAGCTTGCAACTAGAAAATGACAGGTGACAGCTTTACACATGACAGGTGACAGGAGACAGTTCTACTTAGATTAAAATAGATTGAACTATATTATTTTAACTAAGAGATTGGTTCTGCCCAGTTCTACTAGGTACTCACAATATATTTTAAAATATGCCTCGCCACGGATCTGGTCAGGTTTTGGACTGGACTCCGGTCTCTGCACTTCACAATGATCTGGGTCAGCTCTACTCTGCTGGTCTGGTCTGGGTCTCTGAAGGTTGATGGATTGAAGTCTCTATGTTAGCTCTCTGAAGGTTGATGGAGGTAAAGTATGGATTTTCCGGCAGAGCTTCCAGCTGCAAATGGATTTGAAGGTCCCTATCTGTCCTGTCTGTCTGCTTTTATCTGTTTTTAAAATGGGTGTGTGTGCAGCATCACTATGCTCTACCCCTCTCCACTTGTCATTGGCCACTTCATCCGCTTCCACCTGATTGGGGGAATGAAATGAAGTGTCATCATGATGAGGTCTGTTTATGGTACAGAGAACCCACCCCTGTCAAATTACACACAATCTATATTTGATTAAAAAAAACATATTTGCACAGGTACACATTTGTTTAAAATTACATGCACCCTTCACATATCACAGGAGGTATACCCTGTTCAAACTCTGCTCTTCCTGGGAGCTTGCATTCAGAAATGGCAATATTTGCACTTTTTAACTGATTTTGCAATTTCGGACATTAACCCAAATTTACACACATGTGCGCAAGGAGTATGGACATTAGTTGATGAAGTGTCAGATTTTTCACATGCACACATTTTGAGTAATATCCTCTTTTCCGCTAAAACCCCCCTGAACATACCACCGGGTCCTAACACGTCTTAAAATGTGGGCAGAAAAATCACAAGAATTATGGTATCATTTAAATAATTTTCACAAGTCCGTACTATGAGTTATTCATCTTTTTAGAGTTATGTTCTGGCCCCAAAGGGGTGTGGTTTCCCCCCAGCACAAGGTTGAATTTCTGGTTTTTCCAGTTCTGCCAAGCCAGCTTGCTCTCACAGGCAGTGCTCCTCCCCTGTCCTTCCAGGAGGAAGCTCCATTTACGACTCCCGCCAATAAAACATTTGCCTGAGTCAGGACAGGGCTTTGTTCAGAGCTCCTGTATTCTGTGGGGGCTCCCCTTAATTCAATTATCAGAGAGATGGCATATCCTTAGTGTGGCCAGCAAAAGGCAGATAGGCCTGGGAACACAGGTGTGACTCAAGTTTCACTCCTGATGTGGGGTAGTTGCCAGGCAAAATTGGAATCTCTTTAAGCCAGTTTTTAGCTACATGTCATTTCTGTTCCCCAGTTTAAGTCAAGACATTTTTTTACATATGCAGCTAGGATGCTGATTCTAAGTTTAAAACTATGACATTTAAACAATTGCAACCTATGTGACACTCAAAAGTAGGTCACTCATTTCTTTTAAACATTTAGATTTTTAGTGTCTTTCAGTCCAAATGTACTTAAACTGCTGAAATCCACAGCTCAGCCAGTCTGTTATAAACCTTCAAGTCACTTTAGAATATAACTTTACATTGGATCCACCTCTCAGTAAGTCTTTCTTTGGCTTGCTTTGGGTTCATTTATTCAGTTTTCTACAAAAAAGTAAAATCTGGTGGTTTTAAAACACCGGCTTTCTGATAGTGGTGAGTACTGGTACTGCACCCCTTTTTGGGATTTCAGAAAAAGAATTCCCAACAGTTATGGGTTTGCTTTTGGCAATCAGCATTGCCATTCCCAATGGTTTCAGACTACTGTGTGGGTAGTCCAATGGTGGTTTTAGGCAGTATCCTTCTGTGCCCATAACATCGGCAAAAATGAGTGGCAGCCTATTCTTCATGCATTTCCCTGTGCATTTTCTGGGAAGCTCTGGCCATCATGATGTTTTCCATGTCAGTACTGCACAGTTTTGAGGTAGGGCTTGGATGCGTGGATAAAAACATCCCACAGTGTGGAGTACATAGTATAATTTATAAGTCTCTGACATGGGTCCGTATTTGAAGGACAGTTGAAATATTCCTCCCGGAATTAGCTAACAGCCGATTGATTATTTGGCTTTCGTTTGCTGATGATACCCTCTTGATGTATACAACCCCTATTTGTCTCAACGTAGCTTGGATAAACTTTGTCAATACTCTAAAAATAACAACCTCAGTATTAACTACAAAAAGACCAAAATAATGATAATTCGACATCACAAGAGAAAAACTCACAAATTTGTATGGAAGATGGGCAGGAAGTTATTGAGATTGTTAAAACGTATGTTTACTTGGGAAAATGTATTTGTGACACTGTGAATATTTCATCACTTGAAAGCTGTGTATGTCAAACAATGGAGAAGAGATTTATATCAGTGTTAAATTTGATAAGATACAAAGGTGGTTACTCTGTCGAAGGTTTGGTTAAATTGTATAAAACATATCTTATTCCCTGTTAACTTTATGGACTGGAAATACTCAGTGTAAAAGAAGCAAGTTGGATTACGAAACTTGAAGGGTGATTGTGGGTTAAAGCTACAATGTTTACCCAAAAATACCCCTTTTGAAGGGATAGTCTGTGAACTCGGACTGACCCCATTGAATACATAAACAAGAATACATATCAGAATCTTTTATCTATGCATTCTGTCCAATATCAACAATTCAGAGTCGATATTTTATGATTCTTAAACTATCTTGGACTTCACGATTCCTAATAGTGCTCTTAATGAGTGGAAAAATGATGTATCTGTAGTCTTCAATGATCTTGTTTTTTTTATGGGTAAGGATATTCCAATTCGTGTTATGGAAAAACTAATTAAAAAAATGTGCTAATGCATGGGATCGAAATTGTAACGTTACCAATCTAGGCTTACATGAAAAATATGCGAGGTATGTTAAGCAAGGCTTTCTAGTAGATATTCCCTTTAACTATCTAACCAATCACTATGATAGTAAGGTTAGACGGTGCATAATGATGGTTAGATTGGATCTGCTTCCCACCTTTTCTCGACTCGGTGCCTGGAAAGTGATATCTCATGCACAGCACTTATGCAGGATATGTAACAATGAAATTGAGACCCCAGCTCATCTTTTAACAACATGTGAGAAATGTCACGCGATATACAAGAGGGGATTCCTTAATTTAAGATATATGTTGGAAAATATTTCATGTCATTAATCTTGGGGCCTCTTATCCTCAGGGAACTCCAAAATACTGAATTTTACCTTATACCATATATGTTTGAAAATACAGGCTGCATTAGCATTAACTGTGTAAAAGAATCAATGCTCTTTTAAAGTTTTATGAATTTGTCAGACTGATATGGAGATTGTTTTTACATAAATGTTAATCATTTTATATATGTTTATTTTAACTTTTGCAAATTGTTCACTTGCAATATTCATGTACTTGTTTTTTTAATAATTATTATGTTTGTTATGTGTTATAAGGTGTATTTAACCATAATCACACTAATAAAGAAAATAAAAACAACTTATGCATAATGAATCAGCAATAAAACCTTTTAAATATAAATATCTTAAATACTATTCATTTGCATATTATTGAGATTCATGTTCACATTATTTCTTTTGTTTAATCTGTATCCCAATTGTCACAACTGATTATTACAGATTGCTAAATAAAATGAATCATATAAATTGAATAATTTCAGGATAACACATTTCGACCAGTTGGACCTTTGCTGTGTGATTTCATATCAATAATTTTAATTTAAAATGGCTTTAGCTATATCCCAGAGTCTCATTAGAGCTATTTCTATCGGAATAGGATTTGCCTGCATACACCTCACTCTAAACATTGTTCTTTCCATACTATTTCCATTATGTGAAATGTGCCCATTAGCTCATCCCATTCCTTCTTTGACCCCTAGGGCTTTGGGTAAGTTTGTGTATGAGGCTTCATCAGTGTTAGGCTTTAATCAGAGCCGACACGCTGCAATTTCATACATGGACCTGTTACTGCAAGGCACAGTAGTTGGTGCAGCCTTGCTAATAAAAAGAACCTCCTCAGTAAAGGACATGGGGCCTCATTACGACAATGGTGGTAGCCATGCGGCTATTTGCGGCATGGCTACCCCCTTTCCTGGTACTGGGTCCGGGTTCCCTGAATGGGGAAATACCAGGCCATTCCCACCTTGGAGGACCTGGTATTTCCCCATTCAGGGAACCCGGACCCGGTACATCCCCATTCCCATTTGAGCCCCCATAGGGCTCAATGGGAATGGGGATGATGCTAACAACGGTCCCGCTAATGACGGGCCCGTTGTTAACATCCTGGTCCACTCGCGGGACCCTCTAAGGACGTCTGGTAGAACCAGGTGTCCTTAGCGGGTCCCGCAAGGAGACCTCGTAATGAGGAGATAGGGGGCCAACGGGGCAAGCACTCTACCGGCCCCGTTAAGCCCCTATCGCCAGGATCGTAATGAGGCCCATGGAATTTTTAATAAGTAAGTTTGGAGCTTAGCGAAAACATAAATATGTACAATCTCTTCCTGAAGAGAGACATATTTCACTTCCATTTCACAATTAGTCAGAAGTTCCAAGGCACCTCTTCCGCATTTGGGTAGTGATTATATGTGTGTCCAGAGTTGATTCCAGTGTCCATTCTATTTTCGTTAGAAAACGGACACAAACTTTAGTTAAACAGCTCAGTTTTTTTGTTTCCCTCATCGCTTAGTTCTTATCTCAACAGTGAGAGAACCGGCGTACTTCGTTGGTTCTTAATTTTGAGCCACACTAGATAGGGAGGTTATCCAAGTTCGAGTCTGATTATAGTTAGTGGAACACTTTCAGCGACACCCATGATTTCTCTTAATAAGGCGGTTTCTATTGGGTCAAGCCACTGATTTTCCATAGATACCCGGGCCTCAAGGCCATAAACAAATGTTAGGACTACAATTTGTAAGCCAAAAGGTGTCCATTTAGAACATTGGGCCTCATCAGGGGTTGGGCGGAGCAGCAAAAATGCAGCGCTATCGCTATTACCGCCACACTACCACTCCGCCCAATCCCGAGATTGGGTAGAAGCTGACCTCCAGCTGTTAGCTCCAGCTTTCTGCCCATTTTTAGTACAATTACTGGTAGCATTATTACCGCTGGTGGTAATAGCGCTGAGAAACCCCATAGAGTGCTATGGACTCTAAAGAAAGGGGAATTCCGGCACCACCGGAATACAAAACCGTGAGTACCCCGGTAGGAAACCATAATCCCTAAACTTCCCCTCCATTATAAAATCTGGGTGGACATGCACTGACCACCCAGGCCTACATGCCCCCACTCCTAAAGGGTACTTGGATAGATGGGGACAACCAACAAGATGGAGAATAAGGGACAAGTCCTGTGACCAAAACAACACCTGCCACAGAGCAGGAAAGTAGCGGAAATGAGCTAAATACACAAGCCACTAGAGCCACACAAAGAGAACGCCGACTATGCATCATGCCTGCGAAATAGACGGTCGGGTCGGAGTAACAAACACACAGGATGGCTGCGGAGGTTGGGTGCAGAAACGCGAAGACAAAGTGGAAAGTAATCGAAAAATACTTGAAAACCATTATAACATACCTTAAAAAATGTCTACTTTCCGCATACTCAAAATACAGGAACTCAGACAACCACCTCTTTGCACAGCATTCCGCACGCACTTTACCACATTGCAACAACAAACTAACAACACATAACCCTCCACAACAGCACATGGGATTACTGGCACTGGTCGAAAAGCGCACTTAAGCTCATCAAACGGTGAAAACCGAACTGAAGTGGCCAACAGGACATCACAACTCTCACTTTCCTACTCCCACTACACCCTACTAACCCCCCTCTCCCTTCCTATTGACACCCTCCTTTTCAGATCCATCTGGGACCACAGCAGTCGTGACGGTACGCAGTATAAATACCTTTAACATTAACATTAACCACTGCAACTCAGGACTGAGTTGAGATAACGCTAATAGCATTGGCAGTCTCAATGCACAATTACCGCCGGGATACCGCTAAAGACCTGGTGAGGCCCTATATCTGCTTTGGAACAGATGTGGCGTATTATTACACTTAATTTACTTTTTGCTCTTGTTTCAATCATCGCTAGTGTGTTGTGTTCAACATGCCTATCTGTAATTAATGAGCCAAAAATGTATAGGGGGATGGGTTTTTAATTGCCATATCTATAATCTTAACTTCAGCTCTCAGAAATAGTCCTACAATTCCAAAATTGTGTTCCTCTAATCAAAGCCTTTATTAGCATAGTCATATTTGATATGTCTGATGCCATCAGTGATGTAATCAGTGATGTCATTCATGATGTAATTAGAGATGTCACCAGTGGTGTCATCAGTGATATCATCAGTGATGTAATCTCTGATGTAATCATTGTGGTCATATGCTGAGCAATCAGGGGTGGCAAGTTAAGGTGGCTTTCCCTGAAATGTCTGCCGAATTTCAGAGGTTCTGTTGGGTTGCATGTTCACTTTAACATCCCTGCAACTACAGGTCTTTCCCTGAATTTCAGAGGTTCTGTTGGGTTGCATGTTCACTTTAACATCCCTGCAACTACAGTTCTTTCCCTGAATTTCAGAGGTTCTGTTGGGTTGCATGTTCACTTTAACATCCCTGCAACTACAGTTCTTTCCCTGAATTTCAAGGTTTTTGTTACACTTAATTGCTCATTTTAACATCCCTGCAACTAAATGTGGCAGTACCAACGTGCTTGTGGTCCAAATCGAGAATAGAGCCTTGTGTGGTTTGTGGCACTGGTCTCAAAACACAGCTCCACTTCTTGTTAGTGTGTGACAGCACCACATTTTTGAGAACAGAATAACAACTATTTATATGAGCCCAAATATGTTGATTGCCGAAGCAATGCATTTATGTAGATCAACTATACAATTGGTTGTGGGTTTCTGGGTAGCTACATTCGTTCATCTAGCATGACTTGACATGATTTATATCACCCCTACCTCCAGAGCCTTCCCTCCACCCTCAGTGTCCATGACCCCCCCCCCCAGGGGCGTTGGTAGGAGTAGGGGTACGAAAAAGTATGTACCTGCCATTGTGCAACAGTAAAGAGAGCAGGCAACAGCCCCTGCAGCAGGCAACTGCTCTCAATTGCCAAAACAGGAGAGGTTTACCAATGTCACATATAATTTTATTGATAATCCACTGCTCACACCATCCAGTATAACCAGAGGGCTGAAAGGTCCTGCGTACCCACGGGAATAGGTAATTCTTCAGTGAAGGAAACTGATACCACAGCCCAAAAAATACCTGCCCCATTATTTTGTCTGACATGGGGAACAACCCTTTCTTAATGCAGGATTTGGTTGCTCCCATGTTGACCAAAAAGGAAAATGTTCTATTCCGTATCTTCACTCCCATCCGGGGTTCCTTGCACGGGTCAGCAGTTATGGATAGTACCAGGCACACTAGAGCTCTCTGTGTGCTGTCCTATTGGGAGAATGTGCTCAGTCCTGGGAGTGGGAAAAGGTTTCCCCTGAATACACTTGCCCCCCCCGTATAGTGCACCACTGTGCCCTGTGGAAGGGCATTTCTAGCCCACGGTTGGATGGTTGACTGGGTGGGATTTCATACTTGGGGTTGCACCTGCTGCTGTACTAGGCCTAGGGCATATGGGGCATAAGTGCCGGGGTTGATTGCTTCCGGGGTGAACTGCTGTTGCGTATTATTCTGTCGTTTTTGATAAAAGGCAGGGAAATACACGGGGACATTATGATTGAAGGGTGTCGCTGGTCTGCTCCTACACTCCCGGGCAAAGTGGCCCATTTTCCTGCAAGACCAACACTGCTGCCCCCTCTGAGGTCTCATGCTCCCAAATCCCCCAAATCCACTTCCTATACCCCTCTGGACACTTCCCCTTTCTCTCTGAAAGCCACCCGCTCCCCTCCCAAACTCTGCAGACCCTTCTCCTCACACTTGTAAGGGGCTGGGGTGAGGCTGCCCTTCCACAGCTGTTGTTAGTACAGCACCTTCAATGCTCACATTTTCTATTTTCTTCTGTACAACTCAGATGCTCATGGAGACCACAGAATAGAACTCATTGGGTACAGATGTAGCACTGTGTCATCCAAGAAAGACACTACAATAATACAAGTGTACGTCTCTGCGAAGAGGCCTGCTGTGCTGGTGTGGAAAGAACTAAGGCCTCTCGAGATCAAGGTTGGTCCAGGCTCCTCAGTGCAAGTTTTCTCGGAGCAAAGCCAGTCTATTGGAAGGTTTGCTGCATGCCACAAGAACATTTTCCGAGAATCATTGGGTACGGTAAAGCAGTACGCACATAAAATCTAGCTGTGTACCAGTGAAGCGTGCACACAAAGAGCTCAGGGAACTGCTAGGGGAAGTGCTCGACCACTGAGCCAGTAGAAGCCACAGTGGCTGAGCCCCGCTGTCCTATCCAAGAAACTAGGGAGTTCCAAATTACGCATGCGCGTTGGTCTCAGCATTTTGAATATGGACATCATTACAGATCCGTACCCGCTGCTCCTGCTCATGCAAGACCAAAAATATTTTCCAAACTCGGTCTCAAGAGAGTGTACCACCAAATCGGCTTGCACGAGGACTCTACACACCTCCCTGCATACGTTACCCCCATGAAGGCACATTCCAGTATACCAGGAAGCCATTCTGATTTTCATCTGCAGCAGAAGTGTTTGACTAGGTCACAAACTTACATATCGCACGTGTCATTCTTCAAGACGACATTCTAGCCTGTGGACAAAAGGTGGAGTCGCACTGTTTCACCCTGTCCATTTTTCCGGACGCTTGGATGACAATGAGAGGAGAAAAGTGTGTGTTCAGAAAAACAGAAGTGGAATATTTAAGGTACACCCGTTCTGCTGCCGGCATTTATCCCAAAGAAATCCCAAGATATATTTAGCGGAAGCTATCTGATAGGCCATGGATCCACTCCGAGTACTATGCCAAGTTCGTAGAAGCATTTTCAACCAAAACCAAGCCACCCAGAGCACTTCTTAAAGGATAGTTCCGGGACTTTTTTTTTATTGTCCCTACGGGTCGGCCATGTGTTTGTAAGCATAAATCGGTAGATCGTAGGACACTTTCCTATGGACCTTACCCGACTTTTCGCCCATTATCGCACTCGAAATCAGCCTCCATTTTGTGATAATCCTATCATTCCGCCGCATCGACCTGGCTCACCTGCCTTTGCGGCACTAAATCAAATCCCCCGCCCCTGAAACAGACAGTATCAAAACATTCATATTCCCCGCCTCTCTCCGTGACGTTACTGTGCTGCGTAGGCAAACGCGCCCAGGCGTCTTCTACGCGACTCCACACAGACCCCGGAAATCAACACAGATCAGCTCACAATACAGCGCACCACAATTCGGAATATGAAACTGTACTTTGAAATCAAACCGCAAGATTGTAAATGTGGTAAAGTACATTTATTTGACATCAAATGTTTAGAGAATATTCAGCGATTTGCATTTTTATTTGCTCATGTTCCAAAAAGTTCGTATTGAGGAACGCGATGGTCCTTTGCTGTACACAGGGTCTTAGAGCATCTCACAATACAGCGCCACAATTCGGAATGTGAAACCGTGGTTTAAAAGCAAACGGCAAGATTGTACATTTGGCAAAGTACGTTTATTGGACATCAAATGTTTAGAGAATATTCAGCGATTTGCATTTTTCTTTGCTCTCGATCCAAATTAGTTCGTCTTGAGGGAAGCGATGTTCGTGTGCAGTACACAGGGTGTTGGTTTACGATAAAAATAAGCTCTTCGGTCGCACTGATAATCGCATGGCTGTTCCAACAACGAGGCACTAGGCCACCACAACGGTAGGTATGTTGCATCTAACCGTTAGTACCGCGTAAGGGCATACTTGTACTTGGCGATCGTCCCATAAAATGGTCAGGGTGGTAACGTTGTTCACGCGGAGAAGCAACTGGCGGCTGTAGAAGCCGTCCGCCGGTGTCCGGTACTCGTGACACAGACAGTAGTGAATGATGTACCTAAAAACATAAAAAATGAAATTAGTCTCACCATCAGATCCTTATTAAAATCATAGCGAGGACAGCGCTACTGGGTGTACACAAGTGTTTAAAGGCGTGGCGAGGCATGGAGGGGGGGGGAGTGGAGTACAAGGTAAGTAGCATAAAATAATAAATAAATAGGGCCAGCTGGTGGCAAGTGCAAGGTAAGTGCAGAACAAGTGCTGGGAAGGGGGGGCTGTAGGATACTGAGACAGTCCCCCAGTGCAGGGGTTGACAGGGAGGCAGTGCAGGTGGAGAGTGGAAGGGCCCAGGACCGAGGTCGCAGACAGTGGACCAGTTGTAGCAGGGGAGAGGGAGAGAGAAAGCAGAAGCAAAGAGGAAGGTTTTGAGGTGCTTCAGTAAAAGCAGATGTTTCTCCTCAAGATAGTGCGCGGTAGAAAACAATATGCCACATAGAACGAACAAGTACAACTGAACCCGTCTTTAAAGCCACTGTATAGTAATGAAATTGCGGTATAAACTCATCAAAAGTTACTTACATTATATTTGCATTTTCCATTGTGTCTCTGTGTAGGGCAGACCCGAAACACCACTCCTTCTTTGCCGACGTTACTTCTTCTAATGAACGTGGCTCATCGTTTCGTTTCTGAAATTTTATTCATTATCTTTTCTTAGTCTTTCAGGATGGTCCCGGCCTGTCAAGGTCAAATCACAATAGAACCTTATACTGGGTCGTGGGCCGTTCCGCCACCCGAGCAAAACATCAAAGCAGCTGACCTTCACTTTGAGCGAGCACACATTTCTAGTTAGCTGCAGTTAGTGTAAGGGCATCTTGTCTGCGTGCCTTTTTTTTTATTGTCCCTATGGGTCGGCCATGTGTTTGTAATACGGAAACATTCTATAATTTTTGTAAAAATGATTTATATTACTGTTTGGTTTAATTGCAATGGGCCTGCAACATGAGGAGACTCGAGAGAACAGACAATCAAATTACAATCATTTAAACCGTGATGTGTATTTCTCAATGAGCTCTGCTTTAGGTGGACATGGAACAGAGGCAATGTTGGGTGGCAATGCAGTTGTCCCCTGCATAGGTTCGTTCACCACTCCATGTATGTGCCTATCGAGGACATCTACGATAAGTCTCTCAATAAACTCATATTGCATATCCTCAAACACTGGTTTGATCACCCATTGTTTACTTCTTTTAGTGAAGGCCTTATTGTAGCGAAGCGTCCCTAAAGTTCCGGTCGTCCTACTTTGTTGACGGCCAACATTATGGTTATGTGCCAAGACCGCTAGAAGAGTCCGATTTATCATGCCTTCCATGCCAAAATGCAATCTTTTGGGCCTGTACTTTAGGCACATATTGTGGAACACCTCCAAATCTCCTGTGTGGCAGAATTCCGTGAGTCCCCTCAAATCTCTTGTTATAGTTTTATCAAATACAATCTTTTCAATGGCCTTGTGAGTGGGTGATGAAGGAATCAACCACTTCTTCTTCCGTGCCTCCTCTGTGGACAAATGGCCATGTTCACATTTGTGGAAATGCTCATTTGTCGACCATCGATGTACGTTGCTACAGTGCAACATTACTGACCGCCATTTTTCCAGTAGAATTTCCAACGACCCTTCACATGTTTTTGAGCTCCACCAAAGATGGTTGCTGATTGACTTGGACCACTGTGAAATACCTTGCATATCTTTTTTTTTTCCTGCAGCCGACAATTTTTTATTGATTGTTTTTGCAAGATGCCATACGTCAAATTGGTGATTTATATTTTTGTACTCTTCTTTCATTGTCTTGGCAATTGAAACGTGTCTGTCCGTGGCTATCAGGTCGATCACCATTCCCCGCGATTGTAGTTCTTGCAATGATGCTACAAAGCCAACTTTCTCCATGGCCACTGAGGATGTACTTTGTGACACCTGCACGACCACCGAACTCACAATTTTCTTACTTTCCATGTCCTGAAAGTGGTAGGTGCAGTACTTGGCTGAAAATCCTGGGCTGTCGCACTGTCCATCACCGGCTAGCCTGAAGCGTTTGCCCGCGAATGTACTTTCCATTGACATTTTTTCCATTCTCCAAGCTTCGCTGATGGCTGGAAATAGATAATCGGTTTGGTATTTGTAGAACTGACTTTTCGCAATGAAATGGATTCCCACAAACTGAAAGAAATACTGTAACTTTTTAAAACTTGAACCACTAAAAAGTGCGGCCGCTGCACAAAGTAGATTGCCTGCTGGCAGTTGCCCCAGCATGGGTTGTGCAGACCATGCGAACGGATGATATTGTGTACAGGTGGCATGTATTTTAAGGTTAGTGCCTCGAATTGCACGAGTCACATTAATCAATGGCTCCCCACATACTTCCCCACCAACCCAATGCCCACATTTCATCATCATAATAATATCCATCAAACAGCTATCGAATACAATGAATTTGGCCTCTTTCCTTATACTGTCACTCTGCATCCCAGCTGGTTCGGCCTGTAACGTTGAGGACATGTCACTCGCATGAAAGGTACAATCTCTGATATCGTCTTCCGCTATGCTGAGTGATATTGATGGTGTTTCATTGTCGTCCATTTCATTCTCTTCCATTGCAACATCTGTTCCTTCTCCGGCGATGGGTGAATAAGACAATTTCTTCAACTTTCTCGCGGTCTTAGTTTTTGCGGGTGTGGATTCTGTGAATTGATCTCCGACTGCATCCAAACTACCAGGAGGACATTCACTATCAATGGCTGGTGGTGGTATAGCTCTGTTGTCAATCACTTCATATTCTTCCCATTGGCACGATGCATCTCCAGTCTCAAGTCCCTGCCAAAAGGTTTGACAAGCAACATCTCTCGTTCGCTTCACTGTCTGTGTAGATCTAGTTCTTACACCCACTCGCAACTAGAGGACAGATTAGAAAAGGGATGTTCAGTTTAAACACAACTTACAGTATTGAACTATTGACAGTGAAAGACAACATAATATAGTGAACAGGACACTAACCTTCTTTTGCTTTATTTTCTTTGAAACTTTCTTGCCTCGAACTTCAACATCTGGACGCTGTTGCTCCGACTCGTGTGTGCATGTCTCCACTTCCTCTCGCGCTGCAACGACTATATTTTCATGATAAGCACATCCATCACTCACTGAGGCTCCATCGACTCCCTGAAACATAGAACTTTCATTAGTATGTATAATAATATTGAAAACACAAAATGTACTTGGGGACCAATACCCATACGTACATCTCAATAGCAAAACACGAATGAACGCATTGTGTAGAACATTCAAACGACAATAGTTCACGCATTGTTGATCTAGTTAGATTGAACTGTCAAGATCCATACCTCGGGCTCCGCATAGACTTCCATTGATGATATTATTGAAGATGACGCTTCAGCAACTCCCTGAAACACAGTAATTGCATTAGTATGGTTTTCTATTTTGTTTAAAAGAACATAAACTTTCTGCAGGCGTCAACGGCTCATCTAAATAGACCTGCACAAATGATCAGTTGTCTTAAATAAATAATGGATATCTAAATATGATTCGATTTGCTCCATCGTTGGAAGTGTCACCACCCAGAGATCTGCATCAACTACTAGGGGTGATGTTCTTGTTGAAGAAGCTCCGTCAGCTCCCTGAAACATAGTACTTGCGTTAATAAAGAAGGAAGTATAGCGGATGTAATCACGTCATTTGATCTCGCATGATTGATCTGTCAGTATCCATACCTCGAAATGCATAAGAACATCAAGGGACGCTGTAACTGCGGTGCACACTTCTGCAAGCTGTTGCGCCGACCCGTAACTGCATGCTCCCCCTTCTTCTTGGACTAATGCTCCATCGACTCCCTGAAACATAGGACTTTCATTAGTAATGAACACAATATTGAAAAAAGAAGACACATAGGAGGGCGACGACAGAAGGACATACCAATGGCTAAAAACGAAAGAAACATTGTGTGTAACAATCACGCTACAAGAATGCAAGATCTGATGATCTCCATCGATGGAACTGTCCGGAAACGTACCTCGAGCATCTGAGTGACATCTACGGTTGTCGTCAATGCGTTGGACTCCTCAGCATCTCCCTGAAAGACAGTACTTGCATTATTTTGGATCAATTAAAACTATTGATTTACATGCCTAAAACAAGTCAGTGTCAGAATAGCTAAGTAAGATTACCCGATAGGCGCTTGAAGTGGCTGATGACTGCAATAACGACACGGATGGAGAATCTTCCGCCTTCATATTGAGTGGATACATAAATGGGGAAATTATTGTTAGCTAATGCTACACACTACCGCAAGGCCGAGAGACAAATACGTAAACTTGACTCACCAGTGGAGGGATGTGGACGAATAGAGTGGGAATAGCGGTTGAGAGCAATTTCCGCCTCGCTCGCGGTGTTTTCTTCTTTATTAGCAATGATGTGGAGTACATGTCTGGGCTAAAGTGCCTGCTGCAGATGCGGTATCGATCACCCCTCTTGTCCGCAAAGACTTCTAGGACTCTACTTTCTAGCTCAGAGGCTGGATATCCGCAATATCGGACCCATTCTCTTATCTGATCTATTGTCTTAGGGAAAACATGCACTATAGTACCTTCAGATTTGTTATGAGTCTTCGAAGGGCAACCGCCAATGGAACAGGCAGGCATTATGGAAAGTTCTGAAAAGTAAAGATCAACAATTCTCTATGAATACCAATGTGTTAAAACATTAAATGACACATAAAAGGTTCAATGCAAGGTCCGTTTTGGTTCTTGGAACTATACACGTTATTCACATGCGGATAAGTATTTGAATAACTTTAAAAAAATAGAAAAATAATTTGACTAAACTCAGAACATGTGACTAGTTCCTTGCATGTACTGTCTTGAACGAAAAGAAAACATGGATGCAATTTGATGTTTACTAGCAAATAGATATAAATTAAAAAATTGGACGCAAAATGATTATGGTACATGGCCTTACCTTGACGAACAAACAGATGCAGGGATCAGAGTAGTTTCTTGTCGTAGAACAGGGAGCAGTTCGCAGGTTGCAAACTGACGAGTTTGCTCAAAGTGGTCACGGAAGTTCACAGAGACGAAGAGCAGATAACCAGCACCTTCACGGGTTGACTAGCAAAGCGCAAAGAAGTTCTCATTAGAAATATGAAGTGGGTTACAAAGAATTCGAAACAGGGGTGTGTTTGTGAATGAATGACGTGAATATGTCGTGGCATTATGCGGTTTGCAGGGGGGCGTCCAGCGTGAGGGGGGATGCTTGGCAGGAGACACGGGGTCTGGAGGTAGACATGGGAACAACAACCCATGCTCTATAGACCACTTTGAAGTGTACATGGTCTTTGGCACCTCTTGGCCTTTATCGCTCCCTGACAGCTCCACTTGCCAGCAGCGCAAGTACCCTGGTGCGAACTGCCTTTGATAGGGCGGGGGGGGGTGGATCGGGGCGGTGGTCGTGCAGACAAGACACAGGAAGACTCGTGAATGGAGACACACTTATGTGGATTGCAGGGGGGCGTCCAGCGTGAGGGGGGATGCTTGGCAGGAGACACGGGGTCTGGAGGTAGACATGGGAACAACAACCCATGCTCTATAGACCACTTTGAAGTGTACATGGTCTTTGGCACCTCTTGGCCTTTATCGCTCCCTGACAGCTCCACTTGCCAGCAGCGCAAGTACCCTGGTGCGAACTGCCTTTGATAGGGCAGGGGGGGGTGGATCGGGGCGGTGGTCGTGCAGACAAGACACAGGAAGACTCGTGAATGGAGACACACTTATGTGGATTGCAGGGGGGCGTCCAGCGTGAGGGGGGATGCTTGGCAGGAGACACGGGGTCTGGAGGTAGACATGGGAACAACAACCCATGCTCTATAGACCACTTTGAAGTGTACATGGTCTTTGGCACCTCTTGGCCTTTATCGCTCCCTGACAGCTCCACTTGCCAGCAGCGCAAGTACCCTGGTGCGAACTGCCTTTGATAGGGCGGGGGGGGGGGTGGATCGGGCGGTGGTCGTGCAGACAAGACCCGTTTGCCGCAGGGCCTCACCAAGGAGAGGCCATCTAACTGAATGTAAGAGGATGGCTGCAGGATCTACTACATGGAAGGCAGGGGGGTGAGTTTATAAATACCTCACCCTCCCAGGAGAATATACACTAGATTGATTTAAAAAATCAAAACAACCATTGTTAAAATATATGTTGGGCTTTATTTTAGATTCTAGTTAAACATAAATAATAAACATTACACATTGTAAAGTTGAGGTTGCAGCACATCGAGGGAAAATCCGCGGTATTGTCCACTGTCACTGGGGAAATGTTGTCTAATGGCAAGTACCGCACAGGCAGGTATTACTCTCCGAACGCGGTGTCCGAGCCTCCCGTGAAGCCACCAAGTGAAGCAACGATAGGCCACCAGCCTGTACCACCTGTGAAAAAAAAGATGCAAACTGTATTAAACTGACCAAACTTTCTTATCAATGTCGATTCAGGTAACACATGTCATTTTTCTTAGAAAAAAATTATATCTAGAAAATGCACTATATGGAACCAATTTACATGCGTTCGAATGATATGTAAATGTAATTTTATATGTGGGAGACGACCATGAAATAGTGGTGGCATCACTGACATCACAAACAGAGTATACTTACTCGTTACTCGGATTACGCGGACGAACAGTGCCACGAAGTTCGTGCATAAGCACCATCATCATCCTCAACACTGTCCGTGAGAGGCAGGCTTCCCTGAACTCTGGCAGCTCGGTGATGCATTGCGGACTTTGCTCGCCTTCCTGCAGACTTTGCTCGCTTTCCGAAATGTAGGCCAAGCACCCGGAATTTTCACGGCAGCAGCAGTTCTCCTCCTCAGTTGGCATTAGCTCGCACCGATTGCACGTGCACCAGGTGGAGACGCCGTCCATGCGACATGGTCCAGGCTCTTCATCCGTTGACTGGTCCTCCCAACTGCCGTCCGAATCCCCATCGTTTTCGCGTGCTTGCCTTTCCAGTAGTTCCTCCTCGGTGTACTCGGGCTCGTACATATACGGCATTATTGTGGCCATTGTGCGGTAAAGATAGTAAAATAATTTACAGAGATGGTACAGGTGTTCACACGGGCTACAAGCGGCGAAGGTAGCTGACCAGAGCACTGAAACGAGTCACAGAATACTCAAAGTAACACAGAGAGAGGAATGGAATCGAAAATCTGCTGCTGTATGTTGTGAAACGGTCTGTTTATACTTATTGGGGAAAGAGGCGTCCTGCCATTTCCATGGCAACACGTCAATAGCTGAGGCGCAGCGATTGTTGACACGAGACGTGCTTGAAATGGGCAGTACGCGTCTGCTGATGTCAGGCTCAGGGGCGGGGGATTTGATTTAGTGCCGCAAAGGCAGGTGAGCCAGGTCGATGCGGCGGAATGATAGGAATATCACAAAATGGAGGCTGATTTCGAGTGCGATAATGGGCGAAAAGTCGGGTAAGGTCCATAGGAAAGTTTCCTACGATCTACCGATTTATGCTTACAAACACATGGCCGACCCGTAGGGACAATAAAAAAAAAGTCCCGGAACTATCCTTTAAGAAAAATGCACCGTGTGAATGGTGACCAGCATGCCAACAATCGTTTGACACCATCAAAGCTGTCAATGCCCCCTCGCTGCATCCTTTAATTTTGATTTTTGATTTTTTTCATTTCTTACGCGCACCAAACAGAGAACCTGCATTCAGGCGCAGATGTTAACTATATCACAGATAGCCGTAGGAACATGATTGCGGAAAGGGGTTCCCTTGTATTTAAATAGGAACCTTTTTAATCTTTTCCCAAAGATTTCCAGTGAAGGAGAGGCTCGAATGTTCCAGGGTAACTGATTCCAAATCTTTGGTCCGAAAACTGCAAACCTCCCGTCTCCTTTGTAAACTTTTGTGGTCCGAGGCACACATTAGGCGTTTGTCTTCAGAACTAATCTTTCTTGTTGAGTTATAGATACAGACTTTTGATGCAAGGTACCCGGGCACCAGACCATTAATGCTCCTGAATACTAGGCAGGCCGTCTTGAATTTAATACGATCTTCGACATGTAGCCAGTGCAAAGATCTGCGCAGGGCGGACACATGGTGCAGGTTCCCCAGGTGCCCGATGAGCCTAACAACGGCATTTTGTGCCTTCTGTAGTCTGCTGATCTGCTTGCCTGGTAACCCCGCTAAGAGGCTGTTACAGTAGTCTAAATGGGAGTTGGTTAATCCACCTACTACTATTGCCTGATCCTCTTTTGGGATAGAGGGGAGTAACATTTCTCAGTACTCACAGTGGATAGTAGACTGCTTTAACTCCAGCCCCTTTCATGCCAAACATGCACACGATCATAGACTGCTTTAACTCCAGCCCCTTTCATGCCAAACATGCGCACAATCATAGACTGCTTTAACTCCAGCCCCTTTCATACCAAGTGCACACGATCATAGACTACTTTAACTCTAGCCCCTTTCATGCCAAACATGCGCACGATCATAGAGTGCTTTAACTCCAGCCCCTTTCATGCCAAACATGCGCACGATCATAGACTGCTTTAACTCCAGCCCCGTTCATGCCAAACATGCATACGATCATGGACTGCTTTAACTTTATCCCCTTTCATGCCAAACATGCACACGATCATAGACTGCTTTAACTCCAGCCCCGTTCATGCCAAACATGCACACAATCATAGACTGCTTTAACTTTAGCCCCTTTCATGCCAAACATGCATACGATCATGGACTGCTTTAACTCCAGCCCCTTTCATGCCAAACATGCGCACGGTCATAGACTGCTTTAACTCCAGCCCCTTTCATGCCAAACATGCACACGATCATTATTACTGTTGCCAGTGCATAAGGATTGGGACACCATTATGCAATATGGGGAATGTGATTGCTCTATGTTTGTGTTTACCTGCTTAGCACTACAGGCAGCAGAAAAGGGGGTCTGGGTCATTATTTCAAAGAAACCTTTATTTAGGGTTCTTTTTTTATAGTAGAAAAAAATCACACAATTAATTAAAAAAGAACAGCACAAAGTCTAAATCCAATGGACAACAAACTCTTAGCACAGAAAAATGGAAGAATCAAGCAACATTTTTTTTAAAAAAAACTCTTATTATTAGTGATCAAGAGATACATAGCTCAGTTACATCACTACCCCAATGCAGAAACGTCAAATTAAATACATATCGTACAAACATCAGGGTCACACAGTATCATCTTCCTCTGGGATCATGTCGCACAAGTACATTCTGAATGGCCCCCATATGTCTTTGGGCCTACACATCGATGGACGTTTAATGACAAACTGCTCTTCAGCTTCTTTAACATATGTCAATTCCTTAAGAAACTGTTTCATAGTGGGCGGCCCACTACTCTTCCACTGTTGTAGAATGCATTTTTTAGCCACTGCACACGAAACATTAAACAGTCTTCTGGTTCTTTCGGAACATTTGCCTACGTCTCCAAACAAGTATTTCTGCGGGGTTAGTGCAGGGGGGACTTGTGTGATTTCCTCTAACATCTCTGCCACATCCTTCCAGAAACCCGCCACTATCGGACATCCCCAACACATATGAAATGCACCCGCCCCATCTGCCTTGCATTTGGGACATTCTCCCGTCACATCCGGTGCAAACTGTGCTATTTTGGCTGGAGTAAAGTGTAGTCTATGTACAATTTTGAACTGAATTAGACGAAGGCCTGCATTCAGGAAGACTCGTTTGGTGAGTGAACAGTACCTTTCCCAGGTCTGGTCGGATATATAGAGATCTGCAGATCCCTCTCCCATTTTACTTTAACCATGTTAGTCGAGGGGGAGTGTGTTTGGACCGCAGCATATAGTCCCGAAATCCCCAGCTTGTCATTAGATGTTGCCAACTGTACACAGGGATGAGTGGGGGGTTCCTCGGGAAAGGATGACCAGCGTCTCTGAAAGGCTGATCGCATTCGATGGTATTGAAGCACCCTAAGCAGACCCCTGCCAAAAGCTCTAGTAATTTCCTGCAGGGTCGCGAACCTCCCCTCAACAAATAGGTCACCCAGCTTCATCCCCTCATTGGGGTCCCAGGCCTCCCGCAAGCCACTGTCATGTGTAGGTGGTATGCCAGGGTAGTTCCAAAGGGGGGTCTCCGGGTTATATGGGGACTCAACACCCAGTTTTTTAAATATGGCTTTCCACGCACCAACTGTACAACTCACCGGGTTGAACTTGCATGTGTCATTATAGCATGTGTCAAATACCACAGACTTTATATTAGTATGGTGTGTGGTGAGCGTTTCTATCTCTACGTGTGGGGGACCAGTAGGTTCATCATACCAGTACCTTGAAAATTGGGCTTGGGCCATGTAATAGTATATCTCAAAATCAGGCGCGACTATACCTCCCGAGGAATATGGCTCAATCAGTTTTTCCCACCCTATTCTAGGGGTTTTTCAATTCTAAAGAAAGGTTGTCGCCATTGACCTAAGCCAATTGAAAAAGAGCCGGCCCGGCCATATGGGGATATTGACAAAAAGATATAGAAGCTTGGGTAAAACTATCATTTTAAGGACCGCTACTCTTCCATGCAGTGATATCGGGAGGCGGTCCCATAGTAGTAATTTAGTGCTCAGGGCTAGGAGTGTGTTTTCGTGGTTGTCCGTGTAAAGTGTGTGTTTATTCCTTGAGACCACAATTCCCAGGTATCGAATGCACTCTGCAGACCACTTGAGTCCGCATGTAGAGTTGGGACACATGGTTGTCGGTGTAAGTGGGAATACCTCGGACTTGGCCTTATTTATGGAGTATCCCGAGTGGGCAGTAAATTCTTGAATCTCAGTCATCAGGTGAGCGATATTGTTTTCAGGTTCACGAACATACAGAAGGGTGTCGTCCGCGTGTAAAGAGATCAGCTGGGAGGCCCCCCTTAAATTGATACCCTATCCGAGTGTCTGAGCCTGATCGAAATCGCCATAGGTTCTATTGTCAGTGCGAACAATATGGGTGAGAACGGGCAACCTTGCCTGGTGCCTCTCCCCAGCAGGAACAGATCAGAGATAGTTCGATTGGTCAGCACTCGTGCCCCAGGTTCCGTGTATAGCTATGCAATGAAATGGGGACCGATACCAAACGCCTCCAGCACCGCAACAAATAGGCCCATGACACCGAATCGAAGGCCTTTTCGGTGTCTAGGGATATGGCCACTGCTTTCCTCTCCGGATCTATCTGAGCCATGATCCCAAAGAGTCTGCGGAGGTTGAGGGCCGTGGACCTGTTTGGGATAAATCCGTTCTGATCAGGGTGAACCAGGTTCGGGACCTCAGGCAGAAGCCTGTTGGCCAACACCTTGGCAAATATCTTGGCATCTGTGTTTATTAAGGAGAGCGGCCTGTAGGATGAAATGTCCTGTGGCGGACGCCGGGGTTTAGGGAGCACAGTTATGTTGGCCTCCCTCATTGTAGAGGCAAAGGTGTTGCTCTGTAGTGATTCGTCCCACACCTGCAACAGCACAGGGACTAGTTCTTCGTGGAATTCCTTGTAGAATTCCGCCCCTATTCCATCTGATCGTGGGGCTTTATTGGATGCCAAGTCTTTAATCGCCTCGGCGATTTCCTCAGCTGTAACCGGCTGGTCCATGGCCAGTCGTGCCTCATCGGTGAGTGTAGGCAACCTCAATGATCCCAGGTATGTCTTAATTTCGGTGGTTGTTTTGGTATCCTTGTTACTGTATAATTGCTGATAGAATTTAGCAAACTCAATATTAATTTCCTGTTCCCCCAAAAGGACCTCCCCCTGTGGAGTCTGTATGCTAGTGATCTGGCTGGCATGTCTATCCTGTTTCAAGAGAGTAGACAGCGTCCTACCAGCCTTGTTGCCCTCAACATATCTACGGGTGCGAATCGGGGCAGCCATGTATTGCACCTCCCTAGTGGCCAGCCTACCATATTTTTTGCAAATGTGTCTGTATCTCGGCCAATGTTGCCTTGTCTTGTGTCAGAGTGTAAGACCCTTCCAATTCCCCAAGTTTGAGTTCAGTTTGGGTTAGTTCGGCTCGGACCCCTTTAAGGAGTCCCACTGATTTGGACAACAGGGTTCCCCTCAGCCACACTTTCAAGGATTCCCATACCGTTGAGTATCTGTCAACAGAGCCTATGTTTCTGTCTAGGAACTCTGCAATCTCAATGTGCAATCCTTCCACGACCCCGGCATCACAGAGCAACCCTCCCGGCATTCTCCATCTTTTGACAGGTCTGGGGGAGTCACGAAAGTCGATCTCAATCACAATCGGGGAATGATCAGACAGCGTGCAGGGCAATATCTCACATGTCTGACCGCAGTAAGTGCAGCGGGGGAGACAAACCAGTAGTCAATTCTAGACTGCGAATCATGCATGGACGAGTAGTATGTGTATCCTCTACTTTCCGGGTAGAGCACCCGCCAGGCATCTTCAAGGGAGAGTTGAGATAGGATATTGTGCAAGGTAAGAACAGTTTTGCTGGATGGCCTTACAATCGTACTGGACCTGTCTAACCTGGGGTTGAGAGCAACATTAAAATCCCCCCCCCAAATTATGGTGTACACTTCAATGGAAGTGACTATCTGATATACATCGGTATAAAAGGCTGGGTCGTCTATGTTAGGACAATACGTGTTAACCAGTAACACTTGTCGACCAATGATTACACCCCACACAATGACATACCTGCCAAGGGGGTCGATTTTTTGGCCTTCCAGTGTGAATCCCACACCTAGGTGTATTAAGGTGACGACCCCTCTGGACTAGGATGAGTAATTTGTATAGTTCCTTGTTTTACCCCAACCAGCATTATCCATTCATTAGTATTATCCATGGCATGCGTTTCTTGTAACATGACAATCTGGACACCATGTCTGGTAATGTAGTTCGCCACCTTCCTAATTTTAGATCGATTGTTTAGGCCCCTAACATTCCATGACAGTAGCTTCATTTTCAGACCGCAACCAACAGTTACAGAGAAGTGATCGGATAATGTCATACATTGTGGCAATGCACCTCATGTGGAACATGCACTGCGTCAGCACCTCAGAGATCACTTGATTAACCGTTATCCAACAGCCGGGTTCTCCCCTTCTCTTACCCAGACTGGGTTTTGTAACATGAAACCCACTGCCCGCTTCAAACTGCAGGGCTGCATAGCGACAACAACCCACTGGATTCCCCTCAACCAGCCCCCCTCCCTCAATGTCTCCCCCAACTTGACGATGTTCCCACAGCAACTTGTGGAGCATCCGAGGGGTGGTCATGTTGCCTCACATGGCCACCAACTCCGTCTAGCCAGCGCCCCACCTGTTCATAAGATTGTGAGGCTGCCTGTAGTACTAAATAAACACAGGCTAGAAATGAGAGATTTCAGAGAGGTTCGGACAGGTCCATGCAACCTTACACCTCAATCATTTGGACGGGGTCTGTTGTTCTGAGCGGGTCTGTCTCCTCTGGGAGGCAGGGGTATAGAGGATTCTATGTAAGCCAGGGCTTCGGCGGGGTTTTCAAAAAAGTGAGCTCTCCTACCATGCTGAATCCTCATTTTTGCTGGGAATATTAGGGCATACATGATTTAGCGTGCTTTCAAGTGTTTCTTTACAGGTTCGTATGATCGTCTGCTCGCTTGAACCGCAGCTGAGAAGTCTGGATAGATATGTATACGGTTATCCTCAAATTGAAGCATTGTAGTCAGTAGTAGAGACAGGAACAATATACTAAAAGAACAAAACACTTAACACAGTTAAAACCCTAAAAACAGCATAAAACTCTTAAAATTGTAAATGCGTATTTTGTGGGCTAAAGTGCCACCATATATGTAAATCAGTGTTCTAGTAAAAGTCACTAGCAGCAGAGAGTAGAATCCATCCAATTTAGGAGATGCATCTGTTATTCTATTGGGTTTAAAATGCTTCAAGGAAACAGTGATCAATGTTGGGCTCCACGTTCTGCACAATATGGTCTTCCTCGTGCACCGTTCACCACACACAATACATATCTTTAATGTGATCTGGTCTTGCATCTCAACGCATAGCACAGAGAATATAATCTACGTGCTCTAAATTAAGAGTTCAGTATGGGATCGAGGCAGAAAAATTGAGCTGTCTCGAGTCCCAATGCGTACCTCGCCCTCGAAGTTAAGTGTTCAATATATTTTTAAAGCAGGTTTGTAGAGCAGTCGCCAGGTGCTTCCAGATGGGCTCCGGCAGGCTATGGTTCTCCGTATAGGATGGAAACCACACTCCCGCACACACTCCTGCGTTGGATTATCCGAAAGAAAAAGGAGGAGGGGGAGGTTTTGACTTACAATTTGCGGTTTCCAGTTCTCAGTGTGTGTAACGCCCACAGATGTTAGGGATGATAGTAGCAGCTCTCCGAGTCCCTCCAAAAGCCGCCAGGAGCAGCCCAGCTCACCAGCGCAGACTGCAACGACTGCAGTCAACTCTCCACGACTCTGCTGTGCTCCGCTATGGCAATGGGTTTTGTAGCAGGTCTCCACCTCCAGCAATAGAAAGAATAGGCAGATCAGGCAGGTCAGTGACGACTGAAGTCAACTTTCCATAACTCCGCTCCTCTATGGCAAGGGTTTTATAGCAGGTCTCCGCCTCCAGCAATAGAAAGAATAGACAGACCAGACAGGTCAGTGACTGCGACGACCGCAGTCAACTCGCCACAACTCTGCTCCGCTCTGTTATGGCAAGGGGTTTTGTAGTAGGTCTCCGCCTCCAGCAATAGAAAGAATAGACAGACCAGGCAGGTCAGTGACTGCGACAACTGCAGTCAACTCTCCAATTTTAAATATACAACAAAAAGCACGGACAAGAAAGAGGAAGAAGATGAGGACTTTTAGGTGGCGCTATGTGAGCTCCAAATCAGCTCTATGAGCTGTAAGCAAGGCTCAGGTATTTAAAAAAAAGTGGGGTACTCTAACCTACGAAATTGGAAGTGGCATCACGTGAATTGAACATATGCTGAAATGAAACATGCACATTTCACATCATTTGTCTTTTCCAACTAGGAAAAGTGTACAAGCCATATAAGCATTTGCCAAAATAACATATTTTCCTATAACATTGCTGCCTAAGTATAAAGGTTGTCTTGTATGTATAAGAATCGGCCACATAACCTGTGGGTCTGATTGTCAATATAAAACAATGTACTACTATGTAAAATAATATTTCTGTGGCATTGTCGCTTAGTGTCTGGCTTCACATTCATGTGGCTTGGTTAGAATCCCAGCCGTGTGCTGAAAGACAGTATGATTGTTTTTTAAATAACACTTTAATACAATTGAAAAATACACTTTCCTCTGAAATGGCCGCTGAGGATCTTCACTGTTTGACATCCTGCTCCCTGTGTCAGATCTCCAGGGAGAGACAGCAAGGGATGGACTGAGCAGCCCAGGTTTAATTCCTTGAGGCTTTTTTGAAGATTGCTGAACACCAGGTCCTGCCCTTTGACATGGAAAGCCATATATTATACACTATCATAGAGCATCCTGTTCCCTGTTGCAGAGGGCAGGGCACGGTGTCCGGTCATCGACGAAGCCACGCCCAGCTCGCAGCAAGCCACGCCCACCCGTTACATCGAGGGCAGATCTACTAAGTCAGGGGTGCACAACTGATTTTGACAGAGGGCCGAAAGTACCTTACATGAGGGCTATAGTGGGCCGAAAAGTAAATGTGGGCGGGGCGGTAGGCGGGGCGTGGCTGGAGGCTTTTTAAACCCCAAATTTGTACTAAACACATGGAAAAAGAATGTTTTTGAGGGGTAATGATTTTTATTTGCATTTCAAACTTACATTTTGTACTACACATTTTCCATTGTTATAATTTATTTCTATTTAGTTATTGTATCTCGCCTGTTTAATTAACTTATATATATTGTATTGACCCTAGATACACTATGCCCCATGGCCCCCTCACCCCAACCAAACACTATGCCCCATGTCCCTCACCCCCAACCAAACACTATGCCCCATGGCCCCCTCACCCCAACCAAATACTATGCCCCATGTCCCTCACCCCCAACCAAACACTATGCCCCATGTCCCTCACCCCCAACCAAACATTATGCCCCATGGCCCCCTCACCCCAACCAAACACTATGCCCCATGCCCCTCACCCCCAACCAAACACTATGCCCCATGTCCCTCACCCCCAACCAAACACTATGCCCCATGGCCTCCTCACCCTCAACCAAACACTATGCCCCATGGCCCCCTCACCCCAACCAAACACTATGCCCCATGGCCCCCTCACCCCCAACCAAACACTATGCCCCATGGCCCCCTCACCCCCAACCAAACACTATGGCCCATGTCCCTCACCCCCAACCAAACACTATGCCCCATGGCCCCCTCACCCCAACCAAAAACTATGCCACATGGCCCCCTCACCCCCAACCAAACACTATGCCCCATGTCCCTCACCCCCAAGCAAACACTATGCCCCATGTCCCTCACCCCCAACCAAACACTATGCCCCATGGCCCCCTCTCCCCCAACCAAACACTATGCCCCAAGGCCCCCTCACCCCCAACCAAACAGTATGCTCCATGGCCTCCTCACCCCCAACCAAACACTATGCCCCATGGCCCCCTCACCCCCAACCAAACCCCCCAACTCAGCACACACACACAAACATGCACCCATACAGACCCGAACCCCCACCCCCCAACTCAGCGCACACACACAAACATGCACCCATACAGACCCGAACCCCCCACCCCCCAACTCAGCACACACACAAACATGCGACCATACAGACCCGAACCCCCCACCCCCCAAATCAGCACACACACAAACATGCACCCATACAGACCCGAACCCCCACCCCCCAAATCAGCACACACACAAACATGCACCCATACAGACCCGAACCCCCCACCCCCCCAACTCCAAACCCCCACCCCCAACTCAGCACACACACACTCAAGCATGCACCCATACAGACCAGAACCCCCACCCCCCCAACTCAGCACACACACAATCATGCACCCATACAGACCCGAACCCCCCACCCCCCCAAATCAGCAAACTCTCAAACAAGCACCCATACAGACCCGAACCCCCACCCCCAACTCAGCACACAAAAAACATTCAAATCAAAACATTCATACACATCCGACACACATCCGACACACCCCCCCACCCCCGCATCTCAACATACACACAAAATACATTCAAACACAAACATTCATACACATCCGACACACACCCCCCACCCCCGCATCTCAACATACACACAAAATACATTCAAACACAAACATTCATACACATCCGACTCACCCCCCACCCCCGCATCTCAATTTACACACAAAATACATTCAAATACAAACATTCATACACATCCGACACACCCCCCACCCCCGCATCTCAACATACACACAAAATACATTCAAACACAAACATTCATACACATCCGACACACCCCCCCACCCCCGCATCTCAACATACACACAAAATACATTCAAACACAAACATTCATACACATCCGACACACCCCCCCACCCCCGCATCTCAACATACACACAAAATACATTCAAATACAAACATTCATACACATCCGACACACACCCCCCCGCAACATACACACACAAACATAAAGCAAAACAAACCCGACACACAAACACAAACAGACCACTTACCGGAGACGTGCTGGAAGGCAGGCAGGTAAGCGGCAGGTAAGCTGGAACACTGGAATCGCACTACGACTGGCGTGGTCCAAGGCTGAAATGCCTTCCGGCATCAAGCCTTATGGACCACGCCAGCCGTAGTGCTGGCCCTCCATTGGTGCAGCACACACGCATTACGTGGCTCGTAGGAGCGACGTGATGCGTGTGTGTGCTGAGCCAATGAGGGCCAGTGTTTTCACCGGCCCGGAAGACAACAAAGACTTTCCTAATGGAGGGCGGCCGCACGCCGCCCTCCATTAGGAAAGTCTTTGTGCCTCGCGGGCCGGTCAAAAGGGCATGGCGGGCCGCAACTGGCCCGCGGGCCGTATGTTGTGCACCCATGTACTAAGTGGACGTGTCCCGAAGATTGCTGAACACTAACTCCTGCAGTCTGCCAAGAGGAGCGGAATATTAAACAACACCGGCCTCAAAGCCCTGCCCACATTTTAGAAGCCCCTCCCCCTTGATACACCCCAGGCCTGGGTTTGAAAACTAATACAATACCAAGGGGAGAGAAAAAATCATCATTGCAGTTTTTTTAATGTACTTATTTTGCTTCTTCGATTCCATCTGCACCCAATGCGTATGGTTACAGGGGCTTGGGAGCATTTACCGGAAGAAGAGAGGAAGTGCAGAATATGTATTTCTTCGCTTGAGAGGAACAGACACTCACTCGTGCAATGTTTAATCTTGCTCCCGTTATTTGAATCCAGTACTTGCTTGTGAGCAGTATTAACAATGTAGCGGAGGATCCGTTTTCGTATACTGTGATAGGTGCTTCCTCTAATGTGATATTAAATGTCATATATAATGTATGGAAACATGTATGGAAAATGATTATAGGATATGTGGTGATATGAATTAATGTGCTCGATATAATACTCATTTTACAATGTAGTACTTTTATTGGAATGTGATATATTTTAATTGTGTTTTATTGTGTTGCTTAATTATATGGAGTGTTTTCATATGTGTTAAGGTTTATATGTTTAAACCAGATACACTTAAAATATATATATATATATATATATATATTACTTTTTAAAAACCAGTCTCCAATATTAAAATAAAATAATTGTGTAGGGCTGAAGATGTAATTTCGCAAAATTCTATGCCATAACTTTTTTGATCTTGGAAAGGTGAAAAGTGAAATAAATCTAATCCAAGGCTGAAGGTAAGGTCAATACTCTTTATTTGCACATAAGATCTGTCATGGCAGCACTCCAAATTCCACACCCTACCATCATTAGACTCCACTTTCCACCCAGCCCAGTCATAACACGTCTCCCTTCCTTCCTCACTCATCGCTCCTCACACCACCACCTCTCTTCACTTTTGCCACGCTTCCTGTATTCCATATTTGCCCACTTTTTACTCTCACGGCACCCCTCATCACCTTATCATTCTGCAGAGGTTCACTGAACAACCTGTCACCTTTTCTTCTAACCACATACTTCTTAATCCTTACCCAGTCTCCCACTTCAGCTACAGTGGGCTTGCACCCCCTCTTCTTATTCACTCTCCTCAACCATTTCTCTTTCTTGCAGTCCACATTCCTTCTCACCTCCTCCACCACACAGTCAGCCTCTCTCACATTTCCCAACCACAGTGGTGATATCCTTGTATTCCTTTTACTACCTCTCATCATCACAAAAGGGCTTACCCCAGTCACTGCAGGCAGCAGCATTCTGAGCATAGATTTGCTCTCTTACCGCCTCCCTTCTATTTCCCTCACAGACTCCAGCTGTCCGTATTTCATCCATTGTCGTCCTGTTTACCTTCTCATCAGCCCCATTAGTCTGTGGATGATACAGAGCAGTTATTTTGTGAACAGTTCCACATTCCTTCAAATATTCTCCAAAAGCCTTTCCCACTAATTGACTTCCATTATCAGTTCAAATACTTCCCGGGTATACCTCCCTTTCAAAAGTCTCATCCCGGAAATCCATTGCCTAACTGCATTTGCTTCACTCACCACTTTGAATTCCACCCATCTGGACAATAAATCTATCACAACCATGATAAATCTCTCATGGTTCCCACCAACATCCACAGAACCTAACACATCAATAGCTAACTCATGACTCTTTCTTCTCTCCTCTCATACAGGTGTGACATAACTGGCATCTATGGGAATCACTGACTTCCTCGAGTATCACATTGCCTTAGCGCCTTAGCCAAATCAATCTCCTTCTTCGTGGCCTCAAACTCCTTCTCAGCCTTATCATTCCGCACAAAATCCACGCCCTTTTTTAACTGTTTCCTCATTTCCCCTAACTTGTCATCTGCTGCCTGTTAAGTGCCACCTACATCCCAATTTAATAGACGCGCTTAAGCTCAACGTTATCCATTGTGGGGACATCTGTGGGCTGTTATGTGAACTGCAGTCTTCAATCTCCAGGTAATTCTACACATTTTACCTCCTCTGCACGATATTGAGGACTGATGGGCATTATGCTATTACTGTGCTGCTAGTCACTGGAGTTGGGTTTTCAGGAACAAAAAAGAGACCATCAAATGCAAAGACTGGATGAGCTTCCGAAACAGAAAGACAATAGATGTGGGAGTGGGTTGGGCAGAGAAGAGTGACAATTCAAAAAGAGACTGTGGAGAAGGTGAGAGGTTAAACACTTTGGAGGAAGGAGAGACAAGGTAAAGGAGGTGGTGTATACCAGCTCCTTGGAAGGACCGTGGAGGACCTTGTATCCCCCCCCATGCCTATAGACTTAATGCAACACTCTCTGGATACTCTAGAGTTCATAGAGGAACACCTTAGGAATCGGGTGCCACTTGACCTTGACATACAGGTATATACTTCTCCTTGGCTTCAGCTCTTCTTCGCAGAAACTGTGAATGTTGTTGCGTCACGCAGGTCTCTAGGCTCATCACGTTCGTCTGTGTTGACCATTTTTATCAGTCCGGCAGGCTTACAGTTCTTTGCCATTTGCCTTCAGTTGTCCTCCCAACTTTGCCAGATCTTGACCGCCTTCTCTGGGCACCCCCTTGTGGTATATACTCTCCTCTCCATTGGTATGCACATGTCTACATCCGTTACCCATTTCTCATATTGTGGGGTTGAGGCCGAGCCCCATAGTTGAGCTATGTTCCTTTTTGCAATGCCAGTGGCCGTTGCAAACATGAGTTTTTTGAATCTGGATAACTCTTTTTCTTCATCTATCCCCAGTATTAGCAGTTTGGGGTCCATTGGTATCTCTCGGCCAGTTACTGTCGCTAGTCTTCCACAGCATTTTTGCCAGAATATTTGGATTTGTGGGCATTGCCATATTATATGGAAAAAGGTCCCTGTTGTTTGATGACATCGTAGGCAGTTGGGGTCTGTTGCTCTTCCCCATTGGTGCAGGGCCTCCCTGGGGTAGTATACCCTGTGCAGGATTTTCAGTTGGATCAATCTGATTCTAGCTGAGATCGCAGTTTCCCTGGGATATATAAGAGCTGTAGTCCACTCCTCTGGCTGAATTTGCCCCACGTCCTTTTCCCAATTTTCTTTCAGACCTGCGAGTTCTGTTGTAGCAAATGAGTTAATTGCGTTGTACATTGTGGAGGTTATTTTGTGAGCAATTCTCTCTATCACAATGTTTCGTTCAATTGGAGTACACTCAGGGATATTGTGGAGGTCTAACTCGCTTGTGGTGAGTGCGTGTCTCAGTTGGCTATATTGGAAGTGTTCTGTAGCGGGGAGGTCGTACTCGTCCCTCAGAGCTTGGAACGGCTTTAATTCTCCATTCTCAATCATTTCTTCTAGTTTCCCTATCCCAGCTTCTTCCCAGGCTGGCCATTTGGGGAGTCCTCTAAGTTCTGGCTGATGCTTATTATGCCACAGGGGTTGTTTCAGTGTGACCTTCCCCTCCCATCCTAGGTATCTATGTACGTCTATCCAGATCCGAGTTCTCTGTGCAGCTATCGTGGGTGAGAACGGGCGAGGTTGTTTTTGATAAAGTCTTTCTAATGGCGTAGTTCCCTGCTCAACCTGCGTGTCTGCTCTGTTGTGTGGTAGCGTTGGGTCATTGTGTAGGGTGTCATTTACCACTGACATTTGGGCTGCCCAGTAGTATGTCTGTAGGTGTGGGAGGCTAATCCCTCCCTCCCATACGGAGCGCTGTAGAGTTTTAAGTGCGATCCGCGGGTGCCCTCCATTCCACAGGAACTTCCTAAGTGTCTCATCTAGTTTACGAAATTCTAATTTCGGTATATATATGGTTGCATTCTGCAGGATGTATAGGATCCTGGGTAGGGCTAGCATTTTAAAAAGGGCTGCCCGTCCGTGTTTCACATCATCAATGGATCTATCTCTTATTGGATGGAGGTTTTTCTCTACATATTGCGTTAGATCTGTCGTGATCTGTACCCCAAGGTATCTAAACTGTTCCTGCACAATCGTGAATGGACAGTTAAGCAGAGCCTCTGCTTCTAGTCCTTTGATCGGAAACAATAGGGATTTGGTGTAATTGACTCTCAGTCCGCTAAAGGACCCGTAAGTGTTTAGTATGTTCGTGACTATGGGGCAAGCGACTACTGGGTCGCTTAGGTAGATCAGGAGGTCATCCGCATGCAGGGAGACTTTGTCCTCCCAGTCCTGTGCCCAATGAAATCCCTTCCAGGCCTGTGACTCTCTCAGCATTATCGCTAATGGTTCGATTGCCAGTGCGAATAGCATCGCCGAAAGGGGGCATCCCTGTCTGGTTCCCTTCCAAAGCTTTATTCTGCGTGAGGACCAGCCATTTATTCTAATTTCTGCTGACGGTGCATTGTATAGGAGTTTGACCCAGTCTATGTAGTGGTTCCCAAATCCCATTTTACCCATTATGTGCCATAGGGCCTCCCAGTGGACCGAATCAAAAGCTTTCTCGAAGTCAATAGTGAGGAGTGCTAATGGGTCTTGTAGGGATGATGCTTTTTCGATGGTGGCTTGGAGTCTATGAATGTTCATTCGCGTGGATCTTTGTGGCATGAAGCCGCGTTGGTCTGCGTTTACCAAAAAGGGTATCACTGTCTGAAGTCTGTTGGCCAGTATTTTGGCCAGAATCTTGACTTCTGTGTTTATGAGCGAGATTGGTCGGTAGGAACTGCATGCATCCGGTGGTTTGCCTTCCTTGTGTATCGCCACTATGGCAGCTTCTCTGAGGTCTGGTGGGAGGATTCCTTTTTCCTTTGCGCTTAAGAACATTTTTAGCATGTGGGGTGCCACTTCTTCAGTGGCGATTTTCTTCCAGACCTCAAATGGAAAACCATTGGGGCCTGGGGTTTTCCCATCCTGTAGCTGCGAGATGGCTGTGGCGAGTTCCTCTACAGTTATTTCGGCTTCGAGTTGCATCTTTTGTGTTTCATTTATTGTTGGGATGGGTAATGAATGCAGTATGCTGGGATCCGTTGGTGTCATAGGCGGGGTGTATAGGGTTTCATAGTAGGTTGCGAATGCTTCTGCAATTTCTGGGTCAGTTGAGGCCCATTCAGTGTTTGTGTTGCTTATGCAGCGCACTTGGCATTGTCCCTCTTCTCTCTTCTACAGCCAGGCCAGCATCTTGCTGGCTTTATCACCTGTCTCATAGAGCCTGGCGCACATGGTTCTGTGCGCCTGTTTCGCACATGTCAGGGCCACATTGTGTAGTTTCTTTTGTGCTATTTGGAGGGATGTGTTGTCTATCTCTGCTCCTGTTCTTTTGAATTTTGTCTCAGCGCGCTTCACCTCTGCTTCTGCCTCTTCAACATCTATTTTATGCGCCTTCTTATGTGCAGTTGTCCAGCTCAGTATTTCACCTCTTAGAGTCGCCTTGTATGCTTCCCATACTATCTCCTTGTCGGCTACTGAGTCTTGGTTCAGTTCGAAATAGTTTACAGTTGCTTCCCGGATTTTCTCCGTTAGTTCCGGGAATCCTAGGTAGTATGCATTTAGACGCCATCTCGGTGGAGGCTGGGGTCTCTCTGTTTCCAGCAGTATCGTGAGTGGTGAGTGATCCGATATACCGCGGGGGTGTAGAGTTGCATCCGTTACTTTGTATATAATGTCGCCGGGGAGGAAGAAGTAGTCCAGTCTGGACATCGACGCATGCGCGCCCGAATGAAACGAAAACTGTCTTTCCGTTGGATGCAGATCTCTCCAAGCGTCCTTTAGGCCCAGTGCTGATGTGAAGGTGGCAAGTTTGGTTGGTATCGACGGGTTTCTCCCTCCTATATGCGTTCGATCATCTGTGATGCTCACCACTTCATTGAAGTCTCCGCCTATCACCAATATGTCTGCCGGGTTATTGGCTATGAGCGAAGTGATTTCTTCTAGCAAGGTTGTCATGAGTGCTGGGGGCGAGTATATCGCTATTAAGGTTAGGGTTTGATTCCACAATGTGCCCTGCATGAAAACAAATCTGCCGCTTGGGTCTTGGATTACGTTGGCTATGTCGATCGGGATTCTTTTGTTTATCAGGATTAGTACTCCTCTCGAGCCCATGGAGAAGCCTGCGTGGATTGCCGCCCTGTACTTAGTTCTCTTGAAGAAGTGGCATTCAGTGCCTGCCAGGTGCGTTTCGGTGAGCAGCACTATGTCTGGATCATGACGATTCATGTATTGTGTTACCAGTCTTCGCTTTATACTGTTTCCCAGGCCATTTACGTTCCATGTCATGAGAGCGAGTTTCTTTCGATTATTGCTAGTTGTGGTCATTGGTCGTTGGATTTAGTTTTGTGTGAGGATCGCCATCTCTTACGGTCTTCATATGTTCTCAGTTGGTTGTGCTCTTGCTGCACCAAGTGTCACTTAGATACCTGTATAACACCCATCCCCCCCTCCCCATACTCCTTCCCAAACTGAAGCATCTGTCGCCCATTTGAACAAACGTTTAACTGGTTGAACTGATTCTACGTGCTAGAGTCTCTGTGGTATTAGGAATACCTCAGTATGTAGTTCGTGTTTTATCGGGGGGTTGTGCCGTGCCAGACTGTGGGCCGCCAGCATTCCTTTTGCAGGTTTCTGCAGTTGTTAGATGATTGTCCCTTTCTCTCGTTTCGTGTTGGTTCTCATTTGACTTTTTTGTTTTTATTCTCCTTGTTCTTGTGGAATCACTTCCATGTCTTGGTGAGGTAGCTCTTGGGGGGGCTCATTCAGCCTTGGTCTGTTTCCTTTCATTTCTCGTCTTTTGCGAGGGCCCCAGTCTCCTTTCAGGTTGGTCTCTGCCCAGGTGCATGCCTCCTTGGGATCTGTGAATTGTGTCGTCGTACCGTTGTGGTATATCTTCAGTTGTGCTAGGAACAGGAGACCGTATTTCACATTCATTGATTGTAGGCGTTTTTTGAGGGGGTCAAAGGATTGCCTCAATTTTTGCACTTCTCTAGTGAAGTCTGGGAAAAAGCCTATCCTGGACCCATTGTACGTTATTTCACCCTTTGTCCTTGCCATATGTAACACCGCATCTCGGTCTCTATAGTTTAGGATTTTTGCTACCACTGTTCGCGGTGGTCCGCCAGGCACTGGTCTGCCTGATGGAACTCGGTGTGCCCTTTCTATCGAGAAGAGTTTCGATAGGGTCTTGGGAGCAAATAGATCAGTGATCCATTGCTCTAGGAACAACTCCATACTTTCCCCCTCAGTTTTCTCAGGCAGGCCGAGAATGCGGATGTTGTTTCTTCTCAATCTGCCCTCTCCCTCCTCCACCCTGTTCTCCAATATTTTGATACGTTCTAGTGCTCTGTTCATTTGCCGGGCCACGTTTCTCAGTTCATCCTCTGCGACAGATATCTGAGTCTCAGCCTCGCCGGTGCGGGACGAGAGCTTCTGGAGGTCGTGGCGCAATAGGGAGACTTCTGTTGAGATGCCATCCATTTTCACTTCCACAGAGGATCGCGAGTTGGAGATGGCATTCATCACATCTCGTAGGGAGATGTTGTCTTCAGGACTCTGAAAGTCTTCAGACCTGCCTGGTTCCGTCATCAGAGACAAGGTGGCAGTTGTATATTGTTCCATCATGCTTTGGTTGGTCGTCCTTCTGGTCTTATCTTTGCCCATTGCAGCAGATGCTTGAGACGTGGTGTTGCTGTATCTGTCGCAGGCTTCCTTGCTAGGAATCGCCGGGTGGGGGTGATTGTTCTATGTATCCTGTGTCTTATGCTGGGAGCAGTATCCTGACTATGCCTCTCGTCGTCGTGGGTCGCTGTTTGGTCAGCTCGGTCCACTCCCTAGTTGTTCCCCTGCAGGTGCCGTTGTAGTGTGCTGCGCACAAAGTGAGGAGTCAGTATGTGCGGGCTAACCACGTGGATTGTCCAGTTTCCCCTCAGTGGGTGTGGGGATTATTGTCTCGTATGTTTGAGTACTACTTCGGAGTAAGCTGTCTCCCTGTTTTCTTTTAGTGTGGAAGATTCCCGTTTCTTGTTGGGATCTCGTGCAGGGTGTCTGCTGCTCGATGGTTCAGCCAGACCCCGTCAATCACTCTCTCGGAGCAGAGGCCAATTCTGATTTCCTGCTTGCTAGGCCAGGATGACTAGTGGTCCCGGTGGGGGTGGGGTGGGGGAATACTTTCTCCACCTTTTGCAGTATGGTGCTTTCGGTCCAATGCAGGGCAGCAGGGTCCCACCTCCCCCTCTCTAGGAAGATACTCTTGAATGAAGACATGCACCTGTTTTTTTTTAATGAAAGCTTCGTTCGTCTCTCTGTTCATTTCTCTCCTGCACTCATTGTTCCTCCAGTCCTAACCTTCACATTCCCTGTGATGATGTCATTGATGCTTTTCGCATGCGTTGCTATCAGTATAGTGACCTCTAGCCCTCCGATTATCACTTATGCTCCCATAATTTACTGATAACCTTCATTACTCCTCTCCCTACTTTTACATGTCACAGGACTTGCGTTTGAGACCCCACCTCCATTCCAGGAACCTTCATTTTCTTTGTTTTACCTTCTGATGTTATAGTACCACCTACTTGCCCTTAACCACTTAGTTACAAGATTTACAAGCCGTATCCTGGGCCTCCCACACCCAGGGTGGGAGAGTAGTGTCATCAGTACTGTGACGGGAAAGAGCAGGACTAGGTATAATGAAGATTACTGGTAAGTAATTGGAGCATTACCTCTGCATCCCTCTTCCTCTTCCCAATAATTACCTTTGTGGTGCACCAAAGCCTATGGGCCTCATTACGACCCTGGCGGTAAGGGGTTTACGCCAGCGTTAGCTGCGCCGACCCCTTACCGCCAATTACGAGGTCCCTTAGCGCCATGGCGCTTTTAACACCTGCTTTTAGCAGGTGTTAAAATCCATGGCGCTAAGGGACCATGGAGTTAATTACGCCACCGTAATTTACGGTGGCGTAATTAACGCCTTCCCCACTCCCATTATGCCCTATGGGGCAAAAATGGGAATGGGGAAGGGTAAATGGGGATTGGGGACTTACCGCCCCGCCGACCTCGGAATGGGGCGTTTACGCCATGGTGGTAAAGTCACGGCCCAGGCGGTAACTTACCGCCTGGGTCGTAATGAGGCCCTATGTGTTTTACAAAGGTAGCGGGCGCCCCTCTCTCGCAAGAACAGACATGATAACCTGTTCAGTGGTTATTAACCACTTGAGAGTTCGCAGCCACTGCTTTTACTCACTGTGCCTTTCACAGATGGGAAATATCCATTTGCATATCAGTCTTTGTCCTGCCCCGGGGCAGTCCAGCAGCGAAATACAATGGCAATTCCAATCTGAACGAGAGTACCACCAGCAACCCCATACACGTGTTTCACCCTTGTTGGGGATCATCAGTGAGGTGAAGCTGATGCCTCTCTAAGCACAGTGAGAGGGAGACCACGTCTGGTTGCCCCCAGGAGACCTAGGGTTACCAATCCCAGGTTCCGTAACAAATAGTTTTACAAAGGTAGCGGGCGCCCCTCTCTCGCAAGAACAGACATGATAACCTGTTCAGTGGTTATTAACCACTTGAGAGTTCGCAGCCACTGCTTTTACTCACTGTGCCTTTCACAGATGGGAAATATCCATTTGCATATCAGTCTTTGTCCTGCCCCGGGGCAGTCCAGCACCGAAATACAATGGCAATTCCAATCTGAACGAGAGTACCACCAGCAACCCCATACACGTGTTTCACCCTTGTTGGGGATCATCAGTGAGGTGAAGCTGATGCTTCTCTAAGCACAGTGAGAGGGAGACCACGTCTGGTTGCCCCCAGGAGACCTAGGGTTACCAATCCCAGGTTCCTTAACAAATAGTTTTACAAAGGTAGCGGGCGCCCCTCTCTCGCAAGAACAGAGAGGCATCAGCTTCACCTCACTGATGATCCCCAACAAGGGTGAAACACGTGTATGGGGTTGCTGGTGGTACTCTCGTTCAGATTGGAATTGCCATTGTATTTCGGTGCTGGACTGCCCCTGGGCGGGACAAAGACTGATATGCAAATGGATATTTCCCATCTGTGAAAGGCACAGTGAGTAAAAGCAGTGGCTGCGAACTCTCAAGTGGTTAATAACCACCGAACAGGTTATCATGTCTGTTCTTGCGAGAGAGGGGCGCCCGCTACCTTTGTAAAGCCTATGTGTGTCGACAGGTTCCAATGAGACACACCCAAGCCCTGAATGCTGCTACATCCCATCACCACTTTATTTCCACACAAAGGGCCTCATCACGAGTTTGGCGGTAACCCTTAAATGCGGCGGTAGCGCTATTACTGCTGCATTTAAGGGTCCGCCATAGCACGGCTTCAGCTGATTTCCCCCCAGCTCTTAGCAGGAAATCCGCCGGCGGTAAGAGCGTGAAATTTCCCCATTGAGCCCAATAGCGCCGGCGTTACCGCCCAACTCGTGATGAGGCCCAAAATCAAACTGTGCTAGCAGAAATTACAGCAAACCCAAAGGTCCCATGCCATGTTTATCCATGTTTACTCTATAATGTAAGTTCCATTGTTTTCTTGATTGCTTTTCTCTTTCTCCTGGACCTGCACTCTGCGCTAGAGGAGTCTTCAGTAGCTTCCAAGTGCTTCTTCTTTTCATTGTGCTTCGCCATGACATGAAGCAGTAGAGCGTTCACAGCACTTCCCCTGCTGAACTCTGAGAACATTCTGCAGTCTGAGTGAGATCCAGCAACCAGTAACCACGACAACCGAGCTGCGTCGCATTAATTACTGCATAAAGATCTTGCAGCCCAATCAGCTGTAGACTGCCCAGCCCCCCATACAGGGAGCAGGCAGCCTATGGCAGTGAGGGGCTGTATCAACCCTGGCATCAGTCTTTTACCAGCACTGTTTGCGCTGCTTGCCAACCAGACCCGGGAGGATCATGGCTTATCGAGCTGTACGGAGCAGTGAAACGGTATCCAAGGTAACTAGTCACTGCTCCCCATATTTTATCCATACACAGTCACCCAGACGAGAGGATCTTCCCACAAACCCTCCTCAAGGGGCAGCCTCCTTACCTGCAAGCCCTAAGCCCGATAGCCTGGGGTTACTGGACGCCAGGCCCTCCATTGATATGATATGATATGGCATTCATATCGCGCCTGTGCACAAGTGTTTCTAGGGACCATAAGACAAGGGATGGAAGGCAGAGGGTAGACAAGATAAACAATCCTACTAGGCCTTGTGTCATTCAGATCGTGCAAGTGTGATAATGAGAAGTGCAAGGGGAATGGATAGGAGGAAGTGCAGGTGAGAAAGGAAGGGGAAGTGCGATCAGGACCGCTGTCTCTGAGTAAATGCAGCAAGGGCAGTGCAGCTCTACGTAAGTGTTAGTATGATATGATGATATGCTATGGCATTTATAACGCGCCTATACACAAGTGTTCCAAGGCGTGACGAGGCAAGGGAGGGGGACCAGAGGGAAGACAAAGACAATGATCCTACAGGCCACGTGTAATTCAGATTGCGCAAGTGCATTGGAAGGGGGAAGGGAAAAAGTGTGGGTGGAGGGGACTGTGCAGATCATGGGCTAAAGAATGAATAGCAATAGGTAAAAGTGCAGCCAGCTTGTGGCAAGTGCAAGGGTAAGTGCAGACATCTGGTGTCAAGTGGTGGAAGTGGAACTGAAGGGATACAGAAGACAGTCCCCAAGTGCAGGGGTTGCCCGGAAGGCAATGCAGGAGTGCTACTGGCAGGGGTGGGGACCTGGTCCAGAGATCAGAGGGTGACCAGGTAACTAGTGCAGTTTCAATTTCAGCCAGGAATTCAGCAGGTGAGAGGAGGAGAAAAAGCAGAAGCAAAGTGAAAGGTTTTGAGGTGCTTCCGGAACCGGAGATGATTCTCCTCAAGTTTCAGGAAGGCAGGGAGGCTGTTCCAGAGGGAGGCCCCAGCCGAGAAAGAGATCTACCACCAACTCGTTGTTTGGAGAAGCGACTGACCCTGAGGGAGTTGGAAGCGGATGAGCGAATAGCTCGAGAAGGAAGATATTTAGGAAGAGAGAGTTGAAGGTATTGTGGCCCAAGGCCCAGACGGCCTTGTGGACAATGCAGCAGGTTTTGAACTTATTCATCGCAACCACTGGGAGCCAGTGTAGAGATTTCAGTCCTGGAGAGATACGATCCCTTGGCTTGAGGCCAAGGACAAGCATCACAGTTGTGTTGTAGATGAATTGCAGGGGGTGGAGAGTAGAAGCAGGCAGATTTAGAAAGAGGCTGTCGCAATAGTCCAGGCTTGAGAGAACCAGAGCTCTGGAGACAGTGAGCTTCTGGGGGAAGGAGAGGAAAGGAAGAATACCTCTGAGGAGGTGCAGCTGGTAGTGTGACTTCTTGGAGACATCAGAGATGTGAGGAGAGAAGGAGAGTGTGGAGTCGAAGATGACCCCACAGTTTTTAGCTTCACAGGTAGGAGCAGGAAGAGGGCCAAGGGAGGCCGAACAGAGAGTGACAGGAAAAGAAGGAGTGGGTACACTGGTGAGGAGAAAAAAGCAGTGGGGCTGTAGGGATTACAGTTTACAGCCCCGAAGTGCGCCGTTTGCCAAGTGGCAGTGCAAGTAAGACTGGCCACGGAAGAGCCTGGTACCCAGTGAAACTCTGAGGGTACCAGGCAGCCAGTCTGCACAGCAGACAGGAAAGTTAGCAGGGAAGCAACAGAGAGAAGGCAGAGGCAATAAAGAAGGTCTTGAGCTGCTGCTGGAATTTCAGGCGATCCGGCTCATATCTGAGAGGGGCAGGGAGGTCGTTCCAGAGGGAGACACCTGCAGAGAGAGAGATCTACTCCCCACTTTCTGTATAGAGAAGCGGCTGACGCTCAGAGAGTTGGAGCTAGCAGAGCGAATGGCTATAGAAAGAAGGTATTTCAGCAGAGAGAGTTGGATGTAGGGTTCCATGTCATAAAATCGTGGCAAAAATGGCCGTGATTACAAAATATCGTGGCAAAAATGCCGTGGTTTTTTTGCGCCACAATCCTGTAAAGGATGCGGAGGACAACCCCGCAACCCCCAAACCCATTATACCATTTAAGGGGAGCAGGAGACACTCCCGCAACCCCCGCTCACCTTAAAGGGTATAATGGGGTACACCTTTACTGGTTCAAACCACAGCATTTTTGCCGTATTTTTTTTACCAGCGACATTTTTGCCGCAATTGTATTACTTGATACCGGATGTAGTGTGGGCCCTGGTCCCAGAAAGCCTTGCCGACAACGCACAGGATCTTGGACTTGATCCCTGCAGCCACAGGGAGCCAGTGGAGAGATTTCAGTGCTGGAGAGATGCGGTCGCTGGGCATGAGGCCAAGGATAAGTCTTGCAGTCCAGTTCTGGATTAGGGGCAGAGGGGGAGAGTAGAGGAAGGTAGATTGAGCAGTAGGTCAGCCTGGAGAGATCCAGGGCTCTGGAGACAGTGACCTTCTGGGGGAAAGTGAGAAAATGTAACATTCCTCTGAAGAGGTGTGTAGAGATTTGCATGGTAGCCTCGCTGCAGTCACGCGCGCTCTCTTGTGATTGTTTAGAATGAAAGCCGCGTGACCAAAGCGAGGCGGTTGATATGTTTGAAAATAAGGCTGCGCGGCACTAGGGCTCCGGGGAGCTCCTTAAATAAAGAACTCTACTTACATCTTACCGTGCCGCCTCACATCCTTCATTGGCGACGAGGCACGGAGCTCGCCACGGAGCCAGGTTGACGTCCCCCTGGATAAAGCTGTGGTGCCGGGACGTCCACGAAGCTGTTGTCGGGTCCTTGCGACCGACAGAAGCTGCACAGCGAGCGGAGAGGTGCGGGGCCGCAGGGGGACTGTCTCCGCGGCGGCCAGGGAGCGTGGCGCTGCAGGGGGATGGTCTCAGTAGCACTGTGGGAGGACGCTCTCCCCACCTCTGCTCCGAAAAGCCACGTATCGATCGGAGCCTGCGCAGCTGTTCCTGGTTGGTGCCGCCCACCCCGGCTCTCATTGGGCGGAAAGGTGACGAGCGAAGGGGGAGAGGGGGCTGGGCACAACCAGAGGGGGAGGCACAATTTAGAGTAAGGAGTGGATGCAGGGCCACCCAGAGTCCAAAACATAAGGAAAGTACCTCCCAGAGGATACCATTTAGGAGGAGTATCAAGACTGTTGAACTGGGCACCAGAGGAAATATTGCTACTGTGCAATTAGAAGCAACTGAAAGGCTTGCAAGGGCAAAAGAGGAGATTACAATAAGTGACATAAGTCTGGGCATTGGTGCAGTTAGTGCAATTTGGTGTGACAAGAACACCAGAATAACACATAAAAATGGCTGCAGCGAGTATGTCACCTCCGCCATCGTTTCTGTCAGAACCTGGTACTCCACCAATAAGGTGGGACAGGTGGAAGAAGTTATTTGACACTTACCTGATTGCTATAGGAGGGGATAAGTTTGCATCGGCGAGAAAAGAAGCGATTTTACTCCACAATTTGGGAACTGAGGGCAGAAGTGTTTATGATGGATTACCTGATCTTCCACAGCAGGGCCAAGGAGAGGTGGACCAATATTCTATGGTAGAAAGAAAATTGGAAGTTCATTTTGAAGTCAAGAAAAACATAACGTTTGAAAGGCACAAGTTCTTCCAGAGGGTTCAAGATCCGCAAGAACCAGTGGAAAACTTTATTGCGCCGTTGAGGTCCCTTAGCCATACGTGTGAATTTGGACTGCTCACAGATTCTCTTATAAGAGACCAATTGGTCCGATGCACGAATAATGTAAAGATACAAGAGAGATTATTGTCAAAAGATGCATCACTGGAGTCAGCCATAGACACGGCAAGAAGCATGGACCAGACCCATAAATATATGTCAACTATGAAAGGAGACAAGCAGGAGGGAGAAGTGGCTGCGGTGAGGGAATTCCGCAAGGGGGTCCTGAACAAGGAAATCAGATGTTACAAGTGAGTGTGGGAGCAACCGTCACATTTCCACAAGTATGTTTTGTCCAGCCAGGAATATCTCGTGCTTGAAATGCAAGAAGAAGGGGCATTTCGCAAAGGTTTGCCGTGAATCGGGGATGGTGCAGAGCATTGAATCAGGCGGAAGAGTACCTGAACAAGAAGAGGATCAAGCGATGGGAATAAGCAGCCAAGCAAAGCATGTGCTGGAAGTATCAGAAGTCTCAAGCAAGGGTGGTGCATCTACAGATGCATTCATGGTCAATGGAAGAGTAGTGACAATGAAGGTGGACAGTTGTTCACCATGGACTTTGATGTCGAAGGCAACATTTCTGAGTTGCATGCAAGGAGACGTAAAACTATTGAAAGAGCACAATATAGAACCCTATGCATATGGGAACATGAGAATTGAAATGTTGGGGATGTTCCAGGCTTTCATTCAGTGTAAAGGGAGGAGCTGCGAATCAGAAGTATATGTTACTCAAGAAGGTTCATCACTCCTGGGATGGGGTGAACAATAGAAGTTGGGAATTAGAATACAAGCAAATGCTGAAAGGCCTATTGATGTAGCCGAGCTGAAAGAAAAGTGGGAGAAGGATTACCCAATGGTGTTTCGAGAGGAATTGGGGATGTTGAAGGGATTTGAACATGAGATTCAGCTGAAGGCGGGCGCCAGTCCAAAGGTGCACAAGGTGATGCCAGTGCCTCATGGATTGAGTGAGAAACTTAAAGTAGAAGTAGAGTCGTTACTTCAAAGAGGAATAATAGAGAAGAGTGAAAGCTCAGAATGGCTGTCGCCGGTGGTGGTAGCCGCTAAGGCAAACAGAGACATTAGACTGTGTGTAGATCTGCGAGATCTGAATAGGAACATCTTAATAGATAGACATCCTCTGCCGATAATTGGTGACAAATTATCTGTGCTAAATAATGCCAAAGTATTCTCAGTCATTGATCTTTCCCAGGCATACCATCAGATTCCACTGAATGAGGATTGTCAACATTTGACGGCATTCATTACAGTGTTTGGAACATGTAAGTATTGTAGGATGCCGTTTGGGCTCGCCTCGGCGGCAGCTGTATTCCAAAGGGTGATGGAGACGGTGTTGAACGGAGTAAAGAACATTATTGTGTTTCAGGATGATGTTCTGATATATGCTAGTTCCACTGAAGAACATGATGAGGTGTTGAGACAGGTGTTGAGCAGATTGAGTGAGGCAGGGTTGACGGTAAAAAGGAGTAAGTGTAAGATTGCGGTGCACAGGGTAGAGTATCTTGGACATGAGATTGATGAACAAGGGGTGAAGCCTAAGAGGAATTTAGTGGAGGCAGTGAAATGCGCACTTGTGCCAGGAGATAAAGAGCAAGTGAAATCATTTTTGGGTTTGGCCGAATATTACCATAGGTTTGTGAAAGATTTTGCCAAAGTGTCTATTCCTCTCAGAATGTTGCTCAAGAAGGGTGCGAAATTTGAATGGTCAGCAGAATGTGATGTGGCTTTTGAGTGTAATAAGCAAGCAGTGAGTGAAGCACCATCCATAGGTAGATTTGATCCCAAGGAAAAGATGGTTTTGGTGGTTGATGCGAGTATGTTGGGTCTGGGTGCGACATTGTTGCAGTATGACAGGGACAATACAGAGAAAGTTATTTCATTTGCGTCTAGGACGCTAAGAGGTGCGGAGTACAAATATTCCATTATTGAAAGGGAAACGTTGGCCATGTTCTGGGCGGAGAGTCATTTTAAGTATGTCTTGTGGGGGAGAAGATTAATTGTCAGGTCGGACCACAAGCCCATGGTTCAGCTGTTTGAGATTGGAAGATGGGCCATGGGTTCTCCAAGGATAAGCAGGTGGGGTTTAGGACTCCAAAATTTTAACTTTGATGTGAGCTATTTGCCCGGAAAGAGAAATGTGGTAGCGGACTGCCTGTCCAGACTGCCGGTGAACAGTAAACCTATGGAAGAAAGGGAGACAGAGGAGGAGTCAGTAGTGGCAGAAATACAAAATGCAGTTAGTAAGGAAGAGTGGACACAGGAAGAAGATTCAGATGAGGACCTTAAGCTGGTAAAGTGTTGGACAGTGAGGGGGTGGCCAGCCAAAAGAGACTTGAATAGTAAATTCAATACATGGTGGGAGATAAAGGATGAGTTGAATTTGTCTGAAAACAGGCTAAGAAGAGGAAGGTGAATTGTCCCTCCACAATCCCTCAGGTCTGTGTTAGTAAGGCTGGCTCATCAGGGACATCCCGGAGAAGCTGCTATGAAAAGAAAATTAAGGCAGAACTATTGGTGGCCGGGAATTGACAGGAGTGCAGAAAGGTGTGTCAAAGATTGCATGGCTTGCCAAACAAGTGACAAATGTAGAGTGGTAAGAGAAGCTCTGTTAATACCTAATGTGGTACCAGACCAGCCTTGGAGCAAGCTAGCAGTGGACATTATGGGTCCTGTAGCAGGTCTGGGTGAAGGTTTGAAATTTGTATTTGTGGTGGTAGACTTCCATTCTAAATGGTTTGAATGGGAAGCGGTAAAAGAGGTTACGGCTAAGGAATTGATTGGTTTCTTGGAGAGAGTTTTTCTTAAGGAAGGTGTACCTGTTGAAATTGTGTCTGATAACGGGGTACAATTTGTATCTGTGGCAATGAGAAAATTTCTTGCAGGCTATAGCATAAAACACACGAGGACCACGTTGTATAATCCCAAGGTGAATGGTCTTGTTGAAAGAGTCAACAAATACATAAAAGGGGGCCTGCAGATGGCCATGAAATCGAGACAACCATGGAGGGAGGTGTTAAGGATGCTAACATGGAATTATGTCACTACACCACACTCTGTGACTGATGTATCTCCATTTGTATCTATGAAAGGTAGGGAACCTGGAACAAGGCTTTGTCCAGAATGGCTGGAAATGGCCAAAGTAGTTAATGTCGATCGGGATCACATTATGAAACTCATTACGTTGAGTCAGGAAAGGAATAAGGAGTTGTTTGATGACAGGATGAGGGTGAAGGAACAAGAATGGAAGGTTGGGGAAATGGTATATGTAAAAAATCCCAGATTAGTGAAAACATGTGTGGAAAGTAAGTTCCTGGGACCGAAGAAGATATGTGCCGTAAAGTGTAATGTTGTCATCCTGGAAGGAGGAGAAGTGTGGTCAAAAGGAAGGTTGGCAAGAGTGGGTGATGGGGAAGAGAGTAAGTTGGGTGAGGAGCTGAAAGGAAGGGCAGTGAATGTGGACAATAATACTGGTGGGAGAGTCAATGAAGAACGTTCGCATAGGTCTAAATCAAAGCCTGTGTGGATGAGAGATTACGAAATTTGAGATGCTTATACGATTTTCATGTCCAAATTTAATGCACAAAATTGTACATTTAATTATTTTCTGCCTTAGCTAGTTTCTTTTATATGACTCTGTTGGTCATAATTGGTTATGTTATGTTTCTCTTACTGTCTTCATTATATATGAGGTTATTTATTTGTTTTGTTAGAGGGGGAAGATGTGTAGAGATTTGCATGGTAGCCTCGCTGCGGTCGTGCGCGCTCTCTTGTGATTGTTTAGACCGAGAGCCGCGTGACCAAAGCGAGGCGGTTGATATGTTTGAAAATAAGGCTGCGCTGCACTAGGGCTCCGGGGAGCTCCTTAAATAAAGAACTCTACTTACATCTTACCGTGCCGCCTCACATCCTTCAAGGTGCAGCTAGAAGTGGGCCTTTTTGGCAAGGTCCGTGATGCGAGGAGAGAAGGAGAGAGTGGAGTCAAAGATAACTCCAATGTTTTTTTACCTCACAGGAGGGCATACAGGGTGAGAGAGGGTGGGGGGTGAGGGGGTTATGCATGACACTGGCACTGCGGCAGTTCGTGAGGGAGATTTTTGCCACTTTGGAGCACATGGACAAACCATAACTTGGGTGGATTTTTACGAGCTCGGTCGTTTTGGTTAGGGTGTTTTGGGTTGGAATTGTTTTTGGGGGCAAAACTGTAACTGTAATGTTGTTGAGTAACTCATGTATTTGTGTTAAGAAACTGTGCATCTTAGGTTTAAATTTAAAACAATTGTTGCGAAATAAAAAAAAGTAATAAATGTTACGAGTATTCTTTCACACTTTATTTCTTAAATGGACACATTATCTTAAATTATCTTTGCAAAGATAATTTGAAACAATGAGTTCAGACGATATACTAAACTCGGTAACTGTAAAAACTGACAAGTCTCCACCTTTACCCCTTGCCACTGCCCCTCTCCCTCAGAATGACCATGGTCCAATTTCACCATCAACAACTATCCGTGAACAACTGGAAAGTGACCGGCGGATCCAATAAAAACCCGTGGATCAAGTTTATGGCTCCGTTGGACTAGTTCAATGTGAAATCGTATTTATAATCGCAGCCCAGGGAACAAGCGCAGCCGCGGTCCAACCAACTACAGAACACAGTATTAGAACTTCCTTAAACAATATAACGGACTTATAAAGTCCTCCAAAAATTGGTATTTAAGGTTATCACCGCCACACGAAGTGCAAGTGACCACCAAAAAAAACCACGAAAATGGAATAGTCCACGATTCACATAAAATGATAGTCCGAAGCTTTCATGTGTTATACCGCTGCTTAGAATATTAGAGAGTCAAATAGACAGTCTACGAATGCATTGAATTAATCGTATGGGTCTTAAAGTGTGTTTCTTTGAAAGAAAAAGAGGCATAGTTATGTGAAAAATACACAATAGTTCAATACACTAAAGGATTTTATACATACACATATTTCACAGAGGATTGTGGGTATGCGGATATCCTGCGAAGCCATGGCGTATGTTTCATCGTTCACTGAAAAACCTTTTTTTAAGGAGCATTGTTACTGCAATGCAAAATGCACAAGTTATAGTTGGCAACAAAGGAAAAACTATCTCCATGAACTTCCCATGACGTCACAAATGTCATCATAGATGAGATCACAATAAACGTTCAAGGATAGTAAATAGTCCTTTAGGAGGGGCCTATTTTCTATGTGACTTGGCTCAACTGGGAAGGTTACTCTGTTGAATAGAAATTATGCGGCACATGATAAACTAAAGGAACCTTATAGACTAAATATGAGCCTTTTGTAAAGCGCCCTTTAGCTACAGCGTGGTGCTAGATCCTTATAATTCAGATAAACTTTGTTCCACAGGGACCTCTAGTTGCAGCCTCTGGTACTGCACCCTGGTAAATCAGATCAGCCGAGTTCAGCAGGGACCTCTAGTTGCAGCCTCTGGTACTGCACTCTGGTAAATCAGATCAGCCGAGTTCAGCAGGGACCTCTAGTTACAGCCTGCGGTACTGCACCCTGGTAAATCAGACCAGCCGAGTTCAGCAGGGACCTCTAGTTACAGCCTCTGGTACTGCACTCTGGTAAATCAGATCAGCCGAGTTCAGCAGGGACCTCTAGTTACGGCCTGCGGTACTGCACCCTGGTAAATCAGACGAGTTCAGCAGGGACCTCTAGTTGCAGCCTCTGGTACTGCAACCTTGTTAATCAGGGGAGCCTTGTTTCAAAGAGACCTCTAGAGGCCTGTGGTACTGCACCATTAAACATTAAGTCGAGAACCTCTATACAGGCTGTGGAGTAGAAAGGTTTTACATCAGATGAAGAGCCTTTGGCACAGAACTCTTGTTATCAGAAGAGCCTGGTTCCACAGGGACCTCTAGTTGCATCTTGGGTACTACAGTCCTGCAAATCAGATTAGCAGAGTTCCACAATAACCTCTCGTGACAGTCCTCAGTACTGCAATCTAGCAAATCAGAAGAGCATAGTTACACTGAGAGGAGCTCGAGCCTGTTATACTGCCCCAGGTAAATCAGATCCGTTCAATTTGATAGGGACCACAAGTTGCAGCGTGTGGTGCTGCACCCTTGTAAATCAGATAAGCTTCCTTTCACAAAACCTCTGTTTACAGCCTCCAAATACTTAACCCGTATAATTAAAATAGGGCTTCCACTTGCAGCCTGTGGAGTTGCAACCATTTAAATCCACAGGCTGTATAGCGGTGCAGTACCGGAGGCTGTAACTAAAGGTCCCTTTGAAACAAAGCTCACCTGATTTACAAACCTCCTGTTTCAGCCTTTGGAGTTGCACCCTTATAAATCAGATACACCTAATTTCACAGTGACCTCTAATTGTGTTCTGCGGTACGTCCTTAGAAACTAAATGAGAATTGTTCCATGCATAGGGACCTCTAGTTAGAACCTTTGGCAAGACAGCTTGTATCAGATGAGCCTTTTTGCAGCTGTAGTTCTGCATCCTTGTAAATCACAGGAGCAGAGTGTCATAGTGACCTCTAGCTACAGCAAGTCCTTGTCAATCAGATGAGCCGAGCTACACACAGACCTCTAGTGAAGGCCTATGGCACTGCACCCTTATAAATAAGATGAGAAATGGTCCACAGGAACCTCTAGTTACAGTCTGTGGCACTTCATCCAAGGATATTAGATGGGTTTTGTTCCACATGAACAATTATTTTTAACAGCACTACTGGTTGAAAACTTTGAGTTGGTGGAACATGATTTCAAAGATAATATAGTTCATTATATGTGCAGAGCAGGCATCCAAAGGAAAGCTATTTGAACCATAGACAAATGAAGACAGAGGGCTCGATTCAGGGTATTATTTGCACAGCAAATAGGGAATTTGCATGCCAAACTGCGTGCCAAATCCCGTTTGTCGATTCATGGAATCGAACGTGCAAGACTTTTCCAAGACTTGCGTGGACGCTGCACCTGCTCGACACGTTGCTCCCAGCCATCGAGCGCCTTGCGCGAGACATCAGGCACAGAATGGGCGTGACTTGCGCAAAGAGCTAGGCAGGGGCGGAACACAGAAAATGGGGAAGAACATGTGAAAAAGTGGGTGTTACGAGGGACGGCCCGAATGCAGTCACTTGGACGCCCACAATTGTGCCAAACAATACATATTCATGGAACTCCCCGCACAGTCTCTCAGCAAATAAAGGGCTACTCAAATCCCTCGATCACAATGCCTCCCGAAGGCAGGCGTAAAGACACTTGCGCATAGGAATTGAAGTGCAGAAGTTGCTGTGCATGTTGGATTTAGGGGTGCATGTACACATCCGGGGTTATGGTCTAACTTGGGGGTGTGCAAACACGGTGTAGCGCAGTGCAGGAATGGTTTATGGGGGTTTGCACGCTGATTTTCTGAGTTCAACCCCAGTTACGAAGTATCATACGTATGTTGTCGGGGTGCCAGCAACATTTACAGGGGACCCTTCCCAATGTCCCAGGGATACAGGCATGCCTGCAAGGAACCCCACATAATATTTGGAAGGTGCTTGTATTCGTGCCCAGGAGTTAGCATTTCTGGCTGTTTATGCTTTGGGTGGGGGCGTGTTGGGGACATGCCGTGCGCGACTTGCGAATATGGTTACTTTGCACAGTAAATTCCATGAAATTGCCCAGTGTCGTTCTCGGCGCGTGCCAATTGCGGGAGAAATGCACACTTTTCCATGAATCAGGCCCAAAATGTACATTGTGTAACAGGAGTTCTTAATACACAGGTGAGAACCTATAGAGTGTCCATCCTGATCTCTCTCAAATGAGAAAAAATGTATTTGAGTAGGTGACTAACCTGCACATGTATGACTTAAGGCTGTTCTCCCTACCATTGTGTCAAAAAAAGACCAGCCTGTCTGAAATTCTATGCTTTTCATCACATTAAATGCTAAACCACAGTGGGGCTATTTTTTAAGTCCTCGTAATTTGGTGGCAGAGAGCCGTTACACTTCAATGTAAAGGACTCCTCGCCACCAATTTTTGGACATGTGCACAACAGAGTGCAAATGTGCAGGGAAAAAGGTGGCATGCAAGCGTATACTATGTCCTTTGTCATGCAATTTTGCGTTCCGCCATACAAATTAAGTGAATGCTGTCATTACAAGTTTGCCGGTCCAGAAAGTACGGTACTGGTAAGCATGCCGGTACCGTAGTTCCCGGGCCGGCAAACTATGCGTTGTGCTCGCGGGTGCCTCTATGACCTGGCAGGCAGAAAGGCACCCGCGTGCACAGCATGTCCGGTGCACCGGCACCGTTACATTCCCATTTAGCTCCAGGGCCGTAATGACCCGGTAATTGCCCATTCGCGGGAGTCGAAAAAAAAAATGACACCGGCGGCAGCCGTGCCTGTATTCCAGGCACGGCTACCGCCGATGTCATAATAAGGCCCAAATCCCTACAGAGTCCCCCAGCTTTATGCTGGCACATAATACCGGTGGGCACCATAGGGATCTCCGGCATTTATGCCAGCGTGAAAATGCATGATATGATATGCTATGATAGAATTTGTATGGCGAAGAGGAAGAGAGTTGGCGGAAATACAAGTTGTCGCACAATAGGAGGTGGCAAGTTAAGGTGGCTTTGTCTGAATTGTCATCCCGAATTTCAGGGGTTTTGTTAAGTACAATTTTCATCTTAACATCATTGCACTTAATGATTTTTCCTTTTAACGTCGCAGCAACTAAACATTTTTCCCTGAATTTAAAATGTATTCTTACAATTTATTGCTCACTTTAACGTCCCTGCAACTTGCAAGTAAAGTTTTTTCCCTGAATGTCAAAGGTTATGTTCCAATGTATTCCTCACCTGAACTGTTTGCAAACTACAACGTTTTACAGTGATTTTTAAAGGTTTTACGACTGCATAGTTTATACATTCTCTTTCCTTCTATAAATAAAAGTTTGTACACACTTTACAAAACCACTTTTATATTTGTATTTATTAGGTATGTTAAAGCAAATCATTACTTTTCCTTCCCAGACAAGAAGTACAAAGCGTCAATAAAACATACACTAAATGTAGGCAAACATAATACATGTTATATGGTGATGATATAGACTGACAAAAAAGGCCAACTAAAGAATCAATTGCATCTGATATCATGCAACACCAGTGGGTTTCACTCGTTTGTCTCTAATAGTATAGACATGCCATTCCTATTGGAGGCTGACCTATTTACCTTACAAGAAACCTGTCTGCTCTATGATTTCACTTTGGATGTTTATTATATAATTCAGAGAAATGCCAGAAGAAATAAATTAGGTAGACCCATTGGTGGCCTCATATTGGGTGCAAAGATCCATTTGGCATTAACAGAACAGAGTGCTAATTGAATCCATCCTCAAATCCTTGCTGCAACACTGGACTGCATGGAGGAAGGGTGGAACAGATTATACTCATTACTAATGCAAATAATCCACCCAATACCATGCAAACCCCAGAGATCATTGACTTGATCTCATGAAGATCACTGATGCTTGGTCTTGTGAGAATGCTATGGAACTTTATGTAATCATGGGAGATTTGAATTATTCACATTTACATTTAGCCAACAGGAATGTTCAGAAATATTCCACACCGTAACAAATCAGTGAGGTGCTGTTATCATATTAGATATGGAAGACGACACAAATGATCTAGGGTCCTCTTCCGTATCTATTAATCGATTATATCACCTATATTTGAATGAGACTCAGAGGTTTACTTGTACCTCAATGATTAAATCTATGGGCCAACTCTGTGTTATTCCTACTGTGGCATAAAAAAGTTCTGCATTCAATCGAGCAATAAAGTGAAAGACAATATCTGTGATGAATGTATTGTGAATCGTGCTAGTAACAGAATTCACTGGTCTGTGAAAAACATAAAGAGATACGTTGTCATTTTTGATGCAATAGTTCATAGCAAATGTTGGGATTTTGAATTTGGGCTTAAAGCTTTTGAAGAAATCATAGCGCTGTCCAAACAACAGGTACAACAGTATCCCAAAAGAGGATCTTCAAAGGCCTTAACAAAGAGTAAATCCTTCGAGATAGTGCTTGCCAAAGAAAGAAGTAAACACCTTAGGGAAATTCGACTTCTAAAAAGACGTATTACTGACAAAATTCTTCTAAAGAGGAAAACAGTGAATCTTAAAACAACATATTAGAACTTTTTTTTAAAGGGCATAATGCATTAGAAGCCTCTAAACATTGGCTTCATTTGTGTAATATGTTAAGAACTACTGATGCCCGTAGATTCTGGGATTTATGTAAGTCACACAGCATGAATACCTACGATATGAGAAAATAAAATATTCCGATAGCACAGAAGGTATGGATAAACCATATCTGATAGTTATACTTGAGTACGAAACCTACACCTAGAAGTAAAGTGACGGTATGGGCTAGAGATAGTATTGCTAACGTAATCCCTAATATAGAGCAGCTAGAAAGCATTATTGCCAAATTGAAACCACCCAAAGCACCTGGCCCGGATGGAATTCCAAAGTTAATATATAAGTAAAACTTGGGTTATTGGGCCAAGATTTGTACTAATTTATTTTACACAATTTTAACAACTTGATTTATTCTATTAAGCTGGAAAGCATCCTAACGGTCGCCTGTCTTTTTAAAAAGGGGGCAAGAGAAGATCCTAATAATTATAGATTGCTCGCCATGACAGACACCTGTTCTAAAATCTTTTCGCAATTGTTCTTAGTAGAACTGAATATTTTGATATAAAATAATAACTCATACCCAAAGCACATTACGGGATTCAGACAAGGTATGGCCACTTTATCAAACACTTGGACTTTACTCCATTTGATATGTGGGAATATTAAAATGAAAGAGGGTGCTCTGTACATATGTTTTACTGATTATAAAGGAGCTTTTGATACAGTTGATTTACACATGTTATGGTCTAAACTCAGAGTTTGGAATTTAAGAATCACTGTATTACACTTTATTCAAGAGCTATACACTGACAATGTGGTCTAAGTTCGTGTAAATCAGGTTACATTGAGCGATAAAAAAATAACTAATTTTGGACTTAAATAAGGTTCCACACTGGCACCTACATTGTTATGTTAGGTGTATTTGTTGAGCGCGCATTAATCGTAGGGCATCATGGCACTGGGGAGGTGAGGAATAGTTCCAAGTTGCCGTTACTAGAAAAGCAGTCTACAATTTTTGCCGGAAGGCAAAGTGGTCGGTAGTCTCCCGCAGGGGCAAAGGCAGGTAGTTCCATACTTTTGCAGCAGCAACAGAAAAGGCGCATCCTCCTTTGCGGGCTAGCCTAAAGTGAGGCACCAGCACCCATAAGGCTACTTGCAATTGAAGGGCATGAGTAGGCCGGTAGCTGGAGAACATAGCTTGCAAAAATTCAGCTCCCGCACCATAGAAGGCTCTGTGCACTGTGCACATAGACTTAAACATAATCCAATGAGCAACGGGGAGCCACTGCAATTGCCTCAGCAAAGAGGACATATGCGCACCAAACGGAGGCTGGATGATGGATCTGGCCTCCGCATTTTGGAGCAGTTGCAGTCGCTCGATTAGATAGCCATGTTGAGCCAGACAGAGTGAGTTACAATACTCCAGAACACTCAGGACCAAGGCAGCAACCACCGGGGCCTGGTTTGCTGTGGCAATAAAGGAGAGAACCTTTCTGAAGAACCCGAAGTTTAAAGTGGCCAGATTTACACACAGCATTAACCTGTTCATCCATGGTCAATGTGGCTGAAATCCACACTCCATGATTCTGAACTGAAAAAACTGGCGTGGGAAGAGGGCCAAGGGAAGTGGGCCAAAAGTCAGACGTCCAAAACAGTTGAGGAGGAGAGGTACTCACAACTAGGTCCTCGGTTTTACTACCGTTCAACTTCAGCCAGTTCAATGTCATCCATGTTCCCAGTTCCTCAAGGCAGCTTCTTGACTGGGAGGCCGTTTCAGATTTAGTCAGGTCAAGGTGGACCAAAATCTGAATATCGTCGGCATACAAATAAAAATAGAACCCATGGGCCAAAATGAGGAGCAGGAGATATCTTATATAAATGTTAAATAAGAAAGGAGACAGTGCTGATCCCTGATGAACTCCACAGGAGAGGGGGGCAGCGGCTGACCTAAAAGGAGGGAGAAAGACTGATTGAGAGCGATCCGCCAGGAAGGCTGCGAACCAGTTAAAGTGGCAGAGATCCCTGCCTCAGAGAGTCGGGAGATGAGGAGAGAGTTGTTGACGGTGTCGAAGCAGCCGACAGATCTAATAGCAAGACTGCTCCGACACCACCCACATCAACCAAACACATCAAGTTGTCCTTCACTGAGTTTAGAACAGATTCAGTGCCTCTGCCAGGCCGAAAACCAGACTGAAATGGATCAAGAAACTGGGAAGATTCCAGAAACGTAGAAAGAAGAGGGAATACCAACGGTTCCCAAACTTTCATCAGGAATGGCAGGAGTGAAATAGGACGATAGGTGGCCAGTACTTCAGTATCTAAGGAAGGCTTCTTAAGCAGAGGATGACCAAAGCATGCTTAAGAGAACGCGGGATAACTCCCATCGCAAATGAGATGTTAACAGCTGATGTGATATAGTTAATTAAATCAGCTGACGTCCCCTGTAGAAGGGCCAGAGTTATGGCATCTACAGGGGAGGCCAATTTCAGTTTCTGAATGATGAGAAGTTGTTTCGAAATAGGGATTGCCTTACTGCCACAGGTTCTACAGGCTAAATATAATGGAACAACAAAAATGAACCTGGGCGAAATGAGATCAGAACATCTGTACACATTTAAACAATACCAAGTCTTGTAAAAAAAATATATTTATTTATAAGCAATTTACACAAATATTTATTGTTCTCAACATCCACATTTAAACACCATCATTCATTCACAATCTCACTATACATGTCAATATTCCCCACTTGTGGTACTCAGACCACCTTGAACTAATATACACCTCTTGGTGATTACAGTAGGTGTTAATACAAAAACAAATAGCATATTGCTTATTTGCTGTAACTCAACATATGTTTCGGTCATCACAATAGGCCCCTAATTCAAGCCGGTAAATATAAGCAACCTTCTTCAGGAGACAGATGGTTCTGTTGCAACCACTCCGAAATGTCAAAAGGTGGAGGATGTCATCAAACCTCAATCTCCACGTGAAATAATGGAGACGCGTGTCAATGATGGACTAAATCCTGCAGTGGTGCTAGATAACTCTGCGCCTATACTGATAAAAAATTCAGGTATGGGGGTGTCTTGTGTCTTTAGTCAATAAATCCAAAGAGGAAAAATCCCTGTTCTCGCCTCATGCGGCCGAGTCCAGATGTGTTCTTATTCTGGTACAACTTAAATATAGAGGAAGCCCGGTATACAGTTGACTGACATAAATTAGCAACGTATACTCTGTCTGTGTCCGGGGGGACAAAGATCTGTAGTTATAGTGAAGACAGAGCTAAGGTGTAGATGCCACACATTTACAGTGCTCCCGGATTCGGGAGACCACACACGGACCAGTCGTTATTAAAAAGAGATAAACATCAAATTTAATAGGTTCAAAGTCTAAAAAGTGATTAAATAATGTGGTCCACAATACATACAATTCATAAACAGAGTAACAAGAAAACAGGCGTTACGTGACAGGCTAAAAATTTAGCTAATTTTCAATGTATCAAACTGTAGACACATTCAATGTCTGTAGGTACATTTTAACAAATAGTGTACCATACTTTACACTGGTTAGGTTTAGTTAAGACAAACAATTAGTAACTCTGGTGAAAAATACAGAGTATTAGCTCTCGACATGTTTCAGTTCCTTCAGTTATTACGGAACATTCATCAGGAGGTATATGATTAACCACGTAACCAGGACAACAGTCAGTAGACAATTAATAACATTCGCGGAATTCGTAGCATCTATAAGATAAAAGACAAGGCGCAAAACATAAACTTAAAGTTAGTAATTCATGTTGCAAGTTCAAAATTCATGAACTAGGGAATCAAAAAAGAGGGAAATAGATACCTCCATTGATGCCGAGTGGGTGCTCTCTACTCGAAAAGTAGTAGGCGGTATGGGACCAAAAGTCGTTCCTACCTAGAGTAAGAAAACATACACATGAGCGCTAAAAAGTAGCTCATTAACACAAGCAGGAAACGTGCTAAAGCTTAGCAGCTAGTGAGATACGTGTAAACCTACCGATAAAAACTCCCTTCTAGATTACTCCAGTCACCACATTAAACATCTTCGTGACAACCTCCCCTTTGGGCAGTTTCTACGCCTCAAAAGGAATAGCTCTACTAAAGAAACTTATGAGGCAGAGGCCGACACCCTTGCAAAAAAACTGAGACAGAGAGGGTACCCTAAGAAACTGGTGCAAAAAGCAGCCAAAAGGGCTTTCAATAACAATCGAGAGGCATTATTAGAACCCAAACCAGTCAAACCTAAAGATGACCGGATTGTGTGTGTGAGTACCTTTTCTAACCTTTTCGATATTACCAACATCATTAAGAAGAATTGGAAAATCTTTCAATCCTCCTCTCCAACTATGAACATGCCAATTTTTGCTTATAAAAAAAGCACAACGATAGGCAACAGAGTTAGTAATAGCAAACTGAAATCTATCCCTATCCAGGAACCCAGACTGACCACCCTATGGGGTCTACCTGAACCCACCGGTCATTACCCTTGTGGTTCATGTGGGGTCTGCAAATTGACCTCTGTAACTAAAAATATTGATGTTGGACTCTCAAAGCTCTGGACACAGAAAAATTTAACTAACTGTAACACAGAATTCGTGGTATATCTGATCACCTGTAAATGCGGACTGCATTATGTGGGGAAAACAACTCGCAAGGCCAAAGTTCGGATCATGGAACACCGGAGCTGTCTGAAAAACAGGACTGAAAATGCCCCAATGGTGAAGCATTTCAATCTTCTGAAACATCACTATGAAGACTTTAAATGGACAATACTGTTATCACTCAAAGGTTCTAACTATGCCACTCGTGAGAAAAAACTGTTTACTATGGAACAAAAGATGATTTATACTTTGCAGAGTGATATCAAGGGTCTTAATGACTCTGTCGAATGGTACAATATCTAATTGCCTGTGTTTTTTTTGACCATTTCTCTGATCTCTTTGTCTCTGTTTCTGCTATCTCTCCTTCTTTCTGCTATCTCTGTATTGGGTGTACGAGGTATCTCAGAGTTCTCAGGAGTGATAATGGTAGCTATATTATTTGTTACATTGTTGACCATGCACTTTACACCTATTAGGATAATTGTTTATCCTTATCCCTCTTCATACTAGCTGTATTCTCCTTAACGAGTATATTTACAGATAACCTATTCTATTTTCTCTACACGGTTCTTGGATTAGCTCCTTAAGAACTGTTTTTAGTTTTGGTACTATCCCCATCAGTCTCCCCTTATGTCTATCTTTTTAGCACTCAGGAGTTCTGGTTGTGCTCTGCTACTGGCCTTTGCCACTCCATGATGGCGGCCGTTCAGAACTAAGGTGGTCTGCTTGCTCTCTTCCTGGTCTGACATAGTTGTAGGACCTCTGTGTCTCCCTAACTATTGTCCTAGCACCGGTCATCCTGCCTATTGACCCTGGTATCTCCCCTGAACACGGTGCTCGCTGTACTAACCCTGCAGCATTTACCGCTGGTTGCAGTGTCTATTCTTGGAGCCGTTTGCGAGATCCGTTCTCGCCAGGCACTGCTATTTACATTTCGTAGGTAAGGTTAGATGCAGACTGGTTCCCTGTTGGGGAACCGCCGTGGATATATGACTTGCTTGGTTTCTAATGGCGGCATTTATTACTTTTCTGCCACTTGAGTCTCTCTATTCCCCTTCTTCAGGGCTTATTAACGGCGTAGTACGAGACACCGTGCCCCGTTTGGGTGAAACTTGCACTGTACACCTATAAGGATAATTGTTTACCCTCATCTCTCTATATACGAGCTGTATTCTCCTTAACGAGTATACTTACAGATAATTTATTCTATTATCTCTATACGGTCCTCTTGTTCTTGGAGTAGCTCTTAAAGAACTGTTATATTTTTGGGATTATCCTCTATAGCTCCCCCGTATATCTTTCTAGCACTCAGGAGTTCTGTTTTCGCTCCGCGACCGGCTTTTTGCCACTCTAAGATGGCGGCCGTACAGAACTACATTGGTTTGCTTGTCCGTTTTCTGGCCAGACATAGTAGTAGGACCATTGTGTCCCCATGACTACCGTCCAAGCACCGGTTATCCAGCCTAATGACCCTGTTATCCTCCCAGAACACGGTGCTCGCTGTGCTAACCTTGCAGCACTGATCGCTGGTTGCAGCGTCTATTCCTGGAGCCGTTTGCCAGATTTTTTCTTGCCCGGCACTGCTATTTACATTTCGTAGGTAAGGCTAGATGCACACTGGTTCCCCGTTTTGGGGACCGTCGTTGATATATAACTTGCTTGGTTTCTAATGGTGGCATTTACTACTTTCCTGCCACTCTAGTCTCCCAATTCCCTTACTTCAGGGCATATTAACGGTGTAGCACGAGACACTATGTCACGCTTTGGTGAATCGTCTTTGATTAGAGCTACCCTATGCACTACAGCTCGGAGCTATGTATGAGGCACCTGTTGGACATGTCTGCTCAGTTTACCACACTAGACTCTCTCTGTCTATACTTCCTTCTCTACATGGCTCACACTTTACACGTATCTCACTAGCTGCTAAGCTTTAGCACGTTTCCTGCTTGTGTTAATGAGCTACTTTTTAGCGCTCATGTGTATGTTTTCTTACTCTAGGTAGGAACGACTTTTGGTCCCATACCGCCTACTACTTTTCGAGTAGAGAGCACCCACTCGGCATCAATGGAGGTATCTATTTCCCTCTTTTTTGATTCCCTAGTTCATGAATTTTGAACTTGCAACATGAATTACTAACTTTAAGTTTATGTTTTGCGCCTTGTCTTTTATCTTATAGATGCTACGAATTCCGCGAATGTTATTAATTGTCTACTGACTGTTGTCCTGGTTACATGGTTAATCATATACCTCCTGATGAATGTTCCGTAATAACTGAAGGAACTGAAACATGTCGAGAGCTAATACTCTGTATTTTTCACCAGAGTTACTAATTGTTTGTCTTAACTAAACCTAACCAGTGTAAAGTATGGTACACTATTTGTTAAAATGTACCTACAGACATTGAATGTGTCTACAGTTTGATACATTGAAAATTAGCTAAATTTTTAGCCTGTCACGTAACGCCTGTTTTCTTGTTACTCTGTTTATGAATTGTATGTATTGTGGACCACATTATTTAATCACTTTTTAGACTTTGAACCTATTAAATTTGATGTTTATCTCTTTTTAATAACGACTGGTCCGTGTGTGGTCTCCCGAATCCGGGAGCACTGTAAATGTGTGGCTTCTTATTCTGGTACCCCAGTTTCTTCTCACTGCACGGTGGTTCCAGTTCAATGTTCCCTGGGTTCCTTCTCTCTTGTCCTGCACACACTCCAAATTTCGTACATCCTCCACCTTTTGATATTTCGGAGTGGTTGCAAATAGCGCCATGACTACCTCCATACTCGGAATGAGGGCCATTGTTTTTTTATGGGTAAGGATATTCCAATTCGTATTATTGAAAAACAAATTAAGAAAATGTGCTAATACATGGGATCAAAATGCTAATGTTACCAATCTAGGCATAAATTAAAAATATGAGAGGTATATTAAGCAAGGCTTTCTAGTAGATATTCCCTGTAACTATCTAACAAATCACTTTGATAGTAAGGTTAGGCAGTGCTTAAAGATGGTTAGATTGGAGCTGTTTCACACCTTTTCTAGACTCGGTGCTTGGAAAGGTATACATTATGCACAGCGCTTATGCAGGATATGTAACAATGAAATTGAGACCCCAGCTCACAAGATGTGAGAAATGACACGAAATACACAAAACGGGTTTCCTTAATTTAAGATATACGTTGGAAAATATTTCATTTGATAAATCCTGGGGCCACTTATCCTCAGGGAACTCCACAATACTGAGTTTTACCTTAAACCATATATGTTTGAAAATACAGGGGGGGTAATTCATAGAATTCGGCGCAGAAGCAGCGCACGCGGCTGGCGCAAAGAGGAAGTGTGCGCCAGCGTGCGCCAGCCGTGTGCGCTAAACAGCATTCTGGCGCACCGCGTATTAATGGATTTCCCAAGCCATTTTCAGCTGTGGCGCAGTGAACATCCTGCAGCGCCAGTTACGCCCCCAAGAACGCCCCTAGCGCAAGGAAAAGCCATTGAAACCCCCAATGTGGCGCAAAGGGCCGCGCTAACCCTGGGCCAGTTTACAGGGCTGCTACACTGTAATCGCGCAAAAAACTACGCCTACCCCGCTCACTGCAGCCAAAACGTGTGAAAATGTACTCGTGCACCCCCTTGAATATGGGTTCCCCACTCGCGCCAGCGAAATCGCATGGAAAGTCCCCGTGCACCCCTTGGAATGCACGTACCCCGCTCGCGCCAGCGAAATTGCGTGTAATACTCCCAGCGCACCCCTCGGAATACACGTACCCCGCTCTTGCCTGCGAAATTGCATGTAATCTCCCCGCGCACCCCTCAGAATCTGCGTACCCCGCTCGCGCCAGTGAAATAGCGTGTAAAACTCCCTGCGCAACCTCCGAATACGTGTACCATGCTCGTGCCAGGTAAATTGCGTGGAAAAAGTCCCCCCGTGGTGTGGGCTGCCTGTGGGCATGGTGAGGGTGGATGGGCTGCCTGCGGGGCCTGCCCAGGGGTGATGGGGTCCCTGTGTGGCATGGGGAGGGTGGATGGGCTGCCTGCAGGGCATGGCCAGGGGGGATGGGCTGCCTGCGGGGCATGCCCAGGGGTGATGGGCTGCCTGCAGGGCATGGCCAGGGGTGATGGGCTGCCTGCGGGGCATTCCCAGGGGTGATGGGCTGCCTGCGTGGCTTGCCCAGGGGTGATGGGATGCCTGCAGGCCATGGGGAGGGTGGATGGGCTGCATGCGTGTATTCCGGTGGTGCGCGTGGATTTCTACACGCGATTGGCCTAGCACGAGCGGGTACGCGTATTCTGTGGGTGCGCAATTGGCCCTGTATGAGTGGGGTACGTGTATTACTGGGGTTCGCATGGAGTCTCACACGCGATTTGAGCAGTGTACGTGTATTTCGGGGGGTGCGCGGGAAGTTTCACACCAACTCATATCCCCAGCACCCCCACCTCCCAGCAGTGCAGGGCACCTGCCAGCAGGCCCCCACACATGCCCCCCTGCACCCCCACCCCCCAGCAGTGCAGGGCACCAGCCAACAGGCCCCCACTCATGTCCCACTCATGTCCCCCTGCACCCCCACCCCCCAGCAGTGCAGGGCACCTGCCAGCAGGCCCCCACTAATGTTCTACTCATGTCTCCCTGCACCCCACCCCCCAGCAGTGCAGGGCACCTGCCAGCAGGCCCCCACTCATGTCCCACTCATGTCCCCCTGCACCCCCACCCCCCAGCAGTGCAGGGCACCTGCCAGCAGGCCCCCACTCATGTCCCCCTGCACTCCCACCCCCAGCAGTGCTGGGCACCTGCCAGCAGGCCCCCACTCATGTCCCACTCATGTCCCCCTGCCCCCACGTCATGACGATCCTCAATCATGGCCTTTATGGCCAGCCTCCCCAGCCCAAAGACCCAACCAAGTATTGCATCCACCCACATAGAAAAGCCAATTACATGATACAACCCCAAAGACAAGTATGTAAATGAACACATGTCCGTCACACACACACAATGGGTGCAAGTGAATGTGAAAACCCATACCATGACATGCATGAAACCAATGAGATAATACCACACATCGAAGTATGAAGAAAAAAATGTATTAAACACAACATGAATGTAATTAAAAGAAAACACACAACAATGGGAAAAATAAATGAAATGCTGCATGTCCGTAAAAGAATAAAAAACAATAAATCATAATCCAAAGAAATACAAACGAAATGGTGTCCAAAGTCACAGTCCAACAAAGCAAATCCAAGGGAAAAAAGAATGTGAAATCCATTGCTCCATGGTGAAAATAAAAAAAATGAGAATAATCCAATGGTGAACTATGTACAAATGAACAATCCAGGGTCCATGAGCCCAACTGATGAAATGAAACCTACCAAAAATACTACCTAATAAAAAAATATATACAAAAACATGGTGCATTGTCCAAGCGCAACCAAAATAAAAAAAAAAAGGAAAGGAAACCTAACACTATCTAACTATATACAATGCCGGCGGGCAAGTCCTGCGGCTCACTCTGTGGTGTCCCGGGCCAGGGCATCATCGAACTCCATGTCGATGTCCCGGAGGCGGGCCTCTGCCCTGGCCCCGAGGTCTCGCACTCTGTCCGCCTCAACAACCGACGTGTGGAGAACTCCGCCCTGACCATGGTGAGCCGCGCCTCTTCCGCCCGCCGCTGCTCCGCATCTATGTGCTGGCCCAACCGCAGCCACACGGAAGACACATCCATACCAGGGTCCTCCTGCCCTCTGACCGATGCCTGCCCCCCTGATGTCGATGGCCCCGAGCCATCAATGCTCCCACCTAGAGCCTGCTCCTGCTGCTGCTGGTGCTGTCCATGTGCCCTGTCCGATGATGCCTGCACATCCTCCATCAGCTGGTCTCCAGTTGTGGTGTCCACCCCTGCTGGACCGCCGACTCCCGACTGTGGCAGGGATGGGATCTCTACCAAGCTGGCTGTGTTGGTCAGGCCAGGTCCACAGGGGGCCCTGGTGGAATCTGGGCCGGAAGACGTCAGGGAGAACGACTGGCGCATAGTCTCCACAGAGGAGGAGAGGTCCACCAGAGTGCGCGTCACATGTAGGAACCCACCAACCAGGGCCCCTACCAACAGTGCCACGTCGCAACGCTGCTCTTTGTGATGGCATGCGTTCTCTGCCCAGGAAGAACGCACGTCATCACGAATGTCACGCGTGCGCAACGAGACACCAATCAGTACGGAGCCCATACGTTCATGGGACCCCTTGTACGCAGGTAGTGGAGAGGCAGATGACATGGCACTCTCCCCTACCTGCAGACGGGCCTGGGACGGGGCCTCCCTGCTGGTGCATGGTGGTGCAGTCACAGGGTCAAGGACAGGGACATGCACAGGCCCCTCCGCGGTGACCTGTGCTGCCTCCTGACCCTGGCCCTGGACTGCAACACTTGCACCAGTGGTACTACCCTCACCAGGCCCCATGTGCGGCTCATTAGCGTGCTCCTCCTCCTCTGTGGAGACCACCAACCTGGATGTCTCCGTTCCGTCTTCCGCCATTGCAAGCCCCTGTGGGGGCTCACCCGGCCCTTCCGCCACAGCCGTAGTGGCAGACGCGGCACCAGCCGCCTCGCTCCCAGATGATGGCAAGTCCTGGCAGGGTGGCTGGGCCTTGTGTTGCCGCCCAGTGGAGGCATCCCCGCCGCTTGGCTCCACAGTGCCGTCTCCGCCCTCTTCTTCACTTGACGCTGTGTAGAGGGAGACATAGAACACAAGCATCAGGGTACAGTACAATATTCCCCTAGACAGGAAGCAATAACACATGAGTGGCAGTGTCTAACGTCACTTCCATCCTGTCCCTCCACAACACATGGGTGAATGGGTGAATGCACGCAACACACATGCATGAACAGGCATGGTGCCTGCAATCAACATCAGCATCCATGTACAAGGGCCTCTATTAATCAAAATGTTGCCTTCAAACTCACATGCATCCTGGCTCACACTGATCCCATGCACACACATCACCGGAGGGTCATGCATCATGCCTTGTACACCACAGACACAGTGGATAGACACAGTGCATATAACGGTGACCACACTCCATGAGTGAATCTACACATCATCACGGACATGTGTCATGAATCCATGGCGTATCGAAGTCACTGGCACACTTCTCAGACACACACATGTGCACCATACATGTACATGATAGCAGCACCCATCCCTCACACCCCCACCATGTGCAAGAACAGACACTTGCATGCTTTCATGTGTGCATTTGCCATACAGCTCCCCATGTAGCATTGGAACTCATGCACCAACCATGTGGTTCGCACATTACTGGTCTCACATGCATGACCATGATGTCCCTGCACACACACATCCATACATGGCCCATGTCACACATACAGGCAAGTATAAGACTACCAGCACACTCAACATGCCCTGTCTCGCACACCAATGCTTGGCCACTTACCGCTCAACTCCAGATGGGTCTTCCTCTGAAGGATCTGGGCGTGGAGTGCTGGGCATATCTGTTCCAGGACCCTCATCAGGATGTAACTCATGCTGACCCGGCCCCCCTCCGCGAGGCGCCGGGCCTTGTGGAGGGTCCTGGACCTGAAGTCATCCCAGCGCTTCTTGACGTGCTTGATGCCACGGGTTGCCACCCCCTCCGCGTTGATGGCAACCACTACGTCGTCCCAGATCCTCTCCCGTCCATCCTTGTTGGCGCGTGATGTTCCGAAGAGGGCATCATAATGCCCCAGGACATGCTCCACCAGGACACCAACTTCCTTCACACTGAAGCTGGTGGCCCTCTGCCTCTCTGGCTGGGGGTCACCAGTGGTCTCAGATGGTGTTTGCCCCGACATGGCGACCCCCGAGGCAGGGGTGGGTGGGCAACTGGGTCCTGGGGCTGGGCTGTGGAGCGATGGTATCCCAGTCGGGAGTCTTCTGTTCCAGCAGGGGTGGACACAGCAACTGGAACCCTGGCTGATGTGCAGGCACCAGATAGCAGGGCACGTGGTTAGCAGGCAGTCAGGCAGCAGCAGATGGCAGGTGGGAGCGTGCTCGGGGACCTGGGTGGCAGGAAAATGGCCTTCAGGGCAGGAGCATGGTCTTCCGTGTGTGTACGCGTGGCCAGCTTGATACGGAGTGAATTGGCACGTGAAAAAAGTGCACGTCGTGTGAAATCCGAGGCCCTTAGCGCGTAAGCGCGTCAGCACACGTACGTGATTTCATTGGACCAAATGCCCTTAGCGTGTAAGCGCATCTGTGACGTATCGTGCACTGGCACGGGTTGAAGATCCCACGTGGCTTTCCATTGCTCTGTACGTGCTTTTCGTGGGGTGCGGGTGTGTGTTGTCCAGCCGTTGGGGTTCACACGCTATTAATTCACAGCGGGTGGGTGTTGGCTACACGTTCTTCTACACACAAGGCAGAAGGTGAGTGGTATCCCGCTCGCCCAGGGCCAATCACGTGTGAAACTACCCGGGAACCCCAGTAATACATGTACCCCACTCGCACAGAGCCCTTTCGCGTGTAAAACTTCCCGCAAACCCCAGTAATACACGTACCCCACTCGCACAGGGCCAATTGCGTGTGAAACTTCCCACGCACCCCAGTAATACACGTACCCCACTAGCACAGGGCCCTTTCGCGTGTAAAACTTCCCACGCACCCCCGAAATACACGCACATGCTATTTTTCACACAGCGGGTGTCATGTTTGTCATGTATCCCTTTATTTTATGGCCATGCTGGCCTGCCTATTGATCACGTACGTTTTTTTTGGGCTCCTGGCTGCCACACCATACTACGTGTGTCATTTTTGCACGCACGTGGGTTACTGGGGGGCGCTTGTCTCTTTTTCTTCTTTTTATGGGGTGCCTGTGTATTGCGTGCACGTCATTTATCCAAGGGGGCCACAGTATGGGACATTCATCATAGCTGTATATACGTGCTTTTTATTTGCGCACACTTTTGTAATGCACAGGGACGCTACCGCCTGCCTTCGTGTGGCGGACATATTAAGGCCAGTGTGTGTCTTTGCTTGTGCGCGGGTTTGCCCTATTCGATTACATGAATACGTGTGGTTCGCGTGCGTGTGGGCGTTCCGTGTACTTCCCAGCAGTACTTCCCCAGTTACGCCTTCTTTTTCACGCGTTGTTCCCCATTCCGTGTGTTACGCCCCGTGTACCTCCCCCTTTCTGGTGTGTGCGCGGACGTTGTGCGCTTTCCCTGTGCGTGTCGCGCACAGCGTTTGAGCTGTTGCAATGACGTGAGCGCCCGTGTGCGCCACGCTCGGGTTTGGCGCACATACCAAGGAAAACACGTGCAGGGACTTCCATGAATCGCACGCGTGCGCGCGCACCTGTTTTTTCATGCTTGCGCCAGCTTGCGCCAAGATTTTCGGCGCACGTTTGTTCCATGAATCAGCCCCCAAGTCTCAGGAGGGGTGAGGGTGACTGAAAGACCTCAATGAGCACACAAAGCAAGGACACTTACAAATTACTCCAAACAGGTGTTATATTAAAAATATAGACACATTTATTACAAGGCCTGTGGAACATAGACCATAGCAAAGAATCACAGTAACACTAGATTAAACCAACACATCAGAATCAACACAATATATATACAAGACCAATGGGGTGTAAGGGGTTAAAAGCACGAAATATGTAGACCACCTAGATGGGGAGGAAAACAGGCAGTGCAAGTAATCTTTAGACCTAGTTCCACATCAAGAATACACCTAACTAAGAGGCAGTCCAAGCCCTACGAAGAGAGGAGCCTTAGGCTCAATAGTACATGCACACGCTTGTGCCAATGGACAAAATAGGGTCTATTCAAGGGTCTCTAGCAGCTCAGGAAGGTGGATAAGGCAATGAAGAACAAGTTCCCACTATTCAAGAAGGACCGCCACTTGAGGGCAGAGGCAGTTTGAGAGTGCGGGATGGAGTCGCTATTTCGCAATAGCTGTGGAAAGGAAATGGGCCCTCAGGGGCCACTCATGCGTAAAAATGGGCTCCTGCGCTAGGGGCCACCAGTTGGGGTAAGGACTACTCACCGGTCCCCGATGCAGGCAGACCCAATCTTTGCCAGTACAGTCCACTTCGCTGGCAGGTTCGAATGTGACAATCAGGATGTCTCAACTCTGTGTAGTTCCCGTGATGCAGCGAGGATTCCCAAACGGGACAGTGGTGATTTCTCTGCTCAGGGGGGAAGAATCGGCCTAGTTCCACTGCAGCATGCCTCAGGGGCAAGAGGGTCACAAATGCAGTGACCTTGCACAGGTCGTTGCCTCAGCAGGGCAACACGGTAACCGTGTTTACTCCGGTCTGGGCGCACTCGTCTCACTTCAGACCTGGGAATGCCAAGTATACAAAATTCGGTGTGAGGGTGCCGTGGACACAGAGCTAGCAGTATACTAAGTTTCGAGGGACTCCTCAAAACTGCAGCAGCGACAGAGCAAAGGTCCCGTGTAAGCTGGTCAGCCCACTGGTTGGCCCAGGGACACTTCCGAAGAGGCTTACTTGCAGGGTTTGATGAAGGTGCCGAGAATAGTTGATCTGATCCCATTATTCCAATGGGTTGAAGCATCTTTGCAGACCTTCTAGGACGATCAGAGGCAGAGGGGTCCCACGGGATGACAGCGGGCTCAGGGTGCCAAACCTTCCAGCGGGTCACCAGCGGTTCCTTGACTCGGCTTCTTGTTGCAGGATACTTGGTTCCTTATCCCTTGTTCGGTGTGAACTCAGGAGATCGACATGGTAGCAGTGTTTTCAGCCTCCTCTTACCCAAAGTTACCTTCGTGCCAAAACGGAGAGGACCCAATGGGAGATTCATACGTGGACCAATCATGTACCACGGCGGTCCCAGGCATTCAGGACACTCCAGACTCTCTGGCACCCAGGATGTGTATTGGGAACAGACATCCCAGCCCACATCCTGGAGGCACACACACAAGGCATGCAGAAGCCAGCAAAAGCATTGGGTTTCGCGGGAAAGTGCATAACCAAATAAGGACTGACCCGGGTCGACTCGACCTGGGGAAGGTAAAGGGGCAAGATGGCCAAAGGACAGGACAAAGAACCTTGTGGCATGGCCATTTTGGAACCAGGCCACCTATTCGTGCCAAGCGCGGTAAATGCGGTTAACATGGCAAGAAAGGGTTACAAATATAAGAAAACGATAGCTGCCACCAGCACTGTCCATGATACATCTGCACAGTTCATAACAAAGTCCAGCGAGAGTAGGCCTATATACACATCTAACAAACTAGCCGGTATTAGTGTGCAAACCTCATGATTGCAATAGCAGAGATGCAACACATAAAACACACAGTTGAATCATTTGATTTATAGGAATCAGCAAACTGTGTGATCTTGGGGAAATCCCCTTCCTTTTTGTTTTTATAGATACATTACTGGCGCATAGCCTAGTGAACAAGATTATAGAATTCTGTTATATAGAAATCTGTTCCATATAGTTGAGTGACATCTCCCTTTTGGATCAGCTCTCGGAAGCACTGCGTCCAACCCTTCCACTGCCTTCTGCATCCGACCAGTCCAAACATCTGGGAAGCTCCAGGGCAACTGCAGCTACCACATATGTGAGCATCCCCAGACCGAGATGAGCGACTGTGTCATAAGACTGTACACAGCGCCAGTTCCAGCCTGCGTCATTGAGGCCCGCGAGCGCTGTAGTCTGCAGCCAAGCAGTGTATATTCATTCGTCATGGAGAACATCCCACATTTGCCACAGTTATGAGTACTTGCACCGGTGAAGGGGAGAGAATCCGTCACCACTGTATTGGTCCAGAGCAGAGAGGAAACAGCCTATCATCCTGCCATCAGTGGGAAGAATAGAACATTGAAGCTGGGAAACAGCATCCGTTTTGGGCCAAGCGAAAAGACAGCTGAGCTCCCATATTGACACATTAATGTGCAGCCTATATGTGTAGCTTCGACATTATCACAATCTGCAATTCGGACGGAATTCTTTTCATAATTCCAGTGGGAAAAGAAGAAAGGGCTTCTGTGCTAGAGCATCCAGCACGTAGCAGCACGTATAAGCACGTACCATTCAACCATGGCGAAGCCTTATATATCGATCAACCATGGCGAAGCCTTATATATCGATCAAATGCAGCCAGAATGCTTGGAACCTCCGCGTGAAGTATCAAATGAGTCGGCGTCTGTTCCAGGAAACCTCCACCAGGAAATGAACTACTTGCTCACCGCAGAGATGATGAACCTACACCTCAAAATCAGTGAATAGATCCAGGAATTACATTAACTGAAATAGTAATCGAGGATGTCATGTTTTCAGACACAGGTGTAAACACCACAGCGGCATCTGGCACCGTCAGCATTGATGCATTGCTTCCTATTGTTGACAATCTTGACAATTTAGATGTAAGACCCTTGGAATTAAGAAGAGAGCGCCTTTTAGAAGATGATGTTGGAAATAGTCTATGGGATGAGGCAAATGAGAACATGCTTATTTTCATTACGAATGACGAACCAGAGCAGGGATCACAAGCTCTTGGAGAGCAACACTAGGCAATACCCTCCCCACACAAGCAATGCCAGTTGGAACACACGTGGGATACATGGAATATAAGATTGGAAATACGAGTGTAGAATTGCGGAGAAACAAAATAGATATTAAATAGTGACTAGATACATTCCTTGCTGGCCAAGTGCAGCCGAGCCTCCTAAAGGAGATTGATGGAGATCTAGCTAATGCCCAGTATAACCATAACAAGGGGGGAGAAAAGGAGAGATGACAAACTGGGAAGCTTGGGAACACGCCTGATAGAAAAGATAGAGGAGTGATTCAGTAAATCCCAACCTTCCATGCTATCTAGCGGCGATCACATGTGTTGCCACACGTTCTGCCCTCTGGGTAAGAAAAGCACCATATGAGATACCATGACATGCTGGGATTCCCCTCATATAAGCAAACTAGCACAGGCCTGACAAGGTACTCTTAGTAGAGTACAGTGCCTTGAAGCAGTTCAGTAATGTGCTATGCGCTTCCAGATCAGTGCCACAGAATGTATTTAGAATAGTATTATGGTGTCCTGAATAGCAAGACACACTACAACGCTAGATGCCTGTGTTAACGTGTATTTGCTTTTATTTTCAAAGCAACCTCATAAGTGAGCTGCGTGATTTTTGTGGTGCTGTTTCTAATATGAATTAATTAGTTTTACATATATATTTAGTACTGCATAGATTCCTATAGCTTGCAGATTAAACTAGTAAAGGGTACGAATAACTTTGTTTTAATTCCCCATGAAAATAATTAGAACTGCAACTCTCTATGGCTGCCCGATGCAAAGGGCCTTGTACTTTGCACATACAGGCATTTGACTGTGCTATGATAACATGATGACGGTACTAGTCACTAGATACACAGAGCTGGGGACTGATGGAGCGATGTGATAATGGCTTGGAGCATCCTGCCCCAGAAACATTACACCAGGCACAGAAAACATGGCCCCAGAAACGTTGCACACTTGTTACTGCAGAGAGATACACAGCCAATGTGAGCAATAAGCTGAAGGGGACATACTCATTAGATTATTAATTCCCATCACACCTCAGGACAGGGCTTTTACGTCAATGCGACATAGACTTGCAGTAGACCCCTTAGACCCTGAGTGACTGTCCATCATGTGACATTTAAGTATGCATTTATTTATTTATTTACATTATTATAGAGCTCCTTTTTCCCATAGGTCTCAAAGCGCTTACAAGAAACGTAACATAAAAACAATGCCAGAAAATATAACACAAAAACAAGCGATTTGGCGGAGAGGACAATATAAAAGGGAACCAGGAAACCCGTCAAATCACTGTTTCAGATGACAAAGCGAGGTCAGACTACAAGTCCAAGGTTCGAAGTGCCCATGGGCCAAATATATGCACACACTCAAATAAAGGGGCAGGGTACTGACCCCACCAGAATGCAATCCCGGTTCCCAGGATAGGGGGTTTCCATATCAAAAGTAGATAGATGCCATGCAAACCTGAATTGGGGTGGGGGGCTGGCTGGTCAGATGAGACAAGCTGTGGGGGTGTTATCAAATGGTCCTGTCACAACCGCAGGCATACTATACGGTACTTTGCTGGGCAATATCTTGTCTTAAATCTGTGCTCTTGCTGGTCTTCGCATGTTTGTGATAGATGATTGATGCATTTAACATTGTGTTTTCATTATTGCATTTCACTCATTTAATATGTTATGACATATGGTTGGGGGGGCCCACAAACGCTATTATTCCAATTTTTAAAATGGGGCTAATATCGAACCCAAGTAATTACCGTCCTATAGACCTGCTGGACGTTGTGGGCAAGATGCTTGCCTCTTTTACATTGAAAGCATTGGGCAAGTGCAGCTCTGAAACTAACCATTGCGATGAATGGCAAAGTGGTTTTATTAAGGGGGTAAGAACCTCCTTAAATATTTTCCTTATAAACATCTTTAAGGGTGAAGTGGAGCGTTCGAAAGGAAAGAAAATGTACACAGCATTCATCGATTTGTCTGAAGCTTTTGACAGTGTGAACAGGTCTCAAATTTGGACGAAAATGGAACAGTGGGGTTGTCCACCTGCGATCCGGGAAATTATTCAAGAACTCTACTCGGATACTTCCATCCGAATATGGCTTGACAGATTGGGCTTACTTTCAAAGATAATCAAGACAAACAAAGGAATAAAACAAGGCTGCCCACTAGCACCAGACATATTCAATCTGTTTATTGAGGACTTGGCCGACGCATTCACTAACATCAGAACTTTGCAACCAAGCATTGGAGATGAAAAAATAAGTGCCTGCTCTACGCCGACAATGTGGTCCTGCTGGATCAGACTCCAGTAGGACTTGAACGTCAATTGAACACCTTACAGAACTACGTTAGCCAGAATGGTTTAAAGATCAACCCGGCAAAATCAAGGATCATAGCATTTGGAGTAAAAGTAGGTGGCAAACACAAAAAAAAGAATGGTTGGCAGCTAAGACGACAGAAAATACCACAAGTCTCAATGTTTATTTATCTAGGGGCATGTCTCAACACAAGCAGAGAAGATACCCCTAGATTGAGACTTTTGAAATCAAAATCAAATTAAAAAAAAACAAACTTGGCAAGTCAGGGGATAATCCTTTTAAAAAGATACTGTGGTTACTCGCTTGAACCCCTCATTGCGTTCTACAGAATGAAAGCATTACCAATCTTGACTTATGGGCAGAATGTGTATTTTCCTTCTGTGCAGAAGATTGGACCCTCATCGAGGGAATATTTTGGAAAAGAATATTACGGATCCCAAAAAGCACACCTATGCAAGCAATTAAAAAGGGAGCTGGGACTGACGGCCATGAAAACCGTTTGGAAGTCATTAGCATTCTATCGAAAATGTCTCGGAGCACCAAACAAAGGGGGCTTGGCTGTGTTATAAAATGCCATAATGCAGAACAGCGATGCAACCGTGACAGATTGAAAACGAATATGCCAGGCCGTCTTGAAGAACCGAGGTGAAGATGACAGATCCTTAAGAGAAACTCCAGATAAAATCAAACGCAAATTATATATTCAAGACTGGACAGCAACTCAAGACGATAGGCAAGCCTTGAAAGCTTATAGGACACCATTTCCAGAGGCTAGAAAATGTAATTCCTTACTGAGGTACCTAGTTTAATTTCCCAACTGGTACTTCAGGGACAAGCTGATGAGATTCAGAATGAACTTGATTCCAACAGGTGAGATATTGAACTACCAAAAAAAGAATTTGACTCCAACACAATGTAGACTATGAAAAGAAGAACCAATGGTAGAATCACTAAAACACCTGGTCATGTTCTGCCCAAATATGAAGGAAGAGAGAACAATTCTTATGGAAGAATTTACTAATGACAAAGTTGGCGAACTACAGAAGATTGGTGACGTGAACCTTTGAGAGGAAACCAAATTACAATCTCCATCGCGTTGATAAAATTACTGCTAAAAAATGTTACAAAACTAAATGAGATTGAAACATGATTGAAAGAATGAATTTATTAAACAAAGTAAATTGCGGTATTATGCAGGTACTATGCAATGTAATTTTATGAATAATTGTGGCTAAAGGTTTGTCTGTATTCCAAAGCAATAAAGCCTTTAAAACAATATATATATATATATATGCTTTTGGTTTGTTTGGTTTGGTTTGGTTTGTGTTTGAATACCTTGCACCCTACCTAGAAAACTAAATCTAAAGATTAGGCTGTGTCTCATCGTCAAAATTATATAAACTGACATTGGGCCTCATTAGGACCCTGGCGGTAAGGGGTTTGCGCCAGCGTTAGCTGCGCCGACCCCTTACCGCCAACTACGAGATTCCAGAGCGCCATGGACACTTTTCCGCCCGCTTTTTGCGGGCGGAAAAAACCATGGCGCTCTGGGACCTTGGTGTTAATTACGCCACCGTATTTTACGGTGACGTAATTAACTCCTTCCCCACTCCCATTGAGCCCTATGGGGCCGAAATGGGAATGGGGAAGGGTAAATGGGACAATGGGGACTTACCGCCCCGCCGACCTCGGAATGGGGCGGTAAGTCCGCCATCGGCCATGGCGTAAAGGGACTTTGCGCCATGGCCGGAAAGTCCGTGGATGGCGGTAAAAATCCGCCAGGGTCCTAATGAGGGCCATTGTGTCTAAAACATACTAATCTGACCCTCACACTGAAATGGAACAACTACAAGTGTAAGGAAAAGGTCTCTGACTTATGTTTGGCTAAAAGTGTCCACAATTAAAGCAGGTACATAAATCCAACAAAAAAAAATAGTATTTCCAAAGGTGAAATCCTTGGATTTCCAGAGGGTGGTTGCCTTACCCTAGATCTCAAGTAGGATGGCCAATGGGTCTCTCTCAAACTGCAGTTTCCTAAGGATGGAAAAAGTCTCTCTCTCTCAAACAACAGTTTCTTGAGGATGACTTCCTGTATACTCCCCTGCCAGGAATCCTTTAGTAAGTTATTTAGATTCCTTGGTATACACTCCTGCCAGGTATCTTTCCACAATGTCTTATTCTTCCATATGTTTCAAATGGATTGCCTTTGTACTCCCCTGCCACGAATATCCCTCTGGGGTCTTTCAGATCCCCTGGTATGCTCCTCTGCCAGGTGTCCCCTCCCATCAAATGCTCACTGCCTGATGAGCTTCTTTCACCAGGACTTCTCCTTTGAGTTCACTGTCGTTTAGTATTGTCCAGTTGTAATTTTTCACTCTGTCTATACTTCATTGGCTTGAGGTACTACTTGTTCCAACTTTCCCCACATTGATATCTCA